>NC_047112.1:68381983-68981983 GCF_902500255.1 Thalassophryne amazonica | reverse complement strand
ACTCCGTGGCCACAGAATCATGTCAAGGTGGATGTGACCCTTTTGAAGTTCTCTGTTGTGTCGGTGGGTGTCACAATGTAATTAACAGCTGGAACAGTAGTGGGTATTATGTGAAGAAGAAGGCACAGACTTTCGTTCTGCCTGCACCACCACTGCTGCTGGTCTTTTTTTGTTTTCCTTTTTCAGAACCAATTTGTCCCTCAACAACTTCCATTTCTTTATACAATCATCGACCTCGAAGCCAACACGACTTATAATTTCCTTCCATGAACTGTGGGTGATTTGAGCATCTCTATAGTTTTTCAACACCATGTTGTAAAGGTGGTTATATTCGCAGACTTCTTCTGCCAAGTGTTCCTCTATTTCTGGCGTGGACTATTTAAAACAGAGGGAAAAAAACAATACAAAAAGAAAAAGAAAAGGTGTTCCTTAAAGGAGTGGAGACAGCATGACCACCGGACTTTATGGTAAGTCAGAACAGCTGTTTTGATTTTGTTTTACGCTCCGTACGTCTGTCACATCACTTTCTGATTGGCTGCACGTCACATTCAGCAGGCTGTGTGCTTGTTTGTGGTCGGAGGACACCACACACGCTGCAATATCGGGCCAAAATAATCCAACATGTTGAATATCCCCAATTTGCGGGGATATTCCGATTTTATAGAGAAACATAAATCCTTTGTCCCTCAGGCCAGAAGACTGTACAACTCCTCACTCAGAGGGAGGAGTAACATGAAGACAGAGGACGGGAAGGAGAAGAACAGTAGTAGCCAGTAAACCAGTATTGATCAGTATATCTGGAATTTATATTTGTGTATTTATATTTACAAACTGTTCTTTTTTTTTAACTTTCAGTTCTGATAATCTGTGTGCTTCTTACCCTGTGTGCTGCTATACAATGCTGCTGGAACCTCAATTTTCCTGAGGGAGTCTTCACAAGGGACCAATAAAATTCTATCTAATCTAATCTCTCTCTCACTAAATCAGGCTTTAAGGGCCCATCCCTGCACACGTTCCTGAAATCTGGGGAGTAGATTGAGCTCCTGCAGTGGAAATGGGCTGAATATCTCCAAATGTGGAAAACATGATAGTTAACTGTCCCAGAAGTGGCCAACCTTCCCAAATTCCTCAAAGAGCACAGTGAAGACTCACTGCATGCCTTTCATCTTAATGACGGTCAGACATACCTCGACGATCCTCCAACTATTAGCAAGAACATTCAATGTGCTGATGAGTAAAAGTCTATCACACAGTGTGTTACTGGTGCGACTTTGTGGGACAAAACCTTGGAGGAAACCCTTCAGTCTGACAACAGTGACGATACTGGCAGAGTTCAGAACACAGAATGGTGATTATAAAATAAATAAATAAATACATAAAGCAGGCAATTTCGGCATGCAGGAGATGATAAACTTTTTTTTGCCAGCCCTTTGGTCATAATCAACTGATTAAAAAAAAGTTTTACTATCTGTGACATCAGAAAAAAGTGATGAGGAAATGTGGATTTTTATTTATGTTTCTTTCCCGAGAAACAGGTACATACATTTCAAATCTGAAAAATAACACAAGGGACTGAAAATATCAGCTATTTTTAAAATAAATATTGTTTCCTTATTGAATACAGTTAGTGTACTGCACGTTAGTAGCGTAATACATTATTATTAAATATTACAACCATTCACACAAGGAGAAAATAATATAGTCTTACCTGTCCGCTTCAGTGAGATCATCTTTAGTCTGATGAAAACGTCTGAAAATAATTTAATTTGTTGTTCTGGCTGAAGAAAAGTCCAGGATAGGTCGAGTTTCTGCTGTACCGATCCGGGACCAGCACGATCAACTATAGGTATAATCCGTTAATTGCGTCTGCGGCTAATGGATCGAGTTTCTGCTGTGAATGGATCCTCTTGTTCCACTGCGATCTGCTTTGCGCCGCAAGTTAAAAGACTCGCAGTGTTTCATCTGCTCATAATGTCTCAGTCTGCACGTGACAAAATTATCCCATAATACACAAAACAATAAAATTAAATAATGTGAAAATACTCAGTTTGGCCTCCGTGTCGAGTGGAGAAGCCACAGACACCGTGAGTGCGCACTTGTCAATATAAGTGTTCCACCTGCCAATCAAAAGGATTCTGTCAGTGAGAATTAACCGTCCCACATGTATAAAAACCACCCAAACCACTCGGTGGAAATGGGGCTGTCAGGAGCCTGTAAAAATCCATAAATTTATGGGACTATTAAGATAATGGTTCTGGCGCTGATATCACTTTCTCGTTCTTTTCCAATGTCGGGACTTGCCCGGAAGTTCCTGGTTTTTAGTGCACGCAATTCAAAATCCAAATATTTATTTCTTCAGTAACTGCGCACCAGGAAAGGATAAATTTCAAACTGTTGTTTAATTTTAGTCTTAAATACTGAGATTGTATGAGAGGCTCTCCGTCTGCCCCTTCTGCTCACTTTCACTTTTGCTGTGTGGAATGGCGCAGGGTGCATTGGAGCAGCCAGGGGGCTATTCAAACGGGCCAACTAGTAACACATCACTTCTAAAAACAATCTTTGGTGTGTCACGTGAGGTGAATCTGCCCTACGATTGGATTTTGGAAAGCCATGTGACAGTGAACCACTTCTGAATGGACACTCTCATTGCTCATGTCATCACATAGCTTCTATGAGGAGTACAAAGATGGTGGACGGTGGCTCGAAAGTCCGCGGAGTTAACTTTTCAGCAAAAACAAGTAAGTTTATATCTCATATCATTAAAAAGTTATTTATAATTTAGTAAAGCTTGGTCTCAGCCGTCGTATACGACAGCGTCGGCCCCAGAGGGTTAAACCCTTAGATCTTCCGCAAATGTATTTATAAAGAGAAACTGCATGAACTACACAAGTTTTTTTATTTTCTAATAAGTTTATTCAATGAGGAGAAACAAATGCTAAATTATTGTTGTGTCGTAACTTAATTTTTGTTCAGCCTTTGTGACCCATCTTCATGAAGTTAGATGCACAAATGTTGAAATTGGCCCTATCCTGCAATGATAAAGAATCCTTAAAAAAATTACTGGATCGGATAGTGTTCCGGATCATTACCAAAATTTAATGACTTCTAAGTTAGGCCAAGATACACCCCTGGTAAAAATTTCATTGAAATCCGTTGAGGATTTTCTGAGTAATCCTGCTAACAAAGCAACCAACCAACAAATGGACGCGACCGAAAACATAACCTCCTTGGCGGAGGTAATGAACTCCACTCAAAAGTAGAAGAAATCCAGGCTAAGTGCTCTGTCAGGGGCTAAAATATATGGCTGGGTTCGCAGGTTACACACACAAAAATCCCAAATGTTTACAACAAATTTCTCCTGCTACAGAAACAAAATTTGGGTAGGCAAGGCCTGGTTTTGGACTTCACCCAATGACTTGCACTGAAGAAAATGCTACTTTGGATCAACTTAAAAAAACTGATGTAATTTGTTACAGCTAATTTTTTTTAGTTTCTCACAGTGTATATTTCAGGGCTGTGAAATGAAAATTGTGAAATCCGAGGAAAATTTGCAGGGGGTCTTGGGGGGTGGGGGGGTACAGCTCCCCAGAAGCCGGGGTCTAGGGCCCTGTGGGGCCCCAGAATTAAATTTTTATCTAATGATACTTTTTCAGCATCTCCTGGAAGAACAAATCTCAAAGTTAGTGGATATTTAAATGACCCTATATTCAACCTTTTATTTGACCTGTCAATGATGATGTTGAAATAACAGAATGACATGGAAGTAGGACCTGGAATGATTTTCCTTTTAATTGTAAACCAAATTATGCATTAACTCAGAACAATTAAACTACATGAACTTTATGAAGACTGAAAAGACTGTTAAGCATTTCAAAAACCACAGCTAAAGCTTGTAGAATATTTGGAAAATCATGGTAAAATATCAATAACATACCTTATAGTAAAAAGTCACTTAAGGCGCTTTTCTACTTCACAAAAGTAGCACTACTCGGCTCGACTCTACTCTACTCGGTTTTTTTGCTTTTCCACTAGGGTTAGTATCTGGTACCCGGTGTTTTTAGTACCTGCTCAGGAGCGGTTCCAAGCGAGCCAAGCCGATACTAAAATGTGACGTCAACAGGCTGCCGGCAACTGATTGGTCAGAGAATGTCATCACTGGATGAGTCATGAACGCGCTGTCCGAGACGAAAATCAAAACCCGCCATTTTTAAATAGTCACAGTGGCGTTACAGCGACCGTTGTTTTCTTTCGTTTCACGGCGTTTTTTTTTTTGTTTTTGTTTTTTTACTCTCACAAAACCACACCGTGGTCTGTGGATGAGTTGCGGATGTATGTGTTTGGTGGATGAAGCGATCCGAAATGAGAAAATCTCCCAGTCTTTGGCCGTGCCTGGCTCACCGGACATTACAGCAACTCAGAACAGCTGAAAAAGCTTAAAAGTGATTACAGGACCACAACAGGTCGGACCGTAAGGGCTGGAAATGGTTCGACTGCAGGAGTACGCTGTTTACAGACACCGACCGGCGAGCACCCGGAGGCAGGATGACCACGACTCGGCCGTGTTAGAAGCGACGGATGGTAAGTGTTTTTGTGACTGTAGTCTGCTTGAAAGCACCGTTTAACGTTACTTATCCCATTGGTGGGAAGCACATTTTAACAAACTAAGATTGTGAGTCTAAACTTGTGTTAAAGTAACATCGTCTCATGTATGCGGACACAGTGAGCTAGTTGAATGCTAACTAGCACGCTAGCTAACTCCGTGCTCTGCTTTAAAGTATTAACTTCTGACAGAAAAACACCTAAAGTCAGCAAGACAACAAACATGTACATCTGACTCATTTAGTGCCATTACTGTGATGTGTGGGTGTTTTTTTTTTTGACATGTCGCCATTTTGTTTGATTGTTGAAGAATCCAGATCATAAGCGAGGAGGGTTCGAACACCAGCTTCAACATCTGTATCAACGTCCAGCACCACACAGCAACATGTCATCACAGGTAAGAATAACGTGTCGAACATCACGTAACTTTCCCAAATACCACATATACAGGGTGACCCCCCCCCCACCAAAAAAAAAAACAAAAAACAGAACCCATAAATATATTAAAAAAAAAGGTCCAGCAAATTTTGCTGGACCTTCCCAAAGTTTCAGTTATTTTGGTCGCTTTGCAAAAAAGTCATATTCTTTCAAAATGATGCTCCAAATGGTCTGATTTGTTGGATCATTTTGAAAGAACATAATTTTTATGCAAAGTGACCAAGATAACTGAAACTCTGGGGAATGATCATACAGAGACTGAAGGTTTTTTGTTGTTTTCTTAGAGAGAGAAAAAGGAGCCTGTTCCAGCAAGCGAATCTGTCTTGAGTGATGTTGAGGCTGAAGCTGAACTGGGCCCAGTGTGATCGACACATCCAACTGATCCTTGAGGAAGCAACGGTGGTGGAAGTTGCAGTTAATCAGGCATATCTTGGCGTGCTGGGTGACCTTGTGCATGCGATGCGTGACCGGGGCATGTGACCTGCGCCCCCACCCCAGACTACAGACACATGAAACCTTTGTATAGTTTGTGTTGCTTTTTTTTTTTTTTTGTATTAGCTTTTTTGTTGCAGTAAACAATTTGACTCATGTGACTGTATCATAATTTGTCATTTCATGCTGAGTCAACAGTAAAAAACATTGTCACTGATGTTTTGGTGCAATGATGGTTCATTTCTAAGAATTTTTAATTTGGGTTTTGCTGCGCCAGAAGACACTGCACACTACACCTGGCTGAATCTTTACACAGATGCTTGAATAAGCATGTCTAAACTGAGATTTTACCAAATGGTATTTAACATAAACAAAAAGGTTTAGTCACTTCAGTGATAGCACCATTACATCAAGGAATTTTGTACGTTTTACTGTCTGTTACATTTACATTTATGACCCCATTAAATGTAAAACTTATTTTACTAACTGGATTATGCTTAAACAGCTTTTCAAACTGTTAGCCTTTAAATCAGTAAGCCTTGGTAACTTTACAAATCACACTGACGTTACACAAACTTGGAGACATTTTAGCAAAAAGTACAAATTTATTCAAAATTCATAGTGAAACATAACATGATGATGACAAAGGTGTCCCATTCCGTGGCATGAACCTTTGCAGCGGTGACTGAGAAAACCATCTGAAACACACACACAGCATACATATTTTAATTAGTGCTGTCAGGTTATTAAAAAAATAATGTAATTGATTACAGGGTTTGTGATTAGTTAATCTAAATGAATCATTTAATTGCAGGTATATTAAAAAACACTCAGATCTGTGTGTGCCTGGGGCATTTAATAATCAGGTAAAAAAGGATCACGGTTATTTTTATTGCATATCAAGGAGGTATTAAACAAGCTGTAAATTGATCTTAAATTCAGAGAACTGTCTAAGTGTAATTTGGATGGGTTAAATGCAGACAAATTTCATTGTATGTGTACAATGACAATAAAAGGCTATATTATAAAGAATGACTATAAAAACAGAATTGTGGGAGTTTTGAGGCTGATTCTTTCTGTACAATATGACTCCTTTAATAATTATCTTACTAGATTTCATATTTTAAATTTGTCCATTGAACATTAAAATCTGGATGAAAAACAAACGTTTTTAACGTGTTTTAAGCCTGTTTGAGTTCAATGACGACGTTAATTAACGGTCATTAAAACCGAATCAACATTTTGTGCGTGAACGTCAGTAAACCCACAAACTCCCACATCTGAGATTTAACAATAAGTTATCAAAGCAAGTTACTTTGGAAAAAAAAGTATTGACATTAACACGTTTATTGCTCTCAGAAACGCGTCTTTATTTACAGACCAAGTTACTGACGTCAAAACAAAAAGGAGCAAAGTGACTGAAGGTGTGATAGGTATTGTAATTAATCTAAATTAACGCTTTATTTTGACAGCCACAATTTCAATAGTTAATAGCGACAGCCTGCAGTTATTACTTATTTATGAGCTACTTAGGAAGCTAACGATTAGCTTACCGTCATGCTTTGCCTCTTTGTCTCTTTTTAGCTTCATCTTCATCTTGTTGTATGAATTCCCAAAGTCTTCTGTACTTCTCAAGCGTGTTTTGTCTCACCGTCGCAACTTTCTCTTAAAAACTCACACAGCAGTAAACACACGGAGTCCACCATTGTTTATGTTTGTGTCGCGTATAAAACGACGTCACCGCAGTTTGCTCTGCTGACCCCGCCCACATTGAAGAGGTACTATTTGCAGTAGAAAAGGACGCGCTTGGAACCAAACCGAGTAGAGCAGAGTAGAGTAGAGCAGAGCTGGAGCTTTGTAGTAGAAAATCGCCTTTATATTCTTGTGTAAATTCATGCAGCCGAAATCCATTCAAAGCCACAATGTGTTTTTTACAATGAAATAAAGTCAGATTAGTGACAAAAGTCACATAATCTAAAATCCTGTTTGAACAGCAGTATGTTTATTTTCCAGGGAGAGAAAAATTCTTACCGTGTTTTCCTGAGGGGGCACAGTTCACTTTCCTGTTTCTTTTATCTTTCAGGTGCGCTGATGAAGCCAGCGACGATTCCATAGATTCTTGTCCTTATAAGACTTTTTCAATCCGTCTTTCTCGCCATCTTCGCTCTGTGCGATGTCGGTCCGTGACACAGACATGCTGCACAAATCTTCTTTTAAAAATTTGAAAGCTCTAAAAGTTTGGAATATCCACATGCTACGTTTAGCTTAAGCGGCGCACAGGAGCCACACAGCGTCGCCACAGCAACCAACTAGTCCTGCTTTACGACAACTGTCGTAACAGCCAGGCTTTGAGTGGCATTTTTCCTCTGCGAAACTCCGCAGATCCGAGGAAACTGATTTGTATCTGTAACACACAGATCAGTGTCCGCGGACTTATAAAACTTACACGATGTCGTAAAAAAAGAGAACGCTTTGCGATAAGCATTTTAAAAACTCAGTGATGTTCACGATTAAAGAGTAGAACACTAACACCCCACCCCCCCTTCCCCATGATGAAATCCGCGGAATTCCGCTGAGTTTTCACAGCCCTGATATTTATGATTTTGTGAAGTCATTCCAGCAGATTTAAACTGGAAACCACAATTTTCCATTAGACCAATGTAAATAAGTACTTTGAATGAAGTGCACTGTGTTTCACTTTTTTCAGTGTGGACTGTGCTCGGTGTGACACACCACAACGTCTCTGGGAGAAAGATGAAGATGCCCAGTTTGCAAAGTGACAGGGGATGTGGTACGCACCATTTCCTTTCCACTTAAAGCAACAGACACTGTAACATGTCATTTCTGGGCCCATTAAAACCATAGTGAGCTAATTTTAGCTACAAACATCTGTTTTTAATACACTCAGTGTGACTCATGTTCTGCTGAAAAAGTTAAATATAGTGACCCCTTTAATGCCTCACAAAAAATATGTCAAACAGCACAAATACGACATGTTGATGGATCAGAGAGCATTCCCACAGTCATGTGTTAATATGAGTCAGTAACCTCATACTTACCCAGTCCTGACTAATTACATACGAGAGTCACTGATCTTCACACATGGCTACATAAATGCAACAGTCACTCAACTTATTTTTTCTTCTATTTCCTTTCTTTTGTTTTTTGGTCAGTTCAAGGAGCTGCAATCATGGCTTTCAAGTCAGACTAAACAAACTGAATCAAACACCCAAAGACACAGCACTTTGTTTGGTGGAGGTATGAAACATACCCTTAAAGCTGAGTTTTATCATGGTGGGCTTGAGTTCTGTCAAAGCAGCAGAATCATTTTCAGGCTTACACTGTGAGTGAGTGAGTGAGTGAGTGAGTGAGTGAGTGAGTGAGTGAGTGAGTGAGTGAGTGAGTGAGTGAGTGAGTGAGTGAGTGAGTGAGTGAGTGAGTGAGTGAGTGAGTGAGTGAGTGAGTGAGTGTCTGTGATTTTGAGGTAGAACCAGACAGACTCTGTTTGTTGGGGGAAGCAGGCCAAAATATTTAGGGGCTTTCCTGAAACCATCTGTAGTCATTTTCTCTCTTTTTCAGAAGATGTTTTGCTAAATTTTACCTCACATTGTGGCTTCTTGATGATGGCAAAAAAAATGGAAACATTCATACAAAATAGCTATAATGCATTAATACAAATAATGGGGAAAAGGCAGCTGTCAAACAGCAATGAAAATATGACATACGAGGTCTGTGAGAAAAGTATCCGACCTTTTTATTTTATGCAAAACATATATGGATTTGATTCATATGTTTTTACGTCAGCCAAGCTTGAACCTTCGTGCGCATGCATGAGTTTTTTTACACCTGTCGGTTGCGTCATTCACCTGTGGGCAGGCTTTGAGTGAGCACTGGTCCACTCCTCTCGTCGTTTTTTCATTGCGAGGAAATGGCGGAATGATTTGGGCTTTGTTCCATCAGAATTTTTTTCAGAAACAGTTAGAGACAGGCAGCTGGAAACCATTCGGAAAATTCACATGGCTTTCGGTGAAAATTTTATGGGCTTCACAGAGATTAAGGAGTGTTACTACCGCTTTAAGGACAGCCCACAATGGCGCACGGCGCGCCGCGCTCCGAGCCGCGATCGACAGGCAGAAACCACCAGATCATTTCTAAACGGATGGCTGTGTGGATCCGGGACCGTCGTGTGCAATTTCTCTGGTTATCACAAGAGCTGGACATCAGCCATTTTCCGGCAGATTTTACTTTTAACAAGAGACTTTGTCATGGAAAGCCGCGCGGAGGCTTTGCGCGTCATGACGGACTCGCTGATGGAGCGAGACAAAGAACACCTCCGTTTTGGAGTGTCGGAGGACAAGTTGGGACATGCCTATCTCGGCTTTCAGTGGCTTACCAGTCGAGTGAGTATAAGAGAAATTGTGGACAGCTGCTTTTGTGCCGCGCCATGAACAGTGGAATGTGCCGAAAAAGTACTGATGTCCACGTCTCCTGCCATTTTTGTGTAAGTCAGACGACGTCCCGGATCAACAAAGCCTTCATGTTGGAAATGATCTGGTTGTTTCAGCGGGGTTTGAGCCTGTCGATCGGCGCTCGGAGTGCGGCGCGCTCTCAGCAGCTATGGGCGGTCTTTAAACCGGCTGGAGCACTCCTTAATCTGTGTAATCCCCATAAAATCGTCCCTCAAAGCCATTTGAATTTTCCGAATGGGCGTTTGGAGCAGCGCTGAATCAAATCAGACAGCCAGGTGGAAACCATTCAGAAGATTCAGACGGCTTTCGGTGAGGATACTCTGGGCGTCACACAGATTAAGGAGCATTACAACCGGATTAAAGACGGCCCACAGCGGCAGAGGGCACGCCGCGCTCCGAGCGGCCATCGACAGGCTGAAACGACCAGGTCATTTCCAAAGTGAACGCTGTGTTGATCCGGGACGTCGTCTGACTACCAGAGAAATTGCAGAAGAGGTGTACATCAGCACTTTTGCGGCACATTCCACTGTTACAGGAGATTTTGTAATGAAAGACGTGCGGAGGAATTCGCGCGTCGGCACGGAGCCGCAATCGCTGCTCCAATCACTCAGCCATTTCCCTGACAATGAAAATCCGACGAGGGGGGTGGACCAGTGCTCACTCAAAGCTTGCTCACAGGCGAATGACGCAACCGACAGGTGTGAAAAAAAAACTCACGCATGCGCATGAAGGTTCAAGCTTGGCTGATGCAAGCGCACATGATTCAAATCCATATAGTTTTTTTAAAAAATAAAAAGGTCAGATAGTTTTCTAACAGACCTCGTAGTGCAAACAAGATTTGTGCAAACAAGACAACAACTTTCAAACATCTTAATAAGTCAGTGTGATGGCTGAGCCTGAACCTCCTCTGACAGTGCTTTATAGTTTGGTTTATAGTTGATGACTGCAAGTCTGAGACAGTCAGTGAGATGATTATCAGTCAGGCAGTTCCTGTACTTGGATTTTATTATTTTCATTTGTGAAAATGCCATCTCACACAGATAAGTCGACCCAAAATATGCATTTACTCTTAGAGCACAATTAGTAAGGAGGGGAACCCTTTCTCTGCTCACAAGTCCCCAAAAGTTACTGCCTCGTGACCTGCATTTAAGCTCAATGTCATTCTGCAAGTCAATTATTTCCATATCAAGCCCACTTGGCAAAGAGAAAATATGCTGAAATTTGGTAGCTATCTGTTCTATATCAATGGATATGAACGGGTTTGACAAAAGCAATAATAATAATAATATAATAATATTACAGCAATATCTTCAATTAACCTTAACTCACCAAAATGCCTGCAGAATTCAGTACCAAGTTTCTACAGGTGTGGGCAGTACAACTCTGGATGAAAAGTACGTTTGTTTTTGACTGTCCGTGACATTTTATCCAGGTTGGGAAAGTGTGTCAGCGTCCCGTTTTTTAAGTCAGGGATGAGATTGGCAAATTCGATTTTCAGAGGAAAATACGAGGTCTATCCAAAAGTATCGTACCTTTTTATTTTTTGCAATAACCATATGGATTTGAATCATGTGTGATTGCTTGCGTGAGTTTTTTCACGCCTGTCGGTTGCGTCATTCGCCTGTGAGCAGGCTTTGAGTGAGCAGTGGTCCACCCCTCTCGTCGGATTTTTATTGCGAATAAATGTCTGAACGATTTGGAGCTTTGCTGCATCAAATTTTTCCAGAAACTGTGAGAGACCTTCAGGTGGACACCATTCGGAAAATTTAGATGACTTTCAGCGACGATTTTATGGGGATTACATAGATTAAGGAGTGCTCCAGCCGGTTTAAAGACCGCCCACAGCGTCTGAGAGCGCGGCGCTCGACCGACAGGCTCAAACCCCACTCAAACAACCAGATCATTTCCAACGTGAAGGCTTTGTTGATCCGGGACGTCGTCTAACTTTCACAAAAAAAGGCAGAAGGAGTGGACATCAGCACTTTTTCGGCACATTCTACTGTTACAGGAGTTTTTTTCATGGAAAGAGAAGCGGAGGATTGCGCCACCATGCCGCTCATGGCGCGGGACACAACCACCTCCATGTAGGTCTCACAGGACGGCTTTCAGATGGCTCAGACGGCTTCCGGTTGCTTTTCAGTCGTGTGAGTATCCGAGAAATTGTGCATGAGCTGGACATGCCCCAACATGTCCTGTGAGGCTTCATCACGGCCACGCGGCTCCGCCGTGAAGCGCAGAGTTCCTCTGCTCCTCTTTCCATGACAAAAACTCCTGTAACAGTGGAATGTGCCGTTCATTTCTAAACTGGACGCTGTCTTGATCTGATATGTCGTCTGACTAGCACAGGAATTGCGGAAGACATGGACATCAGCACTTTTTCGGCACATTGAGACAGACGTGCGGACATACAGGTTGGTGACCACTGATATAGCTGATATTTCACTTTGTAAAAACAACAGAGGTAACATTAATTTTGATAATCTGTCGTGTTTGTTTACAATTTTAACCATAAGTCAAAACTCCCTTGCTGTGAATGTCTCCTGTAACACATCTGCAAGACTATATGGCTGTGAAAATAATCTTTTTTTCTTCTCTTCCTTGCTCTCTGGTAGCCAGCTCTCCTGGTAGCAGATTGAGCTGTACCTCTCATAGCTGTCTGTCTGCTGCAAAACAAGTAACAGGCCATACCTAAAATGTATGATTTCAGGCTTTAAAAATGTTTTTAGCTGTTAAGCTATATTCACTATGCCCACAAAAAGATATTAGCGGTCTAAAAGTTATCGGAACTAAATTTCGCGGACGTTAATTGGTCCGCTGATGGTTTTCAAAGTTATCTGAAAAGCTAAAAGGCTAACAAAAAAAGTTAGTTTAGCTAATTAGCAGTTAGCGTATTAGCAGAACGTGTGATGCTTGTGTGAGGACTTATACTGGACCTGGGCATTGTTCTCCGACTGGGGATCACGCGTGATGTGTGCGTGAGGGCTTATACTGGACCTGGGAATTGTTCTCCGACTGGCGATCACGAATGATGCGTGCGTGAGGGCTTATACTGGACCTGGGCATTGTTCTCTGACTGGCAATCACGCGTGATGTGTGCATGAGGGCTTGTACTGGACCTGGTCATTGTTTTCTGACTGGCGATCAAATGTGATGCGTGCGTAAGGGCTTGTACTGGACCTGGGCATTGTTCTCTGACTGGTGATCACGCGTGATCCGTGTGTGAGGACTATTATACTGGAACTGGGCATTGATCTCCAACTAGCGATTGCGCATGATGCGTAACTGAGGATTTATTTGATGGAGTTGACTTTACATATTTAATCTGGAAATCATTGTACGAATGGGTGAGTGCCCTGTTCAGGTTTTTTTTTCTATTTGTTCGCATCAGAGGTGTAGCTGTAGGGCAGTCACATTTATTACAATATTCGCCAATCGCGAATATTTTTCATATTCGCGATTACCGTGAATTATTTACTTTATCCACAAAGCATAAAACGACTCAATCTGACGTCATTGTGTTGCAGGCCTCGCTCACTCTGTTTCACTCTCGTCTTAAGGCAGGACAATAACATGGAGGGTGAGGAGCGATCCGTCCTGCCGTTTGGATAAGACGGCCGATTAAAACAGTGCCGTCTTCTTCAAAGCCGTCTAAAAATGCGCGTTTACCAAAGGAGCTGTCGGTGTGTGTGTCTGTGTGTGTGTGCTCGTGGAGTCAACAGGCTGCAGACTGCGAGGGAAAGGGTGGGACAGGGAGGGAGATTCCTGAATGGAGGCACGACACATTAAAGTCTGAGAACCATCAGTGCACGTGGGACAGCGAGCGGGAGCAGAGAGAGGATTTTAACCCGAGGGAACATGTTAAAAAAACAAAACCAAACGTGAAGGTGCCTTTACTTCCCTCTGAACTTTCTCTCCCAGTGTGATTCTGCCGTTACCGTCCTGTCACACCATGTGCGCATCGTATACTGAATTTATGAGATCATGAGATGAAATAAACAGTCAAATATCTTTAAAAACATATTTAAAAAATGAGAATATATGAATGAACTGAGCAAAAATTACGCACGAGTTAAAAAAAACCCTGACGTGGAGAAGCTGTGGTGATGTTCAGACGCACAGATCACAAAAAGCAGGTGAGAACTTTAATAGCTGTTATTTTCCAAAGGTATTTATTTGTTCAATCTTGAACTTAATGTAGTTTAACCACAAAACGTGACTGATGAGGACAAACAATTTCAGAAATGCAACAGAAACAACCACAAATCAGAAAAACTTGGGACTGTATGTAAAATAAAGATAAAAATAATATTCCCAGTTTCTCCACTCACAGAAGCCAAACGTTCTTCCAGAGTTGTGTAATTATACTACAATAGTAGAATATAAAGAAGGGAAAAAGAAAAAAAAATAGACAATATATTCGTCAATCGCAATTATTTGTCTAACAATTAATCGTCTCCAGAAATTCCTAATCATGACAACCCTATGTAGCTGTTAATTTTATTTTAGCTACTTTGACAGTGTGTGTCAGATTTTGGATCTCGATACTGTATGTGCACAGTCTGTTCTCTGTACTGGAGCAGAATGCTGTTTTAAGCCTGTTATAGCTCCCACTGTGAACGTGCACACAGACCTCTCCTGTTTTTCAGGCTGTCTGATTACACAGATGTTTTCTTAGATTTTTCAGTTATATTGATGACAACACTTATATGTTTTTAACAGGCTGCATTCAATGATAAACGTGTACGTAACGTGACTGCACCAAATTAACAGTTATCACCTAAAACAAGTCATCATAACATGACATCACACTTATGTAACCTTTGGAATTAATCTGTGGTTCCATTTCTTACCGTTAGCAGCTACATTCCATTCAAGTGTGCGGTGGGACATTTTCCTCAAAAGCTACGTAAACACTGTGGGAAACACTCGGAAAAAAATTAGTACTCATGAGTACTTTGTTTTTGTCAGTCTCCGTAGCTGTTTGTTGCAAATGCTCTGTACTTTTGAGGCCGGTCTTATGACTTCGGTGCGACATATCCTTTAAAAGGCTAAAACCCACGACTACTGGATGGTCTAAGATTTGCTCCATACTTGAAAACTTACACACAGTAGCTCCAATGGCTCGCGTCAGCCACACTAAGCCACGTAGTGTCATGATAGCGCCATGATAATGCCATGATAACACCATGTTGGGCGCACGTTTAGGCATGAGTTTGGTCCAAACCTCCAGCCCTCCCACACCTGGTCTCTTCAAAGTGTGGATTTTCAATTCACAGATTCACAGCAGCATTTAAAGATGTCCCTTCTTTTTTTTTGTTTTTTAAACGCAGTACAAAAATAGACACTCCAGCACACTTCCGCAGTTGTGTGCTGTGCGCCAGGCTGCTGTCCACCTGTAATGCACCAGACCAGCTAGACCCGAACCACGGGTTCCTGGAGAGCCGCCTCTGTGCTCCTCGCTGGTTCCGTGGCTCTCTGGCTTTTCTTGCGGCTTTAAACACACAAAACTTTATGTTTGTCCGCTTATTTCTGCAAAATCGCTATTTTGCGCGCACGCTGCTGTTGTCCTTTCATGGACAGCTGCCTCTGTGCTCTTTCTAAGTGGCTTCCTTTCCATCCGTGGCTTGCTGGCTTTATTTTTTCCCTGGCTTTAAACACAGTCATTTTTACAATGTGATTCCTTCCACTTTTGACTCTGTGTTCGTCCGTTTATTTCTGCAAAAGCGCTCTTTTGCACGCGGTGCCGTTCTGCATATAGAATGAGGTGGCCGTTTTATTATATACACCTGTGGATCACTTTCTATATTATATATATATATATATATATATATATATATATATATATATATATATATATATATAGTATATATATATTATATATATATTTTTTTTTTTTTTTTTTTTTATTTCTTCCGCAGCTTACAAGTTATCATGATACAACTTTTAACTTTGTGTTATGTCTTAAAAATCGGTCTTTTGCGCGCTCTCCACCTGTGTTGCCGCACAGCTCCTGCTCTTAGCTGCTCCACTGGAGTTATTATCTTCCATGGCTTTAAACACACATCCACTTTCACGCAGTCACCCAAATTTTAACTTTGTGTTCGTCCAATACTGACTGAAATATCACTCTTTTGTGAGCTGGCGTTCTGCCTAAATACTCGTTTCAAGCGTGATGATGAGTCACTGCCTCAGTGCGCACACACAGCACAGCTCATGTAATCCATTAATTCCAGAAGTGATTAGAGGTGTTTTCAGCATCCAAGGTTTGACAGAAAATGATTAATCCGCTACAAAATAATTATTTTATATAGAGTCCAGCGCACAGAGCAGGTTGAATTGTGTGCGCAAGAGGAGAGCCGCTCCAAAAATAGCCTCTCAGGTCCTGCCTCTGTGCGCGCACACAGCGGAGGTCATGTGATCCATTACAAGATATTAAATCAACATACTTTTACATACAACAGACATCAACATACAGACATACTTTTACAGCTTGGAACTGTTTTATCAAACTATAAAAAACATTAAAAATAATTACCTTAAGCTGTTCAAAATACATTCCACATGGAGCAGGAAAAAGAGGGAAAAAAAGCGTCCAGATGAAACAGTCCTCTGATTCTAGAAGTGATTAGAGGTGTTTTCAGCATCCAAGGTTTGGCAGAAAATGATTAATCCACTACAAAACAATTATTTTATATAGAGTCCAGCGCACAGAGCAGGTGGAATTGTGTGCGCAAGAGGACAGCTGTTCCAAAAATAGCCTCTCGGGTCCTGCGAAGGTGCCAGGCACACGGATAATGGACTTTTTGCAGACTCGTAAGCACCACGCAAATGCCTCTAAGCCGTTGCAGTAACTCCAACACAAACTGCGCCACGCTGTTGTTGCTAAATTTTGAACATCTTGAAATTATCGCCATGCTCAGAGAGGAGCCTCGTTAACTGAAGATAATGCCTCTAAGAGCCACTCAGAGCCACTATACCTCACGAAACAAAAAGAACAGGGTGCGTGGCTCCTTCTTCATCCTTCATTATTCGGTGGGATCGCGGCTTAATTAGCTTGGTGGTATTATGTGTGGCTGCTGGTGGCAGTAAAGTGGACTGAATACAGCACCAGCACAAATGTGGATAGGAACACTTTTAAGTTAATATTTTGGAATAAAATGTATGTTTATATTTTGGAAATTTCTGATGAGTTATTTAAAAATGAATGGATCAATGAACCTTGAACTATGAATCACTGCATCCTACAATTGATCAGTTCTTTTATCAGCCGTTATAAACACCAAAAACAGATTTATCTGTAAGTAGCTCATATTGGCCAGTTCTATCAGCTTGCCGATTTATTGGTCAGGCTCTACTGTAAAACACAACATGCTACAACTGCTGGTTAAAAACAGGGCCACATGAGCAGTGTGTGCTCTGCCTGTGTGTGACCTGACGTCGTGCTCTGTTCATTATTGAATGTGTCCTGCTGGCCTTTCTCTGAGATTAAGGGCCTGAGTTGCCAAGGAATGCTGGCGGCAGTAATGCCTGTTAATTTGCTAACCTGTTCAACAGTGCATACACAGTGCTCTGTAATCCCCCCGACCTTCTCAGCCACAAATACCACCTCCTTTATAACAGTGAGTGTACTTCATGTAGTGCATCTGTCCACATGGCAGAAACCAGGGCTGAGATAGTACTTTGTGCTAATCTGACTTACTTTCTTGTGTGTGTGTGTGTCCATTTACTCTGCTTAGTGCATATCTGATTTCTGTTTAATGCTTCTTTTGACTTTTGTTCAACAGTGATTGCCAATTAACTACAATACATTTACAGCTATCATTTTCACTCGAGAATGACTAAGGATAGTCATCAATGTCGGGATAAAACACGTGGCCAATGGGGGTGTCAGCAAGGGCAGCACCCAGGGGAACTTGAAGAAAAATTGGAGAGAGGCACACAGACAGGTGGGTTTGGCATAGAGTGTACACAAGTGTCAAGCAGTGCCAAGAGTGTGGGGTCAGCATGCACCTGCAGGTGGATTCTGCTGCCGGCTGAAGACGGCCCATGTGGAAAAGAGTTGGTGACCGGCTGTGTCGAGGGAAAGGCAACTGTAGCAACTGTAGCAGTACGTAAACAGGAGCAAGGCGTGTCGGCTAGTGCAGCAATGAACCTAGTATACACAAAGAGGAACTAAGGGAATGAGTACTGCAGTATCTGGCGTATGAGATCTCAACTGGAAACCAAAGAACCAGGTATGGAGGGAGCAGGAGATGCAGTTGTGGTGACGGCCACTACATGGAACAGCCAGGTGTGTCAAAAGAGTTGACAAAAAATTAAAGAAAAAAAAAATCGATACTCAAATACAAAAATTATTATCACATTAGATACTCACTTGGGGGCAGCACGGTGGATTAGTGGTTAGCACTTCTGCATCACAGCAAGAAGGTCATGGGATCAATTCCCACCTGTGGAGTTTCTGTGTGGCATCTGAATGTTCTCCCCGTGTGTGTGGGTTCCCTCCGGGTGCTCCGGCTTCCTTCCGCATCCAAAGACATGCAGGTTAGGTGGACTGGAAACTTTAAATTGTCCATAGGTGTGAATGTGTTTGTCCCTTTGACCGACTGGCATCCTGTCCAGGATGAACCCCGCTTCACGCCCTATGACTGGTAGAATAGGCTCCAGCTCCAGCCCCCTCCCACAACCATCAATTGGAGTAAGCGGTTAACGACGAGTGAGTGAGTGAGTGAGTGAGTGAGTATATACTCACTTGCAAGCAAATCAATACTAACAGTGGCATTTTTGCTGCCTGTACTGATAATAAAATGAAAGCTGGCCAAAGAAAAAAAAAAAATCATGGAGCAGTGATAGATATGACAAGATGAGAAAATCAGAGTCCTACCATGTATTGCAGTGAATCCGCTGATTAGCTCATCCACCTGCCTGAAAAGCTGAACTAACAAAAGTCGGCTAGATTAGTGGGCGGCTGGAACAAATATATGGTACGACGTCTACTCACTGAAGCCCAGGTTTTCCCACAGCTGCACAAAACAAGGGTATTTAATAACACACTAAGCCAAGGTCAAAGGAAATTCTGGAAGAAATGAAAGACATGATGGTTGACAAGAGTCACAAAGCTACACGTAAGGATCGGGACACAAAAGATTCACAATAAATCTAAAACGATCTTTTCCACTGCAGGAAGTTGTGGGCCATTTTAGGAGGACTGACACCTTTGAGTGCGTCGTCGCCGGAGGGACCGCCCTGAAAAGTGAGCTTGTGTAACCTTTATTCAGATCCAAGGAAAGCTGCTCCAACAAGCTATGTTCTCCCGACGATCCCGAAGTGCTGATGGGCGGGGCTCAATACTGAGTGGTTGAATGCGGGAAGGCAACACAAGCGGCCTTCATCAAAGTGACAGTAAATAGAAATGAGCAAAGTAACTGCGGTGGAGAGAAAAGGCTACAGAGGAACCAACTAGGAGGAAAACAGTGCCAAGAGAAAAGTTTTAGGACTGGAAACCTCCAAACACACTGTGTAAAAGTGTCGATGGTAAAGAGAGAAATTAAAGCAGGACGACAAGCTTCTGAGTGTCCACATCAATCACACTGCAACCACAACCTCCGTGTGCTGGTGAAGTAGCAACAAATGACTCAAGGCTTCCCCCAATGACAAATATATATATATGTATATATATATATATATATATATATATATATATATATATATATATATATATATGTATATGTCCAGGGTGAACTCGTCTCTCGCCCTGTGACCACTGGGATAGGCTCCGCCCTCATGACCCTTAATTGGAGAAAGTGGTTGAAGATGAGTGATTGTGTGTGTGAACTCTGTAACTCCGTGGCCACAGAATCATGTCAAGGTGGATGTGACCCTTTTGAAGTTCTCTGTTGTGTCGGTGGGTGTCACAATGTAATTAACAGCTGGAACAGTAGTGGGCATTATGTGAAGAAGAAGGCACAGACTTTCGTTCTGCCTGCACCACCACTGCTGCTGGTCTTTTTTGTTTTCCTTTTTCAGAACCAATTTGTCCCTCAACAACTTCCATTTCTTTATACAATCATCGACCTCGAAGCCAACACGACTTATAATTTCCTTCCATGAACTGTGGGTGATTTGAGCATCTCTATAGTTTTTCAACACCATGTTGTAAAGGTGGTTATATTCGCAGACTTCTTCTGCCAAGTGTTCCTCTATTTCTGGCGTGGACTATTTAAAACAGAGGGAAAAAAACAATACAAAAAGAAAAAGAAAAGGTGTTCCTTAAAGGAGTGGAGACAGCATGACCACCGGACTTTATGGTAAGTCAGAACAGCTGTTTTGATTTTGTTTTACGCTCCGTACGTCTGTCACATCACTTTCTGATTGGCTGCACGTCACATTCAGCAGGCTGTGTGCTTGTTTGTGGTCGGAGGACACCACACACGCTGCAATATCGGGCCAAAATAATCCAACATGTTGAATATCCCCAATTTGCGGGGATATTCCGATTTTATAGAGAAACATAAATCCTTTGTCCCTCAGGCCAGAAGACTGTACAACTCCTCACTCAGAGGGAGGAGTAACATGAAGACAGAGGACGGGAAGGAGAAGAACAGTAGTAGCCAGTAAACCAGTATTGATCAGTATATCTGGAATTTATATTTGTGTATTTATATTACAAACTGTTTTTTTTTTAACTTTCAGTTCTGATAATCTGTGTGCTTCTTACCCTGTGTGCTGCTATACAATGCTGCTGGAACCTCAATTTTCCTGAGGGAGTCTTCACAAGGGACCAATAAAATTCTATCTATCTAATCTCTCTCTCACTAAATCAGGCTTAAGGGCCCATCCCTGCACACGTTCCCTGAAATCTGGGGAGTAGATTGAGCTCCTGCAGTGGAAATGGGCTGAATATCTCCAAATGTGGAAAAACATGATAGTAACTGTCCCAGAAGTGGCCAACCTTCCCAAATTCCTCAAAGAGCACAGTGAAGACTCACTGCATGCCTTTCATCTTAATGACGGTCAGAACATACCTCGACGATCCTCCAACTATTAGCAAGAACATTCAATGTGCTGATGAGTAAAAGTCTATCACACAGTGTGTTACTGGTGCGACTTTGTGGGACAAAACCTTGGAGGAAACCCTTCAGTCTGACAACAGTGACGATACTGGCAGAGTTCAGAACACAGAATGGTGATTATAAAATAAATAAATAAATACATAAAGCAGGCAATTTCGGCATGCAGGAGATGATAAACTTTTTTTTGCCAGCCCTTTGGTCATAATCAACTGATTAAAAAAAGTTTTTACTATCTGTGACATCAGAAAAAAGTGATGAGGAAATGTGGATTTTTATTTATGTTTCTTTCCCGAGAAACAGGTACATACATTTCAAATCTGAAAAAATAACACAAGGGACTGAAAATATCAGCTATTTTTAAAATAAATATTGTTTCCTTATTGAATACAGTTAGTGTACTGCACGTTAGTAGCGTAATACATTATTATTAAATATTACAACCATTCACACAAGGAGAAATAATATAGTCTTACCTGTCCGCTTCAGTGAGATCATCTTTAGTCTGATGAAAACGTCTGAAAATAATTTAATTTGTTGTTCTGGCTGAAGAAAAGTCCAGGATAGGTCGAGTTTCTGCTGTACCGATCCGGGACCAGCACGATCAACTATAGGTATAATCCGTTAATTGCGTCTGCGGCTAATGGATCGAGTTTCTGCTGTGAATGGATCCTCTTGTTCCACTGCGATCTGCTTTGCGCCGCAAGTTAAAGACTCGCAGTGTTTCATCTGCTCCTAATGTCTCCAGTCTTGCACGTGACAAAAATTATCCCATAATACACAAAACAATAAAATTAAATAATGTGAAAATACTCAGTTTGGCCTCCGTGTCGAGTGGAGAAGCCACAGACACCGTGAGTGCGCACTTGTCAATATAAGTGTTCCACCTGCCAATCAAAAGGATTCTGTCAGTGAGAATTACCGTCCCACATGTATAAAAACCACCCAAACCACTCGGTGGAAATGGGGCTGTCAGGAGCCTGTAAAAATCCATAAATTTATGGGACTATTAAGATAATGGTTCTGGCGCTGATATCACTTTCTCGTTCTTTTCCAATGTCGGGACTTGCCCGGAAGTTCCTGGTTTTTAGTGCACGCAATTCAAAATCCAATATTATTTCTTCAGTAACTGCGCACCAGGAAAGGATAAAATTTCAAACTGTTGTTTAATTTTAGTCTTAAATACTGAGATTGTATGAGAGGCTCTCCGTCTGCCCCTTCTGCTCACTTTCACTTTTGCTGTGTGGAATGGCGCAGGGTGCATTGGAGCAGCCAGGGGGCTATTCAAACGGGCCAACTAGTAACACATCACTTCTAAAAACAATCTTTGGTGTGTCACGTGAGGTTAATCTGCCCTACGATTGGATTTTGGAAAGCCATGTGACAGTGAACCACTTCTGAATGGACACTCTCATTGCTCATGTCATCACATAGCTTCTATGAGGAGTACAAAGATGGTGGACGGTGGCTCGAAAGTCCGCGGAGTTAACTTTTCAGCAAAAACAAGTAAGTTTATATCTCATATCATTAAAAAGTTATTTATAATTTAGTAAAGCTTGGTCTCAGCCGTCGTATACGACAGCGTCGGCCCCAGAGGGTTAAACCCTTAGATCTTCCGCAAATGTATTTATAAAGAGAAACTGCATGAACTACACAAGTTTTTTTATTTTCTAATAAGTTTATTCAATGAGGAGAAACAAATGCTAAATTATTGTTGTGTCGTAACTTAATTTTTGTTCAGCCTTTGTGACCCATCTTCATGAAGTTAGATGCACAAATGTTGAAATTGGCCCTATCCTGCAATGATAAAGAATCCTTAAAAAAATTACTGGATCGGATAGTGTTCCGGATCATTACCAAAATTTAATGACTTCTAAGTTAGGCCAAGATACACCCCTGGTAAAAATTTCATTGAAATCCGTTGAGGATTTTCTGAGTAATCCTGCTAACAAAGCAACCAACCAACAAATGGACGCGACCGAAAACATAACCTCCTTGGCGGAGGTAATGAACTCCACTCAAAAGTAGAAGAAATCCAGGCTAAGTGCTCTGTCAGGGGCTAAAATATATGGCTGGGTTCGCAGGTTACACACACAAAAATCCCAAATGTTTACAACAAATTTCTCCTGCTACAGAAACAAAATTTGGGTAGGCAAGGCCTGGTTTGGACTTCACCCAATGACTTGCACTGAAGAAAATGCTACTTTGGATCAACTTAAAAAAACTGATGTAATTTGTTACAGCTAATTTTTTTTAGTTTCTCACAGTGTATATTTCAGGGCTGTGAAATGAAAATTGTGAAATCCGAGGAAAATTTGCAGGGGTCTTGGGGGGTGGGGGGGTACAGCTCCCCAGAAGCCGGGGTCTAGGGCCCTGTGGGGCCCCAGAATTAAATTTTTATCTAATGATACTTTTTCAGCATCTCCTGGAAGAACAAATCTCAAAGTTAGTTGGATATTTAAATGACCCTATATTCAACCTTTTATTTGACCTGTCAATGATGATGTTGAAATACAGAATGACATGGAAGTAGGACCTGGAATGATTTTCCTTTTAATTGTAAACCAATTATGCATTAACTCAGAACAATTAAACTACATGAACTTTATGAAGACTGAAAAGACTGTAAGCATTTCAAAAACCACAGCTAAAGCTTGTAGAATATTTGGAAAATCATGGTAAAATATCAATAACATACCTTATAGTAAAAAGTCACTTAGGCGCTTTTCTACTTCACCAAAGTAGCACTACTCGGCTCGACTCTACTCTACTCGGTTTTTTTGCTTTTCCACTAGGTTAGTATCTGGTACCCGGTGTTTTTAGTACCTGCTCAGGAGCGGTTCCAAGCGAGCCAAGCCGATACTAAAATGTGACGTCAACAGGCTGCCGGCAACTGATTGGTCAGAGAATGTCATCACTGGATGAGTCATGAACGCGCTGTCCGAGACGAAAATCAAAACCCGCCATTTTTAAATAGTCACAAGTGGCGTTACAGCGACCGTTGTTTTCTTTCGTTTCACGGCGTTTTTTTTTTTTGTTTTTGTTTTTTTACTCTCCACAAAACCACACCGTGGTCTGTGGATGAGTTGCGGATGTATGTGTTTGGTGGATGAAGCGATCCGAAATGAGAAAATCTCCCAGTCTTTGGCCGTGCCTGGCTCACCGGACATTACAGCAACTCAGAACAGCTGAAAAAGCTTAAAAGTGATTACAGGACCACAACAGGTCGGACCGTAAGGGCTGGAAATGGTTCGACTGCAGGAGTACGCTGTTTACAGACACCGACCGGCGAGCACCCGGAGGCAGGATGACCACGACTCGGCCGTGTTAGAAGCGACGGATGGTAAGTGTTTTTGTGACTGTAGTCTGCTTGAAGCACCGTTTAACGTTACTTATCCCATTGGTGGGAAGCACATTTTAACAAACTAAGATTGTGAGTCTAAACTTGTGTTAAGTAACATCGTCTCATGTATGCGGACACAGTGAGCTAGTGAATGCTAACTAGCACGCTAGCTAACTCCGTGCTCTGCTTTAAAGTATTAACTTCTGACAGAAAAACACCTAAAGTCAGCAAGACAACAAACATGTACATCTGACTCATTTAGTGCCATTACTGTGATGTGTGGGTGTTTTTTTTTTTTGACATGTCGCCATTTTGTTTGATTGTTGAAGAATCCAGATCATAGCGAGGAGGGTTCGAACACCAGCTTCAACATCTGTATCAACGTCCAGCACCACACAGCAACATGTCATCACAGGTAAGAATAACGTGTCGAACATCACGTAACTTTCCCAAATACCACATATACAGGGTGACCCCCCCCCACCAAAAAAAAAAACAAAAAACAGAACCCATAAATATATTAAAAAAAAAGGTCCAGCAAATTTTGCTGGACCTTCCCAAAGTTTCAGTTATTTGGTCGCTTTGCAAAAAAGTCATATTCTTTCAAAATGATGCTCCAAATGGTCTGATTTGTTGGATCATTTTGAAAGAACATAATTTTTATGCAAAGTGACCAAGATAACTGAAACTCTGGGGAATGATCATACAGAGACTGAAGGTTTTTTGTTGTTTTCTTAGAGAGAGAAAAAGGAGCCTGTTCCAGCAAGCGAATCTGTCTTGAGTGATGTTGAGGCTGAAGCTGAACTGGGCCCAGTGTGATCGACACATCCAACTGATCCTTGAGGAAGCAACGGTGGTGGAAGTTGCAGTTAATCAGGCATATCTTGGCGTGCTGGGTGACCTTGTGCATGCGATGCGTGACCGGGGCATGTGACCTGCGCCCCCACCCCAGACTACAGACACATGAACCTTTGTATAGTTTGTGTTGCTTTTTTTTTTTTTTTGTATTAGCTTTTTTTGTTGCAGTAAACAATTTGACTCATGTGACTGTATCATAATTTGTCATTTCATGCTGAGTCAACAGTAAAAAACATTGTCACTGATGTTTTGGTGCAATGATGGTTCATTTCTAAGAATTTTTAATTTGGGTTTTGCTGCGCCAGAAGACACTGCACACTACACCTGGCTGAATCTTTACACAGATGCTTGAATAAGCATGTCTAAACTGAGATTTTACCAAATGGTATTTAACATAAACAAAAAGGTTTAGTCACTTCAGTGATAGCACCATTACATCAAGGAATTTTGTACGTTTTACTGTCTGTTACATTTACATTTATGACCCCATTAAATGTAAAACTTATTTTACTAACTGGATTATGCTTAAACAGCTTTTCAAACTGTTAGCCTTTAAATCAGTAAGCCTTGGTAACTTTACAAATCACACTGACGTTACACAAACTTGGAGACATTTTAGCAAAAAGTACAAATTTATTCAAAATTCATAGTGAAACATAACATGATGATGACAAAGGTGTCCCATTCCGTGGCATGAACCTTTGCAGCGGTGACTGAGAAACCATCTGAAACACACACACAGCATACATATTTTAATTAGTGCTGTCAGGTTATTAAAAAAATAATGTAATTGATTACAGGGTTTGTGATTAGTTAATCTAAATGAATCATTTAATTGCAGGTATATTAAAAAACACTCAGATCTGTGTGTGCCTGGGGCATTTAATAATCAGGTAAAAAGGATCACGGTTATTTTATTGCATATCAAGGAGGTATTAAACAAGCTGTAAATGATCTTAAATTCAGAGAACTGTCTAAGTGTAATTTGGATGGGTTAAATGCAGACAAATTTCATTGTATGTGTACAATGACAATAAAAGGCTATATTATAAAGAATGACTATAAAAACAGAATTGTGGGAGTTTTGAGGCTGATTCTTTCTGTACAATATGACTCCTTTAATAATTATCTTACTAGATTTCATATTTTAAATTTGTCCATTGAACATTAAAATCTGGATGAAAACAAACGTTTTTAACGTGTTTTAAGCCTGTTTGAGTTCAATGACGACGTTAATTAACGGTCATTAAAACCGAATCAACATTTTGTGCGTGAACGTCAGTAAACCCACAAACTCCCACATCTGAGATTTAACAATAAGTTATCAAAGCAAGTTACTTTGGAAAAAAAAAGTATTGACATTAACACGTTTATTGCTCTCAGAAACGCGTCTTTATTTACAGACCAAGTTACTGACGTCAAAACAAAAAGGAGCAAAGTGACTGAAGGTGTGATAGGTATTGTAATTAATCTAAATTAACGCTTTATTTTGACAGCCACAATTTCAATAGTTAATAGCGACAGCCTGCAGTTATTACTTATTTATGAGCTACTTAGGAAGCTAACGATTAGCTTACCGTCATGCTTTGCCTCTTTGTCTCTTTTTAGCTTCATCTTCATCTTGTTGTATGAATTCCCAAAGTCTTCTGTACTTCTCAAGCGTGTTTTGTCTCACCGTCGCAACTTTCTCTTAAAACTCACACAGCAGTAAACACACGGAGTCCACCATTGTTTGTTTGTGTCGCGTATAAAACGACGTCACCGCAGTTTGCTCTGCTGACCCCGCCCACATTGAAGAGGTACTATTTGCAGTAGAAAAGGACGCGCTTGGAACCAAACCGAGTAGAGCAGAGTAGAGTAGAGCAGAGCTGGAGCTTTGTAGTAGAAAATCGCCTTATATTCTTGTGTAAATTCATGCAGCCGAAATCCATTCAAAGCCACAATGTGTTTTTTACAATGAAATAAAGTCAGATTAGTGACAAAAGTCACATAATCTAAAATCCTGTTTGAACAGCAGTATGTTTATTTTCCAGGGAGAGAAAAATTCTTACCGTGTTTTCCTGAGGGGGCACAGTTCACTTTCCTGTTTCTTTTATCTTTCAGGTGCGCTGATGAAGCCAGCGACGATTCCATAGATTCTTGTCCTTATAAGACTTTTTCAATCCGTCTTTCTCGCCATCTTCGCTCTGTGCGATGTCGGTCCGTGACACAGACATGCTGCACAAATCTTCTTTTAAAAATTTGAAAGCTCTAAAAGTTTGGAATATCCACATGCTACGTTTAGCTTAAGCGGCGCACAGGAGCCACACAGCGTCGCCACAGCAACCAACTAGTCCTGCTTTACGACAACTGTCGTAACAGCCAGGCTTTGAGTGGCATTTTTCCTCTGCGAAACTCCGCAGATCCGAGGAAACTGATTTGTATCTGTAACACACAGATCAGTGTCCGCGGACTTATAAAACTTACACGATGTCGTAAAAAAAGAGAACGCTTTGCGATAAGCATTTTAAAAACTCAGTGATGTTCACGATTAAAGAGTAGAACACTAACACCCCACCCCCCCTTCCCCATGATGAAATCCGCGGAATTCCGCTGAGTTTTTCACAGCCCTGATATTTATGATTTTGTGAAGTCATTCCAGCAGATTTAAACTGGAAAACCACAATTTTCCATTAGACCAATGTAAATAAGTACTTTGAATGAAGTGCACTGTGTTTCACTTTTTTCAGTGTGGACTGTGCTCGGTGTGACACACCACAACGTCTCTGGGAGAAAGATGAAGATGCCCAGTTTGCAAAGTGACAGGGGATGTGGTACGCACCATTTCCTTTCCACTTAAAGCAACAGACACTGTAACATGTCATTTCTGGGCCCATTAAAACCATAGTGAGCTAATTTTAGCTACAAACATCTGTTTTTAATACACTCAGTGTGACTCATGTTCTGCTGAAAAAGTTAATATAGTGACCCCTTTAATGCCTCACAAAAAATATGTCAAACAGCACAAATACGACATGTTGATGGATCAGAGAGCATTCCCACAGTCATGTGTTAATATGAGTCAGTAACCTCATACTTACCCAGTCCTGACTAATTACATACGAGAGTCACTGATCTTCACACATGGCTACATAAATGCAACAGTCACTCAACTTATTTTTTCTTCTATTTCCTTTTCTTTTGTTTTTTGGTCAGTTCAAGGAGCTGCAATCATGGCTTTCAAGTCAGACTAAACAAACTGAATCAAACACCCAAAGACACAGCACTTTGTTTGGTGGAGGTATGAAACATACCCTTAAAGCTGAGTTTTATCATGGTGGGCTTGAGTTCTGTCAAAGCAGCAGAATCATTTTCAGGCTTACACTGTGAGTGAGTGAGTGAGTGAGTGAGTGAGTGAGTGAGTGAGTGAGTGAGTGAGTGAGTGAGTGAGTGAGTGAGTGAGTGAGTGAGTGAGTGAGTGAGTGAGTGAGTGAGTGAGTGTCTGTGATTTTGAGGTAGAACCAGACAGACTCTGTTTGTTGGGGGAAGCAGGCCAAAAATATTTAGGGGCTTTCCTGAAACCATCTGTAGTCATTTTCTCTCTTTTTCAGAAGATGTTTTGCTAAATTTTACCTCACATTGTGGCTTCTTGATGATGGCAAAAAAAATGGAAACATTCATACAAATAGCTATAATGCATTAATACAAATAATGGGGAAAAGGCAGCTGTCAAACAGCAATGAAAATATGACATACGAGGTCTGTGAGAAAAGTATCCGACCTTTTTATTTTATGCAAAACATATATGGATTTGATTCATATGTTTTTACGTCAGCCAAGCTTGAACCTTCGTGCGCATGCATGAGTTTTTTACACCTGTCGGTTGCGTCATTCACCTGTGGGCAGGCTTTGAGTGAGCACTGGTCCACTCCTCTCGTCGTTTTTTCATTGCGAGGAAATGGCGGAATGATTTGGGCTTTGTTCCATCAGAATTTTTTTCAGAAACAGTTAGAGACAGGCAGCTGGAAACCATTCGGAAAATTCACATGGCTTTCGGTGAAAATTTTATGGGCTTCACAGAGATTAAGGAGTGTTACTACCGCTTTAAGGACAGCCCACAATGGCGCACGGCGCGCCGCGCTCCGAGCCGCGATCGACAGGCAGAAACCACCAGATCATTTCTAAACGGATGGCTGTGTGGATCCGGGACCGTCGTGTGCAATTTCTCTGGTTATCACAAGAGCTGGACATCAGCCATTTTCCCGGCAGATTTTACTTTTAACAAGAGACTTTGTCATGGAAAGCCGCGCGGAGGCTTTGCGCGTCATGACGGACTCGCTGATGGAGCGAGACAAAGAACACCTCCGTTTTGGAGTGTCGGAGGACAAGTTGGGACATGCCTATCTCGGCTTTCAGTGGCTTACCAGTCGAGTGAGTATAAGAGAAATTGTGGACAGCTGCTTTTGTGCCGCGCCATGAACAGTGGAATGTGCCGAAAAAGTACTGATGTCCACGTCTCCTGCCATTTTTGTGTAAGTCAGACGACGTCCCGGATCAACAAAGCCTTCATGTTGGAAATGATCTGGTTGTTTCAGCGGGGTTTGAGCCTGTCGATCGGCGCTCGGAGTGCGGCGCGCTCTCAGCAGCTATGGGCGGTCTTTAAACCGGCTGGAGCACTCCTTAATCTGTGTAATCCCCATAAAATCGTCCCTCAAAGCCATTTGAATTTTCCGAATGGGCGTTTGGAGCAGCGCTGAATCAAATCAGACAGCCAGGTGGAAACCATTCAGAAGATTCAGACGGCTTTCGGTGAGGATACTCTGGGCGTCACACAGATTAAGGAGCATTACAACCGGATTAAAGACGGCCCACAGCGGCAGAGGGCACGCCGCGCTCCGAGCGGCCATCGACAGGCTGAAACGACCAGGTCATTTCCAAAGTGAACGCTGTGTTGATCCGGGACGTCGTCTGACTACCAGAGAAATTGCAGAAGAGGTGTACATCAGCACTTTTGCGGCACATTCCACTGTTACAGGAGATTTGTAATGAAAGACGTGCGGAGGAATTCGCGCGTCGGCACGGAGCCGCAATCGCTGCTCCAATCACTCAGCCATTTCCCTGACAATGAAAATCCGACGAGGGGGGTGGACCAGTGCTCACTCAAAGCTTGCTCACAGGCGAATGACGCAACCGACAGGTGTGAAAAAAAAACTCACGCATGCGCATGAAGGTTCAAGCTTGGCTGATGCAAGCGCACATGATTCAAATCCATATAGTTTTTTTAAAAAATAAAAAGGTCAGATAGTTTTCTAACAGACCTCGTAGTGCAAACAAGATTTGTGCAAACAAGACAACAACTTTCAAACATCTTAATAAGTCAGTGTGATGGCTGAGCCTGAACCTCCTCTGACAGTGCTTTATAGTTTGGTTTATAGTTGATGACTGCAAGTCTGAGACAGTCAGTGAGATGATTATCAGTCAGGCAGTTCCTGTACTTGGATTTTATTATTTTCATTTGTGAAAATGCCATCTCACACAGATAAGTCGACCCAAAATATGCATTTACTCTTAGAGCACAATTAGTAAGGAGGGGAACCCTTTCTCTGCTCACAAGTCCCCAAAAGTTACTGCCTCGTGACCTGCATTTAAGCTCAATGTCATTCTGCAAGTCAATTATTTCCATATCAAGCCCACTTGGCAAAGAGAAAATATGCTGAAATTTGGTAGCTATCTGTTCTATATCAATGGATATGAACGGGTTTGACAAAAGCAATAATAATAATAATATAATAATATTACAGCAATATCTTCAATTAACCTTAACTCACCAAAATGCCTGCAGAATTCAGTACCAAGTTTCTACAGGTGTGGGCAGTACAACTCTGGATGAAAAGTACGTTTGTTTTTGACTGTCCGTGACATTTTATCCAGGTTGGGAAAGTGTGTCAGCGTCCCGTTTTTTAAGTCAGGGATGAGATTGGCAAATTCGATTTTCAGAGGAAAATACGAGGTCTATCCAAAAAGTATCGTACCTTTTTATTTTTTGCAATAACCATATGGATTTGAATCATGTGTGATTGCTTGCGTGAGTTTTTTCACGCCTGTCGGTTGCGTCATTCGCCTGTGAGCAGGCTTTGAGTGAGCAGTGGTCCACCCCTCTCGTCGGATTTTTATTGCGAATAAATGTCTGAACGATTTGGAGCTTTGCTGCATCAAATTTTTCCAGAAACTGTGAGAGACCTTCAGGTGGACACCATTCGGAAAATTTAGATGACTTTCAGCGACGATTTTATGGGGATTACATAGATTAAGGAGTGCTCCAGCCGGTTTAAAGACCGCCCACAGCGTCTGAGAGCGCGGCGCTCGATCGACAGGCTCAAACCCCACTCAAACAACCAGATCATTTCCAACGTGAAGGCTTTGTTGATCCGGGACGTCGTCTAACTTTCACAAAAAAGGCAGAAGGAGTGGACATCAGCACTTTTTCGGCACATTCTACTGTTACAGGAGTTTTTTTCATGGAAAGAGAAGCGGAGGATTGCGCCACCATGCCGCTCATGGCGCGGGACACAACCACCTCCATGTAGGTCTCACAGGACGGCTTTCAGATGGCTCAGACGGCTTCCGGTTGCTTTTCAGTCGTGTGAGTATCCGAGAAATTGTGCATGAGCTGGACATGCCCCAACATGTCCTGTGAGGCTTCATCACGGCCACGCGGCTCCGCCCGGGAAGCGCAGAGTTCCTCTGCTCCTCTTTCCATGACAAAAACTCCTGTAACAGTGGAATGTGCCATTCATTTCTAAACTGGACGCTGTCTTGATCTGATATGTCGTCTGACTAGCACAGGAATTGCGGAAGACATGGACATCAGCACTTTTTCGGCACATTGAGACAGACGTGCGGACATACAGGTTGGTGACCACTGATATAGCTGATATTTTCACTTTGTAAAAACAACAGAGGTAACATTAATTTTGATAATCTGTCGTGTTTGTTTACAATTTTAACCATAAGTCAAAACTCCCTTGCTGTGAATGTCTCCTGTAACACATCTGCAAGACTATATGGCTGTGAAAATAATCTTTTTTTCTTCTCTTCCTTGCTCTCTGGTAGCCAGCTCTCCTGGTAGCAGATTGAGCTGTACCTCTCATAGCTGTCTGTCTGCTGCAAAACAAGTAACAGGCCATACCTAAAATGTATGATTTCAGGCTTTAAAAATGTTTTTAGCTGTTAAGCTATATTCACTATGCCCACAAAAAGATATTAGCGGTCTAAAAGTTATCGGAACTAAATTTCGCGGACGTTAATTGGTCCGCTGATGGTTTTCAAAGTTATCTGAAAAGCTAAAAGGCTAACAAAAAAAGTTAGTTTAGCTAATTAGCAGTTAGCGTATTAGCAGAACGTGTGATGCTTGTGTGAGGACTTATACTGGACCTGGGCATTGTTCTCCGACTGGGGATCACGCGTGATGTGTGCGTGAGGGCTTATACTGGACCTGGGAATTGTTCTCCGACTGGCGATCACGAATGATGCGTGCGTGAGGGCTTATACTGGACCTGGGCATTGTTCTCTGACTGGCAATCACGCGTGATGTGTGCATGAGGGCTTGTACTGGACCTGGTCATTGTTTTCTGACTGGCGATCAAATGTGATGCGTGCGTAAGGGCTTGTACTGGACCTGGGCATTGTTCTCTGACTGGTGATCACGCGTGATCCGTGTGTGAGGACTATTATACTGGAACTGGGCATTGATCTCCAACTAGCGATTGCGCATGATGCGTAACTGAGGATTTATTTGATGGAGTTGACTTTACATATTTAATCTGGAAATCATTGTACGAATGGGTGAGTGCCCTGTTCAGGTTTTTTTTTCTATTTTGTTCGCATCAGAGGTGTAGCTGTAGGGCAGTCACATTTATTACAATATTCGCCAATCGCGAATATTTTTCATATTCGCGATTACCGTGAATTATTTACTTTATCCACAAAGCATAAAACGACTCAATCTGACGTCATTGTGTTGCAGCCTCGCTCACTCTGTTTCACTCTCGTCTTAAGGCAGGACAATAACATGGAGGGTGAGGAGCGATCCGTCCTGCCGTTTGGATAAGACGGCCGATTAAAACAGTGGCCGTCTTCTTCAAAGCCGTCTAAAATGCGGCGTTTACCAAAGGAGCTGTCGGTGTGTGTGTCTGTGTGTGTGTGCTCGTGGAGTCAACAGGCTGCAGACTGCGAGGGAAAGGGTGGGACAGGGAGGGAGATTCCTGAATGGAGGCACGACACATTAAAGTCTGAGAACCATCAGTGCACGTGGGACAGCGAGCGTGGAGCAGAGAGAGGATTTTAACCCGAGGGAACATGTTAAAAAAACAAAACCAAAACGTGAAGGTGCCTTTACTTCCCTCTGAACTTTCTCTCCCAGTGTGATTCTGCCGTTACCGTCCTGTTCACACCATGTGCGCATCGTATACTGAATTTATGAGATCATGAGATGAAATAAACAGTCAAATATCTTTAAAAACATATTTAAAAAATGAGAATATATGAATGAACTGAGCAAAAATTACGCACGAGTTAAAAAAACCCTGACGTGGAGAAGCTGTGGTGATGTTCAGACGCACAGATCACAAAAAGCAGGTGAGAACTTTAATAGCTGTTATTTTCCAAAGGTATTTATTTGTTCAATCTTGAACTTAATGTAGTTTAACCACAAAACGTGACTGATGAGGACAAACAATTTCAGAAATGCAACAGAAACAACCACAAATCAGAAAAACTTGGGACTGTATGTAAAATAAAGATAAAAATAATATTCCCAGTTTCTCCACTCACAGAAGCCAAACGTTCTTCCAGAGTTGTGTAATTATACTACAATAGTAGAATATAAAGAAGGGAAAAAGAAAAAAAAATAGACAATATATTCGTCAATCGCAATTATTTGTCTAACAATTAATCGTCTCCAGAAATTCCTAATCATGACAACCCTATGTAGCTGTTAATTTTATTTTAGCTACTTTGACAGTGTGTGTCAGATTTTGGATCTCGATACTGTATGTGCACAGTCTGTTCTCTGTACTGGAGCAGAATGCTGTTTTAAGCCTGTTATAGCTCCCACTGTGAACGTGCACACAGACCTCTCCTGTTTTTCAGGCTGTCTGATTACACAGATGTTTTCTTAGATTTTTCAGTTATATTGATGACAACACTTATATGTTTTTAACAGGCTGCATTCATGATAAACGTGTACGTAACGTGACTGCACCAAATTAACAGTTATCACCTAAAAACAAGTCATCATAACATGACATCACACTTATGTAACCTTTGGAATTAATCTGTGGTTCCATTTCTTACCGTTAGCAGCTACATTCCATTCAAGTGTGCGGTGGGACATTTTCCTCAAAGCTACGTAAACACTGTGGGAAACACTCGGAAAAAATTAGTACTCATGAGTACTTTGTTTTTGTCAGTCTCCGTAGCTGTTTGTTGCAAATGCTCTGTACTTTGAGGCCGGTCTTATGACTTCGGTGCGACATATCCTTTAAAAGGCTAAAACCACGACTACTGGATGGTCATAAGATTTGCTCCATACTTGAAAACTTACACACAGTAGCTCCAATGGCTCGCGTCAGCCACACTAAGCCACGTAGTGTCATGATAGCGCCATGATAATGCCATGATAACACCATGTTGGCGCACGTTTAGGCATGAGTTTGGTCCAAACCTCCAGCCCTCCCACACCTGGTCTCTTCAAAGTGTGGATTTTCAATTCACAGATTCACAGCAGCATTTAAAGATGTCCCTTCTTTTTTTTTGTTTTTTAAACGCAGTACAAAAATAGACACTCCAGCACACTTCCGCAGTTGTGTGCTGTGCGCCAGGCTGCTGTCCACCTGTAATGCACCAGACCAGCTAGACCCGAACCACGGGTTCCTGGAGAGCCGCCTCTGTGCTCCTCGCTGGTTCCGTGGCTCTCTGGCTTTTCTTGCGGCTTTAAACACACAAAACTTTATGTTTGTCCGCTTATTTCTGCAAAATCGCTATTTTGCGCGCACGCTGCTGTTGTCCTTTCATGGACAGCTGCCTCTGTGCTCTTTCTAAGTGGCTTCCTTTCCATCCGTGGCTTGCTGGCTTTATTTTTTCCCTGGCTTTAAACACAGTCATTTTTACAATGTGATTCCTTCCACTTTTGACTCTGTGTTCGTCCGTTTATTTCTGCAAAAGCGCTCTTTTGCACGCGGTGCCGTTCTGCATATAGAATGAGGTGGCCGTTTTATTATATACACCTGTGGATCACTTTCTATATTATATATATATATATATATATATATATATATATATATATATATATATATATATATATATATATATATATATATATATATATTTTTTTTTTTTTTTTTTTTTTATTTCTTCCGCAGCTTACAAGTTATCATGATACAACTTTTAACTTTGTGTTATGTCTTAAAAATCGGTCTTTTGCGCGCTCTCCACCTGTGTTGCCGCACAGCTCCTGCTCTTAGCTGCTCCACTGGAGTTATTATCTTCCATGGCTTTAAACACACATCCACTTTCACGCAGTCACCCAAATTTTAACTTTGTGTTCGTCCAATACTGACTGAAATATCACTCTTTTGTGAGCTGGCGTTCTGCCTAAATACTCGTTTCAAGCGTGATGATGAGTCACTGCCTCAGTGCGCACACACAGCACAGCTCATGTAATCCATTAATTCCAGAAGTGATTAGAGGTGTTTTCAGCATCCAAGGTTTGACAGAAAATGATTAATCTGCTACAAAATAATTATTTTATATAGAGTCCAGCGCACAGAGCAGGTTGAATTGTGTGCGCAAGAGGAGAGCCGCTCCAAAAATAGCCTCTCAGGTCCTGCCTCTGTGCGCGCACACAGCGGAGGTCATGTGATCCATTAACAAGATATTAAATCAACATACTTTTACATACAACAGACATCAACATACAGACATACTTTTACAGCTTGGAACTGTTTTATCAAACTATAAAAAACATTAAAAATAATTACCTTAAGCTGTTCAAAATACATTCCACATGGAGCAGGAAAGAGAGGGAAAAAAAGCGTCCAGATGAAACAGTCCTCTGATTCTAGAAGTGATTAGAGGTGTTTTCAGCATCCAAGGTTTGGCAGAAAATGATTAATCCACTACAAAACAATTATTTTATATAGAGTCCAGCGCACAGAGCAGGTGGAATTGTGTGCGCAAGAGGACAGCTGTTCCAAAAATAGCCTCTCGGGTCCTGCGAAGGTGCCAGGCACACGGATAATGGACTTTTTGCAGACTCGTAAGCACCACGCAAATGCCTCTAAGCCGTTGCAGTAACTCCAACACAAACTGCGCCACGCTGTTGTTGCTAAATTTTGAACATCTTGAAATTATCGCCATGCTCAGAGAGGAGCCTCGTTAACTGAAGATAATGCCTCTAAGAGCCACTCAGAGCCACTATACCTCACGAAACAAAAAAGAACAGGGTGCGTGGCTCCTTCTTCATCCTTCATTATTCGGTGGGATCGCGGCTTAATTAGCTTGGTGGTATTATGTGTGGCTGCTGGTGGCAGTAAAGTGGACTGAATACAGCACCAGCACAAATGTGGATAGGAACACTTTTAAGTTAATATTTTGGAATAAAATGTATGTTTATATTTTGGAAATTTCTGATGAGTTATTTTAAAAATGAATGGATCAATGAACCTTGAACTATGAATCACTGCATCCTACAATTGATCAGTTTCTTTTATCAGCCGTTATAAACACCAAAAACAGATTTATCTGTAAGTAGCTCATATTGGCCAGTTCTATCAGCTTGCCGATTTATTGGTCAGGCTCTACTGTAAAACACAACATGCTACAACTGCTGGTTAAAAACAGGGCCACATGAGCAGTGTGTGCTCTGCCTGTGTGTGACCTGACGTCGTGCTCTGTTCATTATTGAATGTGTCCTGCTGGCCTTTCTCTGAGATTAAGGGCCTGAGTTGGCCAAGGAATGCTGGCGGCAGTAATGCCCTGTTAATTTGCTAACCTGTTCAACAGTGCATACACAGTGCTCTGTAATCCCCCCGACCTTCTCAGCCACAAATACCACCTCCTTTATTAACAGTGAGTGTACTTCATGTAGTGCATCTGTCACATGGCAGAAACCAGGGCTGAGAAGTACTTTGTGCTAATCTGACTTACTTTCTTGTGTGTGTGTGTGTCACATTTTACTCTGCTTAGTGCATATCTGATTTTCTGTTTAATGCTTCTTTTTGTACTTTTTGTTCAACAGTGATTGCCAATTAACTACAATACATTTACAGCTATCATTTTCACTCGAGAATGACTAAGGATAGTCATCAATGTCGGGATAAAACACGTGGCCAATGGGGGTGTCAGCAAGGGCAGCACCCAGGGGAACTTGAAGAAAAATTGGAGAGAGGCACACAGACAGGTGGGTTTGGCATAGAGTGTACACAAGTGTCAAGCAGTGCCAAGAGTGTGGGGTCAGCATGCACCTGCAGGTGGATTCTGCTGCCGGCTGAAGACGGCCCATGTGGAAAAGAGTTGGTGACCGGCTGTGTCGAGGGAAAGGCAACTGTAGCAACTGTAGCAGTACGTAAACAGGAGCAAGGCGTGTCGGCTAGTGCAGCAATGAACCTAGTATACACAAAGAGGAACTAAGGGAATGAGTACTGCAGTATCTGGCGTATGAGATCTCAACTGGAAACCAAAGAACCAGGTATGGAGGGAGCAGGAGATGCAGTTGTGGTGACGGCCACTACATGGAACAGCCAGGTGTGTCAAAAGAGTTGACAAAAAATTAAAGAAAAAAAAAATCGATACTCAAATACTAAAAATTATTATCACATTAGATACTCACTTGGGGGCAGCACGGTGGATTAGTGGTTAGCACTTCTGCATCACAGCAAGAAGGTCATGGGATCAATTCCCATCTGTGGAGTTTCTGTGTGGCATCTGAATGTTCTCCCCGTGTCTGTGTGGGTTCCCTCCGGGTGCTCCGGCTTCCTTCCGCATCCAAAGACATGCAGGTTAGGTGGACTGGAAACTTTAAATTGTCCATAGGTGTGAATGTGTTTGTCCCTTTGACCGACTGGCATCCTGTCCAGGATGAACCCCGCTTCACGCCCTATGACTGGTAGAATAGGCTCCAGCTCCAGCCCCCTCCCACAACCATCAATTGGAGTAAGCGGTTAACGACGAGTGAGTGAGTGAGTGAGTGAGTGAGTATATACTCACTTGCAAGCAAATCAATACTAACAGTGGCATTTTTGCTGCCTGTACTGATAATAAAAATGAAAGCTGGCCAAAGAAAAAAAAAAAATCATGGAGCAGTGATAGATATGACAAGACTGCAGTACATATTTAAGTGTTGTCTGCTGTTAAAGCCTTGACTTCCAGGTCCACTAACAGTTTGATACTAATGCTGCATTCAAGATGACTCAGAAATCTCCAAATGTTGTTTTGGATGAACTCTTTTGTAGTACTTAAAACAACTTAAAATAGTTTTGTTATTGAAGTAGGGCTGAAACGATTAGTCGAGTAATTCTAATAATTCAATTACAAAAAATGTTCGAGGCAAATTCTGTGCCTCGAAGCTTCGTTTAACGTTGTAGTACATATGCCAGGCCTGTGTGTGGCGCTGTAATGTCCCCAGAAAAACACACAGACGACTAGAGCAAACGCTAATCAAATTAGCACAAAAGCTACAGCTTTTCAACGCGATAAACAGAGGGAAATAAAGCCTTTTAGGAAAAAGACGGTCCATGCTGATCATTTGAAATAGCTTACTGTGCATTTAAAGCAAAGCAGTGTGCAAAGCAGTTTCGTCCGCTGGCCGCACTCTACGCGCAGCCGCCAGCTGCTGCCTCTCTCTGCCCGGTGTGAGCAGCTCAGCACTGCCCTCACACAGCTCCATCCCGGCCACAGACAGTCTCTGGAAGAAGTCCACTCTTTCTTCTGTGTGTCTCGCAAATGAGTGTTTCGCTTTTTAATTTTCGCTTTTTTGGGCAACACACAATGCTTCACAAACACGGGAACTCAAATAAAATAATAATAATAATAAAAACCAGTGACTGCGAGGCTGCATGTTCAACCTCCAGCTGAAAATGAAATGCATTGGCTGAATCGCAGAGAGTGTTAAAAAATTCATGCAGGGACCCAGTCCACCACCTTAATAAATAAATAAAAATGGTTAAATTTTACAAGTTGGGGAAAACAAAAAACAGAAAGCCACAACCCATCGTCATTTCAGCAAAATGTCAACACTTTGGGCCGACTTTGGCTGAGCTCCTGACAGCAGGAAAGATGCAAAACTTGTAAAGATGTGAAAAAATAAATAATTACCCAGGAAAACAGGGATACAATAAATTTGACAATCTCCGTGATGACGCAGTGACATTGTGCCATTACTTAGGGAGAGCCCTGGACTGTTCATGTTTTAAAACGCAAAAGTACTTTTTATCCAATTACTCGATTAATCACCAGTATAATCGATAGAATACTCGATTACTAAAATAATCGATAGCTGCAGCCCTACATTGAAGCTATTGTTTGTATTGTTCTAATCTTTATTTTAAAATATCCTTAATTTTCTTTGTTACTTTGCTGTCGTCCCACCGCTGTATCAAAAATGGCATCAAATATTTTCCTGGGAACACTACCAGTGAATGTTTTCATTGTCTCCTTCCTCTACCCACATTTCTTTAATTAAATCTGATGTCTCCATGCTGTTAAATGGCTGAACACAATGGATGAGATAATAAACTTGAGTGAAGCAGGGGTAAATGAAAACATGATGTTCTGTGGGCACGTACGGACCCGATTCGAGAGACTATTCTGATGAGAGGATGTTGCTGTACCAGATGAAATACGAAGAATAAAGCTCTGTGGGAAAGGCTGAATGCACTTCAGTGAGGTTCAGCCATGGGGACGACTATGGGAATGACTACTTTTAAAGAGTCAATCTTTGCATTTAGTAATGTTTGTTATCACCTTCACCACAAAATAAAAATATGGTTACATTTGATAACTTTTCAGGCTACAAATAAGAATGATTTTCATTGCCAAAGTAATCTATTCAGTCCTTTTGGAATTCATGAATTAAATATTTAGTTTATCAAATATCAAAACATGGTCAAAAATGTCTATTGCTATGTCCTAGAGGTCAGAGTGGCATTTTGACATTTATCCTGTTCAACCAACTGTCAAAAAACCAAATACTCAGATTACAATGATATGAAACTGAATGAAGAAAGTCCTCACATTTGAAAAACTGGTGCCAGTAAGTACCTAGAATATTTTCTACATAAATTACTGTGAACACAATCACTCACTTACCAAAAATACTTAGCAAGTAAGTTTCTGTTGAGTGACTAATGGATTAGTCATTTCAGCTCTAAAGCTTTCGTTAATTAAGGGTTAGTGTTTTTGTTTTAATACACTCCTGGTCAGAAGTCTCACACTTTGCCATTCAAAAGGCAAAGTGTGTCCAAACGTTTGACGGGGAGTGTATTATATAATCAGCGATGAAAGTCGGCAAAGGAAAAAAAAACTGGCAGGAGGTCTGGGAGGTTCTCCCCCCCCCAAAAAAAAATCAAACCTCAGATGTGGTGCATTTTCAAGTCTATTTATCCACCAAAAAAAATCTAAAAAAAAAATTAATTTTTTTGTTGGGTCAGGTCAATTTTTCCACCCCGGGAGAAGAGTTTCTTCACAACTTGTATCATCACGATACATATTTTCCTGCACATGAATATTTCACACACACACACACACACACACACACACACACACACACACACACACACACACACACACACACACACACACACACACACACCCCAAACGGGATCTGACAGAAAGAGGTGTTTAGCAGTGCTGAAACAACTAATCGATTTAATCGATTATTAAAATTAATTAAAAACTAATTTAGTCATCAATTAGTTGTTAAATAACTTTGTTTTACCACAAACGTTTCATTTCTTCCATATAAATCAACCGTTTCTGCAGCGCGGCTTTGCTTTGAACCTTGAATCAATCAAAGCAGTGATTCGCAGATCGAAGCAGTGCTTCAATCTGCGAATCACTGCTTCAATCTGGTGCTTTGTTAATTCAGTGTTTTATTTTGCTTAATCTTAATTTTTCCCCACTAAAACCCCAAAGAGCATATGTCTGTGAGTAACATTTACCTTTTTATGTTAATCTGACCTGTTATGGTCTTCTGAAACAGTTGACAGATGTATTTTATAACTTAAAAACGGAACCGATGCTAACACGTTAGCATGTCTATAGCGTTTTCAATGTTGAAGAATAGCATTAAGCTGTTGCAGCTGTCAGCACATTTGTTTTCTGTATAATAATTCATGGCTCAGCGTTTGTTGTCGTAAAAGAGTCAAATGTATTATAAATTGTAATATTTTATTCATTTATTTGTATTTATATATCAATAATAATAATAATAGAAACAACAACAATAATAGTAATAATAACTAATAATGCCACAATACAGTTTTAGAGAAACAGACAAAAAGAATCTGATAAAACAAAACAGAAAATTTAAACCAACTAACAATGAACATAAATAAATATAGAAATAACTGTTTCCTGTGAACACCTAGTGACTCTTAAACCCCCACTTCATCCCTGTTTTATTAAGTTTAATGACAATTTGTTTCAGTCAAACCACATCTAAGCTGTGTTTTTACACAAGAAAAAAATAAAATGCAGTAAACTGCACATTTGTGTCTTTTTCCATGAAAATATCTTATTAAATATAACACATTACACTTTCGTCAGGCCTTTAAAATACTTTCGTGGACTCTTGCTGTAATAGTCAGTGGTTGAGATAGTTGCTGTAGGCATCTAAACCTGATGGAAATCTCTCTGTTGTGTGTCAGTGATGTATGTATGTGCAAAATAAAACAAAACACTACTCCAGGTATGTTTTTGACGAGAATATAACATAACTTTGTTACAAGGTCAAACGCTGATGTTGTGTGACAAAAGCCTTTTAATAATAACTCACTTAAAGAAATAATGGCAAAACTATAAGTAAAAAAAAAAAATTAATCGAAAAAATAATCGACCGATGAACTGATTAGTAAGATAACCGTTAGTTGCAGCCCTAGTGTTTAGGCTGAAATAAAATATGTCTTTACTAAAAAATCAAAGTCCGGATTTCAAAAAAGAAGAGAAAAAAGGACAGGGAAAGAAAACTAAATGAGGGAAAGCAGCTGCTAACCAAATTCTTTGAAAAGAGAGGTGAGCTTGAAAGCTAGCTATATTGAGTTGGGGGGTCTGGGGGACCAAATTGCACCATTTTCTAGCAAAATGGTGCAATTTGGTGCATTCTTGTGCATTTTAACAGATGGGAATGCACCAAATTGCACCATTCTTCTAGAAAATGGTGCAATTTGGTCCCTCAGACACCCCAACTCAATATTGCTCCCCCAACTTTAAAAAGGGTTCTGACTCCCAGGTGTGATCTAAGGTATACATGATTTAGACCTGGTTTGACTACGCATTAGAAATTTGGTGTTTGCGGGGTGTCTTCAATATGGCTAGTACCTAGGGCCCAGAATTTGGTGCTACGCCCTTGGGCGTCTCATTGGAGACGTTTCCAAACACTTTTACAAACATGAAGATAGATCAGGGGTGGGCAATCACGTGCCATGAAGGGCCGAAGCACTGCAGGTTTGTCCATGAAATCAAAGTTCAGTCAAAAAGACATTTGTACAGGTAGAAGAAGCCTCACCCCTATTGTGCATAATTATAAAATATTCACAATCACTAGAATAGTGAAATTCATATTTTAGTAATTACTCTGTCCTGATTACATTAAAAAGAATCACATAGTCAATGAGGGTGTGATTTAATGTTAAAATGACTAAATCAAAAAATGATTTAATCATGAGAAATCCTAATGAACAGAAACACTGCAGTCATTGTTACATCATCTCCTGTTGTGTTTAGAATAAATATTCATATTTATTTACGGTGTCTTTTTTCCTGGTTGAAATGTAGATATGAATTAATGAATCTACCAGACTTAAAAATGTACACATTACTTTTCATGCTACTTTGTCTAAAAATAAATGTGAAAGGGTCATTATCATGTTAATCAAGAAATCATCTCACCTGAAACAACAGATAGGTCATGGTTTTAATTTACAGATAAACATCAAAGATTTCTAAAGAATCTTCTTTTTTTTTACTTAAAACTTTTAATTACAATTTATTTAATATAAGAAAAAAACACATAAGGACTTTCTTGAATAAACCGCTGTGTATAAATTAGCAGTTCTGATGTTCCTGACACACATCTACACTATTCTGTGTTTTGGCCTGATGCCTTGTTTCTTTTGGCTCTAAAGTAAGGCTGTAACAAAGATTTTAAACAAACTATGCCTATACTTCACACAATTTGGCGCTCAAAATACAGGCAACAGTGTTTCAGAGTGTTATAAATTAAAAAATCTAGCGGGGGAAGCTGGCCCTGGTCTCCCCTGTCCTGCAGTACTCGGCTCGCTGCAAGAAGAACTTTAGCGGCTGAAAGAGATCTTTTCCCCTCAGCACTCGGTGCACGGCACACTTCAGGAGAACTTTATTGGCTGTATGAGAACTTTTCTCATACACGCAATGATCCACACCGGAGAACCTTTGTGCGCTGTCCCACAGAAAATGCATGTCATGAGGAACGGAAAAAAAACTGCAGTGTGAAACGGCGGCCGATTTTCTTTTCTTGCCCGCAATAAGATGATAGTCCGGTAGCGACTTTAATCAGCTGAAAATGTTGGGAAGGTGTCGTAGCACGGACCCACAACAGGGGGCGCAAATGAACGGACAATGAGTAAGCCAAAAAGTAACAATTTAATGTTGTGATAATACACAACTAAATTCACAGAAATTTGCACAGTCAATTAACACCAGGTGACGTGTGGGCAGGCTCGAAGGTAGAAGACCCCCGACGAGAGAGAAGCCGCGTCCCACACGGCTTCCACCACCAACGGTCTGAAGAACACCGGAGCCGCCAAGTCCCGAGTCCCCAGGTGGCCTCTGTCTTCCGCTGTCGACCCTGGTACTGCTGGCAGAAAGCAGAGATAAGATGAATGAGTGTGAGTCCGCACACTCAGTAATCCACAGTCCATACACAGTTAGGAGGGAGCTCCTCCACCTCCAATCACACACTCGTGCAACTCCTGGTTAACCACTTATCTGGGTTGGGATGTGAGGCGAAGCCGTCGCTGTCACACCAAACGCCAATTCCCCAGACAAGGCAACACTCCAGGAAAACGGCTGCAACAGAAGTTCAGGTTATACACACAGCAGAGAAATTACCTCTTCAGTAGTAGTCGATTTCTCGGCGAGGAGGTGGAGTTGCAGTCCGGCTTTTATGATGGTGATGATGATGATGAACGAGTGACAGCTGGTGCAGGGGATGAATGACAGCTGTCACTTCTTCTGGGTCTGGCGCCCTCTCGTGCTTGGAGCCCGCACTCCAAGCAGGGCGCCCTCTGGTGGTGGTGGGCCAGCAATACCTCCTCTTCAGCGGCCCACATAACACAAAAGTGAGTCACGATTGACATCTTTAAACAGGTTTGACTGAGGTTGATGAAAAAAAAAAAAGACCATTTCTGTAGGTTCAGCGTCGACCCGCTGCGGGTCCACAATCAGAAATGATCATCATTTCTGATCAACAGAAATGATCAGAAATTCTAATTTTCCTGTTACACGCCCTTGGAAACAGCGTAATGGCAAAAAAATTTTCATGCAGCAGCACAATGGGCCACTACGCTGTTATAATGCTGTTGAGAACCATGGGAATCTTCACCACATAAGTAAAAACCCGGATTTCCAGGACTTTCTGAAGACTTTTATCACTGTATACAACCCCAGTTCCAATGAAGTTGGGATATTGTGTAAAATGTAAATAAAAACAGAATACAATGATTTGCAAATCCTCTTCAACCTATTTTCAATTGAATACACCACAAAGACAAGATATTAATGTTGAAACTGATAAACTTTCTTGTTTTTGTGCAAATATTTGCTCATTTTGAAATGGATGCCTGCAGCACGTTTCAAAAAAGCTAGGACAGTGGTATGTTTACCACTGTGTTACATCACCTTTCCTTCTAACAACACTCAATAGGCATTTGGGAACTGGGGACGCTAACTGTTGAAGTTTGTTGGTGGAATTCTTTCCCATTCTTGCTTGATGTACAACTTCAGTTGCTCAACAGTCCAGGGTCTCCATGGTCGTATTTTGCACTTCATAATGCGCCACACATTTTCAATGGGCGACAGGCCTGGACTGCAGGCAGGCCAGCCTAGTACACGCACTCTTTTACTACAAAGCCACACTGTTGTAACACGAGCAGAATGTGGCTTGGCATTGTCTTGCTGAAATAAGCAGGGATGACCCTGAAAAAGACGTTGCTTGGATGGCAGCATGTGTTGCTCCAAAACCTGGATGTACCTTTCAGAATTGTTGGTGCCATCACAGATGTGTAAGCTGCCCATGCCATGGGCATTAACACACCCCCATATCATCACAGATGCTGTCTTTTGAACTTTGCACTAACAATCTGGATGGTCTTTTTCCTCTTTTGTCCGGAGGACACGACGTCCATGATTTCCAAAAACAATTTTAAGTGGACTCATCAGACCACAGCACACTTTTCCACTTTGCGTCTGTCCATTTCAAATTAGCTCAGGCCCAGAGAAGGTGGCGGCATTTCTGGATGTTGTTGATGTATGGCTTTCACTTTGCATTGTAAAGTTATAACTTGCACTTGTAGATGTAGCGACAAACTGTGTTAACTGACAATGGTTTTCTAGTGTTCCTGAGCCCACATGAACTGTAGATGATGGAATCCCTAAATTACTTGCAATTGAACGTTGAGAAACATTGTTCTTAAACTGATGGACTATTTTTCATGCAGTTGTTCATAAAGTGGTGATCCTCACCCTATCTTTGCTTGTGAACAGCTGAGCCTTTTGGGGATGCTCCATTTATACGCAATCATGAGTGTGCTCAGTTCCCAAACACTTATTGAGTGTTGTTAGAAGGAAAGGTAATGTAACACAGTGGTAAACATACCACTGTCCCAGCTTTTTTGAAACGTGTTGCAGGTATCCATTTCAAAATGAGCAAATATCCCCCCCCCCCCCCCAAAAAAAAAAGTTTATCAGTTTGAACATTAAATATCTTGTCTTTGAAAACTGAAGACTGAAGTTTGAAGTTGCAGGAAATGCCTCCATTTGTACTTGAAACAGTCAAAATGCTGGAGCCTCCTCCAGAGGAGGACCTAGTCCGCTGGCGGCATGCAACTCCTCAGGTTTTAATTGCCAACAGCACCACTATACAAAAAATGTCTGGGGAGAACCCAGTATAATAAATTATTTATATTTCAACCGACATTTATTTACTGTATGAGGATCAAAGCGTCAAAAAAGTACAGTACATTGATCATCCATATTGTGTCTTTCCTATGTTTCCTAGGCAAATTAGCTCAAAACCTTATACCACAGTATTCTATACATCTACACATTCTAAACCATCGTAGCTAAAGAGTACACATGTATACACACACACATTAGCATGGAAACAAACACGGATAAGTACATCTGGAACAAAGTCACACATCACTTCACCCTCTGAGTCATACTGTTCTACACATTATTTACTACTCTCTTCCACTACAAACAACATGCACGGGACCGAAACACATACGAGGGACTTTTTTTTAACTACAATACCAATCAGAAAAGCAGAGAAGGCAGAACTGAACATAAAAACATGACAATACTAAAGTTGTCACAAATGTATCTCACTGAAGTGGCACAGAACAAAAGAGAGAAACCAAAGAGAAAGGTGGGAGGGTGTCAGAGAGTATGCCTGGAGCCACATTATTAACAAAGCTGGTGCTCAGCAAATAATGTGGTGCTGTGGGCAATTCAATAAATATCTTTGTCTTCAGAGCACAGCTCAAAGTACTGCAGAGATAAATCACATTTCACTCCACGCTCTGGCTTGGGTCAGATGCAAGTCAACCATGGGCGTTACAATTGTTGGCCTTTGCCAGTTTGTATCCAGAATGAAAAAGATAAACACACATCAGCTTTTGAACTAGGAAAATATAAGCAACCATCCACATGCCCATGCCAGAGGGGCTACATGATGTCGTGTGCCACAAAGCTGGCACCAACACTTCACCAAGTATCAGACTGAGGAACTGAGAATTTAAGAACATTCAGCGCTACAACGCCACACTGGCACAGCATTAACACAGTTACTGAATTAACCCCCATATAGACCTAAACTGCTGCTGCTTTGGAGCCATAAAACTGGTATTTACCTTTTTTTTTTGTCAGCATTCTACTTTTTTGGAGAGATTAGACATAGTAATTATTAGGGGTCTATACCAGTTCAAGATCTTATCAAAACACAATTATGCATAGCATTCCCATTCCCATGTTTTCGATAAATCAGTGTTGGATGTAGTAACGCGCTAGTCTGGGTTTGTGCTGCAGGTCTGAGAGCTTTAAGCTGCTAAAAAAAACACTCACCATCTCACTGTTTCAGAGCATGGTGGTAACGCAACAAAAGCCAGCAGCACAATGGCAGCGAATTAAAAATAAAAATTAATGATTTTGACTTTCTTTCAAACACACTCCAAGTCCGTTTCTGAGGATGGTGCATGTGATAAAACTATGGGTAAAACCTTCTTACCTGTCGATTGAGTATAGCTTTCCATATTAATACACACATTTTTCTTCTCGTCATTCTTCCTGCTCACACAGACTGTGCAGAGGTGCAGCACACTGGTGCCCAGGGATGAAAGTGGGGGAAAAAACAAAAAAGCAGCTCAAGCAAAGCCGCCCAGACCTCCCGATCCACGCACACCTCCCCCAGCTCCTCCGGGGGAACCCCAAGGCATTCCCAAGCCAGCCGAGAGATGTAGTCCCTCCAGCGTGTCCTGGGTCTTCCCCGGGGCCTCCTCCCAATGGGACGTGCCCGCAACACCTCTCCAGCGAGGCGTCCAGGGGGCATCCGGAAAAGATGCCCAAGCCACCTCAACTGACTCCTTTCAATGTGGAGGAGCAGCGGCTCGACTCCGAGCTCCTCCTGAGTGACCGAGCTCCTCACCCTATCTCTAAGGGAGCGCCCAGCCACCCTGCGGAGGAAACTCATCTCAGCCGCTTGTACTCGCGATCTCGTTCTTTCGGTCATGAGCCAAATCTCATGACCATAGGTGAGGATCGGAACGTAGATCGATCAGTAAATCGAGAGCTTTGCCCCCCTACTCAGCTCTCTTCACCACGACGGTCCGATACAGCGACCGCATCACTGCAGATGCTGCACCGATCCGTCTATCGATTTCACGCTCCATCCATCCCTCACTCGTGAACAAGACCCCGAGATACTTAAACTCCTCCACTTGAGGCAAGGACACTCCACCGACCTGAAGAGGGCAAAGCACCTTTTTCCGGTCGAGAACCATGGCCTCGGATTTGGAGGTGCTGATTTTCATCCCGGACGCTTCACACTGGGCTGCAAACTGCCCCAGTGCACGCTGAAGGTCCTGATTTGACGAAGCCAACAGAACCACATCATCCGCAAACAGCAGAGATGAAATTCTGTGGTTCCCAAACCAGACCCCCTCTACACCCTGGCTGCGCCTAGAAATTCTGTCCATAAAAAAAAAGATTCATCAGATTCACAACACATTATACACATATACCCCCCTCATTTCTTCTCAACAGATTTGCACTGATCTCAAAAATGACCCAGGCGACTGGCATAAAAGTGGAAATATGCGAAAAAGCGGAAATTTTTCATCCCTGGGTGCAGGACGGAGACAATTATATCTAACTTTGGGCATGGCTAACAGGTGGTGACTAAGTGGTTAGTGCACTGGGTTTCAGTGTGGAAAACCAGTGCAAAACCCCACCAAAACCCCAGTTCAAACCCCACCCCTGCCACATTTCTCCATGTAGAGTTGCATCAGGAAGGGCATCCGGTGTAAAACTTGTGCCAAATCAACATGCAGCTCCACCTCGTCTCTGCTGTGGTGACCCCGAGTGAAAACAAGGGAGCTGAAGGGTCTTAGTACAGTATCTAATCTTGGGAATAACTGGTTCTATACCTTGTAACTTTAATTTGAAAATGATCAGGTTCTTGGGGTCTGTAATCTTCCCAAACAGACACGTAGATTGTGAAGTCAATCTGGAAAAGGGTACAGGTCAAAGAAAAGGTGAAAATGTGCAAAAAAACAAACAAACAAAAAAAAAAATCATACAACACACATTAAGCTCATTCACTCATCTTCAACCACTTATTCCAATTAAGGGTCATGGGGAGCTGGAGCCTATCCCAGCCATCACAGGGTGTGAGGCAGGTTCACCCTGGACAGGACGCCAGTCTGTCACATACAGACAAACAAACACATTCACACCTACGGACAATTTAAAGTTTCCAGTCCACCTAACCTGGAGGTCTTTGGATGTGGGAGGAAGCCAGAGCACCCGGAGCTGTAAAAGCAAAATACTAAATACTAGGGATGTCCCGATCAGGTTTTTTTGGCCCCGATATGATTCCAAGTCATCTGATTTTGAGTATCTGCCGATACCGAGTCCCGATCCGATACTTTAAAAAACTGAATGAACAATGAACAAATGCTAAATATATAATAATTTCATTTTAATCACCTTATTTTATTATTTATCACTTAAACAGTGCACTTCTCCTTGAGGTAGCTTGAACAATCAAGTAATAATCTACCAGACTTGTAAAATGTACAAATTTCCATGTTATTTTATTTGTCTAAAAATAAATGTCAAAGGTTCCTTATGTTAAACAAGAAATTATCTAATCTGAAATAACAGGTGGTTTTAATTTATAGATGAAAGGTTTCTAAAGAACCATTTATTGATTTAGCTATTATAATTATAAGTGTTCTAAAACTTTTTAAACAGTAATCAGGAATTTTGAGGTAACAAACAACAACAAAAAACATTTCCAAGGATTTTTCTTCAGACACGTGGTTTCTGCACTGATCTGTGGTTCAAATCCCCACCTGACTGGAAAATCACTAAGGGCCCTTGGGCAAGGTCTTTAATCCCCTATTGCTCCCGGTGTGTAGTGAGCGCCAGCACCCTCACATCGGAGTGAATGTGAAGCATAATTGTAAAGCACTTTGAGCGTCTGATGCAGATGAAAAAGCGCTTTATAAATGCAGTGCGTTTACCATTTGTACAGATCAGTGGTTTCTGCCACTAGTGTTCCGTGTTTTGGCCTGATGCGTCATTCCTATTGGGCAGCGCGAAGCTATGTCACAGCTCAGAGCGTCGAAAGTTCAAAAGTCTACTTGAAAAGTAAAAGGAAAAAAAAAACAACTTACATTGCGCAGTGAACGTGAATGAAGACGGAAGCTCTTTAAGACGTGCTCCTAAACCCCGTTTACACATAGACGGTTTTGTCGGCGGGTAGTACGTAAACCGAAGTTCGCGGTAGTTCCGGCTGTTTTCGCGGTGGAAAGGGGCGGAGCATTTCGCTGGCATTTTGACCGCCATACTAGCTGCAAATACGCGGATAAAACGCCGCTAAATCCGCTGAATAAAGCGGCATTTTGACGCCATAGCATCCGCACACGTCAGGCAACAGGGGTTAATACCCAGTTCTATCCTTTACAATCGCAGGTTAAGACGCGCGTGAGAACGGCGGTGTTCTGCTGCCGCTGATAATGCCGTGTACCGCTGGATTTATCCAGGCAAATCCTGCATTACTCCAGGAACTTTTACATATAGGCACCGCCCCCAGAGTATAATAGGCTGAAGCCTCTGTCACTGCAGGGGGAGGGAGATCATACTCAGCCTTTTCTTCTCCTTCCTTTTTCCCCTCCTCAACGTGTTGCTCGTCTCCACCACAGGGCTACCCTCTGCTTCTGAACCAGACCTCTTGGTAAGTCCTTGCCGGTGCCAATTTTCTTTTAGGAGGCATACTGGAGCTTCTCTGCAAAAATATCTGGAGCTGGCTGCGAGTGAGAGGCCTGCATGCAGCGCGCTAGGGTTTTTATATTGACCGCCGCCTATCGGCCGTTTGGAACGCCGTTAACCAGGAGGTGGCATTTAGAACGGCGTACTGTCCGCTAGCACCACCGTTTTGTACAGCCTCTGTCGCCGGTTAAAACGCCCTTGAGGATGTCAATGTGGGCTCTATCGCCGTTTTACACGCCGTTGATTAGGGATACAAAGCCGGCCGCCAATTACGGCGGTGTAAACTGCGGCACTACAGGAAGGGGCAGGATGAAACAGCGATTAAAAAGTATCAAACGCGAATTCTCCGGGAGTGCTCCCGGAATTATTCGACATGTTGAATAATTTTTTCGACGATTCCCAGTAAAGCCGGAACTAAGCCACGCCCCCTAGTGCCGGCATTAACAACGGCGTGTGATCCTTAAGATGGCCAAAAACTCTTCCGGAACGCTTCCGGGAGCTCTTACCGTCTATGTGTAAACGGGGCTTAAATGTGATGAGTGTGCACGTCGCTCGTGCGCACACCATCTCTCGCTCCGTTTTGCAGACAATCACAGGACAATTTTTTTTTTCTTTTTGTTAATCAGATGACAGATCATCGTCCTGAGGGCTTGGTCAGCACCGGGTCCTGCTGCGCACGGAAGGATGACTGAGCAAGAGTTTCAGTGGGAAAGTATCCATCATCCTCTTGTCATTCCATCGAGGCATCAGGCTGAGCACGTAAACACACAAACAGCAGTTCTGCGAAAGAAACTCCCCCCACCTCTGTCCAGTTGAACTTATGTTTTTTCTTTTGTTCAATTAAAAAAAAACAAAAAAAGATTGGGTTGAACTTTGACCGCGTCAGCCTGCCGACAAGCGGCAATGCGCGCTCCCGTCAGAAGCGTCACATCAAAAGCCAAGCTAAAGCAACGCGTCACACACCTCTGACGCTTCCGACGCGTGAAAGGCCCATTAATCTGCAATAATGAGCTTGAAATAGCGCTGATCAAAATAATGAGGATAAAATCTATATCGAATTCCTGATCGGGATGCAACGTCCGATTTCAATCAAGTCTGAAACCACGTGATCGGGCCGGGACATTCCTACTAAATACCTGGGTTAAACAGCAACACCACACTAGAGCTGCTACAAATGACTATTTTGATAGTCGACTAGTCAATAATTGTTTTTGCAATTAGTCGACTAGTCAGATCATACTTAAATTGCAGCTTATTGCATTTTATCAATATCGATACTATTATCGATTCCGCTTATCAATCAGATTCCTTATCGATACCTCCTGTGAATTTTCTGTGTGCTACAAGTAGGCTTTACAGGTTTTCTATGTTTTACATTTTATTGAGTCTTAAAGTAAATAAATATGAAATTGGTCACTGGATCCTTGATCTCTGGACATAAATAAACTCTACATGGTGGATCTTTGATCTCTGGACATAGACAGAAAAAAATCTGTAGTTTTTGTCAAAAGCATTTCCTTTCAAACATTAATGGCATGGATGTGACTCCATACGCCTGAGCTGAGCTCAGCTGGCTGCTGGAGTCTGCAGCCACACAGTCTTGGGCTGCTGCACGTCAGCCAGGATGTCCCATTTTGGGAGGAAAAAAAAACATTTTGATCAATTGGAGTTTATTGTTTGTATTACAATGTTTGAAAAGAGGTGTCATTTGATTTAAATGGCGATTCGCTCTGAAGTTCTTTCTAACTTGACTCGGCCACGCAGCGTTTGGAGCAACAGAACGGAGGACGATTCTCGTTTCTTTCTCGCAACAAGACAGGAGTCCCACTTAGTCACTTTAATCAGCACAAACGTGACTCACAATTGACATATTTTAATGGCTTTGAGAGGGGTTAAGAAGCGGATTTGCTGTTTCTAAAGAGGAGCGAAGCAAAGATCTACGAAGCATCAGATCGAAGCACTGCTTCATTGGTTCAAGGTTCAAAGCAAATGACTCAATAGTCAACGTAGTTGTGACTAGTCGACTAGTCGTGGCAGCCCTACACCCCACATGACAACTTACACATATTTAAATGAAATTCATATAGGCAGTATTAAGCACATAAACGTATCAATATTATTATTTATTATATGGTATGTGATTTTACCAACTTCTGATTGGCCCATTCGCCACTTTCTGAGCTGTACCACATGCCGAGTTGACCGCTGGTGGAGCCGAGTACATCTCGCGTGCAGCGTAGCGCTAGCCAATCGAGCGATGCCTTCTATTGATAACAACCAATCAGATAATGCGATACAACACCTACCTTGGCTGTCAGTTTGTTGACAACATTCTACATGATGCCTGTGCATTATTTCACACAGACTATTCCTTGTTAAGCCCGTTTCACACAGGCCCACTTGAGTAGCGTTGTGCGTCGTCATGACAACGCTGTGTACACAATGCAGTAAAAACTAAGAGCACAGAAAAAAAAACACTGCTGGCTGCAGTTGCTGCAGCAGCTCCTCGGTCTTCTCTCACAAATGTGTTTAAATACAGTCCATAAAAGTCCTGCTCACAGACTGATTGCCAGAGACAGGAGATGTCAACGTTCGGTAAAAAGTCCAGACATCACCAGTCCACTCACGGCGATTTGTTCGTGTGCGCATATGTGAACAATTAAAAGGAAAAAAAAGGCTGCCTGCGCTCCTCGCTCTCCGCAAACTCTCTCATCACTGTGTTAAAGAAAGGACATAAGTCCTGCTCACAGACTGATTGCCAGAGACAGGACATGTCCACATCAAGTATAACTCCAGACATCTCCACATTTACTCACAAACGGTTCGTTCGCGCGCGTGTGCACACGCATCTCGCGGTCAAAGCAGGAAAGATAAACTATAACAAAACTCAGAGCGCAGACCTGCAGCTCAGCACAAGAACAAATATAAACTAGAAGAGAAATCAGAGTGCACAGTCTGCAGCGCGCACCTGATGCAGACATTCCTGCGTCGTCATGACATCACAGGAAGCTCAAGGCAGCCCCAGTGTGAAAGGGGCTTTAGAGATTGTGCTCATGAAGTATTTTGGACCTGTTGGTGCAGTATGACAGTAATAATAAAGAGTTGAAACTTGAGATTGATTTTTCAGTTTTAGTATGTTTGACAAACTCCCAATTTTCTTGTTTACATACAATAAAACAGTTATAGACTTTTGATGAGGTGTACCCCTGATTATGTGGACCTGGTCAGGATGGGGTTCACCGAGGCCTTGGCCGTGAACCCCACCCCATGGTGGTAGAAATGGTATTGTACCTGCTGGATTGCTGTCACCAGCAACAATCTGTCTAACCACAGTTCGATCAATCAGATGGTGCTTAATAACACTAGACAAACATCAAATACAGAGTGCATAATTTGTTTAAAAGACATAAATGGCATGAATGTCACTTCATACCTCTGGACTGAGCTCAGCGGGCTGCAAGCCAGCATCAATGTAATTCCTAAAAAACGCAGGACATCTCATTTTGGGAGGAAGAAAATGTTTTAGTCTATTGTATTTTTTTGTCCGTGTTACAACGTTTGGAAAGAGATGTCATTTGATTTAAAATGGTGATTCGTTTTGAAGTTATTAATTCCGGCCGGACGCTAACTTGACGCGGCAGAGAGCAGCACAGTGTTTGAAGCTGTGCGAACGGAACGGAGGTCGACTCTCGTTTCTTGCCCACAACAAGACAAGAGTCCCAGTTAGTGACTTTAACTTGCACAAAAGCAACTCATGACTGACATTTTTAAATAGCTTTGAGAGGGGTTAAGAAGCGGACTTGCCGCTTCTGAAAAGCAGTGAAGCAAAGAACCAATGAAGCAGCGGGTTGTTGATTCAAGCTTCAAAGCAGAGCCGTTACAGAAGTGGTTTATTACAGACCCACTGTAGGGTCTGCAATCAACATAGACAAATGATCATTTTCCCAACAAACACCCTCAAAAACAACGGCCACTCTGAAGGACCGATAAGGGAATCGATAAGCAAAAAGGCTATCGATGTCGGTGGAGTGTATCATTTCTTAATGATTCTGAAAAAGAACCGTTTCTCGATACCCATCCCTAGTGTTAAGCCTCATTTTGCAACAAAGGTGCCAGTGCTGCTGGATAATTCATTTTTGCTGCACCATAATGTATCAAGTCATGACGATACTATGAATTTCCACTGGTCCCTCACAGCAGGAGATAATAATCATCCTGACCCGAGATATTTGGGTTCTAAATAAGAATGGAGCCAAATCCCTACCATTATATTACAAACCAAACTATGACACTGCATCAAAACTGACTGGTTCCAAATATGTGGTCATGCAAGACATGAGACAGAAAGCATAATAATATGGAAAGTAGGGCTGAAACAATTAGTCAGTTAACTCGAATAATTCGATTACAAAAAATGTTCAAGGTAAATTCTGTGCCTTGAAGCTTTGTTTAACATTGTAGTACATATGCCAGGCCTGTGTGTGGCGCTGTAACATCCCCAGAAAAAAAAAAACAAGAGGACTAGAGCATGCCCATAAACGGTGTAAAGGCTAATCCAAAAGCTACCGCTTTCCAATGCGACACACAGAGTAAAATAAAGCCTTTTAAGAGAAAGAGGGTCCATGCTGATCATCTGAAACAGACTGACTGCACATTTAAAGCAAAGCCGTGTATTTATCCATTTTTTAAAAAACACACAGTCCTCTCGACATGGGGAGTGACTCGCCCAGCGGCCGGGTGCTGTCTCTCTCCGCTCACACCGAGCGAGTCACAGCTCCATCCCCAGCCACACTGACAAACAGTTTCTGAAAGAAGATCCTCTCAGTCCACTCTTTCTTCTGTGTTTTGCTCAGACTCGCACTGAGTGTTTCATGTTTTAATTTTCACTTTTTTGGGCAACGCACAACGCTTCACAAACACTGTAACTTAAATAAAATACTACTAATAACAATAATAAAAACTGACTGTGAGGCTTGCATGTTCAACCTCCATCTGAAATGCATCTGCTGAACTGCAGAGAAAGAGGGATTAAAAAAATTAATTCAGGGACCCAGTCCACCAACCTTAAATTAGATGTGCATTGAAATAAATGCAGTCAGATCTTTGGACTAAAAAATGACTTTTATTTACACATAAGACCCTTCTGAATGTAGTAAAGTAAATCTGCAAGCCCAGCTCTGTCAGTCAACGGAGAAATCTTCATTTAAAAATGACAAATTTACAGCTAAAATTTAGCCCTCAGCAAAACTGTCAGCACATCCGGGATGCTGCCAAGACATCAGAGAGAAGACCCTATCCCAGCATGCATTGCGCACGCCAATTGTAATTTGTGGATTTACGTCAGTTTGCATCTCTTACAAAAGCACCTTTTTACTGTCTTATATGGAAGGATCGACTTTTTTTAAAACTTCATATTGTCTTACGGTACATTTGGTGAGTATACATTTCTTTTATTTTTGCTTGAAAATGATTTTTGGGGAGTTTTTCATGCGCCCGTTTGATTGAGTGGTGTCGCATTGAAAATCTACTGTCTTTAGCCTCCAGTGTTACCGTCGCGGGGTACAGATGCGGGACCCGCAAAGAATTCAAGTCATTAAAAAGATATAAACCTCTCTCAGCGGCCACGGAGCTCTGCGGCTCCGATTACCGAGACCGTGCGGCGCTGCGGATTTTGTCGCAAGAAGTCTGTCCTTGCGGGCAACAGGTGTCACTGGCCACTCCGCATCAAAACAACGAGCATAGTCTCTGGACTTGTTGCCAAGTTGGCCGCACCTCCATTCAGTAGACAGGGAGGTGCTGCCGGCTGCACAGCAGACACGGGGGCAGTGTGAGTGGCCCGCTGCGGGGTTTACCAAGCCCGCAGACTCGGTAACCGCATCGGAGGCAGTGAGAGCAAGGCGTCGGGGAAGAACATCACCCACTGTCGATGTCGCCGCTGATCTGAGCATGCAGAGCTGTATCTCGCATTCATTGCAGCTTACTTTTGGATGATGAAACCAGGATGTGTATAACAGTAACATTACTAATAGATAAAATCAATTTCAATGCGGGAACAGACTGAAGGCGCGAGCGCTCCGTCTTCTGCCGCACGTCACTGCAATGTCTCAGATGTACAAACAGTTTTCGCGGAGGGCCAAATTTTAGCTGCAAATTTGTCATTTTTAAACGAAGATTTCTCAGCTGAATTACACATTTGGGCTTGCAGATTTACTTTACTGCATTCATAAGGGTCTTATAAATACATATCAGCTATTTCTTTCTGAGATCTGACCACATTTATTTCAATGCAGGTCTATTTAGAAAAAAAAAAAAAAATGGTTACATTTTACAAGTTGGGGAAAAAACAAAACAAAACAGAAACCACATCCCATCGTCATTTCAGCAAAATGTCAACACTGGCACAGCGACATTGTGCCATTGCTTAGGGAGAGCCCTGGACTATTGATGTTGTTTAAAAACACAAAAGTACTTTTTATCCGATTACTCGATTAATCGCCAGAATAATCAATAGCATACTCAATTACTAAAATAATTAATAGCAGCAGCCATAATGGAAAGAACAGTGTGAGAGAAGCAGGACAAATGGAAGGAAGAAAAGAAAATTATGGTGCACAAAGACAGAGAGAGAGAGAGAGAGAGAGAGAGAGAGAGAGAGAGAAAGACAAAAGAGCGGAGCAGAAAGGAAGGCTGGAATGTCAAACACCAACAACATTCCAGTACTGCTCCTTGCACCGCCTGCAGCACTTTACTTTGTCTTTTCTTTTTTTGTGAGGCTTTTATGTTGAAAAGTCACTGACAGAACATAAAGACACGTGACAAAGGGAGAGCAGTATGATATGAATCAAATGGACAAAAACACGTGAGACGACACAGATTTCCATGCCATGGCACACCTACAGTAGGGTACATAAATATTTGGTCATTGGGAAAGTTTACATGAACTCAGCCATCTGCGTCAACATTCTGGTGTTGAAAGAAACTATAGAATAAACTAAAAGTGCACACTTTCTGATTAAATATAAGGATATTAAATCCAATCAGGTGAATGCAGTCATTACAGTACTTTTTGCATAGGCATCTTGTGTGGCCTCTGTGGATGTAAACAGTCTATTCTTGACTGTCTGTGGAATATACAACAGACCAGAGCACCGCGCTTGTAGAGCGCAAACCTCCGCCAACACTAGTTTCCTATTCCACTCATTTTTACCTTGGAAACAATTTTCAAGGTCAAAGTCCTGTTAGAAGTGGCTTTTCATAACCTAGAATATAATACAAACTATAGCTCAAAAGGGCTTTTCAATGTTAAAATCAAATATCTGCTAAATCTGCAATACAGACCAGATGTGTATCAAACTTAGTCTGTTCATTGAGAGCACCAGTTTGCACTTTATAGTCACAAATGAGAGTGATTGAGACACTTTTGATTGAGATATAATGCAAAATGTACATCAAATGGGCTTTCAATATTAAGTTCAAAAGTCTACAAAATCCACAATCCGGATCAGATCCATATCAAACTTTGTCAGGTGATAGTGAGTGTCAGTCTGCACCTCACTTTCAAATATGAGAGTGATTGGGGCATGTTTGATTAAGGTATAATGTAAAATATACATGAATCAGCGTTTTCAATGTTAAATTTAAACAGGCACAAAATCTGTAATCTGGATCAGATCCAGATCAAACTTTGTCAAATATGAAAGAAATTTGATCTTTTTTGACAGAGTTATAAATTTTTGAAAATTCGTTCAATGTTAAACATAGCGATTTTTTAATTTTCCAAGCTTTTTCCTGACTTTGACTAGGGTTGCATATCGAGAACCGGTTCTTTTCGGGTATTGTTAAGAATTGATTCGATCCACTGACATCAATAGCCTTTTTGCTTAACGATTCCCTTATCGGTCCTTTAGAGAGGCGGTTGTTTATGAGGGTGTTTGTTGGGAAAATGATCATTTCTCTACGTTGATTACAGACCCTGCAGCGGGTCTGTAATCAACCGCTTCTGCAGTGCAACTCCACTTTGAAGCGAGAACCAATGAAGCAGTGCTTTGATCCGCTGGCTCGTTGGTTCTTTGATTCGCTGCTCTTCCATAGCGGCAAGTCTGCTTCTTAACCCTTCTCAAAGCATTTAAAATATGTTAATCGTGAGTCACTTTCGTGTGGATTCAATTCACTAACTGGGACTCTTGTCTTGTTGCAGTCAATAAACAAGAATCGATCGCTCTCTGTTCCATTGACATTGCTCCAAACGCTGTGTGGCTCTCTGCCAAGACAGAGTCCGGTCGGAATTAATAACTTCAAAATGAATTGCCGCTTTAAATAAAATGACACCTCTTTCCAAACACTGTAATACAAACAATAAGTTACAATCCACTAAAACGTTTTTCCTCCCAAAATGAGATGTACTGCATTCTTTATGAATTACATCCTGACGTGCAGCACAGCCAGCTGCAAGAGCTTAGCTCAGGGGTATGGAAAGACATTCATGCCAATAATGTCTGAAAGGAAATGCTTTTGACAAAAACTACAGATTTTGTTTATTTCTATTTATGTCCAGAGATCAAGGATCCAGTGACCAATAGGGATGGGTATTGATAAGATTTTATCGATATCGATGCCATTATCAATTCTGCTTATCAATCCGATTCCTTATCGATTCCCTTATCGATACCTCATGAATTTTGTACTAAAAGTATGCTTTACAGGTTTTCTATGTATTTCCTTGAGTCTTAAAGATGCAGATGATACCCAGCTTTATCTATCCATGAAGCCAGAGGACACACACCAATTAGCTAAACTGCAGGATTGTCTTACAGACATAAAGACATGGATGACCTCTAATTTCCTGCTTTTAAACTCAGATAAAACTGAAGTTATTGTACTTGGCCCCACAAATCTTAGAAACATGGTGTCTAACCAGATCCTTACTCTGGATGGCATTACCCTGACCTCTAGTAATACTGTGAGAAATCTTGGAGTCATTTTTGATCAGGATATGTCATTCAAAGCGCATATTAAACAAATATGTAGGACTGCTTTTTTGCATTTACGCAATATCTCTAAAATCAGAAAGGTCTTGTCTCAGAGTGATGCTGAAAAACTAATTCATGCATTTATTTCCTCTAGGCTGGACTATTGTAATTCATTATTATCAGGTTGTCCTAAAAGTTCCCTAAAAAGCCTTCAGTTAATTCAAAATGCTGCAGCTAGAGTACTGACGGGGGTGCTCACAGGGGGTCGTTTTGACCGTTGGGGTTTTACATCATTATTGTATGGCCTTGCCTTACAATATAAAGCGCCTTGGGGCAACTGTTTGTTGTGATTTGGCGCTATATAAAAAAAAAATTGATTGATTGATTGATTGACGGGGACTAGAAGGAGAGAGCATATCTCACCCATATTGGCCTCTCTTCATTGGCTTCCTGTTAATTCTAGAATAGAATTTAAAATTCTTCTTCTTACTTATAAGGTTTTGAATAATCAGGTCCCATCTTATCTTAGGGACCTCGTAGTACCATATCACCCCAATAGAGCGCTTCGCTCTCAGACTGCAGGCTTATTTGTAGTTCCTAGGGTTTGTAAGAGTAGAATGGGAGGCAGAGCCTTCAGCTTTCAGGCTCCTCTCCTGTGGAACCAGCTCCCAATTCAGATCAGGGAGACAGACACCCTCTCTACTTTTAAGATTAGGCTTAAAACGTTCCTTTTTGCTAAAGCTTATAGTTAGGGCTGGATCAGGTGACCCTGAACCATCCCTTAGTTATGCTGCTATAGACGTAGACTGCTGGGGGGTTCCCATGATGCACTGTTTCTTTCTCTTTTTGCTCTGTATGCACCACTCTGCATTTAATCATTAGTGATCGATCTCTGCTCCCCTCCACAGCATGTCTTTTTCCTGGTTCTTTCCCTCAGCCCCAACCAGTCCCAGCAGAAGACTGCCCCTCCCTGAGCCTGGTTCTGCTGGAGGTTTCTTCCTGTTAAAAGGGAGTTTTTCCTTCCCACTGTAGCCAAGTGCTTGCTCACAGGGGGTCGTTTTGACCGTTGGGGTTTTACATAATTATTGTATGGCCTTGCCTTACAATATAAAGCGCCTTGGGGCAACTGTTTGTTGTGATTTGGCGCTATATAAAAAAATTGATTGATTGATTGATTGATTAAAGGTGACCTGCATTGAAATAAATGTGGTCAGATTTCAGAAAAGAAACAGCTGATATGTATTTATAGGACCCTTGTGAATGCAGTAAAGTAAATCTATAAGCCCAAATTTGTAATTCAGCGGAGAAATATTCCTTTAAAATGACAAATTTGCAGCTAACATTTAGCCCTCTGTGAAAACAGTTTGTACATCCGGATCATTTCCATGACGTCGGGGACAAGACGACGCGTTCCCGCCTTCAGTCCGATCCCGCATTGAAATAGATTTTATCTCTTAGTAATGTTACTGTTATACACATCCTGGTTTCAACATCCAAAAGTAAGCTGCAATGAATGTGAGATACAGCTCTGCTTGCTCAGATCTGGGGATCAGATCAGCGGCGGCATCGACAGCGGGCGACATTATTCCCCGGCGCCTCGCTCTCACTGCCCCCGATACGCTTACTGAGTGCATGCGCTTGTTAAATGCCGCCGCGGCACTCACACCCCCGTGTCTGTTGTGCAGCCAGCACCACCTCTCTGTCTACTGAATGGAGTTGCAGCCAACTTGGCACAAGTCCAGAGACTACGCTCGCCGTTTTAATGCAGTGCGCGCGGTGACACCTGTTGCTTGCAAGGACAGACTTCTTGCTGCAAAATCCGCAGCGCTGCATCTCGGTAATCGGAGCCGCAGAGCTCCGTGGCCGCTGAGAGAGGTTTATATATTTTTAATGACTTGAATTCTTTGCGGGTCTCACCTCCGTAGCCCGCGACGGTACACCGGAGGTGAAAGACAGTAGATTTTCAATGCGACACCACTCAATCAAACAGGCATATGAAAAAGTCCACAAAAATAATTTTCAAGCACAAATAAAAGAAATGTGTACTCACCAAGCGTACCGCAAGACAATATGAAGTTTTAAAAAGTAGATCCTTCCGTATAAGAAAAGAAAAAGGTGCAGATGCAAACTGACGTAAATCCACAAATTACAGTTGGCGCGCGCAATGCATGCTGGGAGAGGGTCTTGTCCCTGACGTCTCAGCAGCGTCCATGATGAGAGGGACAATTTGCGGAGGGCTAAATGTTAGCTGTAAATTTGTCATTTTCAAATGAAGATTTCTCCATTGAATGACGGATCTGGTCTTGCAGATTTACTTTACTACATTCAGAAGGATCTTATGTGTAAATATAAGTCATTTTTTGGTCCAAAGATCTGACTGCATTTATTTCAATGCAGGTCTACTTTAAAGTAAATAAATATGAAATTAGTCAATGTATGCTTGATCTCTGGACATAAATAAAAATAAACAAAACAGTGTTTCGCTTTGAAGTTATTAATTCAGCCTGGATTCTATCGTTCTATCTTGACTTGTCAGAGAGCCGCGCAACGTTTGGAGCGGTGTGAACAGAACGGAGGACGATTCTTGTTTCTTTCTCGCAACGAGACAGGAGTCCCAGTTAGTAACTTTAATCCGCACAAAAGTGAATCACAACTCATATTCAGGGATGAAAGTGGTGAAAAACAAAAAAAGGTGAAACCCAAAATTACCCCCCAACACCACCTGCACGAAAATGTTTCAATTCTAGAAGCTCTGAAATGCAATCTGGGACTATTCCAGACGATAAACTCGAGTATCCATTTTGGTGAGAAAAAAAAAAAAAAACTTTCCTTATTCAAATTCATTCCAGTAGTATTCTGCTCTTACTAGGATGCAGCAGTTTTCTAGTTTGGCCGATAGTTCTGGAGGAAATCACTGAAGAAATTAACAAACTGAAAATATGGTTTGACTGAAACAAACTGTCATTAAACTTAAATAAGACAGGGATGAAATGGAGGTGTGAGAGTCACTAGGTGTTCACAGGAAACATTTATTTCTGTATGTATTTATTTCATTGTCAGTTGCTGTTATATATTTTCTGTTGTATTTCTATTCAGGTTCTTTTTGTCTCTTTCTCTAAAACTGTATATAATAATCATTAGATTATTAATATATAAGCAAAAATAAATTTAAGGAATATTACAATTTGAAAACAAATGCACCCGAACGTGATGACAGCTGCAATTGCTAAATGCTAACTTTTAACATTGAAAATGCCATAGATATGCTAACGCGTTAGCATCGCTCCCGTTTTTAAGTTATAAAATACATCTATCAACTGTTGCAGAAGACCATAACAGGTCCGTTTAACATAGAAAAGGTAAATAATACTCACAGACGTATGCTCTTTAGGGTTTTAGCGGGGGAAAATTAAGCGAAAGAAAGAAATAAACGAAGCAGTCGATCAAAGCATTGCTTCAATCTGCGAACCACTGCTTCGATTGGTTCAAGGTTCAAAGCAAAGCCGCGCTGCAGAAAAGTTGATTAAGGACCCACTGCAGGGTCTGTAATCATTGTAGAGAAATGATCATTTTCCTGACAAACACCCGCCAAAACAACGGCCACTCTGAAGGACCGATAACAGAATCGTTAAGCACAAAGCTTATTGATGTCGGTGGATCGAATCATTCCTTAACGATACCCGAAAGGAACCGGTTCTCGATACCCATCCCTAACCTTGACTGAACTTTTGAAGGCCAAGATCGAATGCCTAGGTCGATCAGAAAGCATCACCCTAAGAGGAGCAATATGAGCTAAACTGGAGGTTTCTATGGTGAGTTGTTATGAAGTTGTGGCAGATTATACGATTTTCACTTTTTGCGTGACCTTGACCTTGAAACTTGAGCTATGACCTTGAAAAATGAACTATGAATTATCATTTTCCTGACAAACACCTGCCAAAACAACGGCCACTCTGAAGAACCGATAACAGAATCGTTAATCACAAAGCTTATTGATGTCGGTGGATCGAATCAATTCTTAACACTACCTGAAAAGAACCGGTTCTCGATATGCAACCCTAGTCAAAGTCAGGAAAAAGCTTGGAAAATTAAAAAATCGCTATGTTTAACATTGAACGAATTTCTTAACGATACCCGAAAGGAACCGGTTCTCGATACCCATCCCTAGTGACCAATTTCATATTTATTTACTTTAAGACTCAATAAAATGTTGTTGACATAGAAAACCTGTAAAGCCTTCTTTTAGTATGCAGAAAAGTCACAAAAGGTATCGATAAAGGACTCTATAAGGAATCGGATCGATAAACGGAATCCATAATGGTATCAATATCAATAAAATCTTATCAATACCCATCCCTACCTTTGACCCATTCTATGCTGGGATAGGCTCCAGCACTAACAAACAAACAAACAAATAAACAGGGGTGAAAATATAATGTCCTCCAACTTTGTTGGTGTAGGTAAAAAGCTCCAATCAATATTATAGGCACAGTGACTAAAGACACTACCAGTGTACTCTATGCTCTCCCTATGGAAGAATAGAGCTGCGCCATCATGCTACGATCTCAGTGCCATCATGCCGATTTTCAAATTTAGGGTCTTCCCACTCTGTTTTCCTTGGTAATTTTGCTTAAATTGATCAAAATTCATCATTTTGCAGCAGCACATCATTTTCCTCTGCGCCACTGTTTTCCTGTGATATTTTGTGACGTGTTGTCATCTTACAATGTTTCAACACGTCATAGTCCCACCTCTTTAACCTGACTAGGTATGGGTATTGATAAGATTTTATTGATAGATAACATTATGGATTCTGCTTATCGATCCGATTCCTTATCAATTCCCTTATCGATGCCTCTTGTGAATTTTCTGTGTACTAAAAGCAGGCTTTACAGGTTTTCTATGTCAGCAACATTTTACTGAGTCTTAAAGTAAATAAATATGAAATTGGTCAGTGGATCCTTAAACTCTGGGCATAAATAAACTCTACATGGTGGATCCTTGATCTCTGGACATAAATAGAAATAAACAAAATCTGTAGTTTTTGTCAAAAGCACTTCCTTTCAGACATTATTGGCATAAATGTCACTCCATATATCTGAGCTGAGGTGTCATTTTATTTAAAGCGGCGACTCGCTTTGAAGTTATTAATTACGACCGGACTCTAACGTGACTCGGCAGAGAGCAGCGCAGCGTTTGGAGCTGTGCCAACAGAAAGGAGGACAATTCTTGTTTCTTGACTGCAACAAGACAAGAGTCCCAGTTAGTGACTTTAATCCACAAAAAAAAGTGACTCACGATTGACATATTTTAATGGCTTTGAGAGGAGTTAAGAAGCGGACTTGCCGCTTCTGAAGAGCAGCGAATCAAAGAATCAACGAAGCAGTAGTTCGAAGCACTACTTCATTGGTTCAACCTTCAAACTGGAGTTGCGTTGCAGAAGCGGTTGATTACAGACCCACTGCAGGGTCTGTAATCAACATAGAGAAATGATCATTTTCCGACAAACACCCTCAAAAACAACGGCCGCTCTGAAGGACCGATAAGGGAATCATTAAGCAAAAAGACTGATATCAGTGGATCGAATCTTTTCTTAACAATACCCGAAAAGAACCGGTTCTCGATACCCAAACCTAGACCTGACTGTAAGACATCATGTAACATGAAAAAAAAATGTTGCTTTTTTGACAAAGAATTTTCTTATTGAGCGTACTGGCATCTACCGCTCATTAACAGACAACTGATGGTGTGCAGGTGACACCACAAATCTCGTGATATGTGGTCACGTGGCTATACTAGACGGCAACTTCCGCATTGCATGAATGGCAAATGTGCTCTTTTGCTTTATTTACGACTGTCTACACAAATTATACCAACATGGTGTTTCATTGCTATGCATATGATTGCACAAGCCATTAAAAGAAGGGCTCTGCGGTACATTTTTATGGTTTTCCCACTGATAAAGAGCAGTGTGAAACATGACAGTTTTAAAATTCTCTGTCATGTCTTTTCCAATTTTTCTGGATTATACTTTTTTCTGAATTGCAGCCAGTCTGCTCTGTGTGAGCCTGATCCCATCAGATCTCAGAAGCTAAGCAGTACAGCATCTGGTTAGTACTTGGATGGGAGACCTCTTTGGAACACCAGCAGCTGTATGTGTTTCTCCAAGTAACACTGGAGTTGCGTCAGGAAAGGCATCCGGCATAAAACTTGTGCCAAATACCAATGTAGATCTGGCTCTCTCCGCTGTGGCAACCCCTAACAAAAAAAGGGAGCAGCCGAATGGACAACAAACTTTTTCTGAATTAATATGTTCCTCAACGAGCTCTATTTTCTACAATCAATTGACCTCCAAACCAAAGGTAAGGTCTACAATTTCCTCCATGAATTGCGGGTCATTTAAGCGACTTTGTAGTTTTTTTGTCTTTTTGTTGTTAAGGTGATCATATTTGTGGGCTTTTTCTGCCAAATGCATTTGATCAATATGTGAAATGTAATCGGTGTGTGCACGGCAAAAACTATTAAAATATGATGGGAGAGGAAGGACTGAAACCTTAAAAGTAAGCCTTTTGCAGTGTGTGATTTAGCACATGTATGTCAGGCTCCGGGTTGTCTGTCTGAGCACGGTTTAAAAAAATAAAAGGCCGGTCTTTTAACCCTCTGGGGTCGATGCCTGTCGTATACGATGGCTAAGACCAAGCTTTACTAAATTCTAAATAACTTTTGAATGATATGAGATAAAAACTTACTTTTTTTTTGCTGAAAAGTTAACTCCGCGGACCTTCGAGCCAGCCATCGGCCATCTTTGTACTCTTCATAGAAGCTGTGTGATGACGTGCGCAATGTGAGTGCCCAGTCGGAATTGGTTCACCTTCACATGGTTTTCCAAAATCCAATCGTAGGGCAGATTTACCTCACGTGAAAAGCCAAAGATCATTTTCAGGAGTAATGTGTTACTAGTTGGCCCATTTGAATAGCCCCGTGTATGCTCCAATGAGTACATACTATTAGTACATACTCAGTGTGCCCTGCGCCATTACGCACAGCGATCAGTGAAAGCAGGAGCACACAGAGAGCCTCTGATGACAATCTCACGTGTTCAAACAAAGAGTGTGTAACTATCAGGACTGCTCCACCAGTTTGCATGTGAATGTTACTGGATAACTCTGTTGCGTTCTCTGCGTAAAGCAATGTTTACCATATCAATGGACAACAAAATGCATAGCCCATTTTGTATATATTGTTCAAAATGTGCATGTGTTTATTGTTTGAACCTTTTTGTTGTACAGCCTTTCACACAAGACCTCAAATTACCTTTATAAAGTGTCAAAACAGCTGTTTATTATAGTTTGCTGTGTGTTTTGAATAAATGTGTGTGGAAAATTATTTTTCGCTTTATTTTTTCCTTGCCTATTTTTGATTGTAAACCTTTATTACACTTATAAAACACAACAAAAACATATATATTCTGAAAGCACAGGTTGTCCTGAAAAAAAAGAGACATAAAACTTGATTGTGGGATGCAGGGAGAGCTGTTAACAGCAATAATAAAACATTTATGCCTGGCGAGTGAACTGTCCAAAAAATGCCCTCGGACCCCAGAGGGTTAAACAGTGAAATATGGTGCCCGCTTTCCTCAAATCGGTGTCAGTGCTGAACTTTAATTTCATACCTCTGTTACTGGGCACTTCCAGACTAATCTGTCCGGTACATGCAAAGGGTTTTTAATGGAAATACATTGCGATTGGACAGGACATTTTGTCCGATGTGAGAGAAAATTTGTTATATACGGTGTTTATTACATGGAAAATCATACAAAAGCATTGGGATTTTTGTTTTCGTCCAGTGAGTGTGACTATCCCGTTTATACGATGGCGGTTTAGGTGAGTTTTACTACTCGGGCTTTTATTACTGAGATGTCATCAGTAACCTGACTGATGACCACATTCTGCATCCATCCAGCTGCGAAGAAGCTGTAGGCATCCAAACTTTTATATAGTCTTCAGGGTGATGGAGTGTTGATAAAGTTGTTGAAAATGTCTGGATATAGCACAAAAATCACAAAATCGATGAAACCGGTGAACTTCTGAGGGAAATATTTTAGGGATCCACATCGATTCTCTGTAATTTCTATTCTGATGTTCATAATCAAACGCTTTAGCTATATTGGACAAATTAGCTTGGCCGCCCATCTACATCCAGCACTGGCCTTGCTGTGTGTGTACACGGGGGTTGCCATCCAGTATGGCTGCGGACACAAAACCGCGTGTTGTGTGTGATGTGATTGCACACCATCCATAGCAGAATGCTCAAGAGACTAAGAAAGTCTGCGGTGAATGCTGCCGTGACTAAAGGGACATTGTGACACTAATAAAATAATTGCAGAAAAGACTTTCAGCTTTGAAAATAAACTGGTGGCAGGACAAGCAACAGCTTCCTCTGGCTCAGGCTGAGAAATGCACTCCAGGTGCGTTTCTCAGTAGACTGCACGTCTATCAGGCTCCAGTGTGCTAGCACAGAAGAGAAAAAACCAAGAGGAAAAATAAGCTTTAAAAACACCTCCACCCTGCATTTATTCACAAGCAATTTTTACAATAAAGAATTCAAGCATTTCCAGACATCATCTTCTGTTATCATCATCTTCTGTTATCCAAGGCCACCTTGGATAACAGCTTTTGGCAGACTGTGATGATGGTTTCAGCTGAATGGACGCAACAGGTCAAATTTAAAGGCTTCATATTTATTCAGTGTGCCACTCTGCAAGGTTCTCACTTCTGCTGCAACACTGATTAGCTCCTTACACTGGTTATGCGCACGCTCCAGGTCTTCTCTGTTTTTTGTGGAAGCGTTACAGTGTGACATACAGGCCTGGCATATACATTACACCATTTTCAGTGGATTTGTGTGTGTATGCAGGTATTTCTAGAAATGTGATGTGTTTACAGGAGAACACTTTTTGAAAATGACACAGAAAAAGATTGTTGCCGTTTCCATGTGGACAAGACCTTCGTTTGTCATTTTAGATAAGATGCAAAGCTGAAATTGCAGAAAATGGCTTCATCAGGTTTACAGGTCAATGTTGTGTTGGGAACAGTTCACCTAGTTTTATTATTATTATTAAATGAATATTTAGTTTACCATTATTTATTTATTTATTTATTTATTTATTTATTTATTGGAAATCAGAATGTGTGGAGATCAAATTTCTATTTGTTTTTTACTGACACAAAAACATTATAATTCTACTAAAGTGCAATGCTAGATTGCTTGTAAACTTTTACACAGCATTTTATAACATTTCTAATAATATCAGAAGTCAAATATCACTTCCCATAATGTCTTTTGATGTTACTTGTCATTTCTGTGTAGTTTAGAGTGACAGCACTTTGCTAAGATTTATGTCAAAATGATATGACATAGATGGCTTCAATCTTTTATTGGTTAAACAACACACAAATTTGAGTCGTGTAGACTTTTTTAATATTTATATTGGTGGTTTATGTGTTCCATGTTCCAACCTTTTTTCTCCAAGAATGGAATTTCTTTTCATTCAGTTGGATCATATAGACATGGTTATGAGTTCATTTTGCAACAACTAGACAGAAGTACCTCTAAATTAAACACAGGTTCATATCAAATTCAAAGGTTTTCTGTCATAAATGAGACTTAATTTAGAGAAATCAACGTCTGCACTTGTAGAAATGTCCTTTTGTGAACATAACATTCCTGATAATGTAATAAACTGGCAACACAGCAGTAAATAATTAAGTAAATGTTATTAAAACCCGATACAAAAGGCTTAAGTACATTTGGAAACTCTGTTAGATATTTGTAAAGGTAATACTTTGAGAAATGTGTTTTATTTAAAATCGCCAAATGAAGACAGAAGTGCGCGCGCGCAGGGATGCCAGTGCGCGTCTCCGGTATCCCGCAAACGCGGGCGACGAAAAACCTGATCAAGATTAGAAATAAGTGGAAAACTTACCCAAAGAGATCTTAACGAAGCAGAAAGCAAAGACTAGCGTTTTGCCCGAGGAGAAACCGGGTGTTTGGTCCATAATTTCTGTAAAATCCACATAAGGTCGCCAGGCTGAAAAGTTGTCTCTTGGGATGGCTGCGTCTAAAAAAAACTTGTGAGAAATTACCTTCAGACAATTAAAAATAAAACTACCAACATTGTCCAGTTATAACATTTAAGTTACGCTTGTTTAAATCCTGTGGTGACATTAAAAGTGATTAAAATCCTGCTAATTAAACTCAGACTCGCGGCGCGGAAAGGACCGTCTGGCCGCGCTACATTCACTCAAGAATCGCAACCCCGTATCCTTCCGCACAACTCAGCGAGGATCTATCTTCGACGTGAACTTTTTTTTTCTTACACACGAAAAATGAACTTTTATGTTTTGCTGTTTACTAGGGCTTACAAACTTTATATCTTTATATCAGCTGACACGGTGAATTTCTGTCTTGGACAGAGCATAAACGCAAAGTTACAGTTTTCTTTCGCTGTGTCGCCATGGCGGAGGAATTTTTGTTAATTTTTCTACTTCTCAGTGCCCCTGCTATGACTCAAAGTTAACCCGTTCTATGATTTTTTTTTTTTTATTATTTCTTCTGCCTGTGTAGGTCTATGCTGATATTTTTCCCTTTTAACTCCCACTCTGCGTCATCCTTTCTTTCTTTCTTTCTTTCTTTCTTTCTTTCTTTCTTTCTTTCTTTCTTTCTTTCTTTCTTACTTACTTACTTACTTACTTGCTTACTTACTTACTTTGTCCTGTCAGTTTGTGCCCCCCAAGCCATGGTGCCAGCTGTGCTGCCAGTAGCTTTGCACAGTAGTGAGTTCACTGAGGTTAATTTTACAGGAGGATTTGCACTTTGTGAGTCACATGTTGGCAAATGCAAGTTTCAATGAATTGTAAAAAATCATTTGCATTTGTTCCCACCTCAAAGACACAACATGCCGTGAAACGACTGAAAGAAAAACTTGAGATCAGTGAGTGCAACTGAATTTCCATTTTGGCAGTATTTTACTGTTGTGTCCTTGCAGATCTTCTAGTCCTCACAATCAGCCTAGAATTAGCTTTTTTTTTCTTACCAGGCCTCATATTTAAATTTCTGATAGAAATGTAAAATAAAGTGTCAGTCCACCTCCAAACATCTTACAGTCTGGCCCATAAGTATTTCGACAGTGGATTGCATTTTGTAGTTTTGTGTCTGTTCACACATACTGGAGTTACAAAAGAAACCATCGGTATCTGCTCGTAGTGTAGACTTTCAGCTTTAAATCTAGGGGTTTAACGTAAATGTTGCATTTGGAATTACAGACATTTTTATACACAGTCCTTACATTTTCAGAAACCATAAATAACTGGACAAACAAAATACTGAAATTACCGATTTCTCAAAAAATACTGGTCTGATCACCTTGCTGTTTCCAGAATCCACATGAACAAATACAGTCAGTCAAAGGATGATACACAAACACATAGGCCACGCCCCTTTTATTATATGGACTAGTATTTGGCTGGGAGACCACTTGGTAACACCTGTGTGTGTGTGTGTGTGTGTGTGTGTGTGTGTGTGTGTGTGTGTGTGTGTGTGTGTGTGTGTGTGTGTGTGTGTGTGTGTGTGTGTGTGTGTGTGTGTGTGTGTGTACTGTGTCAGGAAGGTCATCTGGTGTAAAATGCACCAGATTCCAATTTGGATCTTTGGATCTGTACTGGGTCCAGTGAGCCAACCCTGAACAACTGAGAGAAGCTGAAAGACCAACAACAAAATTATGAACACAGATAGTCACTGTATAACTCAAGATGCAACAGACAAAAGTTGCATGATACACAGTTTCTCCAGTCACAACCACAGAAACCTATAACCCTCTCGGAGTTGTATTGGTGGCTTCCCTTCCCTTCTTGCACAGTTACTCAGTTTTTGAGAAATGCCCCACAGCATAATTTCTACCAGAAAGACTCAGATTTCATAGTATGGATTTAGAATCAGCAGCAGTCATAAGGACTAACAGGAAACAGCTGGTAACCTTTCAGTCATCATCTTAGGACCAATAGGAATCGTGCATGTTCTTTAAAATGTCATTTCTAACTCACCTCACTCCTGCTTGCAGTTCACCATCTCACATGCCACCTCCTCCTCCCCAACGCCACCAGTCTGTCCCTGTCTGACACCGGGGGCAGGCTACACCCCTGCCTTCTTTTTTGACAGCAGGATCCAAGATCTACACAATCCTACATTGTGTTGTGACAGAGTCGTCCACCAAAGACTGTTCCAACATTCTGTACATTATCACAGTGGATTAAAGTTTTGATTTTATAGTGCCTATGGAGTGTTTATTGTAGAACTGACTACACCAAATAATTTACCATTGATTGTCATGCTATTTGTATTTCTTAATGATTGATGTAAATGAACTCCAAAACATACGTATTCATCCATCCATCCATCCATTTTCTTCCGCTTTATCCGGAGATGGGTCACGGGGGCAGCAGCTCAAGCAAAGCCGCCCAGACCTCCCGATCCACACACACCTCCCCCAGCTCCTCCGGGGGAACCCCAAGGCATTCCCAAGCCAGCCGAGAGATGTGTCCAGCGTGTCCTGGGTCTTCCCCGGGGCCTCCTCCCAATGGGACGTGCCCAGAACACCTCTCCAGCGAGGCGTCCAGGGGGCATCCGGAAAAGATGCCCGAGCCACCTCAACTGACTCCTTTCAATGTGGAGGAGCAGCGGCTTGACTCCGAGCTCCTCCCGAGTGACCGAGCTCCTCACCCTATCTCTAAGGGAGCGCCCAGCCACCCTGCGGAGGAAACTCATCTCGGCCGCTTGTACTCGCAATCTCGTTCTTTCGGTCATGAGCCAAATCTCATGACCATAGGTGAGGATCGGAACGTAGATCGATCGGTAAATCGAGAGCTTTGCCCCCCTACTCAGCTCTCTCTTCACCACGACGGTCCGATACAGCGACCGCGTCACTGCAGATGCTGCACCGATCCGTCTATCGATCTCACGCTCCATCCGTCCCTCACTCGTGAAGAAGACCCCGAGATACTTAAACTCCTCCACTTGAGGCAAGGACACTCCACCGACCTGAAGAGGGCAAAGCACCTTTTTCTGGTCGAGAACCATGGCCTCAGATTTGGAGATGCTGATCGGATGCTTCACACTCGGCTGCAAACCGCCCCAGTGCATGCTGAAGGTCCTGATTTGACGAAGCCAACAGAACCACATCGTCCGCAAACAGCAGAGATGAGATTCTGTGGTTCCCAAACCAGACCCCCTCTACACCCTGGCTGCGCCTAGAAATTCTGTCCATAAAAATAATGAACAGAACCGGTGACAAAGGGCAGCCCTGGCGGAGGCCAAAGTGCACTGGAAACAGGTTTGACTTACTACCGGCAATGCGAACCAAGCTCCTGCTGCGGTCGTACAGGGACCGGATAGCCCTTAGCAAAGGACCCCGGACCCCATACTCCTGGAGCACCCTCCACAGGGTGCCCCGAGGGACACGGTCGAATGCCTTCTCCAGATCCACAAAACACATGTGGACTGGTTGGGCGAACTCCCATGAACCCTCGAGCACCCGATGGAGGGTGTAGAGCTGGTCCAGTGTGCTGCGACCAGGACGAAAACCACACTGCTCCTCCTGAATCCGAGGTTCGACCATCGGTCGAATTCTCCTCTCCAGTACTCTGGAATAGACCTTACCGGGGAGGCTGAGGAGTGTGATCCCCCTATAGTTGGAACACACCCTCTGGTCCCCCTTCTTAAACAGAGGGACCACCACCCTGGTCTGCCAATCCACAGGCACTGTCCCCGATCGCCACGCGATGTTGCAGAGACGTGTCAGCCAAGACAGTCCCACAACATCCAGAGACTTAAGGTACTCAGGACGGACTTCATCCACCCCAGGAGCCTTGTGTATCCACCCACTGAGTTGTCCAAACAAAACTAGATGTTCTCAGATATGATTCATGTTGTATTTAAATTGTTACTTAAATAGTAATTAAGTCCCTTCGACTGCTCCCTTGTTTGCACTCGGGTCGCCACAACAAAGCCAAGGTGGATCGGTATGTTGATTCTGGCACAAGTATTATGCCGGCTGCCCTTCCTGATGCAACTCCACATTACATGGAGAAATGTGGCAGGGGTAGGGTTTGAACCGGGAACCTTCTGCACTGAAACCAAGCGCACTAACCACTTGGCCACTATCCCTGCTTAAATAGCTGCTTAAATATATGCTATATGGCATTTGTTTATTTATTTTTTTTTGGGGGGGGGGGGGGTCATTTTGTAAACTATTATGATTATATGTGATATTTGATGATGCTGTTATTGTCTTTTAACAGCCAGAACGATGTTTCAAAGTGTAATTTGTGTGTTGTAGGATTAACAAAAATGTTATGGTCATTAATTTAGACTTAAAAGGGAAGATTTTAACATTATATAGACACTTGTAAATGGTTTGGTGAAAATACGTTGAAAACTGGTTTACAAGTGAACGTTTATTCAACATCTATTTGCAGATGTTGAATAAACTTTCACATTTTGACCAGTTTTCAATGCAGTTTTTATTGCCAGCTATTAAATGATAAATGTGGAGGTTCCTGTCAAGTTAGGTTTCAAAATTCTAATTTACTCCTCGTACAGGCTGAAAAACACCACTATTCAAATTCACGGATAAAAACAGTCTAAACACTGATTAAACATCTACAAATAGACGTTGAAAAAAACCTTCACTTTTGAACCATTTTTGAACGTCTTTTCAACAGTGAGTGTAGATGGTTTTTAAATGTCTTTTCAGCGTAAAAATGTCACTGTGTTATGTTTCGGACGCGGTTGGAGCACCGACCCAGCGTTTGAAAGCACCCAGCATAAAATAAGCAGAGCACGGTTCAAAAGATAACAGAATTTAATAAACATAACAGTGTGTGCAGTGCTAAACAACTAAAAAGTCCGCAGTCTGGTGAGGTGGAAACACGGCGCGCTCTCAACAGCGCAAACGGTCCGGAGCCACAGCAGTTCGGACCCAGGGACCCCGCCGACACCCCCCAGGTGGCCGCGACAAACCAAGTCTGTGAAGAAAGAAAACGAGGTGAGTCCAACTCCACACAGAGAGACACAACTCAAAGGTGCACGCAATCAGCAAACACTTCCTGGCTTAAATCTATACATCTGCAGGCACGGAACAACTCAGTTCAAATCTCCACTGCAGCAGAAGCTGATTAGACAATTAGCATAATGTGACAGCTCAATAACACAAGGTGTGAGGGACACCAAATCCACTGTCATTACTTCATAAAAGTCACCAAAAACAACCGAATTACCTCAGGAAGTGTGCTGAAGAGCGTGAGACCTCACCCAGTTCTCCTTCACAGACTGTGGCGTCAAACCTGGAGAGGTCTCTGCGTCCGTGATGGTGAGATTGTTCCACTGACGTCGATCTCACACGTCTGCTCACAAGGTCGAGTCTCTGGCAATCACACACTGTGCATTCAAGGTTTAAATGCAGCAATCTCTGATCAAGACAGAATACACCACAGCTGTGAGTCCTGATGACCTGCACGTGAAAACAAGCCTCAGATGTTCAGGGTGAGGTCCTAATGCTCAGCCACTCAGTCCTGAATGCATACCACCTGGTGGGAGAAACAGAAAACAAAAACCAAGCCAGCCAAACACCCCAGCCCACAACACACTGGTTATTTTGTTATGGTGTTGGAGCCATGTTTCTAGGTCCATGGCTTTCCACAGAAAAAAATGATTCTAAATTATACTGCTGCCTGAAAGTTTTCAACTTTATTTATTGACTGTTGGCTGGTTTTGTGTGACTGGTTGATTTTGTAACAGAGACCTGACAAACCTGTGTCAGACCCATGCTCTTTTTAAAAACAAAAGTCATGTCGTGTTGATGTGAATATGCTGTCACCTGGAATGTGTCGTGCCAAGTGTGCGCAGGCCAGCAGGCGAATCGTGTTCACGCGTTACGTGGTACAAAGCAAGTGTGCCTCGTGTGAGTACACCCTAAGCAGACTGATGTTCCATTGTTTGGTGCATGCGTACTGAGCACTCCACAAGTCAGTCACTCAGTGGGGAACAATGGCTTTTAATACAGACCTGCCCCTCTGTGTAACTACACTGACATGACTGAATCTACAGATAACACTGAGACAAATGCCTGTAACTTCCCCAAAGAAAGGTAAACAGAGTCCCTGAAACATGTCCCAGATGTGACAGCCAGAACACACACACACACACACAAACACATCTTCAACCGCTAACTTCAGTGAGGGGTCACGGGGGGCCTGGAGTCTATAACTATAACTATATTAACTATTAACTGTATATTTTCCTAAATCTGTTGTTCAAAAGCACATCTTCAACATCAGAAATACAAAGGAAGACTCACTGCTGAAAACTTTATGAGCCATTAGCCAGTGAACTCTGGAAGGTGTAAATAAGTCGCTCATCATAACACTGTGTGTGATATCAGTGATTTGTTGGTCTTTACAGAAACATTTCCGAGCGTGCTGCTGCTGTCAGCGGCCCTCTGTCTGTCCTCTGTCCTCTGTCCTCTGTCCTCTGTCCAACCCCACCAAAAGGCCTGGAACCAAGAGGAGCAAACCCGTCTCCTCGGGGGTCCGTACCCAAGCTGCCTTACACAGGCTCTTCATGCAGGTCGGGTGTCAGCTGCTCAGGCACTCAGTCACATACTGTTTGTGTCAACAAATGCACTTTTATGTGCTTTTTCCAAACAGTTCAAATGAGAGTGTTTTATGTATTTGCTGCTGTTGTTTTAGTTTGACAGTGCTGTGGCCTCACTTGGTCACCGTATCATTCTCCTTTTGTCATTTCTGTAATACCACAACAAGAGACGTCTCACTGACTTTTTTTAATGATTGTAAAGTCACAACTTATAATTCAGCCTTTCTCCTCCTGTGTACTCTGAACTTTAAGGAATCTCTCAGTATTTCACGTCAGCCTTTGGAGATGCAGTATGAAAAACTTCAGAGGATCAGTTTCCTCATGATGTCACTCCAGATGTGGACTTCTATAATTTGGGAAAGATGGGTGAGAAAGGGTGTGACTGTGTCCCGTGAGCAGAAAACACTGATTTGTTCCTCCTTAAAAGACCCACAGAAATGCACCAAAACGTAAAAGAAGGAAACAGAAACAGAAAAAAACAAAAACCATTATGTTGGGGAAGCTCAATATGACCGATGCTTTAAAGAGTTTATATTGTTCAAAATCTGTTCATATTGACAGTTACATATCTTCAAAGCCTCACAGCTCTGTGGCTGTGTTCAGAAATTCTCCTTCTGCATGTAAACTTTAGATTGTAGATTTCTGTGACATAAATAACAGGCAACCATTGCTGTACTCCTGCGTGTGTGAGATGCCACCTGAGGCAGTCTGTGCCCACATGGTGTCCTATGTCAATATTATTTTCTGGCAATATTCCATCAAAAACAGATAGAATGATCCACAAAAGTACAATCTCTCAGATTTCTAAATTCTGACACAGGTAATGGGTAACAACAGGTTTTATTGTTTACAGTAACTTCTATGGAATCATTCACAACAGAAACCAAAAATGAAGTCAAATGAATTGCCTGTAGACCTCCAAGACAGGATTGACTGGAGGCACAAATCTGGGGAAGGGTACAGAAACATTTCTGCTGCTTTGAAGGTCCCAATGAGTACAGTGGCCCCCATAAACTGTAAACGGAAGAAGTTCAGATGCACCAGAACTCTTCCTAGGGCTGGCCGCCCCTCTAAACTGAGAGATTGGGGAGAGGGCCTTAGTCAAGGAGGTGACCAAGAACCTGATGGTCACTCTGTCAGAGCTCCAGCATTCCTCTGTGGAGAGACGAGAACCTTCCAGAAGGACAACCATCTCTGCAGCAATCCACCAATCAGGCCTGTATGGTAGAGTGGTCAGATGGAAGCCACTCCAGCCCGCCTGGAGTTTGACAAAAGGCACCTGAAGGACTCTCAGACCATGAGAAACAAAATTCTCTGATCTGATGAGACAAAGATTGAACTCTTTGGAGTCATGTTTGGAGGGAACCAGGTACCATCCCTCCAGTGAAGCATGGGCATGGCAGCATCATGCTGTGGGGATGTTTTTCAGCAGCAGAAACTGGGAGACTAGTCAGGATTGAGGGAAAGATGAATGTAGCAATGTACAGAGACATCCTGGATGAAAACCTGCTCCAAAGCGCTCTTGACCTCAGACTGGGACGTCAGTTCATCTTTCAGCAGGACAATGACCCTAAGCACTCAGCCATTATATCAAAGGAGTGGCTTCAGGACAACTCTGTGAATATCCTTGAGTGGCCCAGCCAGAGCCCAGACCTGAATCCGATTTAACATTTCTGGAGAGATCTGAAAATGGCTGTGCACCGATGCTCCCCATCCAACCTGATGGAGCTTGTGAGGTGCTGCAAAGAGGAAGGGACCAAACTGCCAAAAGATAGGTGCACCAAGTTTGTGGCATCATGTGTGTATCGATTTTCTCGACGCAGACATGGGGAGAAGATGCAACCTCTGTTGTGAAAGTGTAGTGACACGGACCCACAACAGGGGGCGCAAATGAACGGTCAATAGATGAGCCAAAAAATAACAATTTAATGTTGTGAATGGTGCACAACGAATACACAGACAATCTCAGAATATGATTACAGTCAATCCACAAAGGTGACGTGTGGGCAGGCTCGAGGATAGAAGACGTCTGTCCTGAGAGCCGGAACCACACGATTTCCGCCGCCACCGAACCTGGTGAATACTGGAGCCACCAAGTCCCGAATTCCCAGGTGATCACCGTCCCCGACTGTCGGATCTGGTACTGCTGGCGAAGAACAAGACAGTCAAGTGTGGGTGTGTGTACACCCAGTAACAATAACGGTGGGAATGCCACCTCCACCTCTCACTCAATATGCTGATGAGTACCGCAGTGATTCCTCAGGGGAAAAGAGTGCCGTCCTGCACTCACTCAGCCCCCACAAACTAAGGACCGGTACTCCTGCAAACACTCACAATAGACAGATTATTAGTTACCACAAATGGCTGAGGATATTTCCTCCATTGAAGTACGATATCTCGGCGATGAGGTGGAGATGACGTCTGGGTTTTATGGAGTGGGATGATGAAGAATGAGTGACAGCTGTCACGACATAATGAGTAACAGCTGTCACTCCCGGCTGTGTCCGTGGCGGCAGCGCCCTCTCGTGCCTGAAGCCCGCACTTCAGGCAGGGCGCCCTCTGGTGGTGGGCCAGCAGTACCTCCTCTTCTGGCGGCCCACACAACAACCGCCACACAAAACCGAAGTGGGTATGGGCGGAATTAAACCCAAAACCATCTTTCTTTGAGGTGACAGCGCTAACCCATGAGCCACTGAGGTGCCATGGTACACTGTCTGGTGGTATTTTTCTAATATAGCGGTTTATACCAACCCTGCATCAGTCTTAGAAGTTACTGCCATTCAGTTTGTGTACACAGGTGTAACAGAGTAACTCTTTTCCAAGCCATGAGGCCCACTGGTGCCTGTGCTTATCTCCAGGTTCCATCACGTGAAGCAGATAAGATTCTATGATTCCCCCTGGACAGGACATCAGTCCATCACACTTTACCAGACAGATGAATCTGTTGTCCCAACGAGATGAACTACCCGTTGAGATGAGCTCCACTGCAAAACTGTGAATCTCTCTCTACCCCAGACTTTACCACCTCACCTGTCGAGTTGAGCTACCGCTTTACTGCGCCACTGCGTATGTGCATCTCTATGTTGAGATCAGCTCCCCGTCCCCTAACAACAATATTCTGCTTTAAAGACGGTGTGTAAATGCAAATCGTTATGTTTTTAATTGAAAAGAGTTCCTAGGGTTTGTAAGAGTAGAATGGGAGGCAGAGCCTTCAGCTTTCAGGCTCCTCTCCTGTGGAACCAGCTCCCAATTCAGATCAGGGAGACAGACACCCTCTCTACTTTTAAGATTAGGCTTAAAACTTTCCTTTTTGCTAAAGCTTATAGTTAGGGCTGGATCAGGTGACCCTGAACCATCCCTTAGTTATGCTACTATAGACTTAGACTGCTGGGGGGTTCCCATGATGCACTGAGTGTTTCTTTCTCCTTTTGCTCTGTATGCACCACTCTGCATTTAATCATTAGTGATTGATCTCTGCTCCCCTCCACAGCATGTCTTTTTCCTGGTTCTCTCCCTCAGCCCCAACCAGTCCCAGCAGAAGACTGCCCCTCCCTGAGCCTGGTTCTGCTGGAGGTTTCTTCCTGTTAAAAGGGAGTTTTTCCTTCCCACTGTCACCAAGTGCTTGCTCACAGGGGGTCGTTTTGACCGTTGGGGTTTTTATGTAATTATTGTATGGCCTTGCTTTACAATATAAAGCGCCTTGGGGCAACTGTTTGTTGTGATTTGGCGCTATTAAATTAAATTGATTGATTGATTGAAAAGACCCTTATTGCTGTATTTTTATGTAAAGAAAAACTTAGGTGGGTTTTCTTCTGTGGTGCAGCTCAACTCGTTGGGTGAGGTGGGCATGCGCAGTTGTGCAGTGGTGCTCATCTCAACGGGACACCGGAACCCCTAATCCAGCTGGGTGGACTGGGACAATGCAGATAAAATATCTAGTTCAAGGATACAGACAGGCTGCCTCAAGTGGACAGACCTGGAACTGAACCCTGCTTTATGTACAACCCCAAATCCCGTGAAGTTGGGACATTGTGTAAAATGTAAATAAAAACAGAATACAATGATTTGCAAATCCTCTTCAACCTATATTCAACTGAATACACCACAAAGACAAGATATTTAATGTTCAAACTGATAAACTTTATTGTTTTGTGCAAATATTTGCTCATTTTGAAATGGATGCCTGCATCACGTTTCAAAAAAGCTGGGACAGTGGTATGTTTACCACTGTGTTACATCACCTTTCCTTCTAACAACACTCAATAATCATTTGGGAACTGAAGACACTAATTGCTGAAGCTTTGTAGGTGGAATTCTTTCCCATTGTTGCTTGATGTATGACTTCAGTTGTTCAACAGTCCGGGGTCTCCGTTGTCATATTTTGCTCTTCATAATGCGCCACACATTTTCAATGGACGACAGGTCTGGACTGCAGACAGGCCAGTCTAGTACCCATACTCTTTTACTACGAAACCACGCTGTTGTAACACGTGCAGAATGTGGCTTGGCACTGTCTTGCTGAAATCAACAGGGATGTCCCTGAAAAAGACGTTGCTTGGATGGCAGCATGTGTTGCTCCAAAACCTGGATGTACCTTTCAGCATTGATGATGCCATCACAGATGTGTAAGTTGCCCATGTCATGGGCACTAACACACCCCATACCATCACAGATGCTGGCTTTTGAACTTTGCACTGGTAACAATCTGGAGTCTTTTTCCTCTTTTGTTCAGAGGACACAATGTCCATGATTTCCAAAAACAATTTGAAATGTGGACTCATCAGACCACATCACACTTTTCCAATTTGCGTCTGTCCATTTTGAATGAGCTCGGGCCCAGAGAAGGCGGCAGCGTGTCTGGATGTTGTTGATGTATGGCTTTCACTTTGCATGGTAGAAATTTAACTTGCACTTGTAGATGTAACGACGAACTGTGTTAACTGACAATGGTTTTCTGAAGTGTTCCTGAGGCCACGAGGTAAGATCCTTTACACAATGATGTTGGTTTTTAATGCAGTGCCACCTGAGGGATTGAAGATCACGGGGATTTAATGCTGGTTTTCGGCCTTGCCGCTTACATGTAGAAAGTTCTCCAGATTCTCTGAATCTTCTGATTATATTATGGACAGTAGATGTTGGAATCCTTAAATTCCTTGCAATTGAACATTGAGAAATATTGTTCTTAAACTGGTGGACTATTTTTTCATGCAGTTGTTCACAAAGTGGTGATCCTCACTTTGCTTGTGAACCAGAGACTTTTGGGATGCTCCTTTTATACCAAATCGTGACACTCAAATGCTTATTGAGTGTTGTTAGAAGGAAAGGTGATGTAACAGTGGTAAACATACCACTGCCCCAGCTTTTTTGAAACGTGTTGCAGGCAAATATTTGCACAAAAACAATAAACTTTATCAGTTTGAACATTAAATATCTTGTCTTTGTGGTGTATTCAGTTGAATATAGGTTGAAGAAGATTTGCAAATCATTGTATTATGTTTTTATTTACATTTCACACAATGTCCCAACTTCATTGGAACTGGGGTTGTAATGTATTTGTAGTTCAGTGCCTGTCCCTCAGAACAACCCTCTTTACACCATAGATCTGATCCACTGTGAATACTCCATATATTAATTTAATAATATCACCTGCAAATTTATTATAAATAATTATAAAATGAAAACATGCATTCATACTAAATACGCTTTGCCATTTTACAGTTTGGGAAATTCCAGTGTGACTTTATTTCTAGTCCTGGTATGGATTTAATACCCATGAATTTCCTATTCAGCAGTTTATGTTTATGAATTTCTCTCATTCAGTCACCAAAGATGAACACAGCGACTTAGAGGCGCTAACGCTAGTGTGTATGTGTGCGTGTGTGTACACTCCCTTTGACCGTAAACACTCCGTCTCTCCATGTGCAACAGCCGTGGGAAACCAAATCAGTCTGTGTCACTCAAGGCAAACTTTCATGTGGTCTTCATGATGGTGTGCAGGACAGCACAGGACAGACCAGGACAGGACAGACAAGGACAGGACAAACCAGGGCAGGACATGACAGGATGGGACAGGATGGGACAGGACAAACCAGTACAGGACAGGACAGGACAGACCAGGACAAACCAGACCAGGACAGGAGAGGACAGGACGGGACAGGACAAACCAGTACAGGACAGGACAGACCAGGACAGGACAGGACAGAACAGACCAGGACAGTTGGCTCTCACTGCGGTATTGTATCACTTCCTGTTCCGGAGCACAGCGGTGTTTTTCTGTATCTGTTAGCTGTTTAATCTGCGCAGTTAGATTGATCTAGTTATCTAGATTACGATTTGTTTCCCAGTGTAATCTTTACGTGCCTTAACTAAAGCACTCCTTCTGCTGAATCACCTCTAAATTATTCACTTTGCGTGTTTTTAGGAATCCGCTAGGTTAGCGTAGCTACTAGCTCTTAGCCGATTTAGCATGGCGGCTTCTCCTGTCTCTCCCACACTTTTCTGCTCTGGGTGTGAAATGTTTAGTTATTCCTCGGCCTCCTTTAGCAGTAATGGTACTTGTAATAAGTGTAGCTTATTCGTAGCTTTGGAGGCCAGGCTGGGCGAATTGGAGACTCAGCTCCGCACCGTGGAAAATTCTACAGCTAGCCAGGCCCCTGTAGTCGGTGCGGACCAAGGTAGCTTAGCCGCCGTTAGTTCCCCCCTGGCAGATCCCAAGCAGGCTGACTGGGTGACTGTGAGGAGGAAGCGTAGTTCTAAACAGAAGCCCCGTGTACACCGCCAACGCGTTCACATTTCTAACCGTTTTTCCCCACTCGACGACACACCCGCCGAGGATCAAACTCTGGTTATTGGAGACTCTATTTTGAGAAATGTGAAGTTAGCAACACCAGCAACCATAGTCAATTGTCTTCCGGGGGCCAGAGCAGGCGACATTGAAGGAAATTTGAAACTGCTGGCTAAGGCTAAGCGTAAATTTGGTAAGATTGTAATTCACGTCGGCAGTAATGACACCCGGTTACGCCAATCGGAGGTCACTAAAATTAACATTAAATCGGTGTGTAACTTTGCAAAAACAATGTCGGACTCTGTAGTTTTCTCTGGGCCCCTCCCCAATCGGACCGGGAGTGACATGTTTAGCCGCCTGTTCTCCTTGAATTGCTGGCTGTCTGAGTGGTGTCCAAAAAATGAGGTGGGCTTCATAGATAATTGGCAAAGCTTCTGGGGAAAACCTGGTCTTGTTAGGAGAGACGGCATCCCTCCCACTTTGGATGGAGCAGCTCTCATTTCTAGAAATCTGGCCAATTTTCTTAAATCCTCCAAACCGTGACTATCCAGGGTTGGGACCAGGAAGCAGAGTTGTAGTCTTACACACCTCTCTGCAGCTTCTCTCCCCCTGCCATCCCCTCATTACCCAATCCCCGTAGAGACGGTGCCTGCTCCCAGACCACCAACAACCAGCAAAAATCTATTTAAGCATAAAAATTCAAAAAGAAAAAATAATATAGCACCTTCAACTGCACCACAGACTAAAACAGTTAAATGTGGTCTATTAAACATTAGGTCTCTCTCTTCTAAGTCCCTGTTGGTAAATGATATAATAATTGATCAACATATTGATTTATTCTGCCTAACAGAAACCTGGTTACAGCAGGATGAATATGTTAGTTTAAATGAGTCAACACCCCCGAGTCACACTAACTGTCAGAATGCTCGTAGCACGGGCCGAGGAGGAGGATTAGCAGCAATCTTCCATTCCAGCTTATTAATTAATCAAAAACCCAGACAGAGCTTAATTCATTTGAAAGCTTTTCTCTTAGTCTTGTCCATCCAAATTGGAAGTCCCAAAAACCAGTTTTATTTGTTATTATCTATCGTCCACCTGGTCGTTACTGTGAGTTTCTCTGTGAATTTTCAGACCTTTTGTCTGACTTAGTGCTTAGCTCAGATAAGATAATTATAGTGGGCGATTTTAACATCCACACAGATGCTGAGAATGACAGCCTCAACACTGCATTTAATCTATTATTAGACTCTATTGGCTTTGCTCAAAAAGTAAATGAGTCCACCCACCACTTTAATCATATCTTAGATCTTGTTCTGACTTATGGTATGGAAATAGAAGACTTAACAGTATTCCCTGAAAACTCCCATCTGTCTGATCATTTCTTAATAACATTTACATTTACTCTGATGGACTACCCAGCAGTGGGGAATACGTTTCATTACACTAGAAGTCTTTCAGAAAGCGCTGTAACTAGGTTTAAGGATATGATTCCTTCTTTATGTTCTCTAATGCCATATACCAACACAGTGCAGAGTAGCTACCTAAACTCTGTAAGGGAGATAGAGTATCTCGTCAATAGTTTTACATCCTCATTGAAGACAACTTTGGATGCTGTAGCTCCTCTGAAAAAGAGAGCTTTAAATCAGAAGTGCCTGACTCCGTGGTATAACTCACAAACTCGCAGCTTAAAGCAGATAACCCGTAAGTTGGAGAGGAAATGGCGTCTCACTAATTTAGAAGATCTTCACTTAGCCTGGAAAAAGAGTCTGTTGCTCTATAAAAAAGCCCTCCGTAAAGCTAGGACATCTTTCTACTCATCACTAATTGAAGAAAATAAGAACAACCCCAGGTTTCTTTTCAGCACTGTAGCCAGGCTGACAAAGAGTCAGAGCTCTATTGAGCTGAGTATTCCATTAACTTTAACTAGTAATGACTTCATGACTTTCTTTGCTAACAAAATTTTAACTATTAGAGAAAAAATTACTCATAACCATCCCAAAGACGTATCGTTATCTTTGGCTGCTTTCAGTGATGCCGGTATTTGGTTAGACTCTTTCTCTCAGATTGTTCTGTCTGAGTTATTTTCATTAGTTACTTCATCCAAACCATCAACATGTTTATTAGACCCCATTCCTACCAGGCTGCTCAAGGAAGCCCTACCATTATTTAATGCTTCGATCTTAAATATGATCAATCTATCTTTGTTAGTTGGCTATGTACCACAGGCTTTTAAGGTGGCAGCAATTAAACCATTACTTAAAAGGCCATCACTTGACCCAGCTATCTTAGCTAATTATAGGCCAATCTCCAACCTTCCTTTTCTCTCAAAAATTCTTGAAAGGGTAGTTGTAAAACAGCTAACTGATCATCTGCAGAGGAATGGTCTATTTGAAGAGTTTCAGTCAGGTTTTAGAATTCATCATAGTACAGAAACAGCATTAGTGAAGGTTACAAATGATCTTCTTATGGCCTCGGACAGTGGACTCGTCTCTGTGCTTGTTCTGTTGGACCTCAGTGCTGCTTTTGATACTGTTGACCATAAAATTTTATTACAGAGATTAGAGCATGCCATAGGTATTAAAGGCACTGCGCTGCGGTGGTTTGAATCATATTTGTCTAATAGATTACAATTTGTTCATGTAAATGGGGAATCTTCTTCACAGACTAAAGTTAATTATGGAGTTCCACAAGGTTCTGTGCTAGGACCAATTTTATTCACTTTATACATGCTTCCCTTAGGCAGTATTATTAGACGGTATTGCTTAAATTTTCATTGTTACGCAGATGATACCCAGCTTTATCTATCCATGAAGCCAGAGGACACACACCAATTAGCTAAACTGCAGGATTGTCTTACAGACATAAAGACATGGATGACCTCTAATTTCCTGCTTTTAAACTCAGATAAAACTGAAGTTATTGTACTTGGCCCCACAAATCTTAGAAACATGGTGTCTAACCAGATCCTTACTCTGGATGGCATTACCCTGACCTCTAGTAATACTGTGAGAATCTTGGAGTCATTTTTGATCAGGATATGTCATTCAAAGCGCATATTAAACAAATATGTAGGACTGCTTTTTTGCATTTACGCAATATCTCTAAAATCAGAAAGGTCTTGTCTCAGAGTGATGCTGAAAAACTAATTCATGCATTTATTTCCTCTAGGCTGGACTATTGTAATTCATTATTATCAGGTTGTCCTAAAAGTTCCCTAAAAAGCCTTCAGTTAATTCAAAATGCTGCAGCTAGAGTACTGACGGGGACTAGAAGGAGAGAGCATATCTCACCCATATTGGCCTCTCTTCATTGGCTTCCTGTTAATTCTAGAATAGAATTTAAAATTCTTCTTCTTACTTATAAGGTTTTGAATAATCAGGTCCCATCTTATCTTAGGGACCTCGTAGTACCATATCACCCCAATAGAGCGCTTCGCTCTCAGACTGCAGGCTTACTTGTAGTTCCTAGGGTTTGTAAGAGTAGAATGGGAGCAGAGCCTTCAGCTTTCAGGCTCCTCTCCTGTGGAACCAGCTCCCAATTCAGATCAGGGAGACAGACACCCTCTCTACTTTTAAGATTAGGCTTAAAACTTTCCTTTTTGCTAAAGCTTATAGTTAGGGCTGGATCAGGTGACCCTGAACCATCCCTTAGTTATGCTACTATAGACTTAGACTGCTGGGGGGTTCCCATGATGCACTGTTTCTTTCTCTTTTTGCTCTGTATGCACCACTCTGCATTTAATCATTAGTGATTGATCTCTGCTCCCCTCCACAGCATGTCTTTTTCCTGGTTCTCTCCCTCAGCCCCAACCAGTCCCAGCAGAAGACTGCCCCTCCCTGAGCCTGGTTCTGCTGGAGGTTTCTTCCTGTTAAAAGGGAGTTTTTCCTTCCCACTGTCACCAAGTGCTTGCTCACAGGGGGTCGTTTTGACCGTTGGGGTTTTTATGTAATTATTGTATGGCCTTGCTTTACAATATAAAGCGCCTTGGGGCAACTGTTTGTTGTGATTTGGCGCTATATAAAAAAATTGATTGATTGATTGATTGATTGACAGGACAGGACAGGACAGACCAGGACAGACCAGACCAGGACAGGACAGGACAGGACAGGATGGGACAGGACAAACCAGTACAGGACAGGACAGTACAGAACAGACCAGGACAGGACAAACCAGTACAGGACAGGACAGACCAGGACAGGACAGAACAAACCAGGACAGGACAGGCCGCGTGGACACACCGCCTGTGTATAATTAGAAATGTCACAGACAGATTCACTTTTCATGATCCTGTCGTGGAAGCTGATTTGCTGCCATAGAGAGTCATGCGTGACAAACACATGTCTTATGCAGCAGTTCTGGAAGCTTCTGCAACGCTTTGCAGTGAAACGGTTTTAGATTTAATGCAGCCGCGACAGCGATGTGAGTTCAGTTTTAGCTGCCAGGTGTTGATTATCAGGCCTTTGGTCTGTGAGCGCAGGGTGGAATGTTTTCATGACCTCTGTGCCCCCATTAAGACTTTTGCACATCAGGCAGGTTTCTTCGTCCTGTGAACATGTCTTGCAGGAAGCCAAAGGGGACATTTTTAAGTTTATTTCCTCCGTGAGCCGTGTTTGTAAGAGAAGCAGCTCATTTGTAACATCACGATGGAAATGCTGTGATAAAGACACTGTTGTGGTTGGAGGTTTAGACACACTCATCATGCTGATGGATGTCGTGGTAATTTTGGGCTTTTAATTATGTCTTTGAACTGTTATTTTCTTTTGGAGTCATCAGTCATGACTCTAAAACCAAGAACTGGGTGCACAAGTTTGGGTTTATTTGGGATCTTCTCACCTCCACACATAGCAGCTCAAATATATACACACATTCACTTAAATAATTTAATAAGTGGTGCTGAAGGTCTATGGACAAGCCCAGTGCTTTCTCGAGAAATGTTTTATAGTCACAGGAGACAAAGACTGAGCTATATGGACACAGTGACAACAGGAAAAGGTGAGCCTTTCAAAGATCACTGTAGCAGCTGTCAGGCCTGGTGGTGGCATCACGCTCTGGAGTTTTCTCACTGCTGGTGGTATTGGTGCACAGAGTGGATGGAACAATGAAGAGCCAAATGTCAACATCAGGGAAGTTGAGAAAGAGCAATCAGTGAGTGAAACAACAACAAATGTTTGATACCTATTCATGCAAATTAATAGTGACTCGGTGATGCTGTAATATATCAGTGTGTGGCCTTGACATTTCGTCGTTTGTCCAAAATGTAACCAGTTTTGTCCTCCAGCACGTTTAATCCATATGGGCCTAAAACAGTTTGAGTTAGGACCTTGAATTTGAGCTTTTAATGTCACCCAAGGTGAAAGGTCATGAGACCAACAGAAAGGTGATGCATGACCCCACATTTATGTTTAACAGTAACCATGGATGTACATGACTAAAGTCATCCCAGGGGTGCATCAGAATCCTCTGCAGATCCTTGGCCACCGCCAACATCAGCTGCAACATCGTGTCCATGTAGCAGGTGCCTCAGTGTTGAGGATCCCAGAGGCTGAAGAAGGTCAAGAGGAGGCCTACCTTTGTCCCAGCTGATGGAGATAAATGGTGACTTTTGAGAGGTGGGGTGGGCCAGTTGTCTGTCTGGGTGGTTGCTGGCCAGGACCTAAGATGGGTCTGTGGTGTTGTAGATGTGGCACTGCACTGTGCCTAGATCTGACCTTGGACGATGGCTTTAAAGAAAAACAGCTGTGTGGTTTCACCCCTTTTTTGCTTGTGGTGTGGCTAAACATTTGATGGTTATTTGTAAAAATTTAATCTATCTGAAAAATTACTCTTTAAATATGAATCCATTTTTCTATCAAAATCACATCACAGACCACATGGAACATCGGTGCTTCGGCCAGAAGGTCACTGAGGATGGACACGCGGGAGGTGAAGTAATAATGAAAGAGGAGAGGTGGTGTGTGTGTAGTTATGTGTGTGTGAGTGCATCCTGTAAGGTGACCCGGGGCCAGGTGGGCTGGAATGTGTGAGGTCGGGATCCTCCCTAACACACAGCTGCCCATCATCACCCCACACCAGCAGGCTATTTATATACGGCACTGTGGGAAACTAACAGGCCCGGCAGCATTGCATAGGTTCTGCAGAATGTACACCACCCCCCCCGCATCTGCAGAGTCAACACCGGTCCGTCGTTTTTGTTATCAAATATCAATCACCAAAATTCATGTGTTTGACTTCAGTTTGCTGCCGTCTTCATTTTATGTGATCATCACAAAGAAAAGGACTTTTTATAGTCTGTCAGAAGGATTTAAGTTTACATACAGAAATAACACAAAGTGGAAGACAGTTAACGAATGTTCATTAACAATTAGTTTGACTTCATACAGCTCACAATTCAACACCCCAACACGTGAACCTTTACTGAGTGACATCATGTTGCCAGGACACTTTAATCTTGATTGATCTGATAAGTGCCTCATTACTATTATATTTATTATTATTATATTATATGACCAAATAGCTCAGGCTCAGGAACTAATTGATGAAGTCAAAGCTCACTTTGGACTTTAGGGCTTCTTCTTAAACACTTTCAACTTAAATGCACACAGAACAAGATGGAACGTGATGGAAGTTGATCAGGTGAAGGTTGATGACCTGAAAGTAGGGAGGGAGGTGGTGGCGGCCTTTCACGCTGCATGCGTTCAGGGCGTTAAACGCTTCACGCGTCGCTCTAAAAGCCATTATTTGATTTTCAATGAGAAGCACCGTGTTTTTGATGTGGGTCCCTTCCTGGTGCTCTGGCTTCCTCCCACGTCCAAAGACGTGTGAATGAGTGACTCCAAAGCTTTGTTTTTCTGTCTCTATGTGGCCATGTGACAGACTGGTGTCCGTCTGTACTTTAATCCCGACTGTTGTATATTTTGTCCCACGGGGGTCATGTTTCGTACTTGCTTGCTGAAATTGTTACCTGACGCAGACGTGACATGACGGGGGTGGGGGTGGACGCTGTCCGTCGTCAACAACGTGGGGATTTAAGTTGCATGCAGGATGTAATAATCTAATAATTCAGTGGGGTTGACAGTTTATTTCAAGAGTAAATCCACCTGCTTGTCATTAGGGTTGAGACAGATAATGAAAACCATTAGTCGAGTAGTTGAGTACCATTAGTCATTAACTAATCTTGACAATAATAAGATCAACTGTAAGCAGTGACTTCCATTCTAAGTTGATTCAGCTTCAGACTCCAACATGGATCCACACCCTCCCGGCGTCTAGTTGCCCGCTGGGAGAGATTTATTGCATGTTGGACCGTGTGGGTTCCTGCTTGATCTCTAGGACACCCTGTCTCTGTTTTTGACAGCTGTGCAGGAAAACCTGAATTACTTGACTAGTCAACTAGTCGTAGTTGACTATTACTATTAGTCATTATGTAGTTATGAGCATAACAATGAAAAGAGATGCCTTTAAAAAAGTACAATCATAAAGTCTGGTACCAAGAAGGGAGTGTAGACAGTAAAATCACCGGTGTTAATTTAACACCAGTGAATTTACCATGTACACACGGACACACAGCAGGCAGACAAAAGCATTAGAAAATATCAACTCCAACATGTGGTGTCTGGCTTGAATCTCTTTGTGATAATAACCGATGTGCAGGCAGACTTTGTGCTGAAAGTTCTGGTGTCCAGTGATGCACTCTGCATATCTGCTGGAGATAATTATGTTGTAAATCCACATGCTGCTAAAAGACGAGCACGGCTGGAATTCACAGCTCCTAACTCAGGTTTTCAGAGGAACACTCAGCGCTGTGTGTCACACAGTCAGCGTCGTATCTCTGTCAGCAGACGCAGATAGGAGTGGAAAACACATTTCAAGGGCAGTTCTCACATGGCGTGAAAGTAAATACGCAGCGGTTCTTTTACAAGGTTTTATTACTGAAATGAAGCTCAACTTCTTTTCTCACAAATTAGGCTCACGTATGGTTGTGTTGGCTGATCAGGCCTCGCTGCGATGAGGTGATAAAGAACAGCCAGTGTGGTAAAGCAGGTCCGGGGCAGTCCAACCCCCCCGTGAGAAGGTCCAGGTTCCCAGGGCCCGGTGTGTACGTTAGGGGGCAATAACTCACCGGGTCCTGGGACTTCCTCTATCGGCCTTCTGCTTTTTATGAGCCTCGATCTGCCGTACAGCTGCTGTCTCCACAGCGACGCTCGCTCTGATTGGCTCAGACAGGTCTCTGAGAGACGAGGATGAGCAGGACGAGGCACCTGGGATGAGGTGGGAAAACAATTTGATTTGGGATGAAACAAGTTGTAGCGGAGGTTGCCATCATCCCACCAGCACGGCGAGAGAAACCGGCTCCCTCCAGAACCCTGTTCTTCACAGCTGAACAGGTCGCATGGAGAAAACCAGTTCTGCAGTTAAATACAGTTTAATCACAATGTGCCACCTCTCAGTCCATAGACACGTCAATATATGCAGAGAATCATGAAAGTAATGCTGAAAACCCACCAGTGGGTGATCCACCACGTTGCCATGTGCTTACTGTGTTAAATAACACATAGCTACAATTCATGCACATTATTTAGACATTTTTTAATACCTTTTCCTAGAAATTCTGTGATTTTTATTTGTGAATCAGCTCAAAGTGATTCCCGTTCATTCCGCTCCTACTCTCTCGTCCATTTGTCCAACCCACGTTAACGTCGACGCCCACCCCGGCCTCCCCTCTAGCTCCTCCCTTGCACACCGGAAGCACCTCTCGTGAGTGACAGTTAGCTACACGCGATGTTGTGAATGAGCCTGTATGGGCTGTTGCACTAATAATCAAACTGTGAGCTGGAAGCAGCTCATTTCAGCCTTTTGTGACATATGTTATAGAAACCCAGGTTTGGATTCCTGCCCGTTCCTGTTCTCCAGTGCTGAGGAACGAAGTCATTGCAGAAGTGAAAAATCTTGCAGTTCCTGGAATAGCCACTTGAGGATGGCTTCAAAAGCAAGCCACTCTCCATAAAAGCCCATGTTAAAATATCCAACTTTACAGCAGAAATGAACATGTTTACAACAAATGATTTTAGTCTCTATGAGTGACACCTGTGTTCTGGGGACCTGAGTCCAGAGCCCCACTAGCAAAGGATGCCACCAATTCCTCAGTGTTAATGAGATATTTTCAGTTCCAAAATTTAAGATCTGTTGTTAAGACACCTGGTGCCTCATGTACAAAGAGTAGCATGTATTTCCTACTGAAACATGGTACATGCAGAAACCCAGAAACTGTCGTACACACAAAAATACCAAAGTGTGCATACGCATGGATCCAAGCATGTTCCATTTGTGCATCCTACTGAACATAGAATTGAGTGCACATACGGACATACCAAGCTCCTCCCTTACTACACCTCCATTTAAATATGCAAATTCATTTAAGTAGACCCTGGGACGTGGGATTCCCCTCTCTGTTCGATCATTCCACATGAACACAGAAAAGAAAACTATACTGAGTGTGAGCTACAGATGACTGGAAATGACTTGGAAACACACAGGGATAGTTTATTTGGTTCCCTGTCAAACAGACTAAACATGAAACAGAAATAAAGTTAGTGGGAGCGTGTGAGGTTGTAAACCTGTGGGCCCAGAGCAAGCATGCACACACAGAAGTTAAAAAAAATGAGGTGTGCCGCGGCTGACAGTATGACATCACAATTTTATTGACAAATACTGAACACAGGGAGACAATCGGGGGCCTGTTAAGAAGCTCTGATTCTGATTCTCTGCAGTTCCAGTTTCACCATCAAGAAAAAGAAAATGCATTAATAATAACAAAAAACATATTTGAATGCGCACATGCCCAAACATGCCTGCACTGGTTTTTGTTCAGAACAGTTACATAAATGAACTATTTACTCATCAAGCAGTCCCCCCATCGAAGCCAGCCAGTAGCCTGTTCCCAATCCAACCCAATGCATTTCTGTATCACATATGATTTGAACATTGGTGGAATGAAAATGTTTCCTATTAACAAAAACAAATTCATCATGTGATGGCACCTTTATAGCAATATGTGTGCAGTCAGTAGCTCTGATTACATATGGGAAGCCGGCTCTCACTGCAAATTGTGCTTTAATGTTGGAATGTGATGTACCTGGATGCCATTTGGATGATCGGGTTCCACACAGCTGGCATGGCTCGGCTCAAGGTTGACTGGCACACTCCTGACCAATCGGCCAGCTCACACTGGAACGCCCCTGTTGCCAGGAAGCCCAGCGTGGTCAGCGCCTGTGTGGGCACAGATGACCCCTGGTTCCTCGCCGTATTGCGCTCTGGGCCGGCCTCAGTTCTGCGCATAACTCCAGTAACAGTGGCCTTGGTAACTGAAATTAGCTTATGAGCCAATTATTGTCATTTGAAAGTAAATCCTTGCGTTCCCCGAATACACGCTCACATCGGATTGCACCTTTTGCAAGGTCCTCTGACCCTAACGCAGCCACTGTTAGTGCCATTTTACACATCACTTTGCACATGCTTTTATATCCACCCATATAACTGCAAACACATATGTTAATTGTGTTAATTGTTCATCAGTGTGCCTCTGATGCACATCACTCTGATGACTTCTTGTTTTCACACTATTAACAGTTCCCTGCATCACCTCTAAGTGTCAGCAGTAGAACAGTAGCTGTAGAAATGTGCGTACGGCAGCTGTGAACTTGGCATGGCATGGCGCACCGCATGTTTTTGGTACATCTTAACGTTAGTGTGCAGACGGATGTAAATCACGTTTTTTGCATATGCACGCTTTGCACATAAGTCAGCCGGTGACCTGGAAACCGGTGATATATTTAACAACATAAGCTGAATCAGTGAGTGCAGAATCATAAATGTAAATGCTGTGGGGAGGTTTTGCAGACGTGCTCTAAGCCTAGTTGCCCCTTTGAGGGGAAAGGTCACTGTAAATGAGGGGGAAACAGGTCAGTTCATCACCTTTATCCTGTGATGAGACATTTCTGTCCAGATGAAACTAGTCTCTTGTCTCTCTTGGTCTCTTGTCCACCTCCGTGGGACAGGAGGAGTCACAAACAGTTTGATGAGTTTAAGATGATGTGAATCATATGATACGCTGTCTGCATTTACCAGATCTCAGCCCAAATGAGTGACCATAGGAGATTTTGGGCCGATGTATCAGACAGTGCTCAGACATCACCATCTGCAAAGGACCAAATGAAAGGGCTTATATTGTTGAAGAATGGTGTTCCATAAGTGTAAACTGCATTTCTACAGCAGGTTTCCTTCTGATAGATGCCTCATGCATGAATGCACACCAGGAAAAAATACTTTCCTGTCTGATAGGGAATCAAACATACGACCCTCTAGCAACAAGCTCACCTCCCCATTCATGTGACGGTCCATTGAAGTGGTATGTGGTGGTCCAGCACCTTTACATTGTCTTTCCTTCCGTCTTTCCTTATCATGTGCATTTGTAAAAGCTCAGGGGTTTCCTGTGAATCATTCATTTCTTGATCTTGTAAGTGTTCTTTTGGTAAATGGTACATGGACTGCATTTATATACTGCATTTCCATCTGCATCAGACGCTCAAAGCACTTTACAAATAATGCCTCACATTCACACCGATGTCAGGCTGCTGCCATACAAGGCGCCCACTACACACTGGAGCAACTAGGGGATTTAGTGATTTTCCAGTCAGGCTGGGATTTGAACGGAGGATTTTCTGGTCTCAAGCCCAGCGCCTTAATCACTAGAGTCTAGTGGTCTCCAAACTATTCCAGAAAGGGCCGAGAGGGTGCAGGTTTTCTTTGCAGCCACTGACTTCAGCAGGTGATTTCACTGATGAACTCATCCCACCTGTTCAAAAGGATGTTAATCAGTGAAATCACCTGCTGAAGTCAGTGGCTGCAAAGAAAACTTGCACCCTCTTGGCCCTTTCTGGAATAGTTTGGAGACCACTGCAAGACCATCACATCCTGTTTGTTTTTGTGTTGTCACAGTGTTGCTGGTCCCCGTGTTAGTATCCAATGGTGTGTTCTCAGTTTAGCATTTATTTTTAAGTGATTCTTGTTCTCTATTCTAGTAATTATTTCTGGGTTTTTCTTCGTGACTTTTTAGTATTTTATTTTTGGTTTATTTTTTAAGTGTGTTTTTGGTTTCAGTCTCGTTTGCTTTGGTTTTATTCCACTGTCAGTTTTGCCCAACTTCAAGTTTTACTTTGACGGGGTCTTCTCTGTTCTTGTTTGGTGTGCTTTCACACCTGTGTTCATTCAGACACCTGTGCACGTGTCCACTACTGTAATCACCTCCAGTCTACTTAAAACCTATTTTTCACATTTCCTGGTTGCCCTCTTGGTTTTTAGTGTTCATGTCTTCTCAGGTTGGTCTCCTGATTTTGACCTCTGCCTTCTTCTTGTGACCTCTGAACCTACTTTTTGATTTTTGGACTTTTGCCTTTAATGGTTTGCTCACCTGTGTATGACCTTGGACTGAATACTGGGTTTGATTAAAGAACACTGTTTGAACACATCGTGTCTATTTTCTGCATTTGGGGTCACATCAAAACTCATATCCCAGCACACAGTCTACATGATTACTGAAGGGGTCAAAGTGCAATTTCATGCTTGATTTTTACTGTTGCATATTGTTGGGATTTCATGATAAACATTCTAACACTCTGAGGTCTAGGAGGATTTTCTAGATTTTCTCACGGAAGCGCATTGCATTCACTTGATAAATTTATTTTTGGTTTGTTTTTCTGAGTAATTATTTGTGTTTTTCTGAGTAATTTATTTATTTTTTGTCTGTTTTTCAGAATAATTATTTCAGTTTTTCTGAGTAATTTATTTTTTGGTTTGTTTTTTGACTATTTTTTCCAGTTTTTCTGAGTAATTATTTTCCTGTTTTTCAGAGGGTTTTTTTTTCTGTTTTTTGTGGTAACCCCCCCCCCCCCCCCCGTTTTTCAGAGTAATTTTTTTTTCTGAAATATCGAGATACTTTGAACTCCCGCAAGAACATCTAACCTGTAAGAGACTCCCTTGCTCCCCTGGACCATGCCGTGGACCTATGGTGACTCTCGCCCGCGCATACATGCCTTCAACTCTCTACCGTACGGTTCAATTAAGATAAGGCATTGGTCTGAAAAACAGAAGAAAAAAAAATATTCAGAAATTCAGGAAAAAATTACTCTGAAAAACCAACCATAAAAATAAATTACTCTGAAAAACTCAGAAAAACAGAAATAATTATTCCAAAAAACAGACAAAAAATAAATTACTCAGAAAAAAACACAAATAATTACAACAAAAAACAAACCAAAAAATAAATTTATCAAGTGAATGCAATACACTTCTGTACCTTCTAACCCCTTTTAAAGTACTTTTTTTGCATAATGCCCATGTGTTGCATATCCAAATGTTCACAACAAATCAGATCCTTCCTGGCAGTTTGTACAAGGTGTTAGAGGGCTGAAAATAGGCTGTTTTCAGGATACAACACTTACGTGAATATCAGGTGTTTTTGGTTACAAACTTAGATATGTGTTTCGAAGTTGCCAGGTGACTTGTATGTGTTTCGAAGTTGCCAGGTGACTTGTATGTTTCGAAGTTGCCGGTGACTTGTATGTGTTCTGAAGTTGCCGGTGACTTGTATGTGTTCTGAAGTTGCCGGTGACTTGTATGTGTTTCGAAGTCGCCAGGTGACTTGTATGTGTTTCGAAGTCGCCAGGTGACTTGTATGTGTTTCGAAGTCGCCAGGTGACTTGTATGTGTTTCGAAGTCGCCAGGACACTTGCATGTATTTTGAAGTTGCCAGGTGACTTGTATTTGTTTCGAAGTTGCCAGTTGACTTGTGTAAGCCTCTTTTAATGATATTTTAGCTGAGAAGTTCTGGGAAATGTACATATTAGACAGTTGAAGCATTGATAAGCCCCCCCACAAAACAAAAGAACAAAGAGAAATGAGTGACAATTTATATATGTTGCTTTTGATTGCCTGAGCCAGTTGCACTCGGAGACTGTGGTTCACGTGAGCATGACTAAAGGTCAAGTTCAGGGTCAGGCCGTTGACGTCCTGTCTCTTTACGCTTGCACAAGCCTGCACAGAGGTTACGTGTGGGTGGACGATGCTGCGGTTGAGTTATGTGACAGGAAATTTAATCAAGACGGGGCAATATGAGTTGCCGAGAGTACAGGGTTTCTTCTTAAAAGTGATCAATGTGCAGAACATGCCACACTCTTCACTTCTGGGATTTGTGCCTTTACATGCACATGTTCTGCATTTCTGACCACTGATCACACAAAGTATTTTAATCCAATCAGCTTCTTTTTCACATGACTGTCACATACTCGCTGCTGCTGCTGCCATGGTAACCTGCAGAGGAAGGAAGGAAATTACAGCTCAAATAGGTGATATGTCATAATTTCTTTAATCAGTGCGACATTTGTGCACACAAAGTCTTCCCTTATTGTCATCAATAATATATATATATATGTTTATTTTATTAATAGCCTGAATATATTTTCTATTATATATTAATAGAAACTGATCGCCTTGTACCTAATCAATGATGTCAGCCTACCAAACACCTCATCATTCGCCATGATGCCCACGTATCAAAAATGCTGCCAATATGCCATTATACGCTCGCTAACACATTCAGTAAGTTCTGTGGTAATCCGGAACACGTCAAATACGTCTACATAAGTCAATATGCGGTGGAGATGAGTTCAATATTAGTTACACATACCGTTGGTTCAAAGCACATTACTCAGAGGATTGAAATACGTTTTTGGTACGTCAGACATTATCTCGGAGCATTTCGATTCATGAGTAACTTACAAGTAATGTGTGTCAACAATCGCATAACTAACCTATAATTTATGTCCCACGTATGCTGTGCGTACGCTGTGACACACTGTGACAAGCTCTGACACACTGTGACACGCTGACATGCACTCTGACAAAATCTGACACTGTGACACCCTCTCACATGCTGTGACACACTCTGACACGAATGGTCATTCAAACGACATTTGTGCAATTCTACCTGCATTCGAACTCCTCAGACAGCATTTGCGTGGCACTTAGGAAAATACGCCAAATTCATGCAGCCAGCACAAATGTAGAGAACAGGCACACTACTGTCATACTGCATTCTAAGTGAGGAATATTCGAACGGCAGTCGTGTTGCTGTGTGACTGCTAGCTGAAATGGCGGTCGACCTGCCATTCGAAGTGGCAACCCACCAGCATTCAGAGCAGTCCAATCACGTAGACACGTCCCCATTTGCCCCTGATGAGCCGGACCCCCCTGCATCCTGCTCAGGGTACGCAAAGGAAATATTGTAATGTGCAATGTCTGTGGCACACAATCATTATGTGCACCAGTTGTAAACATTTCACAATCACGCCAAATACACCATGTATCACAGCGTGTCTCTGTGATGTGCTGATGCGCACTGCAGTCATCTGGACAGGGTTTAACAGCCATGATAACAAGATAATATAGATAAATCCTCTGACACGAGGTGGACTGACAATGGCTCTGTGATATCATGCTCATCCTGGACGTTACACCATGATAACAAGCACTGCAGGTCAGTGCATCTCCGTGACATACTGACGTGCAACCATACGGATGGGGTTTAACAGCCATGTTAACATGATACTACAGATACATCCTTCAACACATGAGGTGGACTGACAATGGAACTGTAATATCATGTACATTATAGGCATAAGTGGCTCACCGTGGGGCAGGGCGGCACACAGCTGCACATAATGTTACAGCTAAGATGATGATCAGAATTCACATACGTTATGTAACCCATGAGATGGCATCAATGTATCTGTGAGCTGGGCAGCGATTCAGTACGTCTCAGAGCCAGCTGACCAGGCTGTCACTGTGAAGCTGATCATCAAGTGCTGTGTTTGACTGTGACAACTTGAAAAGACAAAAAAATAAAAGATGACAGCTTGAACCTGTGCCCCGCTGAGGAAGAGGACACTGTGGTGGGTGAAAAGAGGCCATCTGTGCTCTGGACTCCAGGTGCGCACACGCTGATGCATACACACGGATCAGCTCTCGCTGGAAAGGAGCGCATGATCGGTGTTAACAAACACCTAAGGGGAAAACTTCAGTACAGACAAACTGGCCAGTGTGGCTGTTTCATTTTATTTTTAATTTTTGCAGAGAAGCTCGGTGTAAAAGCAGTGCCGCGTTTTGGATTTGATCATGCAAAGAGCACTGTTTGGTTGCTTTGCAGTGGTTGGTGGTGGTGATATGCTTGCAAAATAGTTTTTTTTCCCCCTTGAATGTGGCACAACTGTGTAGCTAGACAAATGTTCTCCACCCTTCCCTGTTGGCCAGTCGGATATCTGCGCCAGATGTCACCAGCAGTTTTACCAGCTCCAGGTTCCCGTCAATGATGGACTGGTGGAGCGCTGCCTGTCCTTCTGGGCCGAAGGAGTTGACATTGAATTTGCCGTTTGTCATGTTCTGCAGCAGCGAGTGCACTTCCTTGGTGTTGCCTTTCTTCTCCTCTTCTTGGAAAACCCTTTGTGGTGCGGAACAAGTTGACATGTCCGCCTGGCTCATGATTGCAGTTGATTAAAGTTGAGAATTATCATCTTCCCCTGTAGAGCATCTCTGCTCAATGCCACAGGTGGGTTAAGCGCACTTTAATATCTTTAATATGATGCAAGCGCGACACCCAGCAGTGTGACAGTAGATCTTCAAAAGCGCAGACAACAGCACGCACCCTGCCATGCCCCCCTTTTATTTTTTCATGGGGAAGGTTCATGTCCGCATTTGACCTGGATTCAGGAACTGCTGCTCTCCGAATAGTGTGAATCATTCGAGTCAGCTTTGTACAACATTCTGGGTATTCGTACACGGCTGTATGAATGTCTGTCCCGTACGAATACAGCTCAAATTCTGTTTGTTTTACCAGATTCATGTGATTCGTACAGCATTCATGCTCTAGTGCAGGGGTGCTCAAGTTCGGTCCTCGAGAGCTACTTTCCTGATACTCTTAGTTGTGTCCCCTGCTCCAACACACCTGAATCCAATGAAAGGCTCATTAAAAGCCTGCTAACGAGTCTTTCATCCGAATCAGGTGTGTTGGAGCAGGGAGACAACTAAGAGTATCAGGAAGGTAGCTCTCGAGGACCGAACTTGAGCACCCCTGCTCTGGTGTGACGGGGCCCTAAACTTCCTCTTTGTCCTCCCTCTTCTTCTCCTGCCTGGTGGCACCATCCTTCTCCCTATATACCCTGAGTCCCTCCTCTGCACATATCCAAACCATCTTACTCTCGTCTCTCTGACTTTGTCTCCATACCATCCCACTTGAGCTCTCCCTCTGATATGTTCATTCCTGATCCTGTCCATCCTCATCACTCCCAAAGAGAATCTCACGGTCTTCAGCTCCGCCTCCTCTTTTTATCAGTGCCACCGTCTCTAAGCCGTGCAACAGAGCTGGTCTCACTACTGTCTTGTAGACTTTCTCCTTCTTTCTTGCTGATATTCTTCAGTCACAAATCACTCCTGCCACCTTTCTCCACCCACTCCACCCTGCCTGCACTCTTTCCTTCACCTCTCTAACACACTCTCCATTATGGACAGTTGACCCCAAGTATTTAAACTCATCTACTTTCACCACTTCTACTCCTTGTAACTACATTATTCCACTGGGCTCCCTGTCATTCACACATATAGTCTTGTGTAATTGCATTACTTTGGATAATGAAGAAGAAAACAGTCTGACTGCCAAGACCAAAAACAGTCTTATTTCCGTTAAAAGGTGACCGTGTGCCCTGCGGTTTGTGCTTGGCACGCTACAGTCTGCTGCTTCTCATTTTTGTTCACCTTTTTCCTGTTCTACTTTAAAGTCACTGAATCAGCCCGTTAGATTACTGTGATGGCAGCAGTCGATGGATTTACCATGAACACGCTCAAAAAAAAGAAAAAAAAAGCCTGCAACTTGTCTGTGTTCTGTTGCTTTGGTATCTCACTCTCCCTCCATTTTTTTTTTTTTTTTTAAGAAACTCAACAAGCAGGAGGCCTCTGCCCAGCCTGCAGATCAGCCTCCAGACGCTGCTTCCACCTGCTGGCCAGGAAACGTACCACCAGATTGCAACTGCAGGGCAAACTCGTCAGCAAAGGATGGAAAATCAGCATCATAAAAACAGTTTGGAGGACCAGCACTGTGCAGTGGCACTTTCCTGTCAAACCACTTCTAGGTCTGGAAGGAATATTAACTTTAGAATAAACAACAGATCACTTCCTGGGTCATGAGTCATAGTTTCCTCCCTAAAATTTGGAGTTAACATGTTTTTCAACATCTGTTTCCCACATGTAATGAGCTTTTTCCAGGAACCCTTTGCATATACTTTCACTTTTTTTGTTTTATGGCATAAAAGTTTAAAGGTTAAACCTTAAACTGTTTTTCAGACAAATTCCTTTGCTGAAGTTACATCTTAATTAAGGAGGTTCACCAACATGTCTCCTGAATCCCCCACAACAGTTCCTCCAGTAGCCTTATAGTCGGGCAGCTGGGACCATCGCGTTCTGCTTCCACCCCACAAATAAAACCAAACCGACTATGTTTAGGACTTTACACAACCACAAAACACAGTCAGGATGTTACCAAAAATAAAAACAGGTCTGACGCCAGAAACCCAAAATATGACATTCTGGCTGTCTCAAATCAAAGGCTGCATCCTCCAAAGGCTGCGTTTGTGGACCGCCTACATCTTAGTGACACGACTAGCCTTCACTTCAAAGGCTCCTAAGAAAGTTGCCGACAAAAACAGCTTTCTTTCCCCTGGAAAACACAAGGTTACAAGTGTATCCTTTGTGACCCAAACTTTGTGAACCAAACAAGAGTCGGCACACATTTGCTTTGTCCCCCCAAAACAAAATGCTTCCTAACACACACAATTTCATATTCCATACACACAATTATAAATACATTTATACAGTAGTGTTCAGAATAATAGTGCTATGTGACTAAAAAGATTAATCCAGGTTTTGAGTATATTTCTTATATACCAGTAGATTCAGTAGATTCTCACAAATCCAACAAGACCAAGCACTCATGATATGCACTCTTAAGGGTATGAAATTGGGCTATTAGTAAAAAAAAAAAGTAGAAAAGGGGCTGTTCACAATAATAGTAGCATCTGCTGTTGACGCTACAAACTCAAAACTATTATGTTCAAACTGCTTTTTTAGCAATCATGTGAATCACTAAACTAGCATTTAGTTGTATAACCACAGTTTTTCATGATTTCCTCACATCTGCGAGGCATCAATTTTGTTGGTTTGGAACCAAGATTTTGCTCGTTTACTAGTGTGCTTGGGGTCATTGTCTTGTTGAAACACCCATTTCAAGGGCATGTCCTCTTCAGCATAAGGCAACATGACCTCTTCAAGTATTTTGACATATCCAAACTGATCCATGATACCTGGTATGCAATATATAGGCCCAACACCATAGTAGGAGAAACATGCCTATATCATGATGCTTGCACCACCATGCTTCACTGTGTTCACTGTGAATTGTGGCTTGAATTCAGAGTTTGGGGGTCGTCTCACAAACTGTCTGTGGCCCTTGGACCCAAAAAGAACAATTTTACTCTCAACAGTCCACAAAATATTCCTCCATTTCTCTTTAGGCCAGTTGATGTGTTCTTTGGCAAATTGTAACCTCTTCTGCATGTCTTTTATTTAACAGAGGGACTTTGCGGGGGATTCTTGCAAATAAATTAGCTTCACAGAGGCATCTTCTAACTGTCACAGCACTTACAGGTAACTCCAGACTGTCTCTGATCATCCTGGAGCTGATCAATGGGTGAGCCTATCATTCTGGCTATTCTTCTATCCATTTTGATGGTTGTTTTCCGTTTTCTTCCACGCATCTGTTTTTTTTTTTTGTCCATTTTAAAGCACTGGAGATCATTGTAGATGAACAGCCTATAATTTTTTGCACCTGCATGTAAGTTTTCCCCTCTCCAATCAACTTTTTAATCAAACTACGCTGTTCTTCTGAACGTCTTGAATGTCCCATTTTCCTCAGGCTTTCAAAGAGAAAAGCATGTTCAACAGGTGCTGGCTTCATCCTTAAATAGGGGACACCTGATTCACACCTGTTTGTTCCACAAAATTGGCGAACTCACTGACTGAATGCCACACTACTATTATTGTGAACACCCCCTTTTCTACTCTTTTTTTTTTACTAATAGCCCAATTTCATAGCCTTAAGAGTGTGCATATCATGGTCTTGTTGGATATGTGAGACTCTACTGAATCTACTGGTACCTTGTTTCCCATGTAACAATAAGAAATATACTCAAAACCTGGATTAATCTTTTTTGTTTTTGGCCCAGGTTGGGAATAGAGATGTTCCCAAAAATGAAAAATAGTCTCAAGCCAAATATTCAACACTGAATCAGTTTTGACTTCTCCACCAAAGAGGTTATTCACAGATGTAAGAATGTGACCGTCATTGGAAACAGGAAGCTAGCTCCCCCCAAAAAGTTCACCAAAATTTGAGTTTCTCCTGTTATAAATGACATGTCCTCACTGCTTTCTTTTTTTTTTCTTTTTTGGGGGGGGGGGGGCTAAACACCTTAAATGTTGGTTTTGTTTAGTTTAGAAAACTGAGTATGTATGTAAGAACTCAACAAGACCATAAACATTATTGGCGTCATTGGAGGAACAAAACCATCCTTTCAAAACAAAGTCTTCAAACAGAAAGCAAAGTTCTTTGTAAATTATTTTTAATTCATAGATAACAGAACAGAAAAAAGGACAAGGTGTCTGAATAACACCTGTGACTCCTGAATCAGCCTTTTTTTTTTTTTTTTTTCGGTCTACACTCATGTAAACTTTACAGAAAAAAAAAAAAAAAGGACCAAGCATCTCCATTTTAAAGCCTGTCAAAATGTGGCGGTCCACACAGGCACTAGAGAGCACAATGGGAGCATGGACACGCTGTGCTGGGGTCAGAGATCAGATCAGAGGGGCTCACACATCATAGAAATATGACCAGTCAGAAATGAGTGAATCTGCAAAACATTCATACATAACAGTATGAGGAAAAAAAAACCCCTGATGACTTTAAAGGAGTTTGTGTCTGTTGTTATCCAGCAGGGCATTAGTCACAGCCCTTACACTGTGGCTGATTCACTCATTTTTATTTTAAATTGCCATTTTTAAAAAAAAATTGAAAATCAGGACCATTTTTGACATCCAAGTCTTTGTCTCTGCTGAAATTTTTCCAACACAGACGACAACAGTTCAGACTCCAAAATCAGGCCAACTTCAAACTGTCTTCATTATTTTATTACTATTTGGAGGTACGCTGATGAAACGGACTCATTATCGAGATCAGTGATATCCCGACATGGGTGCAGGTTTGACAATTTAAAACTGGACCAGTTTTACATATTTTGGCTCTCACCCCTATGGACAGGTTTTTTTTTTGGGGGGGGGGGGCTGCCTGTCATGACCTGGTTTGAGTGACACGTCTCGATCTGTTTAGCGGTAATGCCTGTTTCTGTCTGTGCCACAGTGACAGAGCAGCTGCATCACCTCGAAGCAGGGAAGAGATGGAAGCAGTTGGGGCAGATTCCCACCTGCTGCTCTGTTTGCACTTTTCTGGGGTTTTTTTAAGTATGAATGAACGAGTCTGGCGTTCGAGGTTTACAGACTCACAAAACAGCGGAAAAAAAAAAGAAGTATCTTCATGTTTCTCCCACACTTGCATACAAATCACCTTAAACACAGCCGACCCACACAGTCACACGCAGGAACATACTGACTTCCTCTAAACTTCAGAGAGATTCGGAGCGCGTGACGGTACGATGACATCATTACTACTCAAATTACAGGATGATCGACACGTGGGAACAAAATGGGTGGTGGCATAAAGTCTTATGTGGAGCCGAGCTCCTGTTATTGATTTATTTTGTTTGGTTTTTTTAGTTGAAGGTGGTAACTTTTTGTCGTCTCTGCAGACTGTGTACAGCTCAGTTTCCACTCCGGTACCTCCTACACCTTCTTCTATTTCCCTCTCAGAGCCACCAGAAGCGTACGTACACAATGAGCATGATGAAAAAACACGCCGCCGGCGGCCAGTTTGGCGTAAGTGGAGCGAGTATTCAGATACTTGGGCATCACTGCGATACTTCTTCGACAGGCTGGACAAGTTGCTGGCCTTGGAGTCCAGTGCTGCAGGGGAGCAGAAATCAGGAGGTCAGAGGAAAAGAGGCAAGAGTGAAATTAGAGGAGGAATTGGAAGGGAAAGGAGGGGACAAAAAAAAGACAAAACAAAGACACAAAGGATGAGAGTGCATCAGTGAGCTTTAGAATTCAACAACAGACCAGAGAAAAACAAAAGGTACCAGAGAGCGCCTCCCCTCGCTGCAGCACCTCCTCTATGTTGGCCACCATGATCCTCTGCACATCTTGGAGCTCCGTATTGATGCTGCCCAGATTCCTTCTGGCTCGGCTGTCGATGTACGACTTCTTTGTTTTTTTGGATGTATGTGTCTGGCAAGTGGCAGAACGAAATGGTTAAAGCCCTGAGAGGCACCTTTGGAGGACTTTTCTTTAACCAAACTTAATTATGATGTAGGATGTCAAGGTGGCCTTGTGGTTAGCACTGTTGTCTCACAGTGAGAAGGTCCCAGATTTGATTCTGACCTAGTCTTTCTGTGTGGAGTTTGTATGTTCTCCCCGTGTTTGGGTGGAATCCCTCCAGGTGCTCCAGCTTCTTCCCATTTCCAAACATGTGTGAATGTGTTTGTCATCTTGCCCATTGACTGCTGGGATTGGCTCCATCAACCATCTCTCCCCCATGACCCCGAGATTGAATAAGTGGCTTTAGAGAGTGGATGTGATGGATAGTTGTGATGTCTGATATACGCTAAGCAACAAGGAGTTGGGCTACCAATATGCAGACCTGGGTTTGATTCCCGGCTGTGCCACCCATTTGAGTCCTAGCACAGGAGACTTCATCTCCGCTGTCTCAGTCCACCCAGCTGTAAATGGGTACTGAGCTGGGCTGGGAAAGCAGTCTGTGAAGGACTGGCAGCCTCTCCCGGGGAGGTGTAGACTTCTGCTTCAAGCTCGGGTGTTGTGGGATAGACACGCCCTCCAACAGGCCATCAGAGCCTACACGGGGCTTAGTAATGACTTACCAAATTCAATGAAGGAATAAGGCCGAGATACTGTGTGGACCTTCTTTCCGTGCTGTTCATGAAACTCTGCTTGAAGATCTTCTAGATAAGCAAAGGCCAGCTTCTTGGGAAAACTGGCTTCACATAGCACCAGGTAGCACACGCCCTGCTCTATAAAATAACTGGATAAACAACAGAGCACCTGGTCAGAAAGAAAATGGAAAGCAGGTGATTCCTCAAGTCTATAATTAAGAAGCTGTTATCCAACACGTGAATATGTAGCATTTTAATGCACAGCAAATCTATAATTATGATAACATGGCTTCCTAACTGAGCAGATTATTAGAAATGCGAGTGCCGTTTACTCACTGGAAGGACACAGAACCAGCCTCTAAAGTGCACCGTGTGGGACTCTGCTCATTGAGTTTCCTGAAGAGCTGTTTAGCTTGACTCTGGTACTGCTGAAGGTCTCGGCCCATCTAAACAGGACGGGGGGGGGGGGAGTCAAAATCTTACACTGAAGACAGCAGTTCATCAATCAGGGTACTGTTTTAATTAAACTGCTACACAGAGCTCACAGATATACATGTCAAGGCCCAACGCCAACACCCTGGACGAGCAGATGAAGCAGTGGGGCAAAGGTAGGATACTGGGCCCACGTTACTGTTCACCTGTTTAAAGAACATTATCTGTTGCATCACTGGTAAGACACTGCCAAGCAGCAACAGACAAAAGTTGCACAGTTTCTCCAATCAAAGCCACAGAAGCCTATGACGCCTTCAGTGATGTCATGGTGTCTTCCCTCACAAATCTCCTTCATGCACAGTCACTCAGTTTTCGAGAACTACTTACTTTAGACAGATTTACCGCAGTGCACCATACAGTCTGTATTTCTTAATAACTGCTTAAGTCCAAGACATATTCAGTGTCTTGGAAATGTTCATGTATCAATCCTCTACCATATCTAAAAATAACTGGCTGTAAAAGTGATGACTGTGCAATCGAGATTCCAGAACAAAGGCAAAATGACCAAGTCCTGAAACACAGAGCATCAAAGGACATGTCCTAAATGCACATCTTTTGTGGCAGCTGGAGCATCCCTCTGTAGACAGGAGACTTGGGGCCATTTCTCATGTGTGCTGTTAGTGACACACATGGAAAATAGACAGAAAAATGATCTGTAGACAGTCACTTTGACATCACACGGACAACATTAAATAATTAACACCCTTTACTGGCGTTTCCATAAGTGAGAAAGAAGTCAATGACATGAAAAATATAAATAATTTATAACCATTCCAGAGACGGGAAAAAGTGTCAGACAACTGCTATCTGGTGACTTTCTGCTGTTCATTTTTCTGAACAATCCTTAAATAAACACATGGAGCTCTATGGCCTTCCCAGGATCTGGATTATAAAAATAATTTAACAAAGGAAAAGGAGACGGTGAGATGTTTATATACATATTTTTAAGTTTATATATTATCACACATTGAACAGGATGTATGCTTTCAGGGAGGTACTGCTGAAAGCCAGATCAGCAAAACTAGCCTGGGGAGAGAGAAAGCACTGGGCTCTCTCTCTGTCTAACTCACTCACTCACACCCCACTGGTGGTGTATTTAAGATGTAAACCGCATCACTGTCCAAATACTTATGAAACCTGGCTGCAAATCATTTGTGGTCAGCACTTGGCTGTAGACCGTCTTAATGTCTTGGGTACGACTGAGTAAATACTTAAACTGGTAAAACACTGACTTCTAAATATACACAAAAGCATCACAGAATATGAATGATGATGAAGACAACAGACATCATGCAGAGAAAAAGAAAAAGAAAACAAACCTTTTCACTTCCCTTTGTGAAAGCAAGCAGAGAGAAAATACAAAAATAAGATTAATTTAAAACATGAATCACGTTTAACACGAACTGTTAAAAGGGTTGGGCACCGGTTAAATAACCAGAGAGAAGAAAGACCCTGCATGTGTGACGGGCACTTGGAAAGTGCTTCCAAAGCTGGAGCCCAAAGTGCAAAGTGGATGTAAGAGGACATACGACTAATGTGGGATGAAAAAAAACAAACAAACAAACAAAAAAAAAAAACAATTATGACTGAAATATGTTCAACTAGAAGTAAATCCCTCCGACAGGTTAAGGTCACATGATCACTTCGATCAGCTAACAGATAATTCTAATCAGATTTGTGACGTCTTAATACAAGAATGTGAAGAAATAAATAAGAGTACATGGCAGAGTAAAAAGAAAAAGCTGTTTTTTTTTTGCCCACAGACAGATGCTGATATTTCTCTTCTGTTAGCTGGTGGACAGAAAAAATCAATTTAATGCTGTAACAATAAACAGGACCAGGCTAATACTACAAGATACCCACACTGCAGGGTACATTACATTATTTCACATTTTGTTACCAGGTCTCCTATTTCCAAAGAAAAGCTGAGAGATGCTGGACTGTTTGCCCCAAACACAGCAAGAACCCGACAGAAAGGAACACAGCTTTTTGAGAAGATAAACAAGTTAAAAGTCACAAAGTGCAACTCTTTTCTTTGGTTGGTCACATCACCACCAAAACTTAGCCATTTTCTTACTCACAAATCATCTCTTTACAAAAATCATTCCATGTCATAAAAAAAATTAACATACCTTGTCTTCAGCTGGTCATGAACTCATATATATTATCAAAGCCAAGTGGCCTCTGTGTGTGTTTGTGGGTGTGTGTGTCTGTGGTTTGATCATGGAGAAACCGAGGAGGAGCTGACATTTGCCGTTTGGTATGTTTTGTATTTTGGGTCAAGGATGAACGCTGTGAAAACAGAACGTTAATAGGACTAATATTTCTTGAGAAACTAGGGATATTAGGTAACAACAGTAAACAATGGACGTTGATGATAACATTCTGGACTCACATGCCATTCCAGCAAGGGGCGCTAAATCATATTTATACTAAAAGCGTGATTTTATTGAGTAGGTTCAATGTAAGGACATAATATAATTGTAAATACGTTAAAAATACATGGATGACACAAGAAAATGAAAACACTTATTTCCATTGTGGTCCATTTAAAAATCAAATATCAAAATAGAAGTAATAATGAAATAAAAATATTAATAATACCGATGATAAAAATAATGATAATATAATAGTGTGTATATGATAATGAGAACCTAAACAATTTATAAATACATTAAGACAGTAAATTAACATAAAAAATGTATGCAATTAACAGGAAATAAAAGGTTTGAGTTCTTCTTCTAAAAACTGTTGAGGTCTAAGGTTCTAAAAACATTCTGGACCCTCACACCATTCCAACTTATTATAGAAACTTAGCAACATGTATTACCACCCTTGAAAAATGTCAGCTATGTATTTCAGAAACACAACCCAATCTAGAGCCTGTGGATCCCCACGGGTTTTTCATTCATTCTGTCCAGAAGGTCATCGGTTGCCCTCTCACCTCTCTGGAAGATCTATACTGTTCCTGCTGCCTCATAAGAGCCCACAGCATTTCACAAGAACCAACTCATCCTGGACACTCACCGTTTGAACTGCTGACCTCCAGCAAACAATTCAGAACAATAAAAACACAGACTAACAGAAAAAGAAACAAACACATTTTAGCTCAAAGCAATTAGTGCTGTGTTAACTTGACTCCATGTGCAATATCCATTTGGAATGTGCAGGACCAGCTGAATGTGAAATAGTATGCACGTACAGTGAGGCAAATAAGTATTTGATCCACTGTCAATTTTCCCAACTATAAAGAATGGAGACGTCTGTCATTTTTATTGTAGGTATGCTTCAACTGTCAGAATCAAAAATAAATAAATAAATAAATAACCCAGAAAATCACTTTGTATGATTTTTAAATAATTAATTTGCATTTTACTGCATGAAATATGTATTTGATCACCTACCAACCATCAAGAATTCTGGCTCTCACGGACCTGTTAGTTTTTCTTTAAAAAGCCCTCTTATTCTGCACTCTTTACCTGTATTAATTGCACCTGTTTGAACTTGTTACCTGTATAAAATACACCTGTTCACACACTCAGTCAATCACATTCCAACTTATCCACCATGGCCAAGACCAAAGAGCTGTCTAAGGACACCAGGGACAAAACTGTAGTAAAGTAAACTAAGGAAGGGCTCTGTAAGAAGCATTTCAAGGTCCTGGAGTGGCCGAGCCAGTCTCCAGACCTGACCCCAACAGAAAATCTTTAGAGGGAGCTGAAACTCCAAACCTGAAAGATCTGGAGAAGATCTGTATGGAAGTGTCAACCAAAATCCCTGCTGCAGTGTGCAAACTTGGTCAAGAACTACAGAAAACGTCTGACCTCTGGAACTGCAAAGGTTTCTGTAAGAAAAATTAAGGTCTGTTTTTCCAATAGGATCAAATACTTTTTTAATGCAATAAAATGCAAATTAATTATTTAATCATACAATGTCATTTTCTGGATTTTTATTTTTTTAGATTCTGTCTCTCACAGTTGAAGTGTACAGATGATAAAAATTACAGACCTCTCCATTCTTTGTAGGTGGGAGAACTTGCAAAATCGACAGTGGATTTTGCTTATTTGCCTCACTGCACATACATACACACCTGAGATTTTATTCTATATTTCTATTTTAATATTTGTACATAGTACCTTTTCAATCCTGACATTCGTTTTTGTAACACTGAAGGGCAGGTGCAGTTTCATTTTATCCCGTAACCAAAATAAAGGCCTGAATTGAGATGGATAAAGGGGAAAACCAAAGCCTCTATCTCCCTCTGTCGGTTGGCAGCAGTAACTACAGTAGGCCCCTCCCCTTTTTTTCCAAATTGTACATACTAGAAAATGACTGCAAACCACACTGCACGACACAGCAGAATTACGAGTAAGAAACATGTTCAATTCAACTGTTTAATTTATATTCAACAGTGATTACAGTATCAATAATTAAGCCTCCTTTGGTTGAAAAATAACTAACTATCTGCACCCTTCTGTGATCAACAGTGATGTTAAACTGTGAAATTGCAAAACTTCTATGTTCTAAATAATAATAATTACAAAAACAAAAACCTGTTTTAACTTGCAGCTTAACCTTAACAATGGAGAAAGAAAGCCAGAGTAAAGAAAGCCACATTAGTATCGTGAGCCAGTATTTTATCTACTTAAAGGAATAAGTCACTGCTGCAAGTAAACACCAAAAGCTGCATTTACAAAGCAAATTATCTTCATGCTGGAGTGCTCGTGAATTTAAAAGCAATTCTTAATCGCGATTTACCACACAAACTCTGTTCCTAAAGATCCACTATATATATATATATATATATATATATACACATATATACACATATATACACATATATATATATATATATATACACACACACACACACATCATTGGATAACTACAGCCTGCCTCAGCCCCTGGCCAGTAAAGTGTTTTTTCCTTCCTCACTGGCTGGATGCGGACTAGGTAGGAACCCAACAGCAGGGTGCAACTTTTGAACATACCAATGAGAAAAGAGACGAGCTCTAAAACTGGGAAGCTCGAATATACGGACAATAGTGACGTGTCTTTCAGCTCTGTGCAGCCTGATCCCATCAGATCTCAGAAGAAGCAGTGCGGGACCTCTTTGGAACACCAGCGGCTGGCTGTGTGCATTTCTCCACGTAACACTGAGTTGCATCAGTAAGGGCATCCGGCGTAAAACCTGTGCCAAATATCAATGCGGGTCTGGTTGTATCCGCTGTGGCGACCCGAACACAAAACACAGAAGCAGCCGAATGGACAACCGATGACGTGCCTTTCTGAGAACCTCCAGGACATCCGATGCTCGGAAAACAGTCTTATCAACAAACAAGCTCAAGCAACTGAATGTTGACACAGCCACCCTTCAGGAAACACAGCCGGTAAGCTTGGCTATTTTGAAAGAGGACGACATTCTATACTGGCTTGGGAAAGCATCTGATAAGAGCACATGGTGCCAGGGTTGAATGAGGGCAGGCTGCTTAAGATGATAGAACTTGGTAAACGTACTCCAGAAAGACTTCCAACCCTCCACCTCAATACTACTGAAGGTCGTTTTACTCTTGTTTGGCCCAACACTGACCTCCGCTTCAGAAACAAAGGAAGGATTCTATGAAAACCTCATGTCCACTTTAGGAATACCTTGTTCTTCTGGGCAAGTTCCATGATCATGACTCATGGCCCTCTTGTTTGGTGTAGGCCAAATGAATAACAGACAGCCTGCCTGAGCTGTACACATACCATCATCTGTGCATCTCCAACTCCTTCTGAACCAGGCCTCAACACAAGCTCAGGGGTGTGAGTGGCAAACTGAGAAAGAAAAAAAAAGGAAGCGTGGGGTTCTGGGGGCATGCTCCCCTGGAACAACTTTCCTTTTTCCATGCATTCATCATACAAATATTGGTAAAAAGAATATATGATTTAAGAAGATGAACTTTATTATCCGAAGGAAATTCTTTTGCCAGAGTAGCAACAGTAACAGTGAACAGTTTTTTTGTTTTTACAATAGGTACCACAATTTATGCGAAATGACTGAAGACATTTGCACAAGATGTTTACCATATTGCACATAAGTGAGTAACTGAAAACTCGGATTGTCATGTATTTATCCTGCAGAAGGGGGAGGAGTTATACAGTCTGATTGCCACAGACAGAAAAGACCTCCTGTGGCATTCTGTGGTGCACCTCAGTGTCTCAGTTGTGGCTGAAGGTGCACTGACAGGACGTCAGTGTGGCATGCAGGGGGTGGGAGGTGTTGTCTCGGATGCTGTGCAGTTTCCTCAACATCCTCCTCTCTGACACCTCCACCTCCACCTCAGACCCCAGCTCAACTCCCAGGACAGAGCCAGCTCTCCTGATGAGCTTATTGAGTCTGTTTGTGTCAACTACCTTCAGCCTGCTGCCTCAGCACACTACAGCGTAGAAGATGATGCTCGAGACCAACGAGTAATAACACATCTGCAACAGATGCTGAGAGGTTGGTCCATGCTTTTGTCTCCTCCAGGTTGGACTATTGCAATGCCCTCCTCGTCGGGACCCCTGGTAAAACCTGCAAAAGCGCAGCACATCCAGAACTGTGCTGCCCGGGTCCTGACGAGAAGGCGCAAGTTTGACCACATCACCCCTGTCCTCAGATCCCTCCACTGGCTGCCCATCAAATACAGAATAGAGTACAAACTCTGCCTCCTGACTTATCAGTGCATGCACGGAACCGCCCCTGCCTACCTCAGTGAACTCCTCACCCCACACACCACCTCAAGATCTCTCCGCTCCACCACCTCCTCACACTGCCTTCACCAACCCAGGACCAGACTATCCACCATGGGAGACAGGGCCTTCCAGGCAGTGGCCCCTCGGCTCTGGAACTCCCTCCCAGAGACCCTGAGGGCCCCACAAAGTGTGGAGGCCTTTAAAAACAGCCTAAAGACATTGTTATTTCAAAAGGCCTTTTAGATATCTTATCGTTTAAATGGTTTTTGAAATCTGTTTTAATTCTGTTTTAAATCCTTGCTGTAGCACTTTGAGATTTCCTTGAAATGTAAGGTGCAATACAAATAAAATGTATTATTATTATTATTATATTTTGCAGACACTGAAAAATCTCATGAAATATTTGTACCATTGAATAAATGAAAAACAAACAAACAAACAAAACATTCATTTGTATACTTGCCAGTGACTTTTTAAAGTGATAAATTTGAATTACCTATGAAACTGGGCTGTTAAAGCTAATTATGTCACTTAAAATAAAATACGTATATAACCTTATGTAGTTTATCCAGGTGGATTTTCTCCAGGTGTTACTGCCTCACACGTCACAAAATGACATTAGCAAAGCAAAATGTTGTCTATACACACCACACACCACACACACAACACACACACCACACACACACACACACCACACACACACACACACACACCACACACACAACACACACAACACACCACACACACACACCACACACACACACACACACACACACCTCACGGCCACAAAAGGCGTATTTTTTTTCAAACGACACTAAACGAGTAAATAGATACAAAGTGAAACCTGCTCGTCCTCCTGCATGGACGCGGCAAGCGGCAGTGTCCGCCAGCCGAGCGATCATCGTCAGCACCATGTCTGTCAACTTTAGATCCGACCGGCGACGAAAAAGGAATGAAAGTGTTTCTTTGACAGACCGACAACAGCACCGACGCTGAGGTGGACGGAAATGACGACAACGGCAGCGACTTCTTCTTCTATGGCGTCGTTGCGTTGCTGCCACCTGCTGCATCAGTCCGGTATAGCAGCACTAAATCCTCTCGCGTTCAGAGTCTTTCAAGTATTTAAAAATTCAACTCTTCCGCCTCCCACTTGACCTTATGTCTAAAATACTTCCTACCTACACAAACGTCTTTCAGGCCCGTTCTCCTAAATTTTGAGAGAAGCTCGTGCCTTTCTCTGGAATATTGACTCCAGTGCACGAGGACATGCTGCACAGTCTCTGACTGTGAACATCAGAATCAGGTTCTTCTGCAGTTATTTACTGAATCTGTCACTTTACTAGTTATTGAAGATAATATAATCCTTTAACAGTCCCCGACAGGGAAATTTATGATGTTGCAGCGACACAGGGACAGTAACAGAACAACAGTGTAGTCTCCAGAATAACTTCAAAGAAAAATATGAAGTTCCTGCGCAAAATAACAATATATACAATAGAATAGAATACACTATATACAAGCAGAAAGAATGTTTAGTTAATATTGTACATGGTTGAAAAATTGTTACCAAGACTGTTTCAAGGCGTTTTGGGGCCCCAAGCAAAATGAATTGGAGGGCCCCCCCAACGCCTCACCACCCCACCCATCTGCCCACAAAACTACACGAACCACAGCATAGACACACCTTTAAGTTCACACTTTTGTATCAATAAAATATTTCTTTGGCAGTGCATTTGAAACTTGCAAACACCCACCACCATCCCATAATAACCAACATATAAAGAGAGTGGAAATTATGTAGTAAAAATCCATACCTCAAAAATGTGCACAGTAACTAAATTCAAACATAGTTTAAAAATGTTATCAAAAATATGTTATTAACAAAGTCATATTTAAATGTGAACAGGTATAAGTTGTTAACTTAAGGGGGAGAAGATATAGATAGTATGTATGTCTACATGAGTCCTTGGGTGTTATGCTCATAAGAGTCCAGCAGAGGGCGATGCGAGAACAAGGAAGTTGTCTGCCTCCCAAAAAGTAGTCTACGCTCAAAGGCTATTCGCCCAACCTTTGGGCAGATAAGTCATACATTGAACATTAACCGTTGGGCAGATAATGTCTTACCTTATTCGCCCAACTGTGATCGTGTATTTGACACATTTTGTGCATCTAAACTACGTTTTTTATACAACTTTTTTAAGGCTCTATTGCGGCATGTAAAGCGGCGTATGTTTGACACATTTAACGGTGCTGTCTTTAATTACTGCGGAAAAAAGAACACTACAATGGATGAAAGCAGACAAACTTCATAAGCATTTTGAACGGAAGCCTGAAACAAAACAGTTTTTGAACAAAATGCTGCTTGTTGCTTGTAAGATGGTGTTAGTTTAACACAGTTCCCTAGGTGTGATGAGCTAAACAGAACCGCTTTTGATCACAACCCCTCCACGGGCTGCAAACCCTCCTGCAGCCGGAGAGAAAATATCCACCCCCCCCCCCCCCCCCGCATTGAAACCGGAAGTGAACTTACAAGCGTGCTCATTGGTCGGTTGTGGTTGGGCATATATGCTCATGTATTTACTTTACTGAACCAACAGTTGGGCGTATAGCCACTCCGTTTTAGGAAACTCAGCTCACAAGTGGACATTAATCATTTATGAAGATGTAATACTGTCAATGTGACACAGCCATGCAGGTAGCTAACATAAACATTACATTCTGTTGACACGTCGACCTAATTTATCCAAAGGAAATGATCACTTACCACTGTCCTGTTTTTTCTTACTCTTCCTTTCTCTTCTTTCGTTTCTAGCTTCCTGACAGATAACTCCGCTTCATGATTGCTGAAGTTTTATATTTTGCTGGTGTCCCGGGTTCCGTTGAAATGAACTAGTACCCATCGAGATGAGCTCCACCACACAACTGGATTGCCCACCTCACCTGTCGAGTTGAGCTCCGTTACGTGGCTGGTTGCTGTGGGAAGGGCCCCCTTGATTTTGATAACAGTGTCGCTACACTTACCAGCACAGACTATCACAGAATTTAAATGGTGCTCACAGTTTGTCATTGTCTGGGGGCCCCAGGCCAGCTCAGGGCCCCAGGCAATGATTGGTTTGCTGGTCTGAGTGGTCTACGGGGAAAAGTGCTGGTTGTGGAGTCTTACAGCAGCAGGAAGGAAGGACCTGTGGTGACGCTCCTTCATGCACTTTGGGTGGAGCAGCCTGTCACTGAGGGAGCTTTCCTGTGCATTCAGGTTGTCACTCACTGGGTGGGAGGTGTTCTCCAGTGTGGCTGACAGCTTAGCCATCATCCTCCTTTTTCCCCAACTCCTGCACTGAGTCCAAGGGACTCCCCAGGACAGAGCTGGCCTTCCTAATCACTTTGTCAAGTCTCCTCCTCTCAGCACTTGTGATCCTGCTGCTCCAGCAGACCGCTCCATAAAAAATAGCTTATGCCACCACAGAATCAAAAACGATCCTCAGGAGCGCCCCCTGCAGTCCAAAGGACCCGAGTCACGTCAGCAGGTAGAGTCTGCTCTGGCCTTTCTTATAAAGTGCAGTAGTGTTGTTTGACCAGTCCAATTTATTGTTTAAGTGAACACCCAGGTACTTGTCCACTATCCCAATATCTTCTCTGGATCTTCACCGGTGTTGGTGGAGAGTGTCTGTACCTGCGGAAATCCACCACCAACTCTTTGGTTTTCCCGGCATTGATGGGTCACCCCTCTGCACTCTGTCATCCTCACCAGTGATGAGGCCAACAATTGCAGTTGTCTTTTGCAGGTGACCGTTGACAGAGTTGTTCAAGAAGTCTGCAGTGTAGAGGGTGAAGAGAAAGGGAGCCAAGACAGTTCCTTGCAGGGGCCCCGTGCTGCAGATGACCATGTCAGAGACACAGCCCCTAGTCCTCACATACTGTGGTCATTCTGTGAGGTAGTCCAAGATCTAAGATGAGAGGCGGGGCTCCACACCCCGTGATCTCCAAATAAATTGCTGGCCTCAGTCTCCTGCTCTCAGTATTTTTTTTCTGCTGCAAGTTAATTTCCCTTCAAACAATACACTTGTCCTCCGCTTTGGAAAGATTGATACTGATGTCTATGTTTTCTTTTGTCACAACTTTTTTGGCCAACCTGTCCACCTTCTCATTTGTTGGGATACCTATGTGGGGTGGAACCCACATCAGCGCTATCTCAACCTCTTTCCTTACACAAAATGTTGTCAATTAGTTGTCAAACAAACAAGCTTGATGAGTCAGTGGTGATGCGAGATGCGATTCAGGAGCAGTCATGATCACAGAGGGCACTCAAACCAAAAACACAAACATACATACTTACTTTTTCATGAAGAGTGTGAAACAGAATTTTATTTCACAAATGTAAATGACAAGTGTGTGTCTGGCTAATGTGAGGTACAAGCATTTCAGCCGGCAAAAGATGTAACATGGAGCCCCATTTCACCACAGTAACTTTTTCTGGGACTTTGCAACAGGCCAATGCAGCGACAAAGTAGCACACATCATAACGAGCACAAAAGCTCCTCGCCGATGGCAGGATTGTAAAGAAGGCCGTGACTGCAGTGGGCTGATATTTTGTCTGGTATTGCCAATGTACAACTGGTGCTAATGCTGTGGTAAGGAGAGTGTCTGCACTTTTCGTGGATGCAATTCAAACAGCTGAATCGGACATAGGTGCAAATGGTTCTCAATTCAGTGTGATGCGTCTGTCGACTCCAGTGACACAGCCCAGCTGTTTTCCTTCAGATGCTGGTTTGATGACTTTAACACCACTGAAATCTACAACCAGGGAAGTTGATATTTACAATGAAGTGAAGGACTACTTTGTAGAAAAAAAAATCCCTGTTGAGCAGCTGGTCTCTGGTGGAATCACCTGTGATGACCGGCCGTCACTGCACACTGTTACTGGACCTGAATTTTATGGATAAAAGTTATGGGATGTGATCAGGTCATGGCGCCTGATATTAAGATCATCAATTCCATTCTAGCAAAGGTAAAGCAACATCAGAGCTCCAAGTCGTTCTTGGAGGAATGTTCTGCAGAGTGCAGGGATCTCCTCCTCCACACTTAGTCAGGGTAAGAACCTACAGCGCTTTCTTCCTGGATGAAATCAAGACTTTACAGAAATGAGGGAGGAGGATACAACCTATTATCAGAGAGGCTACTTGATCTCAATTTCCTGGCAGATGTTACTGAGAAGATTATCCACAGCCTTATAAACAATAACTTGCTGTATTAAATCCAAAACAGAATGACCTCAACCTATGCATAATGTGTTTATGCTGCCACAAAACATTTCTGATCCACTGTGCTCAGCTTCCCCTGCAGTAGAGTGAATGCAACACCGCCCCTGCTTTACCGATTCTTCAGCCATCTCACGTTCCATTGTCCCCTCACCCGTGAACAAGACCCTGAGGTACTTGAACTCATTCACTTGGGGCAAGACCTCATTCCCTTCCAGGTGCAAGCAACTGAAATTTTTTTTGACTGAACATTTTCTGTGAGTGGACGGCCGAGTGCTGAAAGTGCCAGGTCCTCTAGGGGATCTGGGTGCATGCTCCCCCCAAGAAATTCTGAAAAAATTGTGCAGTTTGGTGCATTCTGAGAGCACTTTTGTCGTTTTCTTGGCTTAAAACAGTGGAATTTGAGTCTTATAGTGGAACAAAATATGGCTCAAGTCTTGATTTCAATTAAAATTTATTACCGTCTTGTATGTGTCTGTAAAAAGTTTCCACAAATGGACTGACGGTCTACATTATTTGACTTTAACTCTGTTTTCTTTCCACATTATAAAATTCTAAGTGTGTCTTATAAAACAATCAATAATTCCACCTGCAATAATTCTGCTTTTAGTAAATAATACACTTAAAGACATGATAACTGTTGCCAATGAAAAGTCTTTTGCCACTTATAAGTCATTTAAAAATGATGCAATAGCTAAAAAAAAAAAATGAAATAAAAAAGGACCATCACCAGATCAATACCACATATCATGCCCAAATACCACCAGAATGCATCACTTTCAAATGCCACACAATAAAAAATCATAACCAATGAAGATACCTTGAACAGTATTTAGAAGAGTGCTTTAATTTTACCTCAAAATAAATCTCATTTTGAATGTTTTATTTATTAAAGAGTAAAAACTGAAGGAAAACACTTGTAAGGCTTGAAAGACGTTTCTGTAGGAAGTATTTAAGGCATCAGGTCCCGTGAGAGGGGAAGTGTTGGCTTTTTAAATAGTTGAATGATACTGGACTCATCAGGGGGATTTAGTGCTGCTATAATGAACTGATGCAGCAGGTGGCAGCAACGCAACAATAAGGATGCCGGCTGCCATTAAAGACCGTAGAAGAACAGAGGGGTGCGCTTGATTCAATGCACAGGGACACACGTTTTGAGAAGAGCGCGTCAAAATAAAGCAAATTAGCAGTTTTATATGACGATATAAACGGAACATGGAAACAAATTTTGATGGAAATCCGTATACAAAAGGAGGTTTTGTATCCATGTATCTGCAGAAGCATGACATTCGCCAACCTTAAATGGAGTAAGTGGATACGAAAAACAAACCTACGTACGTCCCGGTCTTGTGATATTACATTTATTCATAAAAATCTGTTAATACAAAATAGTAGTTTATCTTAAAGACTTCTTCCTTTATCGCTTCTCATGACTTGGATATAGACATTTATTATTCCCATTACCATGTATGTCTCTCCCGTCATAGGAACGGAGTGACAGCAGCAGGTCCTTTCCATTTAAAGCAACAGCGACAAAATGCACCATATTTTAGAAATCTAAGCATTTGTTTCTCTGTGTTTACTGAGTATTTTTGGCTGCCTTTTTGTTAAAGTTTGTTTTTTACATATTCGTATTAGCTAGATTAACAAAATAAAAGGTGTAAAATCCCTTTAAATCAGAGCCTCAAATGTTGACTTTTTTCTCAGCTGGTTGCAACATTTTCTAAAATTACCATTATTTTGATCATCCTCCAACAGTACAGGTTAATACAGTTTATTTATCAAGTGCACAGCTTACTGTTCATATTTTGAGAATGGATATGAATAATGATATTGCAGTGACTGCTGATATAGTAGAACGTTTTGAGTGGACTGTGTACTACTTGGTGGATTTTCTTGTATAATTCAGTTATTGGTTTCAGATTTGGCTGCAGGTGATGTGATAATGTTAAGTGGACTTCCAGAAATGGAGTCTGAATGTTTGATATCAGCATTCAGGAAAAAATGCTGTAAAATTTCTCTGCAATCAACACGGCAACCTCATGAGGACACGGCAGTATGGGGAGGCGAGGGGGCCCCAGACGTAAGCCTGACAGCTCGATCATGAGCTGCTTGTTCAATCCCACGTCAAAACCTGTCAATTAGAATAAATCAGAACTTAAGCAGAGAATGACTGCATCACTACCACATTAGAGATCTTAAATTTGACAGAAAACATGACAGCTATCACCAGGGTTCTAGCCATGGTTGGGAGTGCTGGGCGGCCCCGCCTGGAACTGCAAATTTCCACCCAGCTCTCGGGTTCAAATTCGCTGTGCCACTCATCTCAGAATTTCTGAAAAAATAACTGAAATGTTGCTGGAAATGTTCCAATTTGATCATTTTTCAAGCTTATACAGTCATAGTTTTGCAATTTTAAACCAATAATTAACGTAATAAGAAATATATTTCTCATTTTCTTCATATCAAAACGCAAACAGTAGAGATAAGAGAGTCTGTGCGTTTTGTGGCCACAGAGCTGTGAAGGGCAGCAGCTGAAAACAGCGTCTCTGCTCCACTCTGAACTGAAGAAAAAAACATGAAAATTCCACATTAAATAATCCAGAGGTTCTGTGTCCGTATTTCATGATACATTCAGAAATTTACAGTTTATTTTACAGTTGAAAGGCTTCGTGTTTCCAAAAAGCTCAGAGTTTGAAAAAGAGCAGATGGTAGAGGTGGGCAGATCGATCCTAATATCGATACCAATGCTGGTATTGATACTGAACGATCCTCGTGTAAAAAGATCGATACTCAAGCCTTTTTTCTCTCCCGCACGCACTGACTGCTGCGCACGCAGATTCATCAAAGTCTACTCTCTCTGTAAGAGCAGCGCTGCGCTGTGTCACACAACACGGAGCAGCGCAGCCTTGTATTGTGGTTTGTCAGCCCTCTACCTCAGGAGATTTTGTTTTAAGTTGTGTTGAGTGATATTTTTTTAAACAAAAATGTTGATTGTGATAAAGTATTTTGCTGTCACGTACAATGTTTGGCGAAATTCTATCCTAGGTCTTTTGGATCCTTTGGATCTGTGAAGCTTAAATATGAAAAAGTATCAGTATCGATATCGGTGATACTGGGCCTGTATTTACTTGGTATGGGATCAATACCAAAATTTCCAGTATCGCCCACCTCTAGCAGTCAGTGTGATCAGCGAGGGAGGAGGAGGGGGAGGGAGAGAAACAGAGAGAGAGAGAGAGAGAGAGAGAGAGAAAGAGAGAGAGAGAGGAGGGGCACAGTGTCAGTGAAAGAGGAAAGTGGAACTGATTCAGAAAGTTTTTCATTTAAAAGAGCAGGTTTGACAAATCAGTCCAGATTCAGTTCGTGTTCAAACAAGGCAATTAGGTGTTATATTGTTTAAAAAGAAAAAATAATGCATTCCCACTCAAAAATGTTGAAAACAAAAAAAAACTAAACTGTCAGGATGACAGAAAAAACTGCTTGCTTCACTGGATTAAAAACTACTGTCATTTTTGAAGAAGAGAGTAAATGCTTTGTCCATTAAATATTAGTGTTTTTAACATTTTCAGTATTGTTCAATGTATTAACTCTGATCTTACAAATATGACAACATAAATATAATTTTTTTTGTTTATTATTCTTGTTTTCAATGCATCTAAAACCACCCAAAATTAGTTAAAATAGGGCTTGCCAGTAATTTTTTTGTGTATAAAACTCCTATAGCTTCAGGGGTCCACGGCCCTCTGAAGCTATGAGCTGCAATCACATAATTTACCCGGCACTAAAATGGTCCTAGCTAGAACCCTGGCTATCACCCACCTTTTTCCATGGCGTAACTGATAAGTTCTTGCATCTTGTTCTGTTTATTGAAAGTACAGTAAGATGTCAGCACCCAAAACCGATGTGAGACAGCAACAATTGGGGAATGCACACCACTCTACCTGGATTTTCCTGGCTTGGACGAGGTCACTATTCTCAAACGCTGAAAGAAGCTGATTGGCCTGGCATCCCAGATAATTATACGTGCTGAAGGCAGAACACAAACAAGGTACTTGTAGTTGTTCCCAAGAAGAATGAAAGGATCATATTTGTAGTTGCCATGTCCTGAAGGACCAGTTTCTCCTGCTGAATTAATACTGTGGAGGATTCAAATTTACACTTGAATAATATAATCACGTTCGTCCTGTTTTCTTTAAGCAAGTCAGAGGATGGATATATGAACATCTCAAAATTACTGAATATTTCTTGGCTTTCACTGACATTAATCATTAAGAAATACAAACAGTATGGTTGTGTACAGAAAACCTGTGTGGTGGTGGCAGATTAAAAAAACTGACTACTGTCAGAAAAATAATAACGTAATAATAGTAACCGCCCTGAATCGCGGCAGAGGAAGAGGAAGACAGATGTCTTGCTTCAGTCTGAAGACTTTATTACCGCGGAAGTGCCACCACTGAAGCACATTAGAAAAACCTCAGAATATATACAGCCTGTAACACACGGCGGGGGGTATCTTAGCAAAGATTTCACAGTCATAACCCTCCCCATGTCTCCAATACTGCTGCCGGACTTATCTACCCCAAGGTTGGCCAAGACAAACACATTTTATAAATGGGGGAGAGTGGCCGTCTCTTATCTTATTCCCTGAGAAGAGCTGTCTTTTGTTGTTTCACATGAAAACTCCCAGCATTAAATGTAAAGTTAGCACAATATATATTCAGCATACATGATATCAATTAAAAGAAAACTCCACATTCTCCCATCATGATAATAATGAAAAATAATAAAGTACAAGAACTTTTCCAACACTACACAAGGAGAAGCCAAGTGAGGGAAGTCACCAATGACAATGATGCTATAAGCTTCTGTAGCTGTGACTGCAGAGACAGTGGAAAGTGCAGCTTCTCTCTGTTTGACCAGCAGGGTGGGACAGAGATGAGAAGAAATTCCACACAACAAAATGGATCTAATCTAGACTTGTATCTCCCATGTGCCTTCTGTAGCTGAAATATCAACAAAGAAAAAATGCACTCTTCACAGTTTCTCCATTCACAGCCACATAAGTCTATAATGACTTCAGATTGGCCTGGGTGTCTTGGTGGCTTCCCTCACTAGTCTCCTCCTTGCACAGTCACTACGTTTTTAAGAACTGGCACCTCCAGGCAGATTGACCACAGAGTATTATACTGTTTGGTTTTCCTAAGGATTGATGTAAATGAAGCCCAAAACATATTCAGTGACTTGGAAATATTCATGTTTCCATCTCCTGACTTGTCTAAAGAAAACTGGCTGTAAAAGTGATGACATAGTAAAAATACTCCTTATACAACCCCTGGCAAAAATTATGGAATCACCGGCCTCGGAGGATGTTCATTCAGTTGTTTAATTTTGTAGAAAAAAAGCAGATCACAGACATGACACAAAACTAAAGTCATTTCAAATGGCAACTTTCTGGCTTTAAGAAACACTATAAGAAATCAGGAAAAATAATTGTGGCAGTCAGTAACGGTTACTTTTTTAGACCAAGCAGAGGGAAAAAAACACGGAATCACTCAATTCTGAGGAAAAAATTATGGAATCATGAAAAACAAAAGAACGCTCCAACACATCACTAGTATTTTGTTGCACCACCTCTGGCTTTTATAACAGCTTGCAGTCTCTGAGGCATGGACTTAATGAGTGACAAACAGTACTCTTCATCAATCTGGCTCCAACTTTCTCTGATTGCTGTTGCCAGATCAGCTTTGCAGGTTGGAGCCTTGTCATGGACCATTTTCTTCAACTTCCACCAAAGATTTTCAATTGGATTAAGATCCGGACTATTTGCAGGCCATGACATTGACCCTATGTGTCTTTTTGCAAGGAATGTTTTCACAGTTTTTGCTCTATGGCAAGATGCATTATCATCTTGAAAAATGATTTCATCATCCACAAACATCCTTTCAATTGATGGGATAAGAAAAGTGTCCAAAATATCAATGTAAACTTGTGCATTTATTGATGATGTAATGACAGCCATCTCCCCAGTGCCTTTCCCTGACATGCAGCCCCATATCATCAATGACTGTGGAACTTTACATGTTCTCTTCAGGCAGTCATCTTTATAAATCTCATTGGAACGACACCAAACAAACGTTCCAGCATCATCACCTTGCCCAATGCAGATTCGAGATTCATCACTGAATATGACTTTCATCCAGTCATCCACAGTCCACGATTGCTTTTCCATAGCCCATTGTAACCTTGTTTTTTTCTGTTTAGGTGTTAATGATGGCTTTCGTTTAGCTTTTCTGTATGTAAATCCCATTTCCTTTAAGCGGTTTCTTACAGTTCGGTCACAGACGTTGACTCCAGTTTCCTCCCATTCATTCCTCATTTGTTTTGTTGTGCATTTTCGATTTTTGAGACATATTGCTTTAAGTTTTCTGTCTTGACACTTTGATGTCTTCCTTGTTCTACCAGTATGTTTGCCTTTAACAACCTTCCCATGTTGTTTGTATTTGGTCCAGAGTTTAGACACAGCTGACTGTGGACAACCAACATCTTTTGCAACATTGCGTGATGATTTTCCCTCTTTTAAGAGTTTGATAATCCTCTCGTTTGTTACAATTGACATCTCTCGTGTTGGAGCCATGATTCATGTCAGTCCACTTGGTGCAACAGCTCTCCAAGTTGTGATCACTCCTTTTTAGATGCAGACTAACGAGCAGATCTGATTTGATGCAGGTGTTAGTTTTGGGGATGAAAATTTACAGGGTGATTTCATAATTTATTCCTCAGAATTGAGTGAGTCCATTATTTTTTTTCCCTCTGCTTGGTCTAAAAAAGTAACCGTTACTGACTGCCACAATTATTTTTCCTGATTTCTTATAGTGTTTCTTAAAGCCAGAAAGTTGCCATTTGAAATGACTTTAGTTTTGTGTCATGTCTGTGATCTGCTTTTTTTCTACAAAATTAAACAACTGAATGAACATCCTCTGAGGCCGGTGATTCCATAATTATTGCCAGGGGTTGTACTATTGTGAACACCCCCTTTTCTACTTTTTTTTTTTTTTTTTACTAATAGCCCAATTTCATAGCCTTAGGAGTGTGCATATCATGAATGCTTGGTCTTGTTGGATATGTGAGTACTGAATACTGGTACCTTGTTTCCCATGTAACAATAAGAAATATACTCAAAACCTGGATTAATCTTTTTAGTCACATAGCACTACTATTATTCTGAACACTACTGTATAGCTGCAAAGGTTACCAGACCACCAAAATTAAACAACTGAATGAACATCCTCCGAGGCCGGTGATTCCATAATTATTGCCAGGGGTTGTATGTAGTTTGTCCAATTACTTATGGGCTTGGACAATCAAGGAACTATGTGTACATATGGCTGGCATCCAGAAGCCACAAAAATAGTAGTAGTAGTAGTAGTCACTGTCCAAATACTTCCAGCCCTGATTGCATTTGGACATCTCCTCCAGCACGGTGATGGTTTTAGAACAGAGATGAAATACTGACCTGCCCACTGCCCCATCTGCTCCCATTGCCAGTGCTGGTAGGAGTTGCTATAGAAAAATGAAATAAATACATTTTAGAATCTATTGAAGGACCACATTAGGGTGTCTCTCTCTCTCTTATACACATACACACACACTTGTTTCTATACATATGCAGTTGTAGTACAAAAGAAATGAGAAACCCCGACCTCGTCCACGCCGTACAGGAACAACTGCTTCTGATAATTACTGAGGCACAGACCGAAGTCCATCAGGTCACTGCTGGAGAACTTCACACCACTGAAGGAAGGAATGAGCGTCTCAATACCTTCCAACACCTCTTTCGCTTGCCCTGAAGAATAAACACAACAACCTCACATTTAGCAAGTCTGTAACACGCCCAAGCTACAGCGCGTCTCCAGTTATAACCGGCTGACAAGTGGTGCAATTAAGTGAAAAGTCATGAGACCATCATTCAAGCTTCACATTTAAACCCTGATTCAGGCTTCCCAACATTTTATGGGAACAAAATTCCCTGATTTTTCCCTGACTTTTCACTGATGATATTAAAAATTCCAGGATCATAATTTTGACCTATTTCTTGCTTCAAACATCTTCAATAAGCAGCAACTGCAGGTCCTAAGACATAAACATATATTTGTGCCATTTTAAAACACAGCCATTCTTTCCTCACCTTTTTATTCATTTTTATTTTTACATCAATAATTGGAACATTTTGTCTACAGTATTAAGTTGGAAATTGTTGCGTAGCAACATGTGGCCACACAAAGCCAAGAGAACAGGGTCATCATACTTCAGACACATTAGTCACATACATGTACTTCAGTCTCAGGAAGTTCTCAGACTCTCTGCAGAGAAGCAAAGAGCTCACTGACAACATCATTCTGCCTCAGGGCATTTGACTTTGCAGCTGTGTGACACTGGTCTTTTGTTCAACCTGTAGATCCTGCACACCAGCATCTTATCTGAAAATTTTACAATGTTCAAAATTTCTGGCATGCATAAATTTTGTGCCACTTGTGTGAACTAGTCGTGAATATTTCACAATCTATTGCTGTAGTAGACATACGAGGTCTATTAGAAAAGTATCCGACCTTATTATTTTTTTCAAAAACCATATGGATTTGAATCACATGTGATTACATCAGACATGCTTGAACCCTCGTGGGCATGCGAGAGTTTTTTCACGCCTGTCGGTTACGTCATTCGCCTGTGGGCAGTCTTTGAGTGAGGAGTGGCCCACCCTCTCGTCGATTTTTTTCATTGTTTAGGAATGGCTCAGAGACTGCTGCTTTGTTTGATCAAAGTTTTTTAAAAAACTGTAAGGCACAACTGAATGGACACCATTCGATAAATTCAGCTGGTTTTCGGTAAAAATTTTAACAGCTGATGAGAGATTTTGGTGTGTAAGTGTCGCTTTAAGGACGGCCCACGGCGCCTGACGGCGATCTGCGCTCCGTGGCGGCGTCGTCTCGCTGTTTCAACCTGAAAACTTCCACATTTCAGGCTCTGTTCACCCAGGTCGTCGTCAGAGAACAGAGAAGTTTCAGAAGAGGTCGGCATGAGGAGTTTATGCAGACATTCCACTGTTAAAGGAGATTTGTAATGAAAGAACGTGCGGGCAGATTCGCATGTCGGGCCGGACCCGACCGCGGGGGGTCGCGACAGGAAAAACACCTCCATTGGAAACCTTAACGGACAAGTTGGAACATGCCCAGCTGTTAAACAATTTCTCAGATGCTCACTTGTTGAAAGCCATCAAAAGCCGCCTGAATTTTACAAATGGTTTTCAACACGGAGGTGTTTTTCCTGTCGCAGCGCAGACGGATTTGCGTCGTCGTCACGGAACCGACTCGGCGAATTTGCCCGCACGTTCTTTCATTACAAAATCTCCTTTAACAGTGGAATGTCCGCATAAACTCCTCATGCCGACTTCTTCTGAAACTTCTCTGTTGTCTGACGACGACCTGGGTGAACAGAGCCTTAAATTAGGAAGTTTTGAGCTCGAAACAGCCAGACGGACGCCACCTCCGACCGCGCCGATCCGCTTTGTGAGCTGTCCTTAAAGCGAAAGAAACTCCACAATCTCTCATCAGCCGTTAAACTTTTCACCGAGAACCAGCTGAATTTCTTGAATAGTGTCCACTCGGATATCCCTCACGGGTCCTGAAAAAATTTTGATAAAGCAACGCGCGCCGTCTCCAGCAGCGTCTCAGACAAAGGATTTCAGCTGAGAGGGCTGGACCAGTGCTCACTCAAAGCCTGCCCACAGGCGGATGATGTCACTGACACGCGTGAAAAAACTCACGCATGCGCACGAGGGTTCAAGCATGTCTGGTGTAATCGCACGTGATTGAAATCCATATAGTTTTTTTTTTTTTTTTTTTTTATAAAACTGCCGGTTAGTTTTCTAATAAACCTCGTACAGTATGCATCACCTTCAGTGGCTGTTTGACTATTTAATACCTGTAGTTTTGTGCTCCACCAACACTTTAAATGCACTTTACTGATGCAAGGAGAAGCATAAGTCATCAAACCGTAGGAACTGGAACGCACAGGTAATGCCGGTGACAGCAGGAATGTGATAGTAATAGAAGGGCAAACCCTGGGCAAAGAGCGCCACCTCCTGTAGGAACTTCCTCAATGCGTCTGAGGTAGGACAGAAGGAAAGATTTAGATTAATGATTTGAAGCAAATATTAATTAGTTCACTTTTGAAGTGTTTTTAGGAAGAGGGTATACAACTGTTGAAATCTAAAATTGCCCCTCATGTGACATCATGACAAACTGTTAGAGACCTGCAGTCTTGGGTTTGAGGAAGGAAGGAGCAATGACTGCAACCCCGTCAGCCTTGATGCATGCTGCATGCTCAGCCTGGAAGACACAAGGCGTGCAGGAACTTTAATCATTTCAGCTGTTGAGCAGTTTTTAATGACTTAATTCATAGGATCAATTCAAACAGCAACCTAGATACTAAACTGACCCATTTGCAAAAAGAATAATGTAGCACATGGCCTCGATTTGCTGTAATTAAATAAATACAGTGATGCTTTCTCAACAAAAACCTGAGGTTTTGAACTGAGGACAGAGAATGTTGTGTTTTCACACTCCACTCTGGCCCCACATCACAACAGAACTATGACTCAGAGGTTCAAAGGAATCCTTGCTTGTTTATCAGTTAAATTTTGGTCTCTGTGAATTACATGACATTATAATTGCTTCACTTCAGAATCTGAAATTTCCCAGGCCAGGAGAATCCACCTTTTATGGCCTCACACCAAGGCCAGAAGCTCTCCAGACTGCAAGAGGATCTCTTCCATGATAAGATGTAGGGATAACCTTTGAGCCTTGACAACCAGCTATTATCTCTAGGTATAAGTGAGGAGAGCTTTGCTTAAATAGGAATGCAAGAGACCGGTATTTTATGTTATGCATATATAAAATTCTAATGTTATTTGTGTTGATTATTCAAACAAAATGATTTACATATAATCACTTCATTTAAATGACGTGTTCCTTGTAACTGCTGTTGTGTTTAAATGTGATGTTTTTTTCTGACTTATCCTTGTTTTGATAATGGAATATTCTGTTAACCAAGTGTGTGTAGGATGTGTTTAAGCCTTTAATAACGTCATATTCATCCCAAAAATGTCTTAGAACAAGTGTTTGCTCAATTTCTCTGCCTCTCTAACACATTAAGTTTTCTGTGAAGTTACCCATCCACGTAGGTGGGGTTTAATGACATAAGCCCCCTTTAAATGTTTCAGAAAGGAGCTCTTCAGCCCTTCAGCTTCTTCTGCCGGCCTTTTCTGCCTCTCTCTTCATTTCTTCAAATGCTTAACTTTATTTTTTGGGTCAGCAAGGCCCCATGCTAGCCTAGCTAAGCTACCACATGGCTTCATTCGTTGTTTCATTCTTTGATAACTTTTAACAAATTAATAGCCTGATGTTTTTAAGGTTTGTCAAGTCTTTCAAATTTTTAAGAGAACTTCTGAGCTGAACTTTTCAAAATAATAGCAAATTTACAGAAAAGTGACTTTCCTTATCTGTGCTTTACAGCGCTGCTCTTAAAGTTTCGACTTTTTTCTAAATTCGCAAAGACTTTTAACCTGGCTCCAACAAACATTTTGAAAGCTACCAGAACCCATTTTCAACAAACGCCTTCCACCTCTGGGGTCCAGCAAGCTGGCGACAGACCTGACTGCAAGCATCAGTCATCCTGTCGGTACAACCAGCCAACACTGAAGCCTTGGGATCGCCCGGGAGACCGCTGGTTTAACCCCTGACCTGACCCAAGCCAAGACACATCAACAACGGATGGACAGTTCATCCGAACCATCTCTTCAACGGATCAGCTAAGTGACCCAGGTAAAGGTTCCAGAAAAAGGGTATTGTTGTCAATGGATGCAAAGTGGCTTCTTTTAAACATATTCTTATATTTGTTTAATAATTTTCTTAATAATAATTGGCTTCAAATTTCATCACCAAATTCTAATCAGATTTATTTACTTTAAGTCTTTAAGCTTTATCTCACTACTTTCTTTCAACGTCTCATGAGTAAGCAAATTGTGTCCATAAATGAACTTAATTTATCACTGTCCACTCAAAATGCCAGTAAACTGTTCATTCCTTGTATATTTGTAAATAAAATGTAAATATTTCTGCTGTGGTTCATTTTTTGTTCAGAAGGAACCCTTGGTCAATCATATCATAGAATTCAGACTTTCAGACCCGAGACTGATTAATTAAATTGAGACTGATTGATTAATTTGAGACTGATTAATAAGTGGTTGTTTAAAATTAAAGTACCTATGCTTTAAATAGGTGGTACCCTGAGGTAATTAGATATTATTCTAATTCAATAAAAATTATTAAACCATAAAATTGTTATTTTGGTGGCCCATTAAATGAGGTCTAGGCCATTAGGCCAATAACACATTGCGAGGCTTAACTACTTATTCACTACATTAAATTGGTGCCCATGTGAGGTGCCATTCATTCCAAATAAGTTAATTAAATGTAATTCATTACAATAACCCAATTCCAGCACAGTGTTATAATGTTTTCTCCTTACTGTTTATTTTCAGTCTACACCTTAAGGCACTGGTGTCCAAAGACATTCCAGACCAAGGGGGGCAGGTTTTCTTTGCAACCACCAACTCCAGCAGGTGGCTTCACTGATAAACTGATTCCATCTGCTCAAAGTGATATTCATCAGTGAAACCATCTGCTGGAGTTGTTGGTTGCAAAGAAAACCTGCTCCCTCTTGATCTTTTCTGGAATGTCTTTGCACGCCACTGCAGGGCATTTTTATTTATTTATTGTTAAATTTCATGAGTGAAATCTTGTATGAAATGGGTTGAAAGAATATAAAAATTGCAGTGTCAATGTGCTGTCTGAAGTACAGTATACGAGGTCTATTAGAAAAGTATCCAACCTTTTTATTTTTTTCAAAAACCATATGGATTTGAATCACGTGTGATTGCATCAGCCAAGCTTGAACCTTTGTGCGCATGCGTGAGTTTTTCCACGCCTGTCGGTTGCGTCATTCGCCTGTGAGCTGGCTTTGTGTGAGCACTGGTCCACCCCTCTCGTCGTTTTTTTATTGCGAATAAATGTCTGAATGATTTGGAGTTTTGCTGCATCAGTTTTTTTCCAGAAAATGTGAGAGACCTCCAGGTGGACACCGTTCGGAAAATTAATATGGCTTTCAGGGACGATTTTATAGGGATTGCACAGATTAAGGAGTGAGCCAGACGGTTTAAAGACCGCCCACAACTGCTGAGAGCGCGCCGTGCTCCAAGTGCCGATCGACAGGCTCAAACCCCACTGAAACAACCACATCATTTCCAACGTGAAGGCTTTGTTGATCCGGGACGTCGTCTGACTTTCACAAAAAGGCAGAAGGTGTGGACATCAGCACTTTTTTGGCACATTCCACTGTTACAGGAGTTTTTTTCATGGAAAGAAAAGCGGAGGGACGCGCCACGGAGCCATTCATAAGGCAGCACAAAACCACCTCCGTGTTGGTCTCACAGGACGGCTTTCAGGTGGATTTCAGATGGCTGTCGGTTGCTTTTCAGTCGTGTGATTAGCCGAGAAATTGAGCATGAGCTGGACATGCCCCAACATGTCCTGTGAGGCTTCATCACGGCATTGCTTTGCGCCATGCGGCTCCACCGCGACGTGCGGAACTCCTCCGCACGTCTGTCTCAATGTGCCGAAAAAGTGCTGATGTCCACGTCTTTTCACAATTCCTGTGCTAGTCAGACGACATACCGGATCAAGACAGCGTCCAGTTTAGAAATGAACGGCACATTCCACTGTTACAGGAGTTTTCCTCATGGAAAGAGGAGCGGAATTCCGCGCGTCGCGGTGGAGCCGCATGGCGCAAAGCAACGCCGTGATGAAGCCTCACAGGACATGTTGGGGCATGTCCAGCTCATGCTCAATTTCTTGGATAAACACACGACTGAAAAGCAACCGGCAGCCATCTGAAATCCACCTGAAAGCCGTCCTGTGAGACCAACACGGAGGTGGTTTTGTGCTGCGTAATGAACGGCTCCGTGGCGCATCCCTCCACTTTTCTTTCCATGAAAAAACTCCTGTAACACTGGAATGTGCCGAAAAAGTGCTGATGTCCACGCCTTCTGCCTTTTGTGAAAGTCAGACGACCATGCGGATCAACAAGCCTTCACGTTGGAAATGATCTGGTTGTTCAGCGGGGTTTCAGTCTGCGATCGGTGCTCGGAGCGCGGCACGCTCTCAGCAGTGTGGGCGGTCTTTAAAACCCTCTGGCTCACTCCTTAATCTGTGTATCCCATAAAATCATCCCTGAAAGCCATATTAATTTTCCGAACGGTGTCCACCTGGAGGTCTCTCACAGTTTCTGGAAAAATGATGCAGCAAAGCTCCAAATCGTTCAGACATTTATTCGAAATAAAAAAAAGGCGAGAGGGTTGGACCAGTGCTCACACAAAGCCTGCTCACAAGCGAATGACACAACCGACAGGCGTGAAAAAACTCACGCATGCGCACGAAGGTTCAAACTTGGCTGATGCAATCACACATGATTCAAATACATATTGTTTTTGAAAAAAATAAAAAGGTCGGATACTTTTCTAACAGACCTCGTATATTGTACCTTTTGTTGATACAATAATTTTTTTAAAGTAAAAAAGGTTTATAAATTGATAATTGTGAGCTTCAGTACATTTTATTCTATTTAAAGAGACTAAATCTAACAGTTATCAAGTTACAAACATTGCATTTCTGTTGACCCATAAGTGGAAGAAGAAAGAATAGAAAAGAAAAAAATCAAATACTACAATACTATTAAAAAAAATCTAGTGTCGAAAATGAGAATTTTAACATTTTTTTTTAAGAGTTGTACCACTACCGACGACATATTTAATTTAATCATGTTTTCTTTAAGTTCACTTTTATTTTTGAATTAGCAATTTTTCAGTGGAGCCCTTAGAGACAGAATGTTGTTGATTTGATGAGGGTTTTTTTTTTTTGTGGGTTTCATCACTATCTCCAATGTTCTCTATGTACAGATACTAAATATAACATTAATTAACAAGAGTTTTCTTACATGGAGTTTTTCAACAGATTTTGGGGAATTTGGGGGCGCTGAATCTCAATCTGGTGTTAGTTGTTGCCAATCCAATCACGTTTTTTGAGATATGAAAACATATTTTCGTATCAAGCATGGAAGTAAAAGTTGTCGTCTCACACACTCTTCAGCACCATAAACCAAATTACGGCTCTTGTTCACGTTCGGGAACCTGGTTTATAAATGATGCTTTTGACGCTGCTTTTGTCCGATTAATGGCATCAAACCCATGAGTGAATGAGCAACTTTTGTGTCATCCATCAATACGGAACATGCAGACTGCAACAAAAACAAACATGATGTGGTCGAGGAAATCTGAGCTCAGATTTGGATTCAGCATCCCAAATTACCCGAAATCAGTTCCTCAAAGTCCATGCAAGAAAAAATGGGTTTTTTTGACCAGTGTATTGGTCAGAATTTGTCAGGTGAGAATGTTAAGTTTTACTTACTGAATAAATTAGAAGTAGAAAGCACACTGAAATTTGGCCAGTTATAGGACAAAGAAGATCCAAGCAAATTTTAAAACATCTTGTGACAAAAACATAATTTGAGCATTCGTACAGTCTTATGTGATCCCTTTGTCTTGCAGATAAAGAGGAATATTTAGAAATGTTGACAAGTTCCACCTTTATGAGTGTGTTTTATAAGTCATGTTCAGAGCTCACAGACTCAATAACTCACCAGCTCCTGGGAATCTTTAAGACTCATGCAACCAACATGCACAATCACATGAACGTTTCTGCAAAGACATGCACACATTAACACTCTGATAACTGTTATCTATTATTTGATTTTTTTAGGAAGTGACTCAGTATATAGTCACATTAAATGGCCACTGTGATGACTTACTTTTCTTTGGCTTTCTCACACCAGTGCTTTGCCAGAAGCTTCCTCTCCTCCACGCTGAGAGACATGCCCTCTCCGGTGGTGCCGTTCACTGCAAACCCATCAGGTCGTGATTCCACAGAAGTCGGAGGTTAAACACAGTGTGTAAAACACGTTTTGAAAGTGCTCTTGAAACTACTGGATGGATGCCCACTAGAAGGTGTGGAACATATTGTGTTCTAAGTTTTAACATGTGCAGGCAACATGGATAAATGGCAATTTATACCTCCAAGAGTGTCATAATGTTGATGGAACATGATGAATTAAATCTGGCATGCCTGAAAATCTACAATTTGAGAGCAAGCTCACACAAATCAAATAAACAACAACTTGTTTGTGAGAAGAAAAAAAAATACATATTTGGGGCTGATTTGGTGGCCATCGTGAAATTAAGCTCCATCTTGGATTTCACTGATGCTTTAAAGCAGATCCATTGTGACGAGAGCATTCAATGCAAAAAGTCATTTTTTAGGAGGTCATTTTGGTGGGCCGTCCTTAGAAAACAGCCATCATCTTGATTTTCAGTGGCCATTTGACCAGGTTTATTAAGTCCTGTCTTGGGAATCATCATGCCAAATTTGGTGTTTGTACTAGTATTTGCACAATTTAGCTGTAAACTGATGTTATCTGCTCCACTATAATGTTTCTGCTGTGGTGATCCACTGTAAAAATGGGATGAGCCAATAGATTTAAAAAAGACACTAAATGATATAAACATTAAAAAGATTATGAACTCTGCTGAAAACCAAAAGCTTTTTTTCCCCCTCTCTCTTTTCTGCACTTCATGAGCTGCAGAACACATTTGGAACCGTCGAAAAGGTAATTATTTTTAATATTTAGATAATATTTAATATTTATATAGCTATAACTTGGTAAAACAGTTGCATGTTCATTCCTTCTTATGAACAGCTGTAAAAGTATGTTTCTGATAGAATTAACATCTCGTTATAATCGATCAGACGAGTTGCGCCCTGATGCGGTGCGCTAACGCCATCACTCGCACTCACACGCAGTGTTTTTGGATTATTTGCGCAATGTTCACATGGAGGTTGCATAATTAATGCGTGATGGAGATTTTAAACATTTCAAAATTTTCTTTGCACACTTGCACAAAGCCGTGTACAGTTTACAATGAGTTTGAGACGAGTTTACTCTCCTGCCACAAGCCTGGTGCACCCATCTTTGGGCAGTTTTGCCCATTCCTCTTTGCTCCACCTCTCAAGTAGGGTGGCAGCTTTCAGTTATTTTAGTAATCGAGTATTCTATCGATTCATCAAGTAATCGGCTAAAAAATACTTTTGTGCTTTTAAACAACATCAATACTCCAGGGCTCTCCCTAAGCAATGGCATAATGTTGCTGCCATTGTGCAGATTGTCAAATTCAGTGTATCCCTGTTTTCCAGGATAATTTTTTTTTTTTAAACGTCTTTATAAAAGTTTTGAATCTTTCCCAGTGCCAAGAGCTCAGCACTCCCCTGTTGATGCTCCAATATGATCCATGCGCAGTGAAGGCAGGGTGCGACAGTTTACCCAAACTGACTCCAAATATGACTAAATCAAGTACTTTTATTTGTTTTCGGAAATGTGCTCTGTTCTCAAAACAGTCCATGAGGCGCTCTCTCTCCCCCAGCATTCTGATTGTTTCAGAATGCTGAAACAATCAACAAGGGATGTTTAAGTACGTTTGTGCGTACTGGCAGTTGGGGGGGAAGGAGACCTACAACGGATTCTGAACTTTAGGATCTGATGTTTGGAGCACTGACGAGGCACCTGTCCGTCCCGCTGTACATCTACAAAGTGCCGTTTGCTTTTCTTGTACTGTTTTGAAAAAGGAATGCATTTCCGAAAATAAATAAAAGTACTTCATTTAGTCATATCTGAAGTCAGTTTGGGTAAATCGTCGCACCCGTGAAGGCAGGGAGAGTGTTGAGGCCGGGGAGGGCTGAGCTCCTCTCACTCGGTCGGTGTAATCCTCAGTCAGTCAGGCTGTCGTGAACGTGAACACAGCCTGTGAAAAACTGGGCTCTGGAGTGCAGCTTTTCCACAAAAGCCTCACTGAATCCGCTCCGCACCCGGTCGATGAAAACTCGACTTAAAATGCACGTAGAGCGGAGCGCAGCCAGTGGACCAAATCCTGTGTTTTTAAAAAATACACAAACACACCGCTTCATTTTAAATGTGCAGTCAGTCTATTTCAGATGATCAGCGTGGTGGACCCTCTGTCTCTTAAAAGGCTTTATTTTACTCGGTGTGACATTGAAAAGCTGTAGCTTTTGATGATACGCTGATTAGCTCTTAGCTTATGCGCATGCTCTAGTCTTCTTCTGTTTTTTTTCTGGGGAGGTTACAGCACCACACACAGGCCTGGCATATGTACTACAACGTTAAACATAGCTTCGAGGCACAGAATTTGCCTCAAACATTTTTTTGTAATCGAATTATTCGAGTTACTCGACTAATCATTTCAGCTCTACTCTCAAGCTCCATCAGGTTGGATGGGGAGTGTCGGTGCACAGCCATTTTCAGATCTCTCCAGAGATGTTCAGTCGGATTCAGGTCTGGGCTCTGGCTGGGCCACTCAAGGACATTCACGGAGTTGTCCTGAAGCCACTCCTTTGATATCTTGGCTGTGTGCTTAGCGTCATTGTCCTGCTGAAAGATGAACCGTCGCCCCAGTCTGAGGTCAAGAGTGCTCTGGAGCAGGTTTTCATCCAGGATGTCTCTGTACATTGTTGCATTCATCTTTCCCTCAATCCTGACTAGTCTCCCAGTTCTTGCTACTGAAAAACATCCCCACAGCATGATGCTGCCACCACCATGCTTCACTGTAGGTGATAGTGCCTGGTTTCCTCCAAACATGACACCAAACAGTTTAATCTTTGTCTCATCAGACCACAGAATTTTGTTTCTCCTGGTCTGAGAGTCCTTCAGGTACCTTTTGTCAAACTCCAGGTGGGCTGCCATGTGCCTTTTACTAAAGAGTGGGTTCCGTCTGGCCACTCTACCATACAGGCCTGATTGGTAGATTGCTGCAGAGATGGTTGCCCTTCTGGAAGGTTCTCCTCTCTCCACAGAGGAATGCTGGAGATCTGACAGATTGACATCGGGCTCTTGGTCACCTCCCTGACTAAGGTCCTTCTCCCCCGATCGCTCAGTTTAGAGGGGCGGCCAGCTCTAGGAAAGTCCTGGTGGATCTGAACTTCTTCCATTTACAGATGATGGAGGCCACTGTGCTCATTGGGACCTTCAAAGCAGCAGAAATGTTTCTGTACCCTTCGCCAGATTTGTGCCTCCAGACAATCCTGGCTCGGAGATCTACAGACAATTCCTTTGACTTCATGCTTGGTTTGTTCTGGTTTGACTGTCAACTGTGGTACCTTATATGTAGACAGGTGTGTGTCTTTCCAAATTGTTCAATCAACTGAATTTACCCCAGGTGGACTCCAGTTAAGCTGACCCTCTGTAAACATTGTCCATTGGTGGAACTTTTCCTTATATTTCTATAATCAACACTATTTAAATTTTATAGGCAGACACTTTTAGGGTGAAATCCTGGTGAGCGGGAAATTTGAAATTCCTCATATATTAATTAATATTTTGCCTATTTCAGGAAATAAGGCATCATTTCATGTGTTTTCCAATATGGGGAGTTCATTTGTGCAATTAGTTTTATGATCAGAAGTCAAGGTAATGGCGTAATTCCAAGGTCAATCTCCAAAAAGAAAGCCATTTTTGCTTTTTTGGACAGAAAACAAACAAGAGTCAGAATACTGGTACTGTATCACATCATCATATGTCTTACTTATGTTTAGCTAAGCTAAACCCCATTATAAAAATAACAAACTAGACCATCTTTCTGCGTCATCATTCAAAGAGAAATCATTTGTAGTCACAGATGTTAACGCTATAAGTTTACATTTTTCTAGAATTGTATTAGTTATAATGTGACATTTGGATTTCCCTGAAGGACTTTGACCAACGTCTTAAACTGATTCTGCAACACTCAGCCTTTTATTAATGTGCTGCAGCTTCATCTGCTGCATCTATTTTCTGACTAGACAACCTTCAACAGTCAGTTCAGAAGAGTTACCATGGTTACCAGATCCAGAATATCCAAAAAGTAGACAGGATCTGAATATCAAAAAAGAATGTGCCGGTAAACTCACCAAATATGTTATATACACCTTGCTTCTCTGTCAAGTAGTCGAGATAAGGTTCAATCTCTCCAAGGTTGATTTCACTGTTTTGGGGAAGAAAAAAATGCAAGAAATGACAACATGCACATTTGGCAATATGAAAAGGAAAAAACTGGACATGCACAGGACAGTAGATGTTTTCAGATCACCTCATTTTTAACTCTGATACTGACTGAGGTGTGTCTGAGCTACTTACCCTCGACCAGTTAATGGGGTAAAAGTGGCTGCAACCAGCTGTTTAGAGGAGGTAGGAGCCATCTTCGAGGTAGCTGACAAAAAGAAAAATGCATGCAGAAAAAGGAAAGAAACAAAAATATCAGTGACATATGATCAGTTTCATCACTTTAAAATGAACTTTAAATGAGAAATGCATGACACATAAAACAAATAGAGATCTGCAGTAGATACGGCAACTTTAAATAATCCACCATGAAATTTTAAAAGTTGGCTCTTTTTTTTTTTCCTGCCTTACAAAAAGAAATGATGTTGGAGTCGTCTTGACGGTTTTCTGCCCTGTCAGGGATTTCTTGACAAAGCTGTCATGTGAAACCCTCGTCTCATGTGACACAGCAAAGCTTCATGGGAAATGTAGTGAATAATGAAAAACAGCCAAATGAGTTGTTTGAAGTAGGAAACATACATTTGTGTGCTGCTGTAATTTTGTAAACTTCCTCACAATGAGTAAAGCTCAAATATGTGTGTCTAAAACATCTTGGCCATTATTTTCACATAGTGATGGTGGGCAGTTTAATGTATTGTTTCAAACATTGGCAGAAGTGAAAGAGGTTATTTCATCAAGCAACTGAAGTACCCTCCATGATTGTTATAAAACTGAGTTCAGTGCTTATTTGAAATATGTTGTTGAGTATTATGAGGCTGTCACACTCACTGTTATTAGTAGGGCATGCATATGTAGACACGATGGGGTGGCCACCGTTGCATGAATGGAAATGTATTTGGATAAGACAACTACGGTCATACCTGTGTGGCTCCCTGTCAACAGCTCAGTGGTTAATACCAACATACTGAGCAAGCTGGTACATTTGTCCTCTGCATTTACCTCATGGCTCCCAGCATTTTATGGGGACAAAATTCCATGACTTTTCTCTGTTGGAAGTTAAAAATTCCAGGATAACAATTTTGACCTGTTTGTTGCTTCAAACATCTTAAATAAGCAACGTAAACATATATTATATTTATGTCATTTTAAAACAGAGCCATCCTTTCCTCACCTTTTTTTTAATTTTTGCATCAATAATTGGAACATTTTGTCAACAGTATTAAGTTGGAAATTGTTGCGTACATGTACTTCAATCTTGGGAAGTTCTCAGACTCTCTGCAGAGAAGCAGAGAGCTCACTGACAACATCACTCTGCCTCCGGGCATTTGACTTTGCAGCCGTGTGACGTTGGTCTTTTGTTCAGCCTGTAGATCCTACTCATCAGCATCTTTCCTTAATGATTTGTAAAGCCTCTGTCCAACCAAATAATAAGCCATGAATAATGATCCATGCATGGGTGTGTCAGTGATTATTTGAAGAATGATCCACGCTTAAGCCGTCACATATCTGCTATAAAGGCACCTCTATGTGCCTCTCTGTACCTCACATGCCAGGTATCACCCTCTACTGAAACACGACCGACCTGTCATTTGAGCCCCGTCCAGCCTTGAATGGTTTGTGTCTCCACATATGATCCATGTAGTGCCATGATAACGCAATGTTGGTCGCATGGGTTTGGTCCAACCCTCCAGCCATCCCACACTTCTTGAAATTAGCGCCACACTCAGAGTCACTATTCTCCCACGATTGTTGAATAACTGGACTCGTACCAAAGAAAAACATGCTACATGGCTCATTATTCATCCTTCATTATTCGGTCGGACCTGGGCTTAAGTCTGCTCCAGTTTTTTGAGCTTTTTCTTTGCATCATTCAGCTCACTTTCTTCTTCAGCCCTCTTTCTCAGTTTCGTTTGATTCTCTAGTCCTGCCTTCTTTGCCTGCAGGTGGGATTGTACCTGGCATAGTTATTTTCCAGGTTTTCCCTGATTTCCTGGTTGGCTGGGAACCCTGTTACTCATCTTAATTACAGTTAGACACAGTCCAACCACTAGGGGCAGTGGGCTGCCACAGTCCAGCACCTGGGGACCAACTCCAGATGTCTCTGCCCCCTTGGTCGGGGGCAGAGAAAGGAGCAGACCCTGAATAAGCAATTTTTATTTATTTATTTATTTTTACTGTGTAAAGAAACTAAAGTGCCCGGAGGAAACCCACACAGACACAATCTCCAAACTCCATATAGAAAGGCCCAAGCCGGAAGTGCTCTTCGGATCTTCTTGTTTGTGAGGCAACAGTGGCAACCACTAAGCCGCCGTTCTGCCAGACAATATCTTTGTAGAGTTTAGAATGTTCTCCATCAGGTAATGTCATTAGTTTCTATGTAGTCACGTTCGCATTCAACACACTTAACCCAACACTGGAGAAGTTTTATCACCCCATCAGTGAAGAAATCAGGTGTCTTTTCACAGCACCAGTGACGCACAGCTGCTTGCACCTCAGTATTAGCATCATTAATGTAATGGTGTCCCATCAGCTTGGGGAAAAAGGAAAAAAAATCAGAGTGTGCAAGATCCAAACTGTACCGCAGGTGAAGAAAGATCTCAGTTTTGCTGCTGCAATGCGTCCAATGTGTGTGGATCAGCATTGTCATGCTGAAGAGCTGCATCTTTTTCTGGATAAACCTCCTTCAAGAGTGCACGCAGCTTTTGCAAATTGTCCACATATCCCTCAGAGTTGACAGTGTTACTGTGTTATCGTGCACCCGCTCTGTGGAATGGTCTTCCTGCGACCGTGAGGCAGTCGGAGTCCATGGACATTATGTCAAGACTTAAAACCTATTTTAATTCTCTTTCTTATGTTTATTTTTTATCAGTTTTATTCTTTTATTTCTGTTTTTAATTATGCACTTGATTTTTTTATTTATTTATTTTTATTTTAATGTTGAACTGTTGTGTGTGAGGTGCCTTGAGATAACTTTTTGTTGTGATTTCATCACTTTATAAGCTGATGAAATTGATTCAATTGAATTGAATTGTGTTCCAATTCTGGAAGAATGATTCCACTGCAGACCCCAAAAAATAAGTCTTCTCCAGCGGAAGAGAGGAGTCTGGATTTTCACCCTTCAAACTCCCTGCCCTCTTCCTGATTGTACTGACATCCACACAGACATCACCACTAACAGCACTCGTTCACCAATGAACGTCCATGGGTGCACAACCCTCTGAGGTGAGAAATTCAACAATAGGACAAATGCATGTCCATGTGCGTAATTTATTTATTTTTTATTAAACCAACTAAAGTACGCATATGTGTTACATCAAAGGTGATTTTGTGCATGCCTGAAATTGCAGGCAAAAACTGTTTGGGCAAGTGATCGTCAGTAAGTAAAGGATTATTCTTGCACTAGTTTCACTGCAATATCTTGCTTGTTACTGAAGTAACCATGTTGGAGGCAGAACTTTTCTGTCCATAATACGAGGGCTGTCAATAAAGTATAGGTCCTTTTTATTTTTTTCAAAAACTATATGGATTTCATTCATATGTTTTTACGCCAGACATGCTTGAACCCTCGTGCGCATGCATGAGTTTTTCCACGCCTGTCGGTGACGTCATTCGCCTGTGAGCACTCCTTGTGGGAGGAGTCGTCCAGCCCCTCGTCGGAATTCCTTTGTCTGAGAAGTTGCTGAGAGACTGGCGCTTTGTTTGATCAAAATTTTTTCTAAACCTGTGAGACACATCGAAGTGGACACGGTTCGAAAATTAAGCTGGTTTTCAGTGAAAATTTTAACGGCTGATGAGAGATTTTGAGGTGATACTGTCGCTTTAAGGACTTCCCACGGAGCGAGACATCGTGCAGCACTCCCAGGCGCCGTTGTCAGCCTGTTTCAAGCTGAAAACCTCCACATTTCAGGCTCTATTGATCCAGGATGTCGTGAGAGAACAGAGAAGTTTCAGAAGAAGTCGGTTTCAGCATTTTATCCGGATATTCCACTGTTAAAGGAGATTTTTTTAATGAAAGACATGCGGACGGGTCCGCGCGTCGGGACGCAGCCGGCACGGTGGAAAAACACCTCCGTGTTGATAACCATTTGTAAAATCCAGGCGGCTTTTGATGGCTTTCAGTGGAGTGAGTATATGAGAAATTGTTTAACAGCTGGACATGTTCCAACTTGTCCTTAAGGCTTCCAACGGAGGTGTTTTTCCTGTGGTGGAGCGTCGCGGTGGCTGCGAGCCGACGCTGCAATCCGTCCGCACGTCTTTCATTAAAAAAATCTCCTTTAACAGTGGAATATCCAGATAAAATGCTGAAACCGACTTCTTCTGAAACTTCTCTGTTCTCTCACGACATCCTGGATCAATAGAGCCTGAAATGTGGAGGTTTTCAGCTTGAAACAGGCTGACGACGGCGCCTGGGAGTGCTGCACGACATCTCACTCCGTGGAAGTCCTTAAAGCGACAGTATCACCTCAAAATCTCTCATCAGCCGTTAAAATTTTCACCGAAAACCAGCTTAATTTTTCGAACCGTGTCCACTTCGATGTGTCTCACAGGTTTAGAAAAAATTTTGATCAAACAAAGCGCCAGTCTCTCAGCAACTTCTCAGACAAAAGAATTCCGACGAGGGGCTGGACGACTCCTCCCACAAGGAGTGCTCACAGGCGAATGACGTCACCGACAGGCGTGGAAAAACTCATGCATGCGCACGAGGGTTCAAGCATGTCTAGCGTAAAAACATATGAATGAAATCCATATAGTTTTTGAAAAAAATAAAAAGGACCTATACTTTATTGACAGACCTCGTACATGCTCTTGGACCAACTCCTTCCCTATGAAACTGGATGCTGGACTTTCATCACCAACTGCCCTCAGACCTGCAGAATGGACAGGCACTCATCCCTCACCATCACACTGAACACAGGCATTCCCCAAAGCCATGTACTGACCACCTCCTCCATGCATTCTTCACCCATAACTGCCAACCCATCCACAACACCAACACATTATTAATTAAAGCTACTTTCACACCAGCACAAACGTAGAGTTGCATATTGTGGCGTACCTACTCCGCTGAGTTATGCAGCTCTACACTGAGTTTAAGCAGCTCTACGCAGCTCAGTGCCAAGTTTTTGCTCCCCAACGCAGCAGTATGCGGAGGGGTATGCGAGGCAGACACAAGAAATTAAACGTTTAATTTTTTCTGCATAGAGCCATGGACGCAGAAAACACACAGTTTTTAAGGGGAGGTGATGGTCTAGTGGTTAAGTGTTGGGCTTCAGACCAGAGGATCCTCGGTTCAAACCCCAGCCTGACCAGAAAATCACTAAGGGCCCTTGGGCAAGGTCCTAAATCCCCAAGTTTTCCCGGTATGTCGTGAGCACCTTGCATGGCAGAAAACTCACAATGGTGTGTGTGTCTGTGTGAATGGGTGAATGCGTGGCATCACTGTAAAGCGCTTTGAGGGTCTGATGCAGATGGAACAGTGCTCTACAAATGCAGTCCATTTACCATTTAAGCAAGTCTGCACTTCTGCATGTAAGTCTGCGCTACACTGAGCTACTGTATGCAAATCTACACTGCAGAAACTGAATCGTGGCTCTGAACGCTCCGTGGTAGAAACAGAAGATGGTTTGTGAGCGCTGCTGTGGAGGGAGAGATGCAGTTGCTTCCTCCACGGGCAGTGCTTGTGTGGAGCTTCTACCACTGCGTGCGACGGGGTGAGTGTGGCTGCTGTGTTGTCATGCCGTGGTGCTGGCCGGCCAGGAAGAAATTGTCAGCCTCCTTCGCCAGCGCACGGCAGTCTGTGATCGTGGGGTTGGCTAGTGCTGCATGCACCTGAGAAGGGAGTTGGTGCACAAAAAGTCCTGCTAGTGTCCTCTCAGGAGCTGCAGCATTCTGTCCATGAGCTCTGAGGTCTTGCTGTCCTCCAGCCCATGCAGAGAGAAGAGCCTGCTGGTCCTTTCAGCGTCTGACAGTTCAAATGTTTTGAGGAGGTGATCCGTGATGGTTGTTTATTTGTTTGTAGCAGGGGGGCTTCACAGGAGTGCGATCAGCCTCGATCAGTCTGCCAAGGAGCTGCAGAGGGGCAGCACAACGTAATATTTTATGTCGTCTGTGGTGATCTCTGAGTGAACTGTGCCTCGGTTTGTGCAAACCAGGTGGCAGTTTACAGAAGCATGACTTTGAGCATCACATGTGAAAAAGTTTCAGCAGCAGCAGACATTCACGTGTGAACAGCTTTGATCCACAAGGTGTGACATATAAAAACCGAAAACCCAGTGTGATCGCAAATGGCTGCATTCTTTTCTGAACAACATTGGAGTCACTGAATTATGTATAAGACAGTCCTTTTGTGCACGTGTGTACATGCACTACAACACATCCAAACACTGAATGCATTCATCCAGAGTGAATCAGCTGGAGAAAAGGTGAAGCGTGTGTGTGTGTGTGTGTGTGTGTGTGTGTGTGTGTGGCTGATCCACGTATGTGTGCGTGTGTGATCAGAAACAACTCTCTCTCTCTCTGTCAGGACATGGCACAAACCGGGTGGACACAAATGCAAACTCGGGTGCAGTTAGAATTAGGTTTAATCATTGTAACAGGCATGGATTCGGTACACAGGTGGTCCAGCAATGAAACAAAGGTACAGACAGGCGTAAGGCTGAGGCTTGGTCGAAATACATGGCGTGGTGGCAATCAAAGGCAGAGACAAAAACATGGTCGAGGACAAAATAAGGTCTAATACCAGCAGGCTGAATACAAGACAAAACGAGGCAAGGTGTGAGGGCTGGAAAATGAAATACATTCAACAATCTGGCGAGGGACTGTGAGACCGTGAGGGCTTAAATAAGTGGTGGTGTAATTACTGGAACAAGACGCAGGTGTCAGTGAAGGTTCTGGAAGGGGGTATGGCCAGGGAAAACAAAGGTAAGTGCAAGAGAGTGCAGTGAGACCAAAAACAAAGCAAACTGGGACAAAATAATAATTGACAGAAAAAAAAAACAACGGTGAAGAAATGTGAAGTGTTCAACACACAATAATTAATGTCAACTAAACTAAAGGGGAAAACTGGGCAATGACATGACTAACATGGTGGGAAACAAGAGGATCAAAGACTATAATAGAAACTACAACCGGACTGACCCATATCAAAGTATAAGAATAAATGCAACAACTGAAAATAAACCAGTGACCAAACAACACAAAATAAATGATAAACAGAAAATGCAATAAATACTAAAATGAACACAACTGCATGAAAACACTGAAGATAAATATTAACCAAAACCAGTGATTAAAACATAATAAAGCAACACAAAATAAATGATAAACAGAGAGTGCAATAAATAACTAAAGGAACATAACCAGACATGATGTTGTTTGATGAGATCTAAAAAAAAAAAAAAAAAAAAAAAATCACACAAAAAACAGCTTCTTCTTCTTCTTTGTCTTTCGGCTGTTCCCATTAGGGGTCGCCACAGCAGGTCAATCGTTTCCATCTCACCCTGTCCTCTGTATCTTCCTCTGTCACACCAACCACCTGCATGTCCTCCCTCAGCACATCCATAAACCTCCTCTTTGGCCTCCCTCTTCTCCTCCTGCCTGGTGGCTCCATCCTCAGCATCTTTTTCCCTATATATCCTGGGTCCCTCCTTTGCACATGTCCAAACCATCTCAATCTCACCTCTCTGACTTTGTCTCCAAACTGTCCCACCTGAGCTGTCCCTCTGATATGTTCATTCCTAATCTTGTCCATTCTCATCACTCCCAAAGAGAATCTCAACATCTTCAGCTCTGCCACCTCCAGCTCTGCCTCCTGTCTTTTTGTTGGTGTCACCGTCTCTAAGCCATACAACATAGCTGGTCTCACTACTGTCTTGTAAACTTTCCCCTTCACTCTTGCTGATATTCTTCGGTCACAAATCACGACACAAACAGTAGTGTCACCACGTTAGGTTCCAAAATCCGACAGACTCTAAAAAAATGAATTTCAGGGTGAAGTGTGTTGCCTCCTCTCTCTAAATCCTCTGTAAATCCGAACTTTCACTTTCAAATTAAAGCAAAGAAGCTTAGTTATCGGATGTTTGTTTCACTCTGTCGGCCACCTGAATGTTTCAGCTTTTCCTAAAATGTACATCACACGCTGAGAAATGACAAGTAATACATTTTCTGGAAATGCACCTCCTCACTTGTGGAGTGAGGGATAATTAGCATGAAAGCACATCAGCAACCACTAATTATTACTGCATGTGCACGGATAGATGTACAATCATGAATACTTTGATGTTGTGTTGCTAACCAGGATGTTAAATAACATGCAACATGTCCTTGTTTTTGTACTTGTTTGTGGCTTATTTTTTTTAAATCTAAAGGATAGTTTTTGGGGTTATTTTTCCATTCTTCTTGCTAGCAGGAAAGCATAAGTACTTTTTAATTGGTGTAAATTGGTTTCAGTATCAAATTTAGTTATTTCTTACCTTGCAAGTTCACCATTAGCACTTGCATTTTTTTTCGGGGAGGAAAGCTGGATCTTTTGGGATTTTTTATTTTTTTTTTGGACAATATAGAGGGGTGTCAAAATCTGAATCAGAAGGACAAGGTAGGGATGCACAATCCACAATTTTTCACTTCTGATCCGATCCCTATACCTGAATTTGGATATCTGCCGATACTGATACTCTTCCGATCAGTTACCAGAGCTCTGCTTTTTTCCCTTTCAGCGGACAGAATCTCCGTCCAGCTCCTTCTCGGCTGCATGCTGAGCTGCTTTTCACAGTGTTTGACAGCCTCAGGACAGTGAAGTGGCTTACTTGTTAGCACACATTTTCAGCAACAATTCAGGTAATTTTTCAGAAAATCCGTGCTCGACGAACAGACAATTTGAATCCAAGTGCTGGGCAGAAATTTGCCGCTAACCGCAGCTAGAACACTGAGGAAGAGAGCTCTCTAAAACAGCCCAGCTTCAGAAAGCCTCCCCCTCCCGCTCGGCAGCAAACAAGCAGAGAGCAAACAGCAATTGCGAGGATTCACAGTGGCTCTTCTCTGGTATTGGAAAATGTCGCGGGTTGGATCGGTATTTTCCGATACATGAAATACGTCAGGATTGGAACTCGACACCGGATTGGTCCCATCCCTACGACAAGGTGAGAATTTCACACTTTGAAGTGAATGAACCTATAGCCCGGTGATACGTATGACTTGGGAATTAAAACTTTTCAAATTGAAAATTACACAGCAGAAATGTGTAAAAAGTCTGGTATCTCCCACACTTTAAATCGTCTTTCTGCACATTCTTTTTTCTTTCAAATAAGTTTACTGCACATTTGTAACAAAGTGTGTCAATGAAACACAAACATTTTACATTAATTTCACTAATCAACAATTCAGCACACAGTCGGAACAGAAACAGGACTACAAGATTTTCATTTATTTTTTTTTGGACTTGGGGACATGAGGTCGGATAGGAACCCCGAGTGGAAGCGTTGCGCGCCGCTCCGGGTGATAGTTGCCAACAGCACTGCTATACTAAAAATGCCTGGGGAGAACTCTGAAGAGGTTATGACCACAGTGTGATGAGTCTGCAGTGATGCTTCCTGCCTTTTTCTTCACCCTGCAGTTGTACAAGTCCTGGACGGAGGGCAGCTTTGCACCAGTGGTTCTTTCAGCAAACCTGATTGTCTGTTGCAGACTGTTCTTATCCTGTTTAGTTACTGAACCAAACCAGACAATGATGGATGTGCATAGAACAAACTGAAGAGATAAGAGATATTTTACTGTCATTGTAATAAACAACGAAATTTCTTTGGCGACAATCAGTCAGTAGCAGCAATGATTAAAATTAAATTAAATATAAAAATAAAATCAAATAAATAAAAATAAAATATAAGAGTAATAAGGTGCATAAGACAACAATAGACATGTTATTACAATGGTGAGATATAAAAGTCTGGAGACAAGAGTCCCGGTTAGTGACTTTAATCCACACAAAAGTGACTCACGGTATTTTAATGACTTTGAGAGGGGTTAAGACGCGTATAGGATTATAGCTGTAGTACATGTTACTGATAAATATCTGTTAATGGGTCACTGTGTAGCTATTGTACATAATTACACGGCATTCTGTGTTGTAACACCCCATTTGTCTCTGCAGAATAAACGTGTGAGCATTGCTCGCTGGCAAGTTGAGTAAAGAGTTCGGCACTCATTTATGCTCACACGTTTCACCCACGATGGCCAACATCGACTGCCCTGCACCAGGCTGCGGCGTCAGCTGGCCCAGCTCAACTCCTCCAGAAGTCCTCATCCACCTCCTGGATATACACGCCAGCACAGCCCACTGTCCACCCAACACAGCTACTACCATTACGGCCTCTGCGGAGAAAGTGAAACGGCCCACTGTCTCGGCGGCTGGCTCTAGCGAGGAATGGTCCTACTTCCTGCAATGGTGGAATAACTATAAAGCCGGCCACACACCTTACTGGACAGGATATCGTTTACCAGCTCCTGGAATGTTGCGATGACTTGCTGAGGAAAGACCTCACCCACACCTTCGGCTCTCTCTCAAGCAGTGCCGAAGCCAAGTCCTTCAAAACATGAAAACACTTGCTGTCCACCAAGAGAACATCATGGTAGCTCGTGTCCAACTTCATAACATGCGACAGGACAGGGATGAACCTGTTAGAGCATTCGCTGCCCGCTTGAGAGGACAGGCTAGTGTATGCAATTTCTCAATTACATGCCCCAAACCTGGCTGCGCACAGGCTGTGGACTATAGTGATGATATGATACGGGATGCACTGATACGTGGAATCTGTGATGATGAAATCCGTCTAGACATGCTTGGCCAATCTAATAAGAAATCAACATTGGAGGACACTATTCAAGCAATCGAGGCCAAGGAAAGTGGCAAGCGCTCGGCCGGGCGCCTCTTTTTGGTGGTGACACAGTTACTGCAGCAGCCACCAGCTCCTACAGGCGTCAGGAGAGATCGCGTTTACAGACCAGGAGTAGCAGCACTCCCCACCTCAACCAGGACAACCCCTCGTGCGAGTATTGTGGCAGGCAAGGTCATTCTGGCAATAGGAAGGAACACATGAAGGCATGCCCCGCCTATAATCACACATGCGCCAAGTGCGGCCTACTGCACCACCATGAGAGTGTCTGTCGCCGCTCACAGCGGCAGAAGACATCTGAGTCCAGCCCAGCCCCAGGCGGTGCCACAGCAGTGTTTGAAACCTTGTGCTCCGTTGAGGTCCTCTCCTCAGACAACGCTGCCTGCCAGCCCCCTGATGACCCCACGGTGACCCAAACTATCAAACTGGAACATCACGTGTTTAATGACCTGTGTGAGGCATGGGAAAGGCATACATCCGACCCCCAGCCCTTCATAGAGGTCTCTGTGCAGGCAGTCCCTTCGGACACTAGTGATATTGGCCTTGTGCCCACATTCCTTAGCCCCTCCACGCCTGTCACTGTCCCCATTATAGCTGACACAGGGTGCCAGTCCTGCCTCCCTGGTGAGTCAGTCCTGTTGAAGCTTGGGTTGCAGTCCCGACATCTGATCCCCACTACAATGAAAATGTCTGCCGCCAACAGCCAATCCATCAACATACTGGGAGCTATACCTCTCCGCATATCAGGCACATCCCCAGCCGGTGATCCGCGCACTACCCATCAGCTTGTTTATATCACACCATCAACTGATAGATTCTTCCTATCCAAACAGGCCTGTGTTGCGCTCGGAATCATCCCCTCCAGTTTCGCAACTGTTGGTGCAGCACACTCGCTCACTACTAATACCGAGCCCACTTCACACAATTCCACTGTACTGCTCGATGAAAAACTCCTGTGTGATTGCCCTCGACGACAGGCTCCACCTCCACGCCCTACATCTCTTCCATTACCTGCCACTGAGGAGAATCGCGATAGACTGGGGAAGTGGCTGCTGGACAACTATGCATCAAGCACATTCAATATCTGTCAACATCAGCCCCTCCCCATGATGTCAGGTCCCCCCATGCACCTCATGATAGATCCGGATGCCACACCAGTGGCCCCACCATACCCCCATCTCGGTCCCCAATACACTGGCAGGAAGAGGTCAAGGCAGCCCTTGATCAAGACGTCCGTTTCGGAGTCATTGAACCTGTACCGGTGGGGACGCCTGTAACATGGTGTCATCAGATGGTGGTGTGCCCAAAGAAATCAGGCAAACCATGACGCACAGTCAACTTTCAGGCACTCAATCGCCATGCTACCAGAGAAAACACACCACACCCAGTCGCCATTCCACCAGGCTCGCGCCATTCCACCAAACACTACGAAAACGGTGTTCGATGCCTGGAATGGGTATCATAGTATCCTGCTGCATGAAGATGACAGGCACTTGACAACATTTATAACACCCTGGGGTCGATATCGATACCGTGTCGCTCCCCAAGCTACGTCGCCTCAGGTGATGCATACAGTAGGCGCTTTGATGAATTCTCACTGACATCCCCATAAGGTGAAGATCATTGATGACACTCTGATGTGGGCGGATGATATCCATGGCAGCTTCTTCCAGGCTGTTGACTGGCTTGACACGTGTGGGCGTAATGGCGTCATTCTTAACCCCTCCAAGTTCGTATTTGCCAGAAAGTCTGTCGAGTTTGCGAGCTTCCAAATTGACCCTACAACAGTGCGACCCTGCCCTAAATCTATTGAGGCCATTCAGAATTTCCCAGTCCCGAAAAACATTACAGATATGCGTAGCTGGTTCGGGTTGGTCAATCAGGTGTCATACACCTTTGCATCTGCGGAGAGAATGCAGCCATTCCGTCAGTTCCTGAAACCAGGAATCAGGTTTGATTGGACCGACAACTGAACACGCTGTTCAAGGAAACCAAAGCCCTCACTCATCAACGGGATCAAAAAGGGTGTAGCAATCTTTGACAAATCTAAGCCCACATGCCTGGCCACAGACTGGAGTAAGGACGGCTTAGGGTTTTGGCTCTTCCAGAAGCATTGCACATGCTCCTCATCGCGGCCATTCTGCTGCCCTGATGGATGGCAGATTACCCTGGTCGGCATTAGATTTACTTCGGGCGCAGAGTCCAGGTATGCGCCTACTGAAGGGGAAGCATTAGCTGTCGTGGACGCCCTGGAGAAGGCCCGCCACTTTGTCATCAGTTGCCCTGAACTCATCATAGCTGTCGATCACAAACCCCTCCTTAAAGTACTAGGCGACAGGCGATTAGATGACATCCCAAATCCCTGCCTACGAAACCTGAAGGAGAAGACCCTGCGCTACCGCTTTCATGTTGTTCACATCCCTGGAGCCCGGCATGCTGCTACAGATGCCCTGTCCAGACACCCAGTGGGGAAACCATCACACTTGGAGCTACCTGATGACTTGTCTGCTTTGTGCTTCACACGAACCCTACCCCCCAATGTCCTGGCCCGTCTGCGTTGCACCGACACGATGATCACTGAGGTATGTTCATATTACTCCACTGATAACTCAGTGATCAAATCAGTTTCATGGGATGACGTCTGCCTGGCCACCTCAAGTGATCCAACCATGGTGGAATTGCTGAACCTCATCGAGGATGGCTTCCCAGAGCTTAAGGCATGCCTCCCTCCAGCACTCAGACCATACCATCAATATAGGGAATATCTGAGCACTTTTGACGGTGTCGCCCTCTACCGTGACCGAGTCATCATCCCAGCGTCCCTGCGTAATAGGGTGCTTGAGGCCCTCCACTCAGCCCATCAAGGCATCACCCAGATGTGCTCCAGGGCAGAGTCGTCCTTCTTCTGGCCAGGTATGACCCCTGCTATCACAGAGCTACGAGAACGATGCACTGCCTGCAACCGCATGGCTCCCTCTCAGCCCAGTGCCCCTCCCACACCCCCCTTACTGCCTGCGTACCCGTTCCAGTGTGTTGCAGCTGATTACTTCTCATACCAGGGCAGACACTTCATCATCGTCGATCGCTACAGCAACTGGCCAATCGTGGAGGAAAGTGCCAACGGAGCATCGGGCTTGATCACGGCCCTTCGTCGCACATTTGTCACCTATGGAATTGCCATGGAATTGTCGTCTGATGGTGGACCAGAATTCACGGCACTCTCGACAGAACGCTTCCTCAATGATTGCCGCGTCCGACACGCCTCTCTTCTGTGGCATTCCCTCACAGCAACTGTCGGGGCGGAGGTGGGTGTCAAAACTGTCAAACGCATGATAACTGACAATATAGTTGATGGGTCATTGAACACTGACAAATTTCAAAGAGCTATGTTGCAATATCGTAATACACCAGACCGAGACACCCATCTCTCCCCAGCCATGTGCCTTTTCGGGAGGCCCATAAGGGATTTCATTCCCATCCATCCAGGCAAATACCAACCCCACCCGACATGGCGTTCGACGCTTGTGGCCAGAGAGGAAGCACTGCGCAACCGCCACATGAGTGATGCCGAACACCTCTCTGAACACACCTGCGCATTACCCCCCTTAAAGGTCGGTGACCCTGTCCGCATCCAAAACCAAACCGGCCCTCACCCAACCAAGTGGGACAAGAGCGGTATCGTCATCGAAGTGCGACAGTTCAATCAGTATGTGATTCGGATTGACGGATCGGGCCGTGTCACCCTTTGTAATCGCCAGTTCCTTCGGCGATACACCCCAGTTATACAGAGGGATCACTTGACGATGGCCCCTGGTTTGCCGTTGATGGTCCAGCTTGACAAGCCCCACGGAGCCCCACCCGAGGTGTTGCTACACGGGCCACCTGCATCTCTGATACCCGCAATCCCAACACCTGCCGATACTCCTCCTGCAGGCACAGTGGAGCCTACAACCCCAGACTGCTCACCAGGAATGCCCACACCGCGGTCACCAGGCCCTTCTCTGCCACGGACTGATTGCGTCCCATCCGCTGGACGCATGCCCCCGAGCCCTCAGAGCTCTCCAGGACTTCAACTCACCAGGGAGGATGTACTCCCAACCACTGACGCTGGGCGTCGTACCCGCTATGTCCTTCCCCCTCCCCCTTAGCTTATATGGAGGCTGCTGTGATGCTTGGGAAGAGGGTAGTCTATCCCTGTGACCCGTCATTATCCATTGTCCTTTTTGCTTTAAGTTTGATACACTCATTTTATGACTACCGGTGATTGTGCTTTGAATATCAGTCTTTGCCGTATCATTCCAAAGACTTGGGGGGGCATATAGGATTATAGTTGTAGTACATGTTACTGATAAATATCTGTTAATGGGTCACTGTGTAGCTATTGTACATAATTACACGGCATTCTGTGTTGTAACACCCACATTTGTCTCTTGCAGAATAAACGTGTGAGCATTGCTCGCTGGCAAGTTGAGTAAAGAGTTCGGCACTCATTTAACGCGGACTTGCCGTTTCTGAAGAGCAGCGAAACAAAGAACCAACGAGCTAGTGGATCGAAGCATTGCTTCAATGGTTCAAGCTTAAAAGTGGAGTCGCAGAAACAGCTGATTACAGACCCGCTGCAGACCAAACCCTGAATATCCGAAAGACTTTATTTGTACGTCCGTATGACCTCTGAAACTCGGAAAATCCATTAATTACAGACAATCCGTATCGGTTGACATGTATGTTTACTTGATGGTAATGAATAAAATTCCTCTTATAATTCCAAACCTCTGCGTCAAGTTATTAAATGGCAAAAACCTGTTATTATGAAAGAGGAGATGAAGGTGTGTGATTCCTTTCTGTTCCCATGTGCTGACATAAAGAGCTGCTTTATTATAAAAATGTGACGATTTTGGTGACGGCATCACAAAAAAAAGCATGAGACTGGGCTGAATTTTGATTCAGATGATTGATTCTCATCAGGTCTATGCTGCGAGTCATTTCTGCTAAAATTGTGTATCAGCAGCCATCTTTGTATATTAAATATGAATAAGTTTTAGGGTTTCTTGTATACCATTTAAATTTATATTCTAATACAATGAAGACAAGGTTGTGCTCTATCTTGCCGTGTTCAGAAGCAATGCTGTCATAATACTAACGGGCCACAAAAACAAAAGTGACTACAGCTTCCCCCAAACCTCAACAGTGGATTTTAGGGTTCCCCCACCTATCAAATCCCACTTTAACCACTGATTGTCATCACTTCAGGGCTTGTATTCACAAAGCATGCTAAGGCTAAAAGTAAGCCATGTGTTGATTTTAAGCCATTATACTCAAATCACATTCAGCAGTCTTCTCTGCCATTACAACCCCAAGACATGCCCTGAGGACTGGAGAAACCTTGGTAGGTAATTATATTTAGTCAGGATAATTACTATTAGAATTTTACAAAAATATGGTGTTAGGATTCTTTTATGTGGTGAGTGATCTTAAAAAGAATTGGACAGGAAATGGACTTCAAAGTGTAGATGTTGTATTGAAGGTGCCTACACTGATTACTGATGAGAGTCATTACTTTTTGCTGTGATTTGGCACTATATAAATGAAAATGAATTGGAATTGAACTAGCTAGAACTCACATAGGTTACATGTACTTTTGGGTGTTTTTGTTGTTTTCCGTATTTACTTGTAATTTGTTTTCCCTTTTCTCTCTTTATTAGGGATGGGTATTGAGAAATATCGATCCGATTCCTTGTCGATTCCCTTGTCGTTACCGCTTGTGAATTTTCTGTGTACTAAAAGTAGGCTTTACAGGTTTTCTATGTCAACAACATTTTATTGAGTCTTAAAGTAAATAAATATGAAATTGATCACTGGATCCTTGATCTCTGGACATAAACAAAAATAAACAAAATCTGTAGTTTTTGTCAAAAGCATTTCCTTTCAGACATTTTGGCATGAATGTCTCTCCATACCTCTGAGCTGAGCTCAGCTGGCTACTGCACATGAGAGCAGGACGTCTCATTTTGGGAGGAAAAAACGTTTTGATTGACTGCAGTTTGTTTGTATTACAACATTTGGAAAGAGGTGTCATTTGATTTAAACAGTGTTTCACTTTGAAGTTATCAATTCCGACTGTACTCTATCGTTCTAACTTGAGTCGGCAGAGAGTCACGCAGTGGTTGGAGCTGTGTGAACAGAACGTAGGACAATTCTTGTTTCTTTCTCGCAACAAGACAGGAGTCCCAGTTAGTGACTTTAATCCGCACAAAAAGTGACTCACGATTGACATATTCAGAGATGAAAGTGGTGGAAAAACAAAAAAACGGGAACCCAAAATTACTCCCCCAACACCACCCGCACAAAAATGTTTAAATTCTAGAAGCTCTGAAATGCAATCTGGGGCTATTCCAGACAATAAACTGCAGTGAGTGCAGCATCCATTTTGGTGAGAAAAAAACCAACTTTCCTTATTCAAATTCATTCCAGTAGTATTCTGCTCTTACTAGGATGCAGCAGTTTTCTAGCTTGGCAGAGAGTTCTGGAGGAAATCACTGAAGAAATTAACAAATTGAAAATATGGTTTGACCAAAACAAATTGTCAATAAAATTAAATAAAACAGGGATGACGTGGAGGTGTAAGTCATTCTGTGTTCACAGGAAACAGTTAGATATTTCTATATTTATTTATTTATGTTCATTGTAAGTTGATTTCATATTTTCTGTTGTATTTTTTATCACGTTCTTTTGTCTTTCTCTAAAATTGTATTGTCAACATCTCACCATGTCATTTGGGTCCTTCAAACTTTACTTTGAGTAAATGCTTCAGCAGAACATTTGCAAAACCTTTCAGCTTCTGGACCCCCCGCCTTTTTAAGAATTGTTCTTTATTTGCCTCTCACATGCCTGGAAAAGCTCCTCGCCATCTAACCATGTCCTTTAGGTCCTTCAGACTTTTTTCAGTAAAATGGTTCTTGGGAGCGTGAGCATGACTAAAACCTTTCAGTGGGGGGGGGGTCTGGGGGAGCTCCACCCCCCAGAAGCTCCACCTTTTTAAGCATTTTCCTTATTTTGCCTTTCAGCTTCTGGAGGAGCTCTGTCCCCCCATACTCCACACCTTTTTAAGCATTTTTCTTCTTTTACTTTTCAGCTGACCCTCCCCATTACAGCCCTCTTAGCCCCCTGCCACTTTAAGCATTTTTTTTAAATGTAGATGTAAATTAATATTCAAAGTTTTCAGCTAGTTGACAGTAGGGCTGTACAATATGGCCAAATTATCGTATCTCAATATTGTCATATAAATTCTCATGTAAATGTCACTTATATACATGCTGTCCATATTCTTGAGCCGTTTAGGTGGGTAAGGAGCGATCCCATGGGATAAAAAAAAGCTTTTCAACCTTCCATCCCTGGTTCTCAAGACCAGGCACCTAAGTGGCTCTACTCTCTCTCTGTCTCTCTCTCTGTCTTTCTCTCTGTTTTTTTTTAAGATATTTCGGTGTACCTTAGTAAACACTAGTAGAGTTCCACCTTAGATTTGGAATGTATAATAAAAGATATACCTTACTGAATTTTCGTATCAATATGATATACAATATGACTATGATTTGACACAAAGTGCAGCAACAGTGAAAATTAAACATTCTTAAACAAAACAGTAATAATACCACACTTATTTTGTACTCATCATAAGGTTAGGATACAGTGCCCTCCAAAAGTATTGGGACACTTGGAATTTCACACATTTTAATTTGTTTATGCCATTTTAAGTAAAAGAAAAACAAAAAATAAAGAATAAAAATTTCTTAATTATCTTCCTCAAACTCAAAATGAAAGCAAATCTCTCAAACTTGATAAAAACCTGGAAATAAAAATCAGTTTTGTTGCCAGTTTTCTTTAGACAAGTCAGGGAATGGAAACATGACTAGTGATAAAAATGATAAATGATAAGAATGGTGACAAAGGTCAGTTTCAGTTTGTACAGGGGTCAAAAGTTAAAATTGCTCCATTAATTTTGCTCCAGCTGTATTTGTGTTGAATTTGATGCTTGTATCACCATTTGAAGGATTGTTTCAGTTATCTGCTGCACTAATAAGCCAACAGAGCATGAACCAGCTGCTTTTACCTTAAACATGTTTGCACGCTTAAACAGCTAACAGACAGACATGGAAACCTGAATTAAAGGAGAAATGCTGCTTTTAACAACCTGGACCTCATTTCTGAGATAAAATGCGGTTGTTTACTAACAGTATGTTTGGTGTGATTAGAAGTCCATAGTTCAAACAACGTGTTCAGTTCAAATCTGAAGCAAATATTTTTCTTCTTCTACTAAGGCGGATTAGTACTTTTTGTGGTACACAGTGCCAACCACTGGACAGGAGGAACCTAGCAGTCACTGTGACTCACTGATTTAAAAATGCAGCTCTTTCAACCTGACGTGTGGTGCCGTGACATGTCAATCATCTGTGTCCAATCAGATTTCAGGAGAGTCCAGTGAAACCCTGGCCTCTGCTCTAGCTCCACCCATGCCAGGAAATGTTTGACATTTGAACATTTCCTGTTTCACTGTGACTGATAAATTGGCATTTCCTGTTTGAGTGTGAGCTTGCCACTGAGTTCCTGTGAGATTCCATGGGATGTCTGTCAATCCAGGAAGTGTTTGACATTTGAACATTTCCTGTTTTACAGTGGACTTGAATTTTGGCACTTCCTGTACCATGAGTGTACTATTAATATATAAACAAAAATAAATTTAAAAAATATTAAAATTTGTAATACATTTAACTCTTTTACAACAAATGCTGAGCCATTAATTATTATACAGAAAACAAATGCACACAGATGTGAACAGCTTAATGCTAACTTTAACACTGAAAATGCCACAGACATGCTAACATGTTAGCATCTGTCCCGTTTTTAAGTTATAAAATACATCGATCAACTGTTTTCGTTAAGCAAAAAGGCTATTGATGTCGGTGGATTGAATCAATTCTTAACGATACCCAAAAAGAACCGGTTCTCGACACCCAAACCTACTCTTTATTTGTTTTCGTTTTATTTTTGCACCTCACTTTTTTCCTTCTTTAATGACATGACCTAAGTCACGTCAACAGGGGGAGTTGTCAGAGTGTTCCATGATGCATACAACAAAATGGCCGACGCACATCCAAAATGTCCTTGTAACTATCTGATCTTAACCTGACTGCTTTTCAAAATTACTGACACACATCCAAAGTGTCCTATGACTATCTGATCTTTTTATAGCTGTCTAATTGAGAAAACCAAAGTATTCGCATCTATTTGGACCGCATGGTGGAACACTGATTTGTTGTTTGACACTGACTTACAGATACACTATAAAAATTTTACATACCGCCTTGAACGCAGCATGAGCAGACACCCGCTTATACCCGCCTACCTCACTTCACTTTGCAGCCAATCACATAGCCACTGATCCATGACAGGCAAAGGACTGCCCACTTGGGGGCCAGCCTAGACTCAGGAATAAAAGTTAGCATAGGGAGAAAATCTGAGCTCTTTGTCTAGACATTGCATGTGGTTTGTTCGAAGACCCCAGCGCTGCTTGATGACTCTTTGTAATCAGTGCAGGCACCTTTCAATACAACATCTAAACTTTGAAGTCTGTTTCCTGTCCAATTCTTTTTGAGATCACCCACCACATAAAAGAACCCTAACAATGGGGTCTGTAATGAGAAACACACATAAACCAAAAAAATATTTTCACAACAATCTAAAAGTTTGAATTTTAACTCAAGTATAACAAAAACATCAACAACATAAAAACATTTGATTTACATAGAATATGTTTGGTTGTTTTTGTTATGTATTAAAAACGTTTAATGGACAAAGAGGACCAAACTAAAATCCTGAAGAACCTTTGCAGCTGGGAAAGTGATTATGAAGATGGTTCACTAGCTGAAATGTTCACTTGCATCTTTGAAAAGAATGACTATTACTATTTCTGCACACAAATTGTGGACAAGAAGAATTACAAAGTTTACACCAGATTTTAAGGCAGACTGAGTGTTAAATATTGTTGTGTGTCTTTATTTCCTTCTTTCTTTAGAAAATTTTATTTACATTATATATATATATATATATATATATATATATATATATATATATATATATATACACACAATCATAACACATGAACAACTGCTGGATGGAATCTTAATTTTTTTTTCCTATATGAATCACAGTTCACAGTCATGACTGGACTAACAAAGATTTTTTTTCTTCCAAAATATATTCAGTGAAATAAAGCCAGTAGGAAATAAATGTAAAATTCTGAGGTCAACGGATGGAATGATCATTAAGGAAAATAGAGATTTATTTGTCTCTACACAAATTCATAATGCACCACAGGGGGTCGATACTGCAGCAGTTCATTGTTTGAGGGGAGTCATTTGTAGTTTTCAACATAATGAAGACCTAACTTTGTATAATCTATATACAACATACATATAGCTCTCTATTTATAGCCTCATTCTATATAATGACTGCATTAACTTATTCATTTGTATTTTAAAATAGGGGAAATAATGAAGCTCTAGCCCAAGAATTTGCATTTACCAAAAACATAATGACACACCAAACTATACAACCACGACTGCCCACACTATCACTAGAGGGAACTTTAATTCTGGACAGGAATTGCAGTAACTCTTTTATTAGAAAGTGTTTTACAGAGCATTTATTCCCTGGATGCCAAAATAAAAACGACTGTATAAAAAAGATTAAATAAATTTGATTTAAAAATAATTACCAAACTGAGTATCTTAATTTCCCCATACCCCCTAAGGCAAAAGAAATACACTTAAATTATGAATAACATCTACCCATCTAAAGAATTACTGAGGTTACGTTTTAATATTGAAAATAATATCTGTACATTTTGTGAAAATGATATTGAAGTTCATTATTTTTGGGTTTATGTTCAAAAATGGTTGAAAGAAATATTTCCATTATCACCAGTTTCTCTCTCAAGAGATTTGGTTTAATTTTAGGGGAAAAAGAACTCTGGGTCATTTTATATTTGGAACTGATTATGAAACCATAAATAAATAAATAGATAAGATGGACAGATAGTTATCCCCCCCAATTTTACTTTAAAATAGCTGATTGCTTGCATATCATCATCATCATCATCATCAATATTATTATTATTAAACTGTTGTGATTCTGGGTGCTCCTTTGTGTTGCTTCATTGTTGCCAAGGTTTGTTGAAATGTAGCCATGTTTGTTGTTTGTTATGTCAACAAAGTTAGTGAAAAAAATTAAATTCTCCCGTCTCTTGAAAATACACCCACGTGGTTTTGCCTGTACCAGATGTTGAGTTGGACCTTCTGGGGCTGAATAAGACTGTAGCCAGAAATTTAGTAAATCGATTTATATCTCAGGATACAGTTAGTATGTGCCACATTTTTACAGATGGGTCTAGGGATCCAAGCTCTGGTAGGGCAGGCTTTGGGGTTTATGTTATGAATAATCAGATAAGGCAGAGTACCCGTGTTACTAATTGCTCTTCTGTATGTTCGACGGAACTGTCAGCCATATGGTGGGCGTTAGAGTGGGTACAAAGTAACAGACCTTCTGAGTGTCATATTTATTCTGATTCTGCAGCTGCATTGCAAGCTTTGATGGGCGGAGCCTCGGGAGGAGCTCGTCCTGACCTTGTGCTAGAGATTCTGTCTTGCCTCCATCGCGTTGAGTCAGCTGGCTGTTGTGTAACCTTCACTTGGATTCCTGGCACTCTGGCATTTTAGGTATGAGATCGCAGATTCATTGGCCAAAGAGTCCCTTCTGAAAAATAAAGTTGATGCTAATATCCCTTTGGGAAAGGTTGATTGTTATAGTATTTTTAAAGAGTTGAGTGATCAGAAGTGGCAAAAGCAATGGGAGAGTGAGTCGGTAGGGCGGCACTATTTATGTGTCAGCCTTTGATTAAAATAAGAGACTCCACTCCTCATCCTGTCGTAAGGATCAAGTCAAATTGATTAGATTGAGACTGGGGCATTGTGGGTTGGCAGCATATTTAAAAGTGATTGGAAAACATCCAGATGGGTTGTGTCAGTGTGGTCAGTTGGAAAGTGTTCATCATGTTTTAATGTGCTGTCCTATGTATTCTAGTGATAGGCGGAAATTATTTAAAGATTTGTCAGACTGTGAATTGACTGAGTTTTCTTTTAGGTCAATTTTTTCTGAGGGCAGTTACTCGCATTTGGTGGACAAACCTGTGATTAAGTTCCTCCATTCCACCAACCTCTATTTGAGAGTCTAACATGAGATAAAGTATTTAACTATTACCTGTGGGGGGCAGCATTATGCTACGCCACCGTATAGCCTGCCGGAATCTATTAGAACAAGAAGAAATACACCCACGTGATGTGAGGGCGGGGCCGCAGCTGGCGCACGAAAAATGACTTTAACAATGAATTATTCATTTATGTCTGAGGTTCCGGAACGCAGTTCCGGACCGGTCCGACCCACTTTACCCCCTGGTTATGTATGAATTTAAGTCATAATTTGGTCTTATTTCACTCTCACTTCCGTGTTTACGCTGCCACAGAATGTTTACTTACTTTCAAAGCAAGTGAACGATCTGCTCCGTGTAATTTAATCCATTCAGCGCTGCACGCCTGACGTTTGGTCCACCTGGTCGTTATTAAAATGACTGTTTCTTTTTTAACTTCCAAACATTGAAAACCAAACTAAACGCGGGTGAGATAACGCACGAGTTGAGCGTGCAGCACAAACCATTCGGGGTTTCCACGTATCCCATAATCCCTTGCGCGCCAGAGAGTCGCTGCAGTCAAAACAACATAGAGAATCCTCACGATGGCAGTTGTAAATGAATATTATACTACAAAAATGTCATTTTTTTTAATGCTTTTCGTCACGTTAATAAGAGACTGCTGAAAACTTGCTAAAACAATTATAACAAAAAATCCATGTCTGCTACGTTTAATCTGCGTGGATTTAGGATTAGACATATTATATATATTAGTCTAGAACAAAGAGGACAAACAGTGTTGTAAAGAAGAATAATCAAAACGTTAAAGAGCAAATTTCACTTTCCCCCAGAATGACATGATCAGGAAGCGATTAGGTCACAGCAGCTCCCATTGAAAATAACGGAGAGATGTTTACATAAAACAAACGCAATAACAACATCTAAAAACCCAGAGAATATATTCATAAGAGTTTTAGGCACAGTATAAAAATAGTTTTATGTTGCGATGTTAATTATATTGTCCGTGTGCAGAGGTTAAAGTGAAGCCCGATCAGTATCAATGCAGTTCTCAATGTTACTGAGATCTCGCAGCGCAGCGACCTCTCCGAGGTTTTTCGGGATTTGAAACCTGAAAAGCCTCAATTTGGAAGATGGGCGTGGCAGCGGAAACCATTTTGAACCAGCACGTCGGACGTGCAGCGAGTTTCCGAACCGAGCCGAGCCGAGCCGGTGTTGTACGAAATTCATTTCCCCTGAAATAATCTGTTTCCCCGGGGTCGGGAGTGCGCACAGCAGCCGTCGGTTTGGTTTCCACAGTCTGCATAGAATTTATGATCGGTAAAACGATAACAATCAATCAATTCAATCAATTTTTTTTTTATATAGCGCCAAATCACAACAAACAGTTGCCCCAAGGCGCTTTATATTGTAAGGCAAGGCCATACAATAATGATGTAAAACCCCAACGGTCAAAACGACCCCCTGTGAGCAAGCACTTGGCTACAGTGGGAAGGAAAACTCCCTTTTAACAGGAAGAAACCTCCAGCAGAACCAGGCTCAGGGAGGGCAGTCTTCTGCTGGGACTGGTTGGGGCTGAGGGAGAGACCAGGAAAAAAGACATGCTGTGGAGGGAGCAGAGATCGATCACTAATGATTAATGCAGAGTGGGTGCAATACAGAGCAAAAAGAGAAAGAAACAGTGCATCATGGGAACCCCCCAGCAGTCTACGTCTATAGCAGCATAACTAAGGGATGGTTCAGGGTCACCTGATCCAGCCCTAACTATAAGCTTAGCAAAAGGAAAGTTTTAAGCCTAATCTTAAAAGTAGAGAGGGTGTCTGTCTCCCTGATCTGAATTGGGAGCTGGTTCCACAGGAGAGGAGCCTGAAAGCTGAAGGCTCTGCCTCCCATTCTACTCTTACAAACCCTAGGAACTACAAGTAAGCCTGCAGTCTGAGAGCGAAGCGCTCTATTGGGGTTGATATGGTACTATGAGGTCCCTAAGATAAGATGGGACCTGATTATTCAAAACCTTATAAGTAAGAAGAAGAATTTTAAATTCTATTCTAGAATTAACAGGAAGCCAATGAAGAGAGGCCAATATGGGTGGATATGCTCTCTCCTTCTAGTCCCCGTCAGCACTCTAGCTGCAGCATTTTGAATTAACTGAAGGCTTTTAGGGAACTTTTAGGACAACCTGATAATAATGAATTACAATAGTCCAGCCTAGAGGAAATAAATGCATGAATTAGTTTTTCAGCATCACTCTGAGACAAGACCTTTCTGATTTTAGAGATATTGCGTAAATGCAAAAAAGCAGTCCTACATATTTGTTTATATGCGCTTTGAATGACATATCCTGATCAAAAATGACTCCAAGATTTCTCACAGTATTACTAGAGGTCAGGGTAATGCCATCCAGAGTAAGGATCTGGTTAGACACCATGTTTCTAAGATTTGTGGGCCAAGACAATAACTTCAGTTTTATCTGAGTTTAAAAGCAGGAAATTAGAGGTCATCCATGTCTTTATGTCTGTAAGACAATCCTGCAGTTTAGCTAATTGGTGTGTGTCCTCTGGCTTCATGGATAGATAAAGCTGGGTATCATCTGCGTAACAATGAAAATTTAAGCAATACCGTCTAATAATACTGCCTAAGGGAAGCATATATAAAGTGAATAAAATTGGTCCTAGCACGAACCTTGTGGAACTCCATAATTAACTTTAGTCTGTGAAGAAGATTCCCCATTTACATGAACAAATTGTAATCTATTAGACAAATATGATTCAAACCACCGCAGCGCAGTGCCTTTAATACCTATGGCATGCTCTAATCTCTGTAATAAAATTTTATGGTCAACAGTATCAAAAGCAGCACTGAGGTCTAACAGAACAAGCACAGAGATGAGTCCACTGTCCGAGGCCATAAGAAGATCATTTGTAACCTTCACTAATGCTGTTTCTGTACTATGATGAATTCTAAAACCTGACTGAAACTCTTCAAATAGACCATTCCTCTGCAGATGATCAGTTAGCTGTTTTACAACTACCCTTTCAAGAATTTTTGAGAGAAAAGGAAGGTTGGAGATTGGCCTATAATTAGCTAAGATAGCTGGGTCAAGTGATGGCTTTTTAAGTAATGGTTTAATTACTGCCACCTTAAAAGCCTGTGGTACATAGCCAACTAACAAAGATAGATTGATCATATTTAAGATCGAAGCATTAAATAATGGTAGGGCTTCCTTGAGCAGCCTGGTAGGAATGGGGTCTAATAAACATGTTGATGGTTTGGATGAAGTACTAATGAAAATAACTCAGACAGAACAATCGGAGAGAAAGAGTCTAACCAAATACCGGCATCACTGAAGCAGCCAAAGATAACGATACGTCTTTGGGATGGTTATGAGTAATTTTTTCTCTAATAGTTAAAATTTGTTAGCAAAGAAAGTCATGAACTCATTACTAGTTAAAGATAATGGAATACTCAGCTCAATAGAGCTCTGACCTCTTTGTCAGCCTGGCTACAGTGCTGAAAAGAAACCTGGGGTTGTTCTTATTTCTTCAATTAGTGATGAGTAGAAAGATGTCCTAGCTTACGGAGGGCTTTTTTATAGAGCAACAGACTCTTTTTCCAGGCTAAGTGAAGATCTTCTAAATTAGTGAGACGCCATTTCCTCTCCAACTTACGGGTTATCTGCTTTAAGCTACGAGTTTGAGAGTTATACCATGGAGTCAGACACTTCTGATTTAAAGCTCTCTTTTTCAGAGGAGCTACAGCATCCAAAGTTGTCTTCAATGAGGATGTAAAACTATTGACGAGATACTCTATCTCCCTTACAGAGTTTAGGTAGCTACTCTGCACTGTGTTGTTATATGGCATTAGAGAACATAAAGAAGGAATCATATCCTTAAACCTAGTTACAGCGCTTTCTGAAAGACTTCTAGTGTAATGAAACTTATTCCCTACTGCTGGGTAGTCCATCAGAGTAAATGTAAATGTTATTAAAAATGATCAGACAGAAGGGAGTTTTCAGGGAATACTGTTAAGTCTTCTATTTCCATACCATAAGTCAGAACAAGATCTAAGATATGATTAAAGTGGTGGGTGGACTCATTTACTTTTGAGCAAAGCCAATAGAGTCTAATAATAGATTAAATGCAGTGTTGAGGCTGTCATTCTCAGCATCTGTGTGGATGTTAAAATCGCCCACTATAATTATCTTATCTGAGCTAAGCACTAAGTCAGACAAAAGGTCTGAAAATTCACAGAGAAACTCACAGTAACGACCAGGTGGACGATAGATAATAACAATAAAACTGGTTTTTGGGACTTCCAATTTGGATGGACAAGACTAAGAGACAAGCTTTCAAATGAATTAAAGCTCTGTCTGGGTTTTTGATTAATTAATAAGCTGGAATGGAAGATTGCTGCTAATCCACCGCCCCGGCCCGTGCTACGAGCATTCTGACAGTTAGTGTGACTCGGGGGTGTTGACTCATTTAAACTAACATATTCATCCTGCTGTAACCAGGTTTCTGTTAGGCAGAATAAATCAATATGTTGATCAATTATTATATCATTTACCAACAGGGACTTAGAAGAGAGAGACCTAATGTTTAATAGACCACATTTAACTGTTTTAGTCTGTGGTGCAGTAGAAGGTGCTATATTATTTTTTCTTTTTGAATTTTTATGCTTAAATAGATTTTTGCTGGTTATTGGTAGTCTGGGAGCAGGCACCGTCTCTACAGGGATGGGGTAATGAGGGGATGGCAGGGGGAGAGAAGCTGCAGAGAGGTGTGTAAGACTACAACTCTGCTTCCTGGTCCCAACCCTGGATAGTCACGGTTTGGAGGATTTAAGAAAATTAGCCAGATTTCTAGAAATGAGAGCTGCTCCATCCAAAGTGGGATGGATGCCGTCTCTCCTAACAAGACCAGGTTTTCCCCAGAAGCTTTGCCAATTATCTATGAAGCCCACCTCATTTTTGGACACCACTCAGACAGCCAGCAATTCAAGGAGAACATGCGGCTAAACATGTCACTCCCGGTCTGATTGGGGAGGGGCCCAGAGAAAACTACAGAGTCCGACATTGTTTTTGCAAAGTTACACACCGATTTAATGTAATTTTAGTGACCTCCGATTGGCGTAACCGGGTGTCATTACTGCCGACGTGAATTACAATCTTACCAAATTTACGCTTAGCCTTAACCAGCAGTTTCAAATTTCCTTCAATGTCGCCTGCTCTGGCCCCCGGAAGACAATTGACTATGGTTGCTGGTGTCGCTAACTTCACATTTCTCAAAACAGAGTCGCCAATAACCAGAGTTTGATCCTCGGCGGGTGTGTCGTCGAGTGGGGAAAAACGGTTAGAAAGTGAACGGGTTGGCGGTGTACACGGGGCTTCTGTTTAGGGCTACGCTTCCTCCTCACAGTCACCCAGTCAGCCTGCTTTCCCGGCTGCTCGGGATCTGCCAGAGGGGAACTAACGGCGGCTAAGCTACCTTGGTCCGCACCGACTACAGGGCCTGGCTAGCTGTAGAATTTTCCACGGTGCGGAGCCGAGTCTCCAATTCGCCCAGCCTGGCCTCCAAAGCTACGAATAAGCTACACTTATTACAAGTACCATTACTGCTAAAGGAGGCCGAGGAATAACTAAACATTTCACACCCAGAGCAGAAAAGTGCGGGAGAGACAGGAGAAGCCGCCATGCTAAATCGGCTAAGAGCTAGTAGCTACGCTAAGCTAGCGGATTCCTAAAAACACGCAAAGTGAATAATGTGTAAATAATTTAGAGGTGATTCAGCAGAATGAGTGCTTTAGTTAAGGCACGTAAAGATTACAATGGGAAACAAATCGTAATCTAGATAACTAGATCAATCTAACTGCGCAGATTAAACAGCTAACAGATACAGAAAAACACCGCTGTGCTCCGGAACAGGAAGTGATACAATACCGCAGTGAGAGCCAACCACCAGTAGAGGCAAGCAAGAGCTCCTGGCAGCTATTTCCACTGATTTCAGAGTGAGAAAGTCAGGCTGAAATATTCTGTTCCTCCAGGTAACTTTGGTAAGGAAAGTCAAATGTCTTCAGATTCACAGGAACAGTTGTGTATGATGAGCAGAAGAAATGTAGTTACTTCAATAATACATCTGCTAAGCAGATGATTTTAAGATACAAATCACAAGTGATTCAAACTGACCTTCGGAGGAACCTTGATTTTTCGTGTCGGGCACACAGAGCTTCCAGCCTTTTATATCAGTAATAAAAACTAAATAAAACCACGTGTTTGTATCCACTCTAAAAACTGTAACTGTGCTCGACCCAAATGTTTTTGGTGAAACATTTTTACACTTATAAATATTAAGTAAATGAAAAAGCTGTGAAATCATTTAAATATAGCTGATCTTGGTAAATATATCAGTTTAATTAGTCCTTTTCAAATATTCTGAATGTAATTTACCAAACAAATTAAGGATATTTCAAAAATGTAATTTTTAAATTTATTTCAATGACAAACTTACTAGCAGTTAACAGCCATTTCATTTGTTGTGTCCAGATCAATCAAATGAATGTGTTTTATAGATTTTATTAAGGCAGTGTTACTGTTTCTTAAAATGAAAAGCCACTGAATTACTTATTAGAGTGGACAGTGTTTGTTTGACTTTATCTGTCCGGTTAAGCTATCGTTCAAGTGAACACGATTCAAGTAGGAACAGAAAAAAAAGACCCCAAACACGAAAATCGTCAAAAACAAGAACACGTTTTATTTTTACACTGGAAAGTAGGTTCAATGGTGAAATAAGAACGTTAATTAGGATGGTTAAATGCAGAGGACAAATTTCATTGGGCCTCATGTATCAACGTTGCGTACGGCGATATTTGAGCGTATATGGGGTGTACGCCAAAACAGCTGCGCTACTTGGCATTTATCAATGTGGTTGTTGGCGTACGCTGCGCTGAAAATATACACCAGGTCGAGAGGTGGCATAAATTATACACCAAAATGAACCAGCGCTGGAATCCACATAAAAATGAAGATGATCAACATGATAAACAGTGCCATTATACAAATCAATGCATATGTTACATAAATAACACTGTCCTGATTATACTACATAATAATCAATACAAATCCCGCTTTTGCGGGATTGTTATGGAGCACGATCCGTGGCTACAGTACTGACTGCAAAGACAGCGCTGCACGCCATTTTCTCCAGACGTCGAGCCTAGAGCCAGAGCAGCGCTGAGCTTAACTTCATGTGGTGTGATCGTTTTAGACTATGAAATTGATAATTACAACTGTAGTTTCGTCATTCCCTTAATTCGCCCGTGCTGCAACCAGGTTTTGTCGTCTCCATTCGGTTGTCACAATAAAATAAATACAGAAATACATTTAAAAAATAAAGAAATCTGACAGATTAGGCGTGTCTTATTAATTGAGTGACCAAATATCCACATGTCAAGAATTATTGACATGTGAAAAGAGAATACAGTGGTCCCTCGCTATAACGGCGTTCACCTGTCAAGGCCTCGGAGTCTCGCAGAGTATTTAGTCCAATTTTGCATGCCTTTTTTTTTTTTTACAGTGTTCTGTTTTCTGCGTATCTGTTTATAAGAATCTTGTCGCCCAGAAGAAAAAAGAGCGCCAACAACTACTCATAACTGTGTTTGTCACTCAGAAACAAACACCTGCAGCGAGGTGTGAGTGGAAAAAGGTGCAGCGTCAGGACGCAGAGGCCCGATCTGTGAAATACTGGTGAGTCACTATTAATAATTTCTTATGTGTCCGACCTCATTCGTTGATCGTTAAAATTAATTTGTTAGTTCTAAATGCCATCATAATTATTTATAGGAAAACTTTCTATTTTTATTTCTCAAACAAATGTTTGGGCCTGAAACAGTTTGGTCTTATTTTTCTGCTAAGGTTTGAACTTTGAGAGTGTTTACACACGAGAGAAAAGTGAGAAAATGTTCATGCCTGATTGAGAAAGTGTATAAACTGTGTAGTGAGGGGTTTTACAGCTTTAAAATGTCTATAATAATTGTAAAAAATAACGCTGACTACGTCGCGGTTTCACGTATTTCGGGCTATTTTTTTAGAACGTAACTCCTGCGATTAATGAGGGACCACTGTAACACTTTATTGATTATATACTAAAAAACAATTGATACGACGGCCGCTTTTGACGCTCTATTGGCACGTGTCGTGATTGGTGGAGTTCTTTTTCATTGCCGTCTTCCTGGCTTCCATGTCGTAAAATGAGGGTGTGTCTGAAGCGGAGTCTGAATATTTATGGGCGTGTTTATTATAATTACGATCGTTTCCACCCGCCGCATTTATCAAGATCACGTCAGGCGTATGCCAGAAATGGGCAGGTGCGCACTGCTTGATACATGTCACGGCGACTTTGGTGTATTTCAAATTTACGCCGTAAATTTACGCCACAAGTGCGCAACATTGATACATGAGGCCCATTGTATGTATATATGTGCAATGACAATAAAGTTTATAGTCTATTCTTAGATGTAGAATTCCAACTCAAAGACAGAATTAAACCAAAACAGTTTTTTTCTTACCTAAAAGGTTCAAAACCCAGAGACAGGAGCTAACTCAGAAAAAAGTCTTTCCTTCTGAGTAAATTGGTTCAACTCCAGAGTGCAAAAGCCAAATCAATCCTCACTACCAAAGTGGCAACATGAAACACCAAGGAACTGAAACCATAACCCTAATGTACAAACATGCACACATTCAATGGACCCACAACTAAAGACAAGCAGGAGTCACTATATGTGGCCAGCCACATCTGTTTCAGGTGCAGACCCAAACAGGTGAAATCAGAGGCTAAGGACATGTAAGGGATCTAAGAAAACACCAGAGGGCATCGAACATTCAGACACTACATGAAACTGAAGATAATAAAAGGGAACACCAGGTGGCAGCAGATATCAAGATATTGCTTGAAACTGAAGCTGATAACTGCACATCAGAGAATAATGAAAAACCAGAGAAGAGGTAAAATGCTACGATGTGATACCAGATAAGAAGCCGGGAAATGCAGAGAACAATAGACAAGAAAACAGGTGATGCAAGATAAGAAGCTGGGAATAATACTAAGAGAGCATAAAGAGATAGTGCCATTTTATTTGCTGTAAATCCTTGTTTTTAAAATGCAGGCCTGCTTTTTATCCCATAAATTCAAGTCAAACGTAGCTGTGTAAAGAGAGAGAAGAGTGTACACTGTTTAACCCACTAAGCCATGCTGTCTTGTTTTTACCCTACATGCCAGTAAATCAGCAAACCAGGGCATTGTTTTCACTGGTGTGTGTGTGTGTGTGTGTGTGTGTGTGTGTGTGTGTGTGTGTGTGTGTGTGTGTGTGTGTGTGTGTGTGTGTGTGTGTATGAGTGTGAGAGAGAGAGAGAGAGAGAGAGAGAGAGAGAGAGAGAGACTGTGGTGTGAGACTTGATAACTCAAACTGCTGGACAAATTCCCTTCAAAGTTGGTGGGAAAAATACAGGTACTGTTGCATGATCTGTTACAGGATGAGCCCAAAAAATGCAAGCAGTAACTACACAGGATGTAAAGAGGAAACTAAGGTGATTTATTTGCCAGCGTACTGAAGTCCAGTCCAACAAACAGAGTCCGATATGTACAGCAAGGTTTAGTGTAGCAACCAAAAACAGACAGAGGAAGGCAGCATACAGCTGGGGATAGACAAAAAGTAATCAGTACACAATGTCACAAATCGCAAAAACAACCGGGAGGTGTCAAAGAATAATGAGGCAAACTGTGCAGTGCTAAATAGTGACACAAATGAACAGACGAGCAACAGGTGGTGTGACTGGAAATAAGCAACAGCTGTGGGGGAGACCAGGTGACAAAGACACACCTATAAACACACAGAAAACTGACAAAGTGTCACAAACCTGAAGGAACCCCGGGGGTGAGTACAAGACAAACACATACAAAAACCAAATACCAAAACACAAGGTAAAAAAAAAAAACACAAACCAATGAACAAAAGACTAATAACTAAGATGGAAGTCAAACAGGGCTTAAGTGAGCAAACACAGAAAAACATGACTAACAGATAACACAAAGACAGGAGACAGACAACAAAGACAACTAACACAAGGACAAAAGATGCAGACAGGGGACAGAACACAGTAGGTACATCTCAGTAAATTAGAATATCATTGATGAGTTCATTTATTTCAGTAATTCAATTCAAAAACTGAAACTCATATTTATACCAGCTGAGTTACCCGTTCTATGTATGGGTAGTAGAGAAGAATTTTAACCATGTCATTGTATATTTCTGTCATGCCCAGCCCTGATCCAGGCTTTGGTCCCTTTTTTGCACCTTTCTTTGCTGCATCTTCTGTTCCTGCTTTGATTTATTAGTTGTTTATTTTCATCATTTGTTTCTTCTGTGTTCTATTTTGCTTTGTCACTTTGTTTCTTTGCTACTTTTATACTTTAGCCATTGTCCAGTTCCGTTCTTGTTTTGTTCAGCCAGTTTGTGTTTTCATTGTTTACCACTTGTTTATTTTGTTCTTCTCATTTGTTATATTCTCTGTTGTGCTTTAGTGTCAGGTTTTGTTATCACAGTCTCTGTTTTATTTTTAATTTGTTTAGCCACTTTGTTTTCTTCGTCAGTTCCAGTATAGTTTTGTGTTGGTGATATCTTCTTTCAGTTCTCATGTTCATGCCTGGTTTGTTGTTGTATTATATTCTGCCCTTGATTTCCGTTTTAGCTCTGTTCTGTTTTTTGCCATTTGTTTCCACTCCACACCCCTGCACCTCCCATCATGTCTTCGTCCCTCACTCATATTTGAATGTGTTCACTGAACCTGTCTTGTTTCTTTCACTCACACTCTTGGCACCCGCTCACGTGTCTTTGTCTATTACATTACTCCACTTTGTGCACTCCCCTCCTCACAATCTTGCCCGTGTATAATCTTTGTTCACTAGCCACGCTCCTTTTAGGTCTTTCCTCATGTGCACATCATTAACACCACCTGTTCCTGTTCTCACATCCTGATTGGTCCACCTGTATTTAAACCTCACAGTCCTTCACTTCACTGCTAGATTGTTGTCTCCGTACACTTTCTAGCGCCTTCCACAGTCCTGACTTTTGCCACGTCGCGCTCCGATTACTGCTCTGTTCTCCTCGACTATGCCTCTTTGCCTCTCCCCTGATATCCGTGCTTGATCGTGCCACAGAACCCTGCCTGTCCACGACTGCGTCTCAGCTTAATCCTGCTTGTTCCTTTGACTTGCTGACTGATCACGTGTACCGTACCTGAGCCTGTAATAAAGATCGTGATTTCCTCCACACCTCAGCATAGTCAAATACACAGTAAAATCACCAGTGTTAAATTAACACTACCAGTGTACATATGGGCCTACTCTGGTCAGAGTGGGACCATATGTTCACTGACAGTGTTAAATTAACACTGTCAGTGTTAGTTTTACACTGGTGATTTTACTGTGTATGGATCTGGCTGCATCCACTGTGGTGACCCCAAACAAATGGGAGCAGCCAAAAGGACAACAACATTACCCACAGAGTGATATATGTGAAGCATCTACGAGGTCTATTAGATAAGAAACCGACACTTTTTTTTTAACTATATGGATTTGAATGACGTGCGATTACACCAATCATGCTTGAACCCTCGTGCGCATGCGTGAGTTTTTTCACGCATGTCGGTGACGTCATTTCCCTGTGGGCAGGCCTTGAGTGAGATGTGGTTCAGCCCTCTCGGCTGAATTCCTTTGTTTCACACGCTGCTCGAGACGGCGCGCGTTGCTTTATCAAAATTTTTTCTGGACCTGTGAGGAATATCCGAGTGGACACTATTCAAGAAATTTAGCTGGTTTTCGGTGAAAAGTTTAACGGCTGATGAGAGATTATGGGGTGTTTCTGTCGCTGTAAGGACTTCCCACGGAGCGGGACGTCGCGCAGTGCTTCCAGGCGCCGTCATCGGCCTGTTTAGACCTGAAAACATCCTAATTTAAGGCTTAATTCACCCAGGACGTCATCAGACAACAGAGAAGATTCAGAAGAGGCCGGCATGAGGACTTTATGTGGACATTCCACTGTTTAAGGACATTTTGTGATGAAAGACGTGCGCGCAAATTCGCCGAGTCGTTTCCGTGACGACTCGGCGAATCTGTGTGTGCCGCGACAGGAAAAACACCTTCGTATTGAAAACCATTTGTAAAATTCAGGCGGCTTTTGATGGCTTTCAACAAGTGAGTACCTGAGAAATTGTTTAACAGCTTGGGCATGTTCCAACTTGTCTGTTAAGGTTTCCAACGGAGGTGTTTTTCTTGTCGCGACCCCCCGCGGTCGGGTCCGGCCCGACATGCGACTCTGCCTGCACGTTCTTTCATTACAAAATGTCCGTTAACAATAGAATGTCCGAATAAACTCCTCATGCCGACTTCTTCTGAAAGTTCTCTGTTCTCTGACGACTTACTGGGTCCACAGAGCCTGAAATGTGAAAGTTTTCAACTTGAAACGGCGAGATGACGCCGCCTCGAAGCGCAGATCGCCGTCAGGCGCCGTGGGCCGTCCTTAAAGCGACACTACCAGACCAAAATCTCTCATCAGCCGTTAAAATTTTTACCGAAAACCAGCTGAATTTATTGAATGGTGTCCACTCAGTTGTGCCTTACAGTTTTTGAAATTTTTTTTTATCAAAGCAGCAGTCTCTGAGCCATTCCTAAACAATGAAAAAACGAGAGGGTGGGCCACTCCTCACTCAAAGACTGCCCACAGGCGAATGACGTAACCGACAGGCGTGAAAAAACTCTTGCATGCCCAGGAGGGTTCAAGCATGTCTGATGTAATCACACGTGATTCAAATCCATATAGTTTTTGAAAAAAATAATAAGGTTGGATACTTTTCTAACAGACCTTGTATTTCTTTTAATTTTGATGATTATGGGATTGTGGCTTAAATCTAATGAAAACCCAAAAGTCAGTATCTCAGAAAATTAGAATATTACATAAGACCAAGTAAAAAAGGATTTTTAAAACAGAAATGTGGGCCTACTGTAAAGTATGTCGATGTTGCAATTCATGCAGAAGTACAGTATGCACTCAATACTTGATTGGGGTTCTTTTGCATAAATTACTGCATCAGTGCGGCATGGCATGGAGGTGAGCAACCTCTGGACCTGCTGAGGTTATTATGGAAATCCAGGTTACTTTGATCATGCGCGCAATTTGGTGGGGGATAGGGGGGACATGTCCCTCCCACCTTTTCAACCAGGGGGGACAGAATATGGTATGCCCCCCCACCTTCTGACATATATGTGTGTACTTGAAACATGCTATGCCAGTCTTATGTGCAAACCATGTCAGTCTTATGTGCAAAACCATGTCAGAATAGTATCTTTGTTTCTGCAAGTTTGTATTTTTAGCAGCACTGACTTGCTTACAACACCTGTTTCTTGTTTGTCACATTCGGAATTTTGTGGGACTGCATTTGCCCAGAGTTGAAACCCAAAATAGTTGCCTCTAGGGACTAGTGTCTACACATAAGTATCAATGGACCATATGCTAATTTACTAAATTCTGAAAATTAGAAAAGGAAATCAGAAAAGCTATCTGGGACCTCAGAAAGCCCATCTGCAATTATTGCTTGATCTCCAAAATCAGTCTATGCAAGCGAAATTATGTTTAGTATGAGTGTTGTCATTAGTGCCACTTTGAAAATTAAATTCATGATAAGTAATTTATCCTAAACTTATGATCTGTTGTTTTTTCAAACTTATAAAAAAACAAATCTTGAGAAAAAAAATACAGCATGCGATAGTTAATAATTATTAAGAGCCTGTTCTTTCATATTTATGAATGCATTTTACCACATTGCAGTTGTTTTTTTTTTTTAAATGAAAACTCAACCTATCATTCTTTTTGAGTTCTACACGTGGTGATACCTTATTTACACCAGGATGTTAATAAAATCAATGCTGGCTATTCTCAGAATAAAGTACTTATATCCACAGTTTCAAATTGCATAAGTCAAATGGTGTCCACTTTATGGTCTTCTCAAAACATTAAAATTACTGTTCTGGATGCTCAGAATGCATCTGAGCTTATCTAGAAACCGTTGGCTTCTGGGGGCCTAAAGCGGCCCCCAGACCCCCGGCCTAAGGGCTTCAGCCCTGCGGGCCTCGCACTTTGTCACCCCCAATTTGTAGTTCTAAATTGTGTCCTTGGCTTTCATAGCAGCCTTCAGCTCATCTGCATTGTTTGTCTGGTGTCTTTCATGTCCCTTTTGACAATACCTCATAGATTCTTTGTGGGGTTTAGGTCAGGTGAGTTTTCTGGCCATTCAAGCACAGTGATACCATAGTTATTAAACCAGGTGTTGGTACTTTTGGCAGGGAGGGCAGGTGCCAAGTCCTGATGTAAAATGAAATCAGAATCACCATAAATCTTGTCAGCAGAGGGAAGCATGAAGGTGCTCTAAAATTTCCTGGTAGAAGGTTACGCTGACTTTGGACTTGATAAAACACAGTGGACCAACAGCAGATGACATGGCTCTCCAAATCATCACAGATTGTGGAAACTTCACATTGGACCTCAAGGAACTTGGATTCTATGCCTCTCCACTCTTCCTTCAGACTCTGGGACCTTGATTTCCAACTGAAATGCAACTTCTATAATTTATCAGTGATATTCTAATTCATTGAGATGTACCTGTACCCAGAGGGTATTAGATTTTGGAGTGGTTTGGTCAAAGGTCAAGGAAAACCTGATTCAACCCCCAAACCTCCTTCTTTTATTTTTGTACATCCCAACTTGGTTGTTGTCACATATGAAATCCAAGCTAGCTTGCCGAGGTTGCAGATCTATACTGATCAGCAAAATATTGTCCGCATAGACAACAAACTGGACTGGACTGTAAACGCAGATGCTGTGTATACAAAGGGTCAGAACCAACTGTACTTCTTCAGGAAGCTCAGATCTTTCCACGTCTGCAGAAATATGTTGCAGATGTTTTATTACTTGGTGGTCTCCAGTGTCATCTTCTCCACAGTAGTGTGCTGGGGCAGCAGGCTGAAGGCAGGTGACATGAACAAACTCAACAGGTTCATCAGCAGAGCTGGCACTGTCCTGGGAGTTGAGCTGGAGTCTGTGGTGGAGGAGTCTGAGAGGAGGATGCTGGAGAAACTGCTCAGCATCCTGGACAACACCTCCCACCCCCTGCATGCCACAATGACATCCTGTCAGAGCACCTTCAGCCACAGACTGAGACCACCGAGGTGCACTATGACAGGCCACATGTTTTCTGTCTTTGGCAATCAGGCTGTATAATTTCTCCCCATTCTGCTGGATGAATACATAATGAACAGAGTTATTCAGTTATTCAGAGTTATGTGCAATATTGTCGAACATCTTGTGCAAATGTCTTCCAATCATTTTGCATAAATTTGTTGTACTTATTGTAAAAGAAAAAAGTTGCTCACTGTTTACCTTTTCTGTACTATGGCAACATAATTTCCTTTGGGATAAATAAAGTTTATCTTATTTGTGGTAGGTTAGAATGACTTCATAATGACGTCACACAGAAGTCATGTGATGAAGTCATAGTCAAAAACACATTACAGACGTCTATATTAATAAATACGTGCGCGGGGCCTGTGTCGGCCCTCTGATGCATTTCAGTTTAAAATAAATGAAATGACAATGGATCTTACGGTAATCAAAACCAAAAGCTGTGCATATATTCGTGTCATTATGAAATATTGTAGTTATACAAGAATATCTAGTTGTTTTAAATTTAACATTTTTTATTTAATTCGACTACATTCCACGCTTCGTTGGAAATGATTACATTTGTTGTTTTATTAGCTAAGATATGAAGTTTAGTCAAAACTTTTCATTTTTCTTGCTTTTCGTGAAGGCAATACAAACGTCACAATCGGGTTCGTCTTATTCCCTGAGTTTCGTTTGTCAGGCACATTGGCTCGCGTGGATTTTCGGCAGCAAGGTGAAGCGCTCAGGTGATTCTGGATGCAATAGTTTATAGAAGTTTATTGGCATGGTGGTTAAAGTTATGCTCTAATAATCTCAGCAAAGAAGTTTTGTTTTGCACTTGGTCTGAGAGTAGACTACCTGAAAGTTTAGACGCCGGGCTAGAAACTCCACACATCAAGGAAGAGGATGTTGTTGAGGTTTTCGTCAGCGCTTCATCCTGGTTTCAGGCAGGCTGCCCGAACAAAATATCGGCGGAGGCTTAGTTCGGCTTCACGTTATAAAATACAGACAATAAAGTTAGTTTAGTCCAGTTGTTTTAATAATGGATCCCGTTTCTCTCGGTATATTCAATTCTCGCGCTCGACTATCACCAGCTCGGCTAACTAGCTAGCACATTTGGCTACCTGCTAATCAGAGCTGCAGTGAGGAAAGGAGCAAATAATTAACTTGTGTCTGAAAGATTTAACATCAGACTGATAAGAGGGGCCGCTGGGAGTCAATACTTCGAAGGATTATTGGTTTGAAACTTATTTGTCAGTAGGCATTAAGTAAGTAGGGACGCTTTGATTATTAAACAGGTTTGAACAGCTTCGTCAGGACATGAAGCTCAATGATTGCTGGTGTGTATGTACATATCAATGGGTTAATTTGGTTTCTCTTTGACAAATTATTACTTGTATGCGTGGCAGCGTGTCACATCACTTGGAATAGGTCTGGGTGACAACGTGGAAAAGTAAACAGGTGTGACACAGCTGCTCCCAAGACTTTATTTGCACTACAAGTCATCCATACTGTTAAATCTTTATGACTTGAAGTAACAGCATTTCTTTCTTGCAAAACTGTTAATTTCAGTTTTGTCTGCACTTACACATATCATCTCACCTGCTGAAGAAACACATGAAGTTGCAGAGGAACACAACATTAACATTAAAATTGTATGATGATGCTGTCTGTAAAGTGCAACAGTTATTGGATACCTCTTTGACAAAGCCAAAGCAGTGTTTTAACATGACCTCAGAGGAGTACACTTTGACTAGGTCTCTGTTTGTTTGGTGTTCATGATGATGCCAGGCGTTTGGTTAGTGGAGCTGGTAATGATGAGGTATTGCTCACTGACGTACTGAGCGCTGTAGTTGTATCGTGATCTCATTTCTTCATTACAATGCCATCTGTACTATTCTTATTTGTGGTGCTTGGAGCGTCATGTCACACTGGACTGGCTATGACACGAGAGGAGAGACAAAAGCTGAGGTGAGACTACATCCCTGTCTTTAGTGTTAGAAAAATTCTGAAAAATGTACTTCTTTCTGATTTTGGTTTGTCTACTCCAAAGGAATCAAGTGGTAGAGATGTTTGACCATGCATATCAGAATTATATGGTAAGTTTTTAATTCCTCTGCGGTTATGTAAAAACTGTGTAGCATGTACCATAATACAACTTCAGCAGAGTTTATATGTATTTTAAATGCATTCAGTATTATTAATTTTTTGTTGAAAAACAGGATTTTCAAAGTAGTGAAGTTTCCTTGCAGTACTTGATGGAGTTTGGGAACTGCTGTTAGAGAATTTTAAAAAGTGATTTCTATGTTCATGACACTCAAGACAAGGGAATAATAAAAAAAAAATTATGTGGGATTAACCATTTTGAGTTAATGTAAGGCAACAGTGTCAAAACAATGTGAGGCCGTTTCTTATTTAGCAGACGAAGTTGGAGGTCAAAGGATGCCACAAATAGCTTGCCATGTGTGTTTTGACCAGGACCATGCATATCCAGCAGATGAGTTGATGCCGCTAACATGCAGAGGGAGAGTACGTGGTCTTGAACCAAGTCGAGGTGACATAGACGATGCACTGGGCAAGTGAGTGTTGTTGTGCTTTTGTCTCTTGATGCTTTACCCGTGAACAAAATAATAAATCCACACATCAGCCATCAGAGAGATCTTTACCACATTCAGAGATGGAATGTAACGATTTTTGTATCTAGATACATATGTGTGTGTGTGTGTGTATGTATGTGTGTATATATATATATATATATATATATCTCCAAACTTGCATATAATGGATTCAGGTGGACCAGCGAATTTTGTTTCTTATAATCTAAATTCATTATATGTATAAAACAAACAAAACCCGTTATAGATTAGTTACAGTCAAAAGTCAAATTTCAAATTTATTAATTTATATAGCGCCAACTTGCGAGGAGGTCGCCTCAAGGCGCTTCACAAACATTTAAAAAAGCAGAACAAAATGAATTAAAAGATTAAAAACACAATAAAAAAAGTTAAAGCATAAATAAGTAAAAAGAATAAAAGAAGACATACAGTAACATAAAATACTAGTGATAAAACAAGGAAAAAAAATGTCTTCAGTCGAGACTTAAAAGTCTCCACAGAGTCTGCTTTACGGATCTGCACGGGCAGATCATTCTACAGAGCTGGGGCACAATGAGAAAGTGCTCTGTAACCTGCCAACTTTTATTTCACCCTAGGGACACACAGTAGAACAGCACCCTGTGAACGCAGGGCCCGAGCCAGTACATAGTGTTCAACCAGGTCGGCCAGGTAAGGATGTGCCAGTCCTTGAACAATTTTGTAGGCCAATAACAACACCTTAAAGTCCGATCTTAAAGAGACCGGAAGCCAGTGAAGGGATGCCAAAATGGGTGTAATGTGGTCAAACCTTCTGCTGTGTCAGAAGACTGGCAGCAGCATTTTGAACCAGTTGAAGACCCTTAAAGCTGGACTGCGGTAAACCAGAAAACAGAGCATTGCAATAGTCCAATCTGGAAGCAATAGAGGCATGAATCAGAGTCTCAGCATCAGCCACAGACGGGATGGGATTAATCTTCACTATATTTTGCAGAAGGAAGAAAGCAGTCCTTGTAATGTCTCTAATGTGAAGGTCAAAGGACATCGTAGGATCAAATGTAACCCCAAGGTTCCTCACTTTGTTTGTATGATGTATATCACACAAACCAAAGCTAAGCACCAGCTGATCTTTTTGATGCTGATGTCTTGCTGGACAAAGAACCATTATTTCAGTCTTATCAGAGTTTAAAAGTAGAAAGTTACTAGACATCCAGCTTCTCACTGCTGCAAGGCAGACGTCTAAAGATTTTATGTGGACAACATTATCAGCATATACAATTGAGCATCATCAGCATAGCAATGAAAGGCAGTCCCAAAATGCCACAGCATGTCCTCAAGGGGTGCTACATAAAGTGAAAAAGAGCAGGGGGCCAAACCGGATCCATGTGGAACCCCAAACTTCATGCCCCTGAGATCAGAGGTAGTGCCACTGCACAAAACAGTGAGAACGACGGAACAGATATGACGTCAACCACGCAAGGGCAGTTCCAGCAATCCCGAAACGATTCTCCAGCCTATCAGTTAAAATATGATGATCAACTGTGTCAAACATAGCACTGAGATCCAACAACACCAAGACTGTAGTGGTATCTGAGTCCATTGCTCGCAGAAGATGATTCCCCACTTTAGTCAGAGCTGCCTCTGTGGAATGATATTTTCTAAAAACAGACTGCAGTGGCTGAAAAAGATCATTCTCAGCAAGGTGCTCCATGAGCTGCAGCGACACCACTTTCCCAGAATTTTAGAACAAAATCATAGATTTGATATCGGCCTGTAATTTTTCAATACACTAGGGTCAAGATTGGATTTCTTAAGTAATGGTTTAATCACTTGCAGACTTGAAACATTTAGGAACGGATGCAGAAGTTAGTGAGAGTTAATAACTTCCAGCACAGTCAGCCCAAGAGTGGGCCACAGGTCCTTAAACAGTTTTGTTGGTATGGGATCAAATAAGCAGGTTGTGCTTTTTGTAGACGTCACGCGCCAAGCGAGATACCATCAAAACCTGTAAATCTAAGTAAGACGTCAGTGGCAACACCCACCTCCAAAGCAGGATGCGGTGGTTGGACCAAGGCGTGCTGAGATATGCTCAACCTAATATCTTCAGTTTTCTTCTCAAAAAAGTACAAGAAGTCCTGTGCTGAAAACGGAGAGTGAATAACAGGTGGCCGTCTGTGAATGAGAAATGCTGCCGTGTCAAACAAGAACTTTGAGTTATGTTTGTTTTTACTGATCAAATCAGAGTAATGGGTCCGCTTTCTAACCAGTAGTGCATGCTTATAATCTAAGATGGCATCCCGCCACACAAGGTGGAACACCTCTAATTTGGAACTACGCCATTTCTGTTCCAACCTCTAGCCTTCTGTCTAAGGTCACACAAGTAACCATTGAACCAAGGTGACTGTGGCTTGGGAAGGCGTGGCCTTAAAAGAGGAGGCGCAACCTTATCCAGTGTAGCCTTGAGCGCTGAATTCAAGCCATCTGCAAGACTATCCACTGATTGAACATTCTCCATACCTGAAGCCAATATTTCAAGCAGTCTAGCTTCGAGTTTAGTTGTAGTTGAGGGTTTAATGTGTTGCCGCAGTAGTAGATAAGGCTTTCGCTCCACTAAACGTAGCAACGTAAATGTAAACCTAATAAATGAGTGGTCGGAGACCACCGAGGCAAGAGGCAAAATGTCGATGTTCGCGACAGCAAGGCCACATGCGAAAACCAGATCCAGGGTATTTCCACTAATGTGCATCAAAAATCCTGAATGCATTGCTGGAATCCTAACACATCTGCAAGTTCCATAAATGATTTGCAGAGGGCTTATTTATATGAATGTTAAAGTCACCAATAATCAAAATGTTGTCCACACTCGCTGACAGGCTAGAGATGAACGCACCAAATTCATCTAAGAATTCAGAATATGGTCTGGGAGGCCTATAAACAGTGACACAATAACATGACTGATTTCCATACTTCTGACCCTGACAGTACGTAGCATCGTGGGCGAAGTGGTGAATCAGATGCTCAAACAAATTATATTTATGACCCCCAGCAGCCATAAGGTAAACCTAATCACAAAGACCATCTCTGTGTGGTCAACTGGTGCTGTGTCCATGCTTCAAGACTGCTTTGAGACCACCGACTGGCAAATGTTCAGAGCGGTTGGAACAACAGGGAGCAATGTGGACCTGGAGGAATACTCATCGACTGTGCACTGATACATCTGGAGCTGCATAGACAGTGTGACCACCGCCAAGACCATCACCATCAGGCCAAACCAGAAACCCTGGATGACCGGAAAGGTGCGCTCCCTGCTGAAAATTTGTGATGCTGCATTCAAAGACAGTGATGCAACAGCACTCAGAGCAGCCAGAAGGAACCTGTCTGCGGGAATAAAAAGAGCTAAGTCCACATATGCCCTCAAGGTTCAAGGCCACCTTCAATCTAACGACCCACGGAGTATGTGGAGGGGCATCAAATGCATCACGGACTACAAAAACAATGTAGCACAGTGCTCTGCAGACCCAACGCTCCCGTACACTCTGAATGCCTTTTATGCACGTTTTGTGGTGCCCAACACCAGTACTCCCTCCCCAGTCCCTCCCTCCCCCAAAGACCCCCCAGTCAGCAACATCACTACAGCTGAGGTGAGGAATGTGCTGCAGAGGATCAACCCCCGAAAGGCCCTGGGTCTTGACGGAATACCAGGGAGGGTCCTAAAAGACTGTGCACACCAGTTGTCTGAGGTTCTGGTGGATATATTCAACACCTCTCTGTCCCAAGCCAGACTTCCGCCGTGCCTCAAGACATCAAGGATGATCCATGTGCCAAAGACCTCTGCACCATCCTGCCTCAACGACTACAGGCCAGTTGCACTGTCAGAGTTGTAATCTGTAAAAAAAAAGCAACTCAGTTAACTAACACAAAGAATGATCACGCTAGAGACTGAATTTCATTTCCTGATCAGGGAGAGCCAGCATGACCCCTCGTCACTGTCCGTCAGTCAGCTCTGAAGGGCCCTGCCCACTCTGCTCCTGAATTTATTTACACACAGACATATTACAAAACGATATACAAGGTACAGCTGTGTTTTTTTTCAGTCAATTCATATTTGTATCACTTCGCACCTGGAAGGCGCCCTGTGGTCTTGCTCAGACAGATAGTAATTGTTCTTCAAATTGAAACATTACAGCGCCAGCCTTGAACTAGTGTACAGGCTGTGTTATTCTTTACTCAAGGCCGAAATATTAATCTGTGCTCGACAAAAACATAGCTCTAGCAAAACGGTCTGCGCATTCATTAAGCAAAAGGACAAATGTTACTTTTCTCATGGGAGCAGTTGTAATGATTACTTCAACAGTTCAGTGTATATTTCTGCTTTGACAATGAGTGATTATTTAGAAGAATAATGGTGCATGAACTCTCACACATGCATGTATGTATATATGGAAAATAGAGAACAGAATCAGAAGCAAGATCAAAGGCAGTACATCAAAGTAAAGACATTAATATTTGATAATAATATTGCTAATATATAGAAAACCCTGTCATGCACTCACCCCCATCACCACAAAGTGCTTTGAGAGGCTGGTGATGAGGCGCCTGAAGCAGACCATCGATGTGACTGTAGATGAGCACCAGTACGCGTACAGGCAAAACTGGTCCACAGCTGATGCCATCTCCACCATGGTGCATCAGGCCCTCTGCCACACAATTTCAATTTATTTTCATTTATATAGCGCCAAATCACAACAGAGTTGCCTCAAAGCGCTTCACACAGGCAAGGTCTAACCTTACCAACTCCCAGAGCAACAGTGGTAAGGAAAAACTCCCTCTGAGGAAGAAACCTCAAGCAGACCAGACTCAAAGGGGTGACCCTCTGCTTGGGCCATGTTACAAACATAAATTACAGAACAATTCACGGACAAATATACAAGACAGACTATTGGCGCACAGGACAGGAGGATCGCCAACACGAATACATCTTCCATCTCTGGATGGAGCTGCACGTTAAACAGAGAGAAAAAACAGAATCAGGCATCAGAAAGACAAAAAATGCTGTATAATTTGCCAGCATTAAACAACAAGAAAAACAGAGAAATACTAAGGTGATCACCGGCCACTAGCCCTAAACTTTACTAAAAGACCCAGAATTTAGGTAAAGTTGAGGCCACAGCCCGCTCCAATTACTAATAAATGAATTAAAAGAGTAAAAAGCGTAAAACAAAACTGTATCAGTATGCTAGCCATATGAAAGGGAAAATAAGTGCGTCTTAAGTCTGGTCTTGAAAATCTCCACAGAATCTGACTGTTTTATTGATGCAGGGAGATCATTCCACAGAACAGGGGCATGATAAGAGAAAGCTCTGTGACCCGCAGACTTCTTATTCACCTTAGGGACACAAAGTAGTCCTGCACCCTGAGAACGTAAAGCCCGGGCCGGTACGTAAGGTTTAATTAGGTTAGCTAGGTAGGGAGGTGCCAGTCCATGAATAATTTTATAGGTTAGTAGCAGAACCTTAAAATCTGATCTCACTGGGACAGGAAGCCAGTGAAGGGATGCCAAAATGGGTGTAATGTGGTTGTACTTTCTGCTTCGTGTCAAAAGTCTGGCTGCAGCATTTTGAACCAATTGGAGACCCCTAATTCTAGACTGCGGTAAGTCAGAAAATAGAACATTGCAGTAGTCCAATCTAGAAGCGATAAATGCATGGATCAGGGTCTCAGCATTAGCCATAGACAGAATGGGGCGAATCTTCGCTATATTTCGCAGGTGGAAGAAAGCAGTCCTAGTAATATTTCTAATGTGGAGGCCAAAGGACAACAAAGGATAAAAAATTACCCCAAGGTTCCTCACTTTGTCAGTGTGATGTATGACACATGAGCCTAGGCTGAGTGTTAACTGGTCAAATTGATGCCGATGTCTCACTGGACCAAGAACCATCATTTCAGTCTTATCAGTGTTTAAAAGTAGGAAGTTTCTAGACATCTAACTTCTCACTGATGCAAGGCAATCTTCTAAGGATTTTATGTGAACAAGATTACCAGCAGTTATCGGCATGTATAACTGAGTATCATCTGCATAGCAGTGAAAGGTAATCCAAAAACGCCGCAATATGTGCCCAAGGGGTGCTATATAAAGGGAGAAAAGCAGGGGGCCTAAGACAGACCCCTGTGGAACCCCAAATTTCATGTCACTAAGGTTAGAGGTAGTGTTACTGTACAAAACGCAGTGAGAACGACTGGTCAAGTATGACGTCAGCCATGCAAGGGCACTCCCAATAATCCCAAAATGATTTTCCAGCCTGTCAAGTAGAATATGATGATCCACTGTATCAAATGCAGCACTGAGATCTAACAGCAACATAACCGTAGTGGTGTCCGAATCCATTGTAAGCAGAAGATCATTCACCAGTTTAGTAAGAGCCGTCTCTGTAGAATGATATTTTGTAAAAGCAGACTGCAGTGGCTCAAAGAGATTATTCTCAGTAAGATAGTCTACGAGCTGCCGTGACACCATTTTTTCCAGAATTTTAGAGAAAAATGATAGATTTGATATTGGCCGATAGTTTTTCAATACACCAGGGTCAAGATTAGGTATCTTAAGTAATGGTTTAATCACTGCAGATTTGAAACCTTTAGGAACAGATCCAGAAGTTAAAGAAAGATTCATAATTTCCAGCACATTCAGCTCAAGAGTGGGCCACAGATCCTTAAACAGTTTTGTTGGTATAGGATCAAATAAACAGGTTGTGCTTTTTGTTATTACAAGTTTTGTCAGCATGCCTAGTGAGATACTATCAAATTCTTTAAATCTAGGTAATACCTCAGTAATGGTGCCCACCTCAATAGCAGGGTGTAGTGGCTGGGTTAAGGCATGTCGGGATATGTCTTCTATTTTCTTCCCAAAGTAATCTAGGAAATCTTGTGCTGTAAAAGGAGAGCGAACTACAGGTGGTTGTCCATGCATAAGTGTTGCCACTGTGTCGAACAAGAACTTTGAGATATGCTTGTTGTTGTTGATCAAATCAGAGTAGTAGGTCTGCTTTGTAGCCAATAATGCATGCTTATAGTCTAAGATAACATCACGCCACGCAAGGTGAAATACTTCTAATTTTGAACGACGCCATTTCCGTTCTAGACCTCTTGCTTTATGCTTGAGGTCACGCAGATAATCATTGAACCAAGGTGACTGTGATTTAGGGGAGCGTGGTTTTAACACAGTTCGAGTTCAGTTGATGCATCGCTGTAGTGATATATACGAGGTCTGTTAGAAAAGTATCTGACCTTTTTATTTTTTGCAAAAACTATATGGATTTGAATCATGTGCGCTTGCATCAGCCAAGCTTGAACATTCGTGCGTATGCAAGTTTTTTTTATGCCCGTCGGTTGCGTCATTCGCCTGTGGGCAGGCTTTGAGTGAGCACTGGTCCACCCCCTCATCGGATTTTCGTTGTCAGGGAAATGTCTGAATGGCTGGAGCAGCGCTGCATCAAATTTTTCAAGAAACTGTGAGACAGCCAGGTGGAAACCATTCGGAAAATTCAGATGGCTTTCGGTGAAAATCCTATGGGCATCACACAGATTAAGGAGCATTACAACCGGATTAAAGACGGCCCACAGCGGCTGAGGGCGCACCGCGCTTCGAGCGGCCATCGACAGGCTGAAATGACCAGATCATTTCCAAAGTGAAGGCTGTGTTGATCGTGTGACTACCAGAGAAATGGCAGAAAAGGTGGACATCAGCTATTTTTCGTCAGATTCCACTGTTACAGGAGATTTTGTAATGAAAGACGTGCGGAGGCATTCGCGCGTCGGGACGAAGCCGCAATGGCGTTAGGTCTTCCACCATTCAGAAGATTCAGACGGCTTTCGGTGCTTTTTAGTCGAGTGAGTATCTGAGTAATTGTGGAGAGCTGGGCATGTCACAACATGTCCCGTGAGACTTCCAACATGGACTTGCTTTTGTTCTCCGTCATTGCGGCTTCGTCCCGACGTGCTAACGCCTCCACACGTCTTTCATTACAAAATCTCCTGTAACAGTGGAATCTGCTGAAAAATGGCTGATGTCCACCTCTTCTGCCATTTCTCTGGTAGTCACACGACGTCCCGGATCAACACAGCCTTCACTTTGGAAATGATCTGGTCATTTCAGCCTGTCAATGGCCGTGGCGCTCCCTCAGCCGCTGTGGGCCGTCTTTAATCCGGTTGTAATGCTCCTTAATCTGTGTGATGCCCATAGGATTTTCACCGAAAGCCATCTGAATTTTCCGAATGGTTTCCACCTGGCTGTCTCACACAGTTTCTTGAAAAATTTGATGCAGCGCTGCTCCAGCCGTTCAGACATTTTCCTGACAATGAAAATCCGACAAGAGGGGAGGACCAGTGCTCACTCAAAGCCTGCCCACAGGTGAATGACGCAACCGACAGGCGTGAAAAAACATGCGCACGAAGGTTCAAGCTTGGCTGATGCAAGTGCACATGATTCAAATCCATATAGTATTTGCAAAAAATAAAAAGGTCTGATACTTTTCTAACAGACCTCGTAAGGTTGTTGTTCCACTAAACATGGCAGCGAAACTGTAAACTTAATAAGTGAGTGATCAGACACCACTGATGTAAGAGGCATAATGTCAATATTTGTGACAGCAATACCACGTGCGAGAACCAGATCCAGCGTATTTCCACTAATGCGCGTCGAATCCCGAATGCATTGCCGAAATCCTAATGCATCCACAATTTCCATAAATGATTTGCAGAGGGGATCAGAAGTCTTATTTATATGAATGTTAATGTCACCAATGATCAGAATGTTATCTACACTAGTTGACAAGTTAGAGATGAAAGCACCAAATTCATCTAAGAATTCAGAATATGGGCCAGGAGGCCTATATACAGTGACAAAGTAATACGACTGATTTTTATTCTTCTGACCTTGGCAATGTGTAATATCCTAAGCAGAGCGGAGAATCAGATGCTCAAACGAGTTATATTTGTGACCCCCAACAGCTAATAAGCTAAACCTAGATTTATAAATAAGAGCAACACCCCCGCCTTGCTTCGCATCACGAGGGAATGAATGAATGAATGAATGAAAACTGTTTATTTCGAACATTTGATACAACAACAATTACAAGATAGATCAGTAAAGACAACAACAAAAAAGTTCCTACTGTGTACCCAACATGTCCGAAAAGGGGTAGGGTGAAGCATCAGCTTATTTATCCCTACCCCTTCTTCCCCACAACCAGTAATACCCTTTGCCACATATACACATAAATTCCTACACACCTAAACCGATATCAATATATATATATATATATACATATATATACACATACACATACATATACACATCAACATACATACACATATACATATATACACATATATATACACAAACATAAATATACACCTACACATACCTACTTACATACAAAATACTATATATTTACAAGCCGAAGCAAAAAACAAAAACACCCTAACCCTCATTACCCTTCCTCCTCCCTATACCCAGAAAAAACCATATTTTTGTACCACTGTTTGAACTGGTTCATGCTTGGACATTGCTTGAGCCCCACTCCCAATCTGTTCCACATCCTCACCCCACAGACAGAAATACAGAAACCTTTTAATGTTGTTCGTGCCCACTGATGCTTTAAATTAAATTTCCCCCTCAGACTGTAATCCCCTGATCTGTTAAAAAACATATTTTTAATATTTGCTGGAAGTAAATTGTTTATTGCTTTATACACAATTTGTACTGTTTGAAAATGAACCAAGTCTGTGAATTTTAAGAATTTGGATTGTAAAAATAGTGGATTTGTATGATCTCTATAGCCAGTATTATGAATAATTCTTATAGCTCTTTTCTGCATTACTGATAGTGATTGTGTTGTACCTTTATAAGTATTACCCCATACCTCTGCACAGTACTGTAAATATGGTAAAACCAGTGAGCAGTAAAGAATGCGGAGTGAGTTGTGGTCCAGAATATGTTTCGCTTTGTTTAGAACTGAAATGCTTCTTGACAGTTTACTTTGTATATGTTTTATATGAGTCTTCCAGTTTATCTTATCATCTATTATCACCCCCAGAAACTTATTTTCATGTACCCTTTCAATATCGACCCCCTCGACTTGTAACTGAACCTGTATGTCTGTATTACAATAGCCAAATAACATGTATTTTGTTTTACTTAAGTTTAATGATAATTTATTTCTGTCAAACCATATTTTCAATTTTCCCATTTCTATACTGATCCTCCTCAGTAACTCCTGCAAATCCCCCCCTGAACAAAAAATGCTTGTGTCATCTGCAAATAATACTAATTTTAATATTTTGGAAACATTGACAATATCATTTATATAAATTAGAAACAGTTTTGGACCCAATACTGACCCCTGTGGGACGCCACAAGCATTGTCCAAGGGACGTGACTAAATGTATATGCTGGTGGGCAGGCCTCATTTAAGGGGAGGACAGCTGTAGGTTTAAGCCAGGTTTCACATAGCCCAATCATATCTAAGTGATGATCAATAATTAGATCATTGATCAACAATGATTTTGAGGACAGTGATCTTATGCTAATGAGACCCAGTCTAAGGACCTCAGTTGACAATTGAACTGTTTGGGTTTAGGGGTGGTACCAGAGTAGCATACGAGGTCTGTTAGAAAAGTATCCGACTTTCTTATTTTTTGCAAAAACCATATGGATTTGAATCACGTGTGATTGCATCAGCCAAGCTTGAACCTTCGTGCGCATGCGTGAGTTTTTTCACGCCTGTCGGTTGCGTCATTCACCTGTGAGCAGGCTTTGTGTGAGCAGTGGTCCACCCCTCTCATCGGATTTTTATTGCGAATAAAATGTCTGAACGATTTGGAGCTTTGCTGCATCAAATTTTTCCAGAAACTGTGAGAGACCTCCAGGTGGACACCATTCGGAAAATTCAGATGGCTTTCAGGGACGATTTTATGGGGATTACACAGATTAAGGAGTGCTCCAACCGGTTTAAAGACCGCCTACAGCGGCTGAGAGCGCGGTGCACTCTGAGCGCCGATTGACAGACTGAAACCCCGCTGAAACAACCAGATCATTTCCAACGTGAGGGCTTTGTTGATCCGGGACGTCGTCTGACTTCACAAAAATGGCAGAAGACGTGGACCTCAAGACTTTTTCGGCACATTCCACTGTTACAGGAGTTCTTTTCATGGAAAGAGAAGTGGAGGGATGTGCCACGGAGCCGCTCATGGTGTGGGACAAACGCACCTCCGTGTTGGTCTCACAGGACGGCTTTCAGACGGCTTTCGGTGGCTTTTCAGTCGTTTGACTATCTGAGAAATTGTGCATGAGCTGGACATGCCAGAACATGTCCTGTGAGGCTTCATCACGGCGTTGCTTTGCGGCATGCGGCTCCACCGCGACGCGCAGAATTCCTCCGCACGGCTGTCTCAATGTGCCGAAAAAGTGCAGATGTCCACGTCTTCTGCAATTCCTGTGTAAGTCAGACGACGTCCCTGATCAACACAGCGTCCAGTGTGGAAATAAACGGCACATTTCACTGTTACAGGAGTTTTTGTCATGGAAAGAGGAGCAGAGGAATTCCGCGCGTCGCGGTGGAGCCGCATGGCGCAAAGCAACGCCGTGATGAAGCCTCACAGGACATGTTCTGGCATGTCCAGGTCATGCACAATTTCTCGGATAGTGACACGACTGAAAAGCCACCGAAAGCTGTCTGAAAGCCATCTGAAAGCCGTCCTGTGTGACCAACACAGAGGTGATTTTGTGCCGCGCCATGAGCGGCACGGTGGCGCCTTCCTCCGCTCCTCTTTCCATGAAAAAAACTCCTGTAACAGTGGAATGTGCCAAAAACGTGCTGATGTCCACGCCTTCTGCCTTTTTTGTGCAAGTCAGACGACGTCCCGGATCAACAAAGCCTTCACGTTGGAAATGATCTGGTTGTTTCAGCGGGGTGCCAGCCTGTTGATCGGCGCTCTGAGTGCGCCGCGCTCTCAGCCGCTGTGGGCGGTCTTTAAACTGGCTGGAGCACTCCTTAATCTGTGTAATCCCCATAAAATGGTCCCTGAAAGCAATCTGAATTTTCCAAATGGTGTCCACCTGGAGGTCTCTCAGTTTCTGGAAAAATTTGATGCAGCAAAGCTCCAAATCGTTCAGACATTTTATTCGCAATAAAAATCAGACGAGAGGGGTGGACCACTGCTCACACAAAGCCTGCTCACAGGCGTGAAAAAACTCACGCATACGCATGACGGTTCAAGCTTGGCTGATGCGATCACACGTGATTCAAATCCATATGGTTTTTGCAAAAAATAAAAAGGTCGGATACTTTTCTAACAGACCTCGTATATAAGATGCCTAGAAGTAGGTTTAGGTTTGAGACATTCCATGTGCGTTGTAGGTAGCAGACACAAAATCTTGGCTTTTGCTGGAACAACCTCTGGGCCATCCTCAATTTCAACATCATCCAATATAGTAATGGGTATTAAGTTTGGAAAGCATATCCCTCTGATTTTTATGGACACGACTACAGCAGCAGGCCACAGTCTCAACTTGTTGAAATTCCCTCCCTGGCAAATAAACTGCACTATCACCATAGTGGATTTTCTGCACTAAATTCTCCGCTAAGCTAATGGATTCCACACCCACATTTGTCATAAGCCTTGCAGGGTCTCTAATCACCTGCTCCGTGGCCTGCTGTAAATTCCTAATGTTACCCTCCTTGTAGAGCTCTATCTATGTTCGCAGACAAGATGGCAGCACCTTCCCCAGTAGGGTGGAGGCCGTCTGGCATCAGCAAGCCATGGCGGCCCCAGAAAGAAGGCCAGTTATCAATAAAGCTAAAGCCTTGCTGTCTACAAAACTGCGCCAGCCACCTATTTAACGATGTCAGCCTGCTAAATGCCTCATCAGTACCCTGGGAGGGGAGGCGACCAGAGACTATTAATCGATGCCGACACATCTTTCTGGCAAGGTCACAAGTCCTCTCTATGTCCATTTTTGTGACCTCTGAGTCCTTCATCCTGATATCATTGGTGCCAACATGAATAACTATGTGACTATATCTCATGTCATGTTCCTTCGTCTGTCTTCCCTTCTGCAGTGTCAGCACCCTAAGATGAGATGCAATGTCGGGAGCTCTGGCCCCAGGAATACATTTAACGTCAACCGGCATCTGTAACCTGACTTTGCGGGTGATAGAATCCCCTATTACTAAAGTCCGGTGTTTCGGCCTGGAGACAGGAGTGGAAGTCACTTGTGGGCTCAGAGAATTCACATCAGGCAAATCCAAAGGGGAGAACCGGTTCACAGTTCACACTGGCGAGTGTGATCGGGGTGCCACAACTGGGCACCAAGCCCTACGGGGCTTCCTCCGCCTAGCCACAGTCCGAAAGCCGTCCTCCACTGCTGGCGTTTCTAAGCTGATGCTAATGGGCTTGCTAACCGGCCCAACACTAACCTCATCTGGAGTGCCCATAACATCTAACTCCACTGAGCTAAGAAGCTGCTCTAACTTACTGACACAGCTCTCTAAGAGAGCCACCCTATGTTTCAACATCACACAGGATTTACCGAGGGCGTAAAGTAGGATTTGTAGTGTACTTTGTGCACTAAGAAATTCAAGATTGTAGCCAAGCAAACACGTGCTAACCAATAATGGATAAGCTGACCACTCCCAAGGCTCACACAGACGCCAATAAATGAATTAAAATTCACAGTGGTTACACTGAAAAACTAACAGAAGTATTAAACAGGTAAAAAAGCAGCAGCTATAAAATACACTAAACAGTTAATTAACTAACAGACGTACAAAAAAAAAATGAAATGAAAAAAATGACGGGGTCCGAAATAGCTAATGCAAGCTAACTTCTAGCGAAAATGCTAGCCGCTCCTAAGATTTTACACAGGAGTAAAATAATTACTTAAAATTCACAGCAGTTTCGACTGAAAAACGAACAGAAGTATTAAACGGGTCAAAAAGAAAACAGCTATAAAAAGTAACGACGGGTGGAGGGGAGGAATCGACCTAGCTAGCGAAAGCTAGCCGCTAGCGAATGCTAAGTGCTAGCGATTCACAACAGGACTATCGTTAAATAACGTTCAGAGTAGATACAATTAATAACCAGAAGAGTGCTAAACAGAAATGAAAGAAGCGTATACAACCGTGTGAAGGTCAGAGTAGCGTCACAGTAACAAACAATCCGGCAGAAGCAAGTTGCCAGATCTGTGATTCGATCCTGGACTTCGCTTCTGCATTCAACACCATCATCCTGCAGAAACTGGTTTCCAAGCTGGCTGAACTAGGAGCCCCCTCAGCACTGTGCAACTGGATCCTGGACTTTCTGACTGGGAGGCCACAGTGTCAGGATCAACACCACCTCATCCTCCACCATCATCCTGAACACTGGCTCACCCCAGGGTTGTGTGCTCAGTCCACTGCTGTACACATTGATGACCTTCGACTGCAGAGCCCAGCACAAGAATAATCTTGTTAAGTTTGCAGACGATACAGCAGTGATCGGGCTCATTAGCCAAGGAGATGAGACAGCGTACAGGCGAGAAGTGGAGAACCTGACACGGTGGTGCAGAGGCAACAACCTCATCCTCAACACCCAGAAGACCAAGGAGATAGTTGTTGACACACCAACACCATGGCTGTCATCAAGAAAGCCCACCGTCTCTATTTTTTGATGAAATTGGGAAGGGCCGGACTGAACACTGAGGTCTTCAGGGCCTTCTACAGCTGTACAGTGGAGAGTGTCAAGTCCTGCTGCCTCCCTGTGTGGTATGGTGGCGGCACGGTGGCAGGCAGAGCGGAGGCGGAGAAGAAAGCGCTGCAGCGGGTGGTGAAGTCTGCACAGAGGACCATCAGATGCAGCTTACCACCCACTGGGGACACCTACATCTCCAGATGTAGAGACAAAGCCACCTGCATCCTCCGAGACTCCACCCACCCTGCGCACAGTCTGTTCACACCCCTTCCCTCTGGAAGGAGGCTGTGCAGCATCCGGACAAAAACGTCCAGACTGAAAAACAGCTTCTACCTGAATGCTGTCAGACTGTTGAACAGTTCAACATCCACCACCAAACTGTGAACATTGTACTTCATGCACTTTGTCACCTTCTTAATACTCTAACTCTGCTGCTGCTGCCGACCCTGTGCCTTGTATATATATTCTATGGCCACAGGGGTGCGCATATTGTACATTGCAAAAGTTTATATTGCAAAAGTTTATACAATAGGTTAGGTTAAAAAAAACTGTCCCAGTTAACTACACCAAGACCTAGAGAAACTGCATTTCGTTCTGCCTACAAGGGTCGAGTGACAATAAGAAGTGAGTCTGAGTCTAAATTTATAAATAAAAGCAACACCCCCACCTTGCTTCGCACCCCGAGACACGTGACTAAATGTATACGCCAGTGGGCAGGCCTCATTCAAAGGAATTGAGCCAGGTTTCACATAACCCAACCATGTCCAAGTGGTGATCCATAATTATATCATTAATCAAGAGGGATTTCGAGGGCAGTGATCTAGGCATGAGCCGGTATGAGATTTGGACGGTATGATAACAGTATTACGTATAGCTTTGAAATGTGCTTTAACATCATTATGGCTATTTGCATATGAAGCGCGCATGATTCAGGCACACTAATTGACGCGATGTCTACCGCTACGAGCACTATACCACTGATAAATTTATAGAAAATAATACTTGGCCCAGCTTCTCCAACAAAGTGCTTGGAATAGATGTATTTGTCCTTCTTGACATGTTTGTGGGAGAAATTTGGTCAACCACAAGCACGACTCGAGTCTACTGCTTGTACTTCTCAGTGGTTTCAAAGATTGGATAAAGTTTACTCCTTCCATGTAATCCTTTGCGGGTATCTTGAATCGCTCCACGTCCAACACAGGCCATAGCTACGGTGCTTTGTTGCTACCATTTTTGGCTTGAAGGGCTATTCTGCGGAAAATAAAACGAAAAAGCTGTCTTGGTCTGTTTAGATGGAGTGAAAAGTTCAATGCAGGCTTTGCCTCCTTCAGCCATGATGCTGAGCTAGCTAACAGCTGTCTGTTTGTAAACAGAGACAGAGGTGTGCGGCAGCGGCCGCCTCCGCTCTGCCTGTCAAGAATTCTCATAACCCGCTCATACCGTAGCACGGTATAACGGAAAATTTTAGTGGTTTTGATACTGTGGCTTTTTCATACCGCGGTATACCATGAAACTGGTTATCGGCCCATGTCTACATTGATCTGATGTTAATGAAGCCCAAACAGAAGACTGACATCTTTGAACAGGCCTGAGTAGCTTAAAATCCACTCCACGCTGTCCATCCAGCACCCGGAGAGTGTTAGAAACCGCTGTCGTCACATCAGGACTACAAGTCCCAGATGCCGCAGCGCTCTGATGATGTGAGCGCCGATGCGCTCAGCTGACCAGATAACCTGCACAGACGACCCAGTCCGATGGAATACAAACTTTCTCCGGGAGCCTCTGTGGACGCATTGAGGTCTGCTCCACAACCTCATCAGGAGGCGCTGAATGATCTATAGGGAATCCTGAATTCGGACCTGCCTCATAATGACCGGATCAAAAATTCCTCTGGAAAAAATAAACGCCTGCATTAAATAAGTGGCAGGTATTATGTGCATTAAAAAGATTACATTTGGTTGAGTCACTCTTTTTTCTCAGTCTGCTGTGGCGTAATCCGAAAGCCTGATTTATGCTTCTGCAACTCTAACTCTGTGGCCATGCCATGACGTCGACATGCGTGACAGTTTTAAAGTTCTGTCGCATCTTTATGAAATTTTTCTGGATTATTGTTTTTTCTGGATTTTTTTTTTGTCCCTCAACGAGCTCTTCTTCCTACAACCTCCAAATCAAAGGTACAGTGGACGATTTCTTCCATGAATTGCAGGTGTAATCATCTGCTCACTGCAAAAACTTTTAAAATATGACAGGACAGAAAGCAGTGAAAACATAAAAGTGATCACAGCCTTTTTAGGCGTTTGATTTAGCAGCACGTCAGACTGCTGGTCCCATGTCAAAACAAAAAATACACAGCCAAGGGTCAGTGCTGAACTTTAATTTCATTTTTTAACCTCTGTTACTGGGCACGTCCACACTCCTCTGTCCGGTACACGCAAGGGGTTTTTAAAGTGAATACATTGCGGTTGGACAGGAGGTTTTCTCCGATGTGAACGAAAATCTGTTATACAAAATCCTTTGTATACTGTGTTTAATACATGGAAAACCAAAGCATTGGGACTTTTTGTATTTGTGTGGGGAGTGTGAATATCCGGTTTATACGATGATAGTTTTGACAAGTTTTACTGTGTGTGTGTGTGTGTGTGTGTGTGTGTGTGTGTGTGTATATATATATATATATATATATTTTTTTTTCCCCCTGTTCTGGCAGGTGCATCATCGAACAGTGATTTTTCTTTCTCTTTCTTGTAGGTTCTCTTTGACTCTCATAGACACTCTGGATACACTAGTGGTGAGTTTTGTTTTCAGTACTGTTCTTTCACTGTGTGTGTGTGTGTGTGTATATATATGTATATGTATATATATATGTGTGTGTGTGTGTGTGTGTGTGTGTGTGTGTGTGTGTGTGTGTGTGTGTGTGTGTGTGTGTTGATTTAAATTTTTATAAGTTTTTCAACCATGTAGTTTTAAGCTGATATTTTATGTTATAAAGCGCTTTGTGACCTTTGTCTGTGAAAAGCACTATATAAATAAAGTTTACTTATTTACTATATGTGTATCCAGGGAAAATGTAATATATTGTCAGTCCAGAGTCACATTACAAAAGTGTCTTTGGAAACTGCCATTTTCAGTTTGACTCCTTACTACAAAATAGTCTGCTTTGCTTTGTAATTGTGTATTATTTGTTTTTGCCAGCTTTTGAACAAAACAACAGAATTTGAAGCTGCAGTGAGGAGAGTCCTATCAGATGTGAGACTTGACAATGACATTGTGGTGTCAGTCTTTGAAACCAACATTCGAGTGCTCGGGTGAGATTGGACTAAATTATGCACACTAAGAGCCTTATATTGACCATCTACAGCACATGGTTGAAAACACATCTTGTATTTCGGGTGTGTCCAATCCACTTTTCTATTTCCATACAAAGGAACCACAAAATACACCATTGGGCATCCATTGGGTTGTATTTAGCCACTTAAATAATCATGGATGTGTTTTTTGATATAACGAGATAAACTAGAGTTGCCAATGCCCTATAAAGGTGCCCTGACACGAGCATGTTTTTGAGACACGCAACAGCACGACCTATGCCGTGACGATGCCACCCTCTGTGTTCACAGCTGGACGTCGTTCTTTGTTCTTCCGGCTGCCACGCACTCTGCGCTGGACGCTGCATATGTAAAATAATTATTTTGTGGCGGATTAATCATTTTGTGCATGAGTGGGAGCAGCAGTCATTCATCAAAGCTCCCTGAGGTGAAGCAGTTGAGTGCCTCATTCCTGCAACACATCTCCCTCCTCCATATCAATTCAAAATCCAATCAATTTCCGCCATATCCCATCAGGTACACACACACAAACTCAGGGAGGAGGAAATCCAATGTACAAATGCACTGCAAACCAGTTATTAGGTTTTGTGTTTTTCCATTTTTACACATCTATTTTGTTTTAAAATGTTATTTTTAGTTCAGCTTTGTTGTTGTTTGATGCCCTGCTTTGTATTGCTGTGTGTATCGACAGAGTGTGTGTGTGTTGTTAAGCTGCCTGTTTAAAGTACATCTGAATATTATGCCATGTAAATAGCAGAATTGTGCACTCAGGTTCTTTGCAGTCTATGGTGCAGTCGCTTTCTACTGTCTGATTATAGTCACCTCTTAATTTATGGCCAACACAGGTGTAGGAGCACAGATGAGTGCATGTTTACATGCTGTTTAAAAACCCTGTGGGGGCCACTCTTGAAAATGACTAGTGTCAGTTGAAATAGAGCAGGCATTTGCACCGTGTGCTCATGTGTTGGTTGTGACATAGTGCACATAAGAATGGAAGAGAAATCGATTTAACATTTATTAATTTTTTAAATGTAAAAATAAATAAATAAAAAAAATCCAACTGACAACTGAAAAGACCACAGGAAGAAGAATTGAGTGAATTTTTATCTGTATTGTGTGGTTGTTGGGTGTGTGTGCATGTTATCAGAGGTCTGCTGGGGGGCCATGCCATGGCAGTGATGCTGAAGGAGGGTGGTCAACACATGCTGTGGTACCAGGATGAGCTCCTGCATATGGCTAAAGACTTGGGCCTCCGTCTGCTGCCGGCCTTCAACACCAGCAGTGGCCTTCCTTACCCCAGGGTGAGGAATACGCTTGCACTGAGACAAAATGCATTCATCCATAAATGCCATGCACTCCACTGTTTATGATATAGGGATAATCAACAAGAACGCCATTTATACCTTGCTCTTGATTTGTTTGTGGTAGTGCTCCAGCATTCAGTCATATTGATTATTAAGTCTAATTCTTCTTAGGATAAGAAGAGTGCTAATCATACTATTGAAAATAACGATACACTTTTTGAAACTAAAGGGTAATAATGAATGTGATGCCACAGATCAGTAATTATACTGAGCTCCACCTGGTTGACAGCAGCTGCTCATGCAGTTCAAGCTTTTGTTCTTCTGTGATCTCTATTTTGTTTATTTTATAACCAGTTCTTGGGTGACCAGCTAGATTAGCTAAGTTGTTTCTGGACAGTCTTACATCCTACCTGTGTTTCTGGTTTGAGAGCTGTTCATACAAAAATCATCCATTAGCCATTATGACTGTTAACAATGTTAGATTAATGTGATAATACCTTTTGGATTATGGGTGAAAAGTGCTCATGTTTTGCTTATTTTTTTTAATAACTAATTTGCAATGTGTCATTATTGTAGATGTTTAGGGCATAGTAAATATGTCTACAATTCATGCATGGGTTCTGAAAAAGTGTCCTTTGAGGGTAAGGGGTTATTCAGCATCCATTAGACTCCATTTCACAGGTCTAGGCTGAAGTAACATTTGAAAATCAAATGAGCATCTGAAAGCACATTTTTGAATATTATTAATTTATTTTTCTATCAACAATAGGTGAACTTGAAATACGGTGTCAGAGGTCCAGAGACGAGAACAGGAACAGAAACGGACACGTGTACAGCATGCGCAGGAACTATCATCCTGGAGTTTGCTGCCTTAAGTCGATTCACTGGGGATCCTGTTTTTGAGGTAACAAATGATCATCAAATCCTATCGTGCTTATCGTGCTATCGCTCATCTTTTCTTTCTTAGTTTCATTTCCTTCATTCAAGGGTAGGAACTGAGTAATGTGATTAAAATAGTGTTCATCTGTGGATCCTCTGTGTAACTTAAACTATTGTCAAAATAAATCAAGAAAAGAGCTTCCACAGAGTGGCACATTGTGTCCTGTGTGATTAGGATCCATTTTCTCAGTAGTTGCAAATTGTTTCATAAAGATGAGAGTAGGTATGTAACAACAGTGGATCAGAAATAAAGAATTGTGACTGATGGCTCAATTGGAAATAAACAATTTGGGCTGGACTCAGCTTTACACTTGTAAGATTTTTTTTTTTTTTTGGTTTTTAATTTTCTGAATTCGGGTTGTTGAGAATGCCCAGGAGTTATTTGTTGCTGCATCCGCCAGATCATGGAACTCCTTTGATTCTTGACTGACAACTATCCGGCTAAACAAAATTCCTCAGAGGTTGTGCAAATCCTAAAACAATGAAAAGGCTTTATGAGTTTGTTGAGCTATATTCCTGAAGTTATGAAGACGTTTATTTCAACATACGTGAACATTCTCACCATGCATTATGGCATAAAGGCACACCCTGTATACACAAATAATTTCAAAAGCTGACTCAAGTCTTTTGAAATGATTTGTGTTTATTTGTTTAGCACCAGCTACAGCCGGATCTGACTTGCCTCGTCCTCATCTCTCCTGACCGATTCACATCTGCTTTATATAAAGCATTTCTTCATATGCTTCTACAGGAATCATTGAATAATGTTTTTAAGTTCATCAGTTTTATTTTAAACTTGCTCCGTGATGTCCATGCTGTGCTACCATACCTCAATTCTAAAATCTCACTTCTGCACTCTGATACATAGCATATCTGTGTGTGTGCTGCACTTCACCACAAGGGTTGCCAGGTCTTTCTGTCAAAACCAGCCAAATATCTACTCAGAACTAGCCCAAAGCACCCCATCACAAATTCTCGCCCGATGACAGAACTCAAAAAATGTGACCATTGACAACTGTATGCCACTATCACCTCTGCCAAGGATGACATGATACCTGTAGAACCAGTTCCTCCTTGTGTTTATGAGAAGCAAACAAAAATCTTTAGGTTTCTTTTAATACATGTATCTGTTATTAGAAGCAAATTTATGCCTATCTGGGTTTGTCCAGGAGTTTCACAGGTCCATTTCGTGCAGCTTAAAACGTGGCCAATCCCCAGAGGTGACACAAAACACCTTTCTGTGTAACTGCTTAAGCGGCACCTGTGGGTTTTGTTGTTGTCTCACGTGTAGTTTGTGCACTATAGGGGCTGTCACATTTCCAGGGAGATCTGCTGCTGGTTTGACATATATGCTGGATTTTGAGTGGTTTTTCATCATATTTGCACGCTGAAAGAACTGATCCATAACCAATAAAAACAGATTTGTTTTAAAACCATTGCAGGGCCTGAAAAAAAGTCACGTGACTGTTGTGTTTTTACTTTGTCTTCCGAGCGGACTGGTGCTACACACTGGGCTGTGTGATTCCAACTCTGGATTATAGACTTGATGGGGAAAAAAAGGACAAAATTGTGGTGAGTCCACAATGAACTTAATGTACCTACTTGTATATTAAAACATTCCATGCAAGGTGTTTTCATGTAGGTGTTGTCAGGCGTATGGTACTTGGGGGGAGCATGCACACATAATCCAAACTGAATGTGCAGTGGACATAAACGTGGAAAAAGGATTAATTTAATATAACCCCCCGCTGGCCGAAGGCCTGAAGGGGGGTTATGTCTTGGTGATTTTCTTGAGTCCATCCCAAAAAGGGTGTAAGTGTTCTGAAATCAATTCCTCTCACATTAAGAGTTTTGGAGCTTTGCCGAACCATAGGCCCAGGCGGTCTGTGAAATCTTCAGTCTGCGGACAGGACATTTTTTTTTCTCTTATTGCACATTTCATTTGCACTTTTTATTACTGTGATTTATTCAGTGTTTAGTGTGTATTTATACATGCTGTACAGATATCAGCTCAAACCAAAGTCAAATTCCTTCTTTTCTGTGGATACTTGGCAAATAACACAGCTTTTGAAAAACGGCTGTGGAGTGCAGCATTTCCACAAAAGCTGCTTGTTGATTAAAAACTCTTACCAAATCTGAATAAAGGCTTTTTGTCTTTATGAATAGTTAAACATGATTCATTTAAAGTGTGTGTCCTTTTTGCTTCATCTGCGGAGGTGGAGAGCAGCCAGTGGACCAAACCATGTTTTTTAAAGATAAAGATAAACTTTATTGATCTCACAGAGGAGAAATTCACATGTTACGCCAGCTCTTAAAAAACACACAAGGTGGGTGCAAGTAGAGGAAAATGTTCATCAAGCAGCGTGTGCAAGGATAAGCAATAATAATAATACTTGTAACAGTATAAGACATAAGAAATGAGGTAGAAATAGAATATGTATTTATATATACAGACACACATGCATTTTAAAAAATATATACAAACACACTGCTTCACTTTAAATGCGCAATAAGTACATTTCAGACGATCCGCGTGGACCCTTTCTCTTAAAAGGCTTTATTTTACTCAGCGTGTGGCTTTGTAAATTTGCAGTGTCGCCTGCTACATTGATTGGCACTTACATTTGTTATGCACATGTTCTATGGTCTCCTCTGTTTTGTGGGTGCATTACAGCGTCACATACAGGCCTGGCATATGTGCTACAGCTTTAAACGAAGCCTCAAGGCTTTGCCTCGAACAGTTTTTGTAATCGAATTATTCGATGAATCGTTTCAGCCCTGAATACCCCCTTCTGTCTGTATTAATGTAGCAGCTATGGGAAATTTAGTCCCCCTCAGGCCAAAATTATTGGAGTGTTATATAAATATAGAGAGAATGAAACCTTTATCACTTTGAAGCACGTCTTGACACTAAATAAGGTGCGTGTTTATGTTTAAAATAATATGTAGTTAAATACTGCTTAAACAGTTTTATTAAGAAATCAGGAGGACACCTTGTAACCTGGAAAACAAATGCCTATTGTGTACAATAGCAGACCATGAAACCAAAAAGGAGTAGCACCCCCTGCCTCCAGAGCTGGCATTTCTCCCAGACTAACAGTTAACAGACCGGGAGTGTGACAAGATTGTACGCCAATTCAGTGAATTACTGGGGCTGCTTCAGCGATAGTTCAAGGTTGACTGTGAGAGCTTTGCTGTTGACATACAACCCCTGGCAAAAATTATGGAATCACCGGCCTTGGAGGATGTTCATTCAGTTGTTTAATTTTGTAGAAAAAAAGCAGATCACAGACATGACACAAAACTAAAGTAATTTCAAATGGCAACTTTCTGGCTTTAAGAAACACTATAAGAAATCAGGAAAAAAAAATTGTGGCAGTCAGTAATGGTTACTTTTTTAGACCAAGCAGAGGGAAAAAAATGGAATCACTCAATTCTGAGGAAAAAATTATGGAATCATGAAAAACAAAAGAACGCTCCAACACATCACTAGTATTTTGTTGCACCACCTCTGGCTTTTATAACAGCTTGCAGTCTCTGAGGCATGGACTTAATGAGTGACAAACAGTACTCTTCATCAATCTGGCTCCAACTTTCTCTGATTGCTGTTGCCAGATCACCTTTGCAGGTTGGAGCCTTGTCATGGACCATTTTCTTCAACTTCCACCAAAGATTTTCAATTGGATTAAGATCCGGACTATTTGCAGGCCATGACATTGACCCTATGTGTCTTTTTGCAAGGAATGTTTTCACAGTTTTTGCTCTATGGCAAGATGCAGTATCATCTTGAAAAATGATTTCATCATCCCCAAACATCCTTTCAATTGGTGGGATAAGAAAAGTGTCCAAAATATCAACGTAAACTTGTGCATTTATTGATGATGTAATGACAGCCATCTCCCCAGTGCCTTTACCTGACATGCAGCCCCATATCATCAATGACTGTGGAAATTTACATGTTCTCTTCAGGCAGTCATCTTTATAAATCTCATTGGAACGGCACCAAACAAAAGTTCCAGCATCATCACCTTGCCCAATGCAGATTCGAGATTCATCACTGAATATGACTCTCATCCAGTCATCTACGATTGCTTTTCCTTAGCCCATTGTAACCTTGTTTTTTTTTCTTCAGTTTAGGTGTTAATGATGGCTTTCGTTTAGCTTTTCTGTATGTAAATCCCATTTCCTTTAGGCGGTTTCTTACAGTTTGGTCACAGACGTTGACTCCAGTTTCCTCCCATTCGTTCCTCATTTGTTTTGTTGTGCATTTTCAATTTTTGAGACATATTGCTTTAAGTTTTCTGTCTTGACGCTTTGATGTCTTCCTTGGTCTACCAGTATGTTTGCCTTTAACAGCCTTCCCATGTTGTTTGTATTTGGTCCAGAGTTTAGACACAGCTGACTGTGAACAACCAACATCTTTTGCAACATTGCGTGATGATTTAGAAAATATAGAAATATAGAAAATATATATTAAGCGAGTCATATCCAATTAATTTCACATATTTTGCTAAGTATTTAATAGTAAAATAGCAAATAAACACTACTTTAAAACCTGCTTTTGGACTCTTTACCCGCAACAATGCACTCCCGCTGGTGCAATTGTTTACGCTGCAGTGGCTTCTGGGATGCATAGTTTTTGAAACCAGGAAGTGAAATATGTACACAGTGTTGTATCTTGGCCTTTTTTTAATGTTTCGACCTTATTTTTTAATTTAAATGATAGCCGTTTTGGTCACGAGTACCCACGCAGCTGATTAGCCCTTCACGTATCTGTATATGCTTAATATTAGCATTTTTCGGAACGCCTATGGCCAAAATGAATGGAGAAATTTACTTCCGGCACCAGTCGGCTCTTCGAGGTGGGCAGTCACTTTTGAGCTCCATTAACCACTCAGACCATGTCCTTAAAGAGAGGTTTGTCTTGATGACCTCTGGGAGGGGTTATCTCGCTCCCAGCAGGAAAACAAACAGATATTGGTAAGGTTGGTAAGGTTAGACCTTACTTGTGTGAAGCGCCTTGAGGCAACTCTGTTGTGATTTCACAATATACAAGGTCTGTTAGAAAAGTATCCGACCTTTCTATTTTTTTCAAAAACCTGATGGATTTGAATCACGTGTGCTTGCATGAGCCAACCTTGAACCTTCGTGCGCATGTGATTTTTTTTTTTTTTCATGCCTGTCGGTTTTCTAACAGACCTCGTATAATTGAAAATAAATTGAAATTGAGATAAGCAAATTCCTTTGTTTCTTCTGCTATTAGACTTTAAAATGTTAGTGACAGTGCTTGACTTGAAACCTTCATGTCTGGATCCTTGGCTGATGTCCTATCCTGTTTTCTGACATTCTTGTGCAATGTTATGTCCTTTGCTGCGATCCGTGTGTGTGGTAATGTTACATTCTTTGCTGTGACCCATGATTGTAAACTGAATTGCCCCTTGGGGATAAATAAAGTTTTTTGAATCTGAATTCAATTTATTTATTTCCTTTATATAGCGCCAAATCACAACAGAGTTGCCTCAAGGCGCTTCACACAGGTAAGGTCTAACCTTACCAACCCCCAGAGCAACAGTGGTAAGGAAAAACTCCCTCTGAGGAAGAAACCTCAAGCAGACCAGACTCAAAGGGGTGACCCTCTGCTTGGGCCATGCTACAAACATAAATTACAGAAATAATTCACAGAACAATTCACGGACGAATATACAAGAATTGCTGTTGGTGCACAGGACAGGAGGATCGCCAACACAAACACAACTCCCATCTCTGGATGGAGCTGCACCTTAAACAGAGAAAAGACAGAATCAGGCATCAGAAAGACAAAAAAATACTGTATAATTTGCCAGCATTAATCAACAAGAAAAACAGAAGAAATACTAAGGTGATTGCCGGCCGCTAGCCCTAAACTTCACTAAAAGACCCAGAATTTAGGTGAAGTTGAGGCCACAGCCCACTTCAATTACTAATAACATGAATTAAAAGAGTAAAAAGCATAAAACAAAACTACACCAGTATGCTAGCCATATGAAAGGGAAAATAAGTGCGTCTTAAGTCTGGACTTGAAATTCTCCACAAAATCTGATTGTTTTATTGACGCAGGAAGATCATTCCACAGAACAGGGGCACGATAAGAGAAAGCTCTGTGACCTGCAGACTTCTTATTCACCTTAGGGACACAAAGTAGTCCTGCACCCTGAGAGCGTAAAGCCCAGGCCGGTACGTAAGGTTTAATTAGGTCAGCTCGGTAGGGAGGTGCCAGTCCATGAATAATTTTATAGGTTAGTAGCAGAACCTTAAAATCTGATCTCACTGGGACAGGAAACCAGTGAAGAGACACCAAAATGGGTGTAATGTGGTCAAACTTTCTGCTTCGTGTCAAAAGTCTGGCTGCAGCATTCTGATCCTATTGGAGACCCCTAATGCCAGACTGCGGTAAACCAGAAAATAGAATATTGCAGTAGTCCAATCTAGAAGAGATGAACGCATGAATCAGGGTCTCAGCATCAGCCATAGGCAGGATGGGACGAATCTTCGCTATATTTCGCAGGTGGAAGAAAGCAGTCCTAGTGATATTTCTAATATGGAGACCAAAAGACAACGAAGGATCAAAAATTACCCCAAGGTTCCTCACTTTGTCAGTGTGATGTATGACACGTGAGCCTAGGCTGAGTGTTAACTGGTCAAATTGATGCCGATGTCTCACTGGACCAAGAACCATCATTTCAGTCTTTTCAGAGTTTAAAAGTAGGAAGTTTCTAGACATCCAACTTCTCACTGATGCAAGGCAATCTTCTAAGGATTTTATGTGAACGAGATTACCAGCAGTTATCGGCATATATAACTGAGTATCATCTGCATAGCAGTGAAAGGTAATCCCAAAATGCCGCAATATGTGCCCAAGGGGTGCTATATAAAGGGAGAAAAGCAGGGGGCCTAAGACAGACCCCTGAAGAACCCCAAATTTCATGTCACTAAGGTTAGAGGTAGTGTTACTGTACAAAACACAGAACGACTGGTCAAGTATGACGTCAGCCATGCAAGGGCACTCCCAGTAATCCCAAAATGATTTTCCAGCCTATCAAGTAGAATATGATGATCCACTGTATCAAATGCAGCACTGAGATCTAACAGCAACAGAACCGTAGTAGTGTCCAAATCCATTGTAAGCAGAAGATCATTCACCACTTTGAATGATATTTTCTAAAAGCAGACTGCAGCGGCTCAAAGAGATTATTCTCAGTAAGATAGTCTACGAGCTGCCGTGACACCACTTCTTCCAGAATTTTAGAGCAAAATGATAGATTTGATATCGGCCGATAGTTTTTCCATTCCCTAGGGTCAAGATTAGGTTTCTTAAGTAATGGTTTAATCACTGCATATTTGAAACGTTTAGGAACAGATCCAGAAGTTAAAGATAATAATTTCCAAAGAGTGGGCCACAGGTCCTTAAATAGTTTTGTTGGTATAGGATCAAATAAACAGGTTGTGCTTTTTGTTAACGTTATAAGTTTCGTCAGCATGTCTAGAAAGATACCATCAAATTCTGTAAATCTAGCTAATACCTCAGTAGTGGCGCCCACCTCAATAGCAGGGTGTAGTGGCTGGGTTAAGGCATGCTGGGATATATTCAACCTAATGTTATCTATTCTCAAAGTAATCCAGGAAATCTTGTGCTGTAAAAGGAGAGCGAAGTACAGGTGGTTGTCCATGAATAAGTGTTGCCACCGTGTTGAACAAGAACCTTGAGCTATGCTTGTTTTTGTTGATCAAATCAGAGTAATAGGTCCGCTTTGTAGCCAATAGTGCATGCTTATAGTCTAAGATAGCATCACGCCATGCAAGGTGGAATACTTCTAATTTTGAACGACGCCATTTCCGTTCTAGACCTCTTGCTTTATGCTTGAGGTCATGCAGGTAATCATTGAACCAAGGTGACTGTGATTTGGGGGAGCGTGGTTTCAACACAGGTGGTGCAATCATGTCGAGATCGTTTTGAGCACTGAGTTTAAACTATCCACAAGTCTGTCTACTGACTGGGTATTGGTCAAAAGTGAGGCTAAGACATCAGGCAATCTAGCTTCTAATTCAGTCGTAGTTGAGGAGTTTATGCATCACCGTAATGATAAATAAGGTTGTTGTTCCACTAAACACGGCAGTGAAACTGTAAACTTAGTAAGTGATTGATCAGAGACCACTGATGTAAGAGGCATGATGTCAATATTCGTGACAGCAATACCACGTGCGAGAACCAGATCCAGGGCATTTCCACTAATGTGCGTCGAATCCCGAATGCATTGCCGAAATCCTAATGCATCCAAACTTTCCATAAATGATTTGCAGAGGGGATCAGAAGGCTTATTTATATGAACGTTAAGTCACCAATGATCAGAATGTTATCTGCTGTCGTTGACAAGTTAGAAATGAACGCACCAAATTCATCTAAGAATTTAGAATATGGGCCAGGAGGCCTATATACAGTGACAAAGTAATACGGCTGATTTTTATTCTTCTGACCTTGGCAATGTGTAATATCCTGAGCGGAGAATCAGATGCTCAAACAAGTTATATTTGTGACCCCCAACCACTAATAAGCTAAACCTAGATTTATAAATAAGAGCTACACCCCCGCGTTGCTTCGCATCACGAGGGACGTGACTAAATGCATATGATGGTGGGCAGCCCTCATTTAAGGGGAGGACGGCTGTAGGTTTAAGCCAGGTTTCACATAACCCAATCATATCGAAGTGATCATTAATTAAATCATTAATCAACAATGATTTTGAGGACAGTGATCTTATGTTAATGAGACCCAGTCTAAGGACCTCAGTGGGGTTGACAGTTGAGCTGTTTGGGTTTAGGGGTGGTTCCAGAGTGGCATATATAAGATGCCTGGAAGTAGGTTTAGGTTTGAGACATTCCACACGCGTTGTAGGTAGCAGACATGAAATCTTTGATATTGCTGGAACAACCATTGGGCCATCCTCAATTTCAACATGATCCAATATAGTATTGGATATTAAGTCTGCAAAGCATATCCCTCTATGATTGTTATGGACACGTCTACGGGAGCAGGCCACAGTCTCAACTTGTTGAAATTCCCTCCCTGTCAGATAAACTGCACTATCACCATAGTGGATTTTCTGCACTAATTTCCCCGCTAAGCTAATGGATTCCACACCCACATTTGTCATAAGCCTTGCAGGGTCTCTAATCACCTGCTCCGTGGCCTGCTGTAGATTCCTTAAGTTACCCTCCCTGTAGAGCTCTATCTATGTTTGCAGACAAGATGGCGGCGCCTTCCCCAGTAGGGCGGAGGCCGTCCGGCATCAGCAGGCCACGGTGGCTCCAGAACGAAGGCCAGTTATCAATAAAGCTAAAGCCTTGCTGTCTACAAAACTGCTCCAGCCACCTATTTAATGATGTCAGTCTGCTAAACGCTTCATCAGTACCCCGGGAGGGGAGGGGACCAGAGACTATTAATCGATGCCGACACATATTTCTGGCAAGGTCACAAGTCCTCTCTATGTCCATTTTTGTGACCTCTGAGTGCTTCATCCCGATATCATTGGTGCCAACGTGATTAACTATGTGACTATATCTCATGTCATGTTCCTTCGTCTGTCTTCCCTTCTGCAGCGTCAGCACCCTAAGATGATATGCAATGTCGGGAGCTCTGGCCCCAGGAATACATTTAACGTCAGCCGGCATCTGTAACCTGACTTTGCGGGTGATCGAATCCCCTATCATTAAAGTCCGGTGTTTCGGCCTGGAGACAGGAGTGGAAGTCACGCGTGGACTCAGAGAATTCACATCTTACAAATCCAAGGGGGAGATCTGATTTACAGTTTGCACTGGTGAGTGTGATCGGGGTGCCACAATCGGGCACCAAGCCCTATGGGGCTTCCTCCGCCTAGCCACTGTCCGACAGCCGTCCTCCACAGCCGGCATTTCTAAGCTGATGCTAATGGGCTCGCTAGCCGGCCCAACACTGACCTCATCTGGAGTGCCCGTAACATCTAACTCCACTGCGCTAAGAAGCTGCTCTGACTTACGGACACGGCTCTCTAAGAGAGCCACCCTATCTTCCAACATCACGCAGGATTTACGAAGGGTGTAAAGTAGCATTAGTAGTGTACTTTGTGCACTAAGAAATTCAAAAATGTAGCCAAGCAAACACGAGCTAACCAATAATGGATAAGCTAACCACTCCTGAGGCTCACACAGACACAGATAAATGAATTAAAATTCACAGCAGTTACACTGAAAAACTAACAGAAGTATTAAACAGGTAAAAAAGCAGCAGCTATAAAATACACTAAACAGTTAATTAACTAACAGGAGTGTAAAAAAATGAAATGAAAAAATGACAAGGGTCAGAAATAGCTAACGCAAGCTAACCGCTAGCGAAAATGCTAGCCGCGCCTAAGATTTTACACAGGAGTAAAAATGACTTAAAATTCACAGCAGTTCAACTGAAAAACGAACAGAAGTATTAAACGGGTCGAAAAGAAATAGCTAAAGTAACAACGGAGAGGGGAGGTGTCGACCTAGCTAGCGAATGCTAACCGCTAGCGAATGCTTACTGCTAGCGATTCACAACAAGACTGTTGTTAAATAACGTTCAGTCGATACAGTTAATAACCAGAAGAGTGCTAAACAGAAATAAAAGAAGCGTATACAACCGTGTGAAGTTCAGAGTGGCGTCACAGCAACAAACAATCTGTCAGAAGCAAGTTGAATCTGCTGTACATGGCATTTGAGTGTGGCTCCAATTTTCCACGAGTGCCATTCCACTCCTCCTTCATGCACCATTCTGCCACACTTTTGTTATGTGTGAAGGGGCCCGGCGATGCAAGATACACATCCCACCTGCAGGCACAGAAGGCAGAACTAGAGAATCAAAAGAAACTGAGAAAGAGGGCTGAAGAAGAAAGTGAACTAAATGATGCAAAGAAGCAGCTCAAAAACTGACGCAAACTTACGAATCATTAACAAAAGATGCTGATGAGCAGGAACATTGGTTGGTCCTGAACAAAGGACCAACGTTACAGGGCTGCAAAGTCAAATGCCCTGAGGCAGAAAGGCAAAGAAGTGGAAGATGACATGAAGAAGGAGAATGATGTTGTCAGTGAGCTCTCTGGTGAGGAGAGGAAGGCTCCTGTCTTGTGCACTGCATGGGCTCCCAAAGTTTCCTGTATATTTGTTTTGTAAATTGTGTCGGTAGTATGGCCCAAGTAGAGGGTTGCCACTCTGAGTCTGGTTATTTTTAATAAATTTCAAAATAACTTTTTTCATGTTGTCATTTTGGGGTGTTGTGACTAGAATTTTGAGGGGAAAAAAATTTATTTCATCCATTTTGGAATAGAGCTGTACCATAACAAAATGTAGAAAAAGAGAAGCGCTGTAAATACTTTCTGGATGCACTGTATAGTGTTCGTGACCAGTAAACCTCAGCTTACGACACACACTGAACACTCATCAGAGTCCATATATGCATAGAGATCTGTATCACATATAATGTACATACTCACCATCATCCACAAGCCCACTTCTCACTATTGTCATTGCTTTTTAAGCTGCAGTCACTTTAATTCTTATTACTCCTTACTTTATCCTTGTCCTGATTTATGTCTTGTCTGGCTTTGTGATAGTACTGTGAGCAAGTGAAACCAGAGTCAAATTTTTTGTACATACTTGGACAATAAAGCTGATTCCGATGTTACACACCTGTTGAGGAACCCCCACCCCTGAATTGTAGAAACTTGGGGGGAGGGGGGGGTTTGGTAACATAAAACAGTTTTTGTCTGTGCATCTCTTTATTTTTAATTGGAATTGTTTTTTTTTTTTTTTGTTTTTTTTTTGCACAGCCATCACAAATTACAAAGATTTTTGACAATCACTTCTCAAGGGGACACCTCTGAAAACTTTAAAAATTAATATCTAGCAATATTGTAACCGATGTTCCCTCAAATTCAAAAAATATACCTCATGTTAGTCTCACTAAGTAACAGTTCCTTTGACAATCATTCCAGCTGTTCCCAGCATCCTCTAGAGAGACTTGATAGCAAAGACATACAGTCATTGTCTCTGGTCACTGGTTGTCATCCAGGTCTCATTACCATACAGTAAGAAGAATCATGACACAAAATACTTGGACCTTCGTTGTCCTATAAGGGTATTGGCAAAACAAAACACCTTTGTCCGGCAACCTCATGACTCTGAGGACTCTGAGGCACAAATGTCACTGCTGAGATAAATTAATGTCTCTATAAGTTTGACACTTACTGCTCACAGGTAAACTTCTGATGGCCAATTTCAGAAAGTCATTGGAAGCCTGGATCTTAGTTTTGATCTTGATTACTTTGTGCATCAAAAAAGGAAGTTCCTTCAACTTCTCCCTTGTTTTCACTTGAGGTCACCGTAGCAGATTAGAGGCTTATCTACGTACATGTTGATTTGGCACAAGTTTTACAGTGGATGCTCTTCCTGTCACAACTCCACATAACATGGCGAATAGGCATGGATGGTCTTGAACCGGGAACTTTCTGCTCTGGAAACCAGTATACTAGCCATTGGACACCACTTCACCTTACCTGTGCATCAAAGAAAAAAAAAAATCATTCAGACTTCCACAATAAATTCACACAGTACGAGGTCTGTTAGAAAAGTATCGGACCTTTTTATTTTTTGCAATAACCTTATGGATTTGAATCATGTGTGCTTGCATCAGCCAAGCTTGAACCTTCGTGCGCATGCGTGAGTTTTTTCACGCCTGTCGGTTGCGTCATTCGCTTGTGAGCACGCTTTGAGTGAGCACTGGTCCTCCCCCCTCGTCGGATTTTCATTGTGAGGAAAATGTCTGAACGGCTGGAGCAGCAATGCGTCAAATTTTTCCAGAAACTGTGAGAGACAGCCAGGTGGACACCATTCGGAAAATTCAGATGGCTTTCAGGGACGATTTTATGGGCATCACACAGATTAAGGAGTGGTACAGCCGGTTTAAAGACGGCACACAATGGCGGAGGGCGCGCCGCACACTGAGCAGTGATCGACAGGCTGAAACGACCAGATCATTTCCAAACTGAATGCTGTGTTGATCCGGGACGTCGTCTGATTGCCAGAGAAATGGCAGAAAAGGTGGACATAGCACTTTCCCGGAGATTTTGTCATGAAAACAAGAGCGGAGGAATTCGCCATGGAGCCACTAATGGTGCGGAACGAAAACACCTCTGTGTTTGTCTAACAGGACATGTTGTGACATGCTCAGCTCTTCGACAATTTCTTGGATACTCACTCGACAGAAAAGCCACCCAAAGCCGTCTGAATCTTCCGAATGGTGGAAGAGCTGGGCATGTCCCGTGAGACTTCCAACACGGAGGTGCTTTTTGTTCTGCGCCATTAGCGGCTCTGTCCTGACGCACGAATTCCGCCGCACGTCTTTCATTACAAAATCTCCTGTAACAGTGTAATGTGCCGAAAAAGTGCTATGTCCACCTCTCTTGCCATTTCTCTGGTAGTCAGACGACATCCCGGATAAACACAGCCTTCACTTTGGAAATGATCTGGTCGTTTCAGCCTGTCGATGGCCGCTTCAAGCGCGGCGCGCCCTCAGCCGCTGTGGGCCGTCTTTAATCCAGTTGTAATGCTCCTTAATCTGTGTGATGCCCATAAGATCTTCACCGAAAGCCATCTGAAGTTTCCGAATGGTTTCCTCCTGGCTGTCTCTCACAGTTTATGAAAAAATTTTGATGCAGCAAAGCGGCAGTCGCTCGACCATTTTCCTGACAGTGAAAATCCGCCGAGGGGGCTGGACCACGCCTCCCACAAAGCGTGCTCACAGGCGAATGACGCAACCGACAGGCGAGAAAAAACTCACACATGCGCACGAAGGTTCAAGCTTGGCTGATGCAATCACACATGATTCAAATCATAAGGTTATTGCAAAAAATAAAAAGGTCCGATACGTTTCTAACAGACCTCGTATTTATGATAGATAAGGAGAAATCTGTTTTGACACTATAACCTCAGTAAAGTGTAAAGGTAAAAATGGCCATCCATCCATCACCTGACAGGCCGCCACCTGACTGCTCTGCCCACATGCTTCACCTGCCGTTAGTGACTGAGGGGCAAATGATGGGCAACCAGTTTTCTCTTTTTTGTTGTATTCATTTTAACTACTTGCTATTTGATAATGTCAATGGAATTTTTAAATTCTTCATTAATCTTATTCTAATTGGTGTAATAAAGGGCTGAGCTTTGTGTATTAAAGTGTCACTGAAACATTTTATTATGTTGTCCCAAAGTTACACAACTGGAAACTTCTTTTTATGGCTGCAGCAGACTGTTGATCAAGTGCTGAGTCAATCAGTGTAATCCTAAAAACAAAGGGACAGCTACTGCCCATTGATTTCTCTTTCTAATCAATAATGCATCCTATCATGCACCCATGTAGGCCCATGCTAGGAGAGCCCTTGACTTTCTGTGGGAGAAGAGACAGCGGAACAGCAATTTAGTCGGAACAACCATTAACATCCACTCTGGAGAGTGGGTCCGCAGAGGTGAGACAGCTGAGACGTGATGACATAACGACAGCTGTTTTTTGGTCTGGCTGTGAATGTATTTGGAGGGACAGCAGAAAAAGGGGAAACCAGAACAGTTAATAATCAGTTTTCTGTTGTCTTAATACTTAATACATGTTACGTGATGTTTGTCTATCCAGACAGCGGAGTCGGAGCGGGAATTGACTCCTACTATGAATACCTGCTGAAGGGCTACATTCTCTTGGGAGAAGACCTGTTTCTACAGCGGTTCAATATTGTGAGATTACACACACACACACACACACATACATACATACATACATACATACATACATACATATATATATATTTTATATCTTCTTCTGTAATAATGGAGATTCATCACAATGGTCTTCAGCATGTGAGAAAGTGTTATATTTTAAGTTTGTGCAGAAGGATTCAGTTTCAACAGGATATTTTGCCCAGAAATCAGGCTTTTAAAAAAAAAAATCTAAACATTAACTTTAGCCCTGTTTAGCTCATGTGGGCCAAAGGTCCGGTGAGCTAACACTGTGGGTCATCTGTCTGTTGGTGTGTGTAAACATCATCTTCTCTGAAACTGCTGGACCAATGATGCTGAAACTTGGTGCGCACATTCCTACCCATGAGGACACCAAAGTTACTTCGAGGTGTTCCAATCCCATTTCATATATGGCGGCCATCTTGAAAAGCTCACATATATCCATTTGTCACCCATTTATCTAGCAGTTTAGTTGAAATTTGCTACATCTGTAGCAGTCGGCAAGCCCAAAAAAATATTAAATATGTTTTATGAAATTTTCAATTTTGACCTTGATATGACCCCTGGACTGTCATCACATCCACTTTTCCAGTTGTCACTTTAAACATCTTCTGCAAAACCACTGAACCAGTGAAGCTCAAACTAGGTGTGCATGTTCCTACCCATGAGGACACCAAGGTTTGTTTGAGGCATTGCAATCCGATTTAACATATGTGCTGCCATGGCAGCCATATGAAAATGATACCTAGAGCCATTGTCAGTAGTTTTTAAAGATACTGAGGACTGGAATTTGGTACAAGGGTAGCTAGTAGGTAGCTCCAAAACATATCTGACATGTTTTTAAATTTATATATATATATATTAAATTTAATTTTATTTATTTTTTTGACCATGATACAATCTTTGGAGTTTGGCCGTTGCCCACTTTTCTAGCTGAAATTGTAATGTCTGTGGCACTATTTTTTTTATTTCTTGTGCTCACAGGGATTATTTTATGTAAAAATTACTATATATTTTCATAGTTTATATGCTCTGTTCATTTTTTTTAGTCATGGTAAATCTGTATCTGCAATCCTTTCACTTTGTCCGTGTTTGATATAGCACTATGCATCAATCATGAAGTACATTAGCCAGCCTCCTCTGCTGCTAGATGTCCACATCCACAAACCTCTGCTTCCTGCTCGCACCTGGATGGACTCCCTACTCGCCTTCTTTCCTGGACTGCAGGTGAGAATGCATGAAATAATAATCATACATTTTTATGATTATACATTTTTAAATTGATTGCTTTATGGTGACAAATAATCTAAAAAAAACAGTACAGCTTTAAATATAAAAAAACAGCTGAAAGTATGCAATTAAGTGTACAGGGTGTAAAATTATATTGTGTGCATAAACAATAAAAATAGGCAGTATTGTTAACGTTTCAGGCACTGTAGAATTTTTATAACTGTATTTTTTTTTCTTTGTCACTTGCTCAACAGAAAATCTAATTTAGAATTACATCGTTTTTAAAAGGTTTAGGTGCCTTAAATGTGTCTAAAAGATTTGAACAGTAGGGCAATTCTATGGTAACAGAATTACAGTGACAGCCAAATGTGGCCGTATTTTAACTCGCCATTAAAAATTTGTTCTGACTTTAATTCTATTTCTGTAGAATTTCCAAGTACTCTGTCAGCACCAAGCTCGATTAAAAAAAAAAAAAAAAAGCATGACTGAAATGTGTTTTTAAAACATGACTCAGTATTTCTGAGATCCTCGGAAAGTCAAATGGTAGTATTTTTTTTTTTCTCTCTGGAGAGGCTTGTGCCATTTGTTTTGTTCTGTTTGTGACCCAGGTATTGAAGGGAGATATCCGCCCTGCTATTGAAACACATGAAATGTTATATCAAGTTACCAAGAAACACAACTTCCTGCCAGAGGTAACTTTCCTCACTTTATAGACATCTTAAAACATTGCGTTTTGGCTCAAACTGCCTAATATCATGATGAAGGACATTGTATAATGTGTTCATCAGTTCAATTAACACCATTTAGATCTTTTTGCCAGAACAAGATTATATTTTGTGACATGGCGGTAAATTTGAGCTGTCTGTCATAATTACAGTGGTTTGTCCTCCTTCCTCTTTCCCCAGGCCTTCACTACTGATTTCAGGGTTCACTGGGCCCAACATCCCCTGAGGCCTGAATTTGCAGAGAGCACCTATTTTCTTTACAAGGTAATATAACAAGGCATCTTGACAGAATGCAGACTTCTTGTCTCACTGCTACAGGTTAAACATGTCATGTACCATGATTTCTTCACTATCAGTAGTTAATAACTGTCAATTTTGCTACATTTCTGAGTTTCAGACCAAAATTGCAATGTGCAAATGCTCTCCATCCTTGCATTTATTAAGAAGCCACAAGCATACAAATTACTAATTAGTGCAGTTCATTAACATACAGTAATCCTTTGCCTTTGGGGCTTTATAAAAATAGATGAAGGAACAGAATATCCTTAAACAGACAGATCTGAAAGAAAAGTCAAGCCGCTTCATCATTGATGTTGCACATGTTACCGTTATACTGTTGTCCTCTCGTTCTCCCAGGCCACTGGAGACCCGTACTACCTGGAAGCAGGACGCACTATCCTTGACAACCTCAATCGCTTTGCCCGTGTTCCCTGTGGATTTGCTGCCATGAAGGATGTTCGCACGGGGAGTCACGAGGACCGGTGGGAATCTGAGGGCTTGATACATTTGTACAAAGATCTACTTCTAGCTTTCAGGGTTCTTTACCAGCTGGCTGTATGAACTTAAAATTCTGGTGGTTTGTGGAGCATGCAATAAACAACAGCAAGTGTAAAATATAGCTCTTCATATCAGCACTGTCACTTCAGAGAAAAACAAATTACAAGTTCCACCAGTATCTATTACATATAAGAAGTAGATGCAAGTCCAGTGTAGGCCCTGAGGCCAGTTGTTACCTCCAGATCCCAAAGAATAGCGGTTCTCAAGCTGGACCTCAAGTACCACCTGTCCTACACATTTTCTGTCTCCCTGCTCTGCCACAAGCTGATTAGTTCATTCAGGTGTGCTCAGCCAATCAAGTCCTGAATGAGCCAATCATCTTGTGGCAGAGCAGGTGAGAAATGGAAAATGTGAGAACCACTGCTGTAGAGTGAAGCGGATAAGAGATTAGGGATTTCATTTACTTCCCCAACCAAGCCTGGTACCCATTTACAGCTGGGTGGACTGGTACAATACAGATGATGTTTCTTGTCAAAGGACACAGGCACGTAGTGCAACTGGGAATCGAACCCAGTTCTATAGATTAGTAGGGGTTAGTGTTAGCACAAATGTTTTGAAATACCCCCTTAAAAATCTGGAACTGGTTATTATGAACAAGAAAATGCAAATCATTGACCAAATGATGTAGTCTAACTCCAGGAATATCACAGGAACACTGTAGATATTGTGAGGTTTGAATAATGTGAGCATTTATGTCCATAATGGTCTGCTTCTGAACATGTTGGTCATAATCCATGAGGAGCTTTTTTGGTTCTTCGTGAGGCAAAAGACGCACTCAATTTTGACAGGGAAAGCGAGGTATGTCGAGCATAGTGCACCTACAAGTAGAGACGTCCTACCATTGCCAGACAGCATTTTGTGAGAAAAGCTGATAATGTGCAGAGTTAAACCATCTTCTTAAGGCATCAGTCTAACTCTGGTTTGGTCATTATGAGCTGCTGGTGAATAAAATCTGGCTTATCTTGGATCTTGTCAACTTTCAGAATGGATTCATTCTTCCTCGCTGAGATGTTTAAATACTTGTTCCTGATGTTTGCTGACTCGGAGGACCTGCCGTTTGATGTGGAGGACTACATCTTCACGACGGAGGCACACCTGCTGCCCCTGTCACTCTCCATGACCCCTCGCTCCTCAGCTTTTCCCTTGAATAGAATGGTAAATCAGTTCACAGTGTAAGAATACAATCTAAAAACACTGTTGACTTTTCATATTGCAATTGTCACAAATCCTTTCACATACACTTGCTACTTCAGTCAGAAGAGGAGCTGGACGACTCGAACTTTGATTGGATCTGCCCCAACACCCGACTTATGTTTCCTGACCCCGCCTTTCCTCGCAACCTGCGAGAACCGATCCGTAGTGCTGTGGACAAGAGCTGCCCCCGACCTGCTCCGTACCGGTATGCAACAAGACGATGCCATCTCTGTTTGTTCATGTTTAAAGCTAAACATGAACATTTAACAGCATTTCTTTGCTGTCATTCATTGTATGTTTCGTCATTTTTACTTTTCTGCTCAGGGAGCCCGGAATGGGCCGTCCTCCCCTCAGGGCTCAGGACTTCATGGCAAACAATCCTGAACATCTGGAACTATTAAGGAGGATGGGGGTCAGCCTCATCCACCTGAAAGATGGCCGGGTGCAGCTGGTCCAGCATGCTACGCAGGTGAACAGTTTAGCATTAACGGTAAACAGACACACGCTTTAAAGGCCCAAAAATACTCCTTATTGCACTATTACATTAACAAAAAACATGTTTTTATGGCTAGGTTGAATAATTTTGCAGTAACCACATTAATTAGTAAAATGGTTTATTCTGTTTTGCAAATTCCCCTCAAAATGTAATGGTTTAATCACCAGGCCACACCCAACATTTTCAGTATGTTTAATGAAATTGATTTAATCCAGTCTTGGTAGAGTGTCATCTTTCTTTAAGATTTTACTTCCACAAATCATGACAAGTTCAGATTCAGATCTTATTCTGAATGCCTTTCATAACTCAAGATATACAATGAGAGCAGGCCTCGAGCTGAAGACCTTATTTGTATTCGAGCATACTGACACGCCTTGTGTATCAGTAGAGTGTTCTGTATGCAAACAGATTTTGAAAAAAGCACAACTTGTTTTAAAGAGGAAATGATTGGTCAATACTGTACTGCTCTTTTTCACTCCTGAGTGTTTAAAGTGGGCCAGTCACTTTTGAAGTACATTTTACAGAAGTGTGTGTGTGTGTGTGTGTGTGTGTGTGTGTGTGTGTGTGTGTGTACACACACACTCTTTACCCTTCAGTGTGTGTCCAAACGTTTGACTGGTACTGTATAAACTGCCAACGGGGATCAGTGTATGTAATGTAAGCATAGCACCTGCCATCTGGTGGAGATATGAGGGTAATACACACACAGATGGGCACGAGTCAGTGGGTTTGGCTGATTTTAAATGTCTATTTGTGCTTCATGCCATGCACTTTTATCTGACAAGCAAATTGAAGCTGCATTATATTTCATGTTGATATAAAACAACTGAAAATTTGCTGGATGTATTAGTTCATCATTAGTTAAAATTACAGTACCACAAATGTTTGGCCTTGGGCACTGTAAAAGCTGTTTCAGAGACAGTCATTGTTTGGGTGGTTAAATTAATTCACTGCGCAATGGACTACTAATAAAAACAAAAAAAACTGTTTTAAGCATGATCATTTGTACCTGCTCAGTCCATAAGTATTATATATACAAATAATAAGAGCATAACAGTCATGTCAAACACTTTGTTGTACAGCTTCCAATATTTTTTAGTGTCTTCCTTGGTTGAATGTTTTCATGCATGTGCATGATTGTACCTCTGCTCTTGTGTAGTAACAGACACGTGGATTGTGTTGTGTAACACAGAACCTAAACGGTATGGAAAACAGATTGAGAGACGCTATGCCTGTAACTCCAAACTGTTAGCTGAAGAAAATGCACATTGCTGGAAGTGGCTGAGCACCTTTAACAAAGAACAATCTCTGTCTTCTCCCACTTTTGCAAACCCACGTGTAGGCGGTCAGCGCGGTGGCAGCAGAGGACGGCATGCGCTTTATGCAGGAGATGATGGAGCTATCCAGCCAACAGCAGAAAGAACAGCTGCCTCCCAGGGCCATTCAAATCGTCTCGCATCCGTTCTTTGGCAGAGTTGTGCTGACCGCTGGCCCAGCACAGTTTGGCACAGACCTCTCCAAAGGTTCCACAGGAGTAAGTGGGTTTTATAGCCAGGCTTGAAATGAGCTGTCTAATTGTTTGCTTTTCCAAAGAGTTTCACTTACTTTTTTCTCATTTGTTCTCACAGATCATTTGCTCTCGCTGAATTTTTTTTTCTTTCAAATTTAAACCAAGATATATGCTGAAGTGCCCCTGTGACAACATAAATGTTGGAAAAACTACAGTCAGTTTAAAACAAAGGATCCGTGAACATTAAAGCTCCATTAGGCGGGCTGATCCCAACTACCCAGTAGCTTGTCATTTCACAGAATCTGCTCATACTGTATCTTACTTTCACTTTCAGGGCATTGAGCAAGTGAAGCTTTTTCCAGTCACTTTTGTCACTTTTAGCATAGTTGTCATTCACAGTACACAGTCAGTAATTACATTTTATGTCACCAGAATAATATGTTGTAAGTAATCAGAAAATACAAGAACATGTTCATAATTATACTGTACATTTTTTTTAATTCCCCCCCAAAAATCTGATTTTTTTTATTTTTATTTTTTAAAGAAAGTGCTCTGATGCCTGTGTATTTCCTGTCCAGTTTATCTAGTTTGTAGAAGAAGGGATTTTGATCATTCTGTGTAATGGTCAAGTGCATCAGGCAGTCAGAGGATTGATTACAAAGTGTTTTGATATAATTCCAGTTATATTTAAAAAAAAAAAACAAAAAACTGTCCTTTTAAGACCAAAGTATTTTCAGTGGTTTGCCGTGGGGTTTCAGTCAGGGCCTTCAGTAGACAAACAAAATGCACAAGACAACAACCACGCGTCACACCGTGCCACAGGCATCCAACAATATGCAAAACATTAAAATACGCCAAGTGAAGCAACAATGCATCCCAATGAGTATATCAATCAATTATTAATCAATATATCAATGCACAGTTAGCCAAAATCCACAAGTGCGCACATAATTGAAGAGACACAAATACAATGCAGCAAAACTTTTAAGTGCAGCCCAATTAAGCTCAACATCAGTCAATACGCTCAAAGAGCACATGAACAATTAAAAGGAAAAATGCTCATTATAGCCTCTATGACAGTGTAATAGAAAAGTAACACTCAGCCATTACTTGTAAATAAAATCCATGCATGTGTCCTTTTTTACGAAGCATTCAATAATGACGTGCTGCAGGTGTCCTCACTGCTTCAGCTGGCTGAGGAGTTCCTTCTCAGTTGACAGGGATGCCAAAGAAGATAGTCTTTCTTCTCCAGTTGTGTTCTTTGCATATGTTTTTATCCGTTTGAGGGCTGAGAATGAACGCTCCGCGGACACTGGAATGGTCAGGATCAGACAAGCAAGCGCACACAGTTCTGTCATAATGTCCGAAAGGCCCGTCCTCTTCAGAAAAGCCAGGAGGTCGCTGATACTTCTGCTGTGAAAGTTTGACATGTTGTACATGACTTTGAGCTCAGCTTTCAGTCTATTAAGATCAAAATAAGGACCGTAACTGTCTGTCAAACTTTGGAGCTCTGCCTCAGGAAATGTCTGCTTAAATGTGTTAAACCACTCCGCATCCAAAAGTCCAGCAAACCTCATTTTATTATGATCTTCAAATCTGTTCCTGATATGTGTGAGAATGTTATCAGTCACGGCCAAGTGAAGCTGTTTGTAGTGTGCCCATGCGTCAGGCTTCCCACGGGGCGTGCTCAGTGCACTTACAGCTCGTATGGTCTCCTCAAAAATGTCGCTGAATTTTGCTTTCTCTATCTCAACACTTTGGCAAAATTCATCAATTCTGGCCAGACTGAACTGCAGCGTCCAAAGTTTTGTTTGGTAAAATGCGAAACAACATGCTTGCGATGTCAGAAATCCCAATGAAGGCAAAAAGACAAAAAAACAAAACTCAAAACTTTTTATCTGTGCCAAGTGTCCTGATGCACAGTGAACTGTTTCCTGATCAGAATCCTCAGCGTGATCAAGGATGTGCTGAAGAGAGTGTATAAAGAACACTGACAATCCACTGAGATTTGCAAAAAATATTTTGCATTCTCTGATCTTTGATGTTCCCTGGGACATGACCAAATTTAAAAGTGTGCGCTGCGCATAACAGTGCTAGGAGTGCTAGGAGAGCGCTTGGGGAAGTGCATCTTTTACGGGTGCCTGCACTCTATTTAGCCCCGATGCCATCACAGCTGCTCCATCGTAACACTGACCCATTAACTTCACTTTGCAGTTGTAGTTCTCCAGTAAATCAAGAACGAGTCCTGCTAGATCCTGTGCTCGTTTCTTATCAGTAACGTCCTCAAAATTGAGAAATCTTTCTTTCACTCCTGTTTCAGTCACATACCTGAGAACATTGGAGAGCTGCACCACATGACTGAAATCAGTCGTTTCATCAACTGTGACAAACTTTGTGTGTTTAATCTCCTCTGTGATGTGTTCATTCAACACCTCGGCCGTTGCACTGATCAGGTCATTCTGATTTTCCCCGGCGTGCCTGTAAAAACAGTGGCTGTCAAGATGATGTCACAAGCCGCTATTGTGGTCTGCCAGCAGTGTCAATAAGTCAAAATAATTCCCACGGTTTAGTGAATCTCTGGATTTATCATGTCCCCAGAAAAACAGTTCTTGTTGCCCCAAAAAGACGACACAGTCAATAAGACACTTCAAGATGTAGCGGTTTTTCTTGACCTTGTTGTTGTGAACGCTGGTCTCCGTTTCCTCTGCTCATCCAGCTCCAAATCCACTCGATATTCACCATATGTTTTCAAATGCATGACATGATCAGGGTTTTGGTGTTTAAGTGCTGCCTTTGTTAAGCTGTTTAAACTGCTAAAACCAGTGTCGTTCCATGTCCCTCTGTTGGAGTTGGAAGGAAACACGGCCAGCAGAACAGCTTGTTGTGCTCTGTGCTAGCTGTTAGCCACTCGTAGTTACAGTCTTTAAAATGCCTTACAAAGTTCTTACTGGCCTGTGTTGGTGAATCCAGGTTTGGTGTGGGTTTTCCATTTTTTATTATTTATTTTTATCCGTGAAAGAACAACTTGAAAAAGGTGATTTTTTTTTTTTTTAGTAGATCAGCGATGAGGTCAACTGAAATTGCTGAAGCAGATGCAGCTGCCATTTTTAAAAATCAACTTCACATGCAGCACCCTCGGAAAATACAGGGGGATGCGCTTGGCACCCAGCAAGGCCAGGGGGAGGTACTGTCATTGTATGTCAAATTTTGATTGGCTGATAATTCTGTCAGTCATGCCAGTTGTCACTCATATGTGTGGCCTTTGAACAAAAGGGCAGCTGAATCAGTGCAGCAGGTCCTGAGGAGGAACAGCTCCACAGGGGTGTTCAAGGCACCTTCTAAAGTAGGAAATTACAATTAAACCTCAACAATACCAATATAAGCAACTCAGTTGTAGATTACACAAATAAATTACAAACTAAATAGTTTATTGAGACATTTTACACTTTTTCATTTTCCAGGGCTAGCAGAGAAGACCCTGCTGGCCCTGACAGCCCACCACTGGGTATTTTGTATTACATGGTAATTGAGTTATTTCCAGCTAAACATGATGCACCTGCCTGGCTCTTCCTCTTTTGTGCAGGTACGAGGTTTTGTGACTGTCGCTGAACCCTACAGTGGCTGTGCTGAGCTCACCAATGCCGAGTACGTCCAGGGCCACATCGCCCTGCTGCAGAGGGGTCAGTGTATGTTTGCAGAGAAAGCCCGACACATTCAGAAGGCCGGTGCCATTGGAGGAATAGTCATTGGTGAGCAAATGTAGTTAATGTTGGAAGACTAAAGGCATCAACTTAGTATTAGATAAATAGGTTATGTTGAGGTCAGCAAACTGATTATGATCTTGCAAGTTAACTAAGAAGTAGAGGGCAACTTGTAATTTTAAAACCAATAACCATAAATAGACAAGCCAAATAAAATCTTTAATTTTGCACAGGAGTTGTTCTCTTGCTTCTCTGCTAAAAGGTTGCATAATCCACAGCTTTTTGATATTTTTAGCTCTACTGGTGGTGTCATCGTAGAGATCTGGATCCTTATCAAATCCTCATCACAGATTGCACAGTTTCACTTGTTGCATGTCTGTTATGTTTGACAGCCAGCTTTCAAACTTATGAACCTTTAAAAAAACTAAAAATATCCTGACATTAGATTATTTATGCAAAATCTACACTTATGCAACAGCAAAATGTAATGGTGCTTCTTGAGATGTTTGATGGAGATTAGCTGAAATCTTAACATAAAAACAGTTGTGTTAGTAGACAGACGTATCGATATGAACCAATGAATAACATTAAAAAAAGTAAAAACCCCCATCTGCACGGGTCTTTCTCTTTTCTTCTTGCGCCTGTCACGCCTGCCAGATGACAACGAGGGCAGCAGCAGTGACATCGCCCCCCTGTTTCAGATGGCCGGTGATGGTCGCAACACGGATGAAATCACCCTGCCTCTCCTCTTCCTCTTCCACAAGGAGGGCAACATCCTGTTGGAGGCCCTAAAGGAATACCGGGAGGTGGAGGTGCTGCTGAGCGACAAAGCCAGAGACAGAGGTGTGACATTAGCTTTCCTTTTTATTCCCCTCAGCTGTCTGATTAGTCTACTTGTGTCACTCCACCCACTGAGTGACAATGTGTTTGATTTCATAAAAAGATGATGATGGGTCTTATTTAAACTCTTCACAGATGTGACTCAGTCTGATGGTCATCATCACAAGCACCCACCAGCTCTTCTTAGAATGGAGTTCAGGATCATTGAGCACATGACATCCCGATAGGTTCTTTCAGATCTCTGTTTCCTCTGATGGACTGTAACAGGCTGTTTCCTCTTCTTTGTCTCTCTTCTTTTAATAAACCTTCCCTTTTGAATGAGCAGCAGCCATATTCAAAGGGAAACCTCTCCCTGGCAGCCTGATTGAGGGCAGTAAGTATTCTCGTCTTTTCTTTCTTTTCTGCCCACATTTTTCTTTGTGTCTCTGTTACTGCTTTTACTCATCATGAACTTGACATCCCTCCTCCTTTTTTCCCTTGATTACGTGATTCTGTGGGTGTCTGATTGATAACCTTTGAGGAGTCCCAGGATTTTGTGATGTCATTTTCACATTTAAAGCTTGAGATGATGACAGCTGGGTTTTTGTCCACTGGAGCAAACTCGTGGTTACAAGCGGAAATAGCCGTTGATTTGCATGTGTAATGCAAAAGGTTAAAAAAATAAACATGTAAATGCAGCAACCACATTATCTTAGTATAGTATCGTCCTCTGTCTCACCAACCACCTGCATGTCCTCCCTCAGCACATCTATAAACCTCCTCTTTGGCCTCAAAAATGGTCATAAATCCCTCCTGCCACTTCTCTCCACCCACTCCACTCTGCCTGCACTCTATTCTTCTCCTCTTTACCACACTCTCCATTACTTTGGACAGTTGACCTCAAGTATTTAAACTCCTCTACTTTCACCACTTCTACTCCTTGTAACTGCACAATTCCACTGGGCTCCCTCTCATTCACACACATGGACTCAATCTTGCTCCTACTGACTTTCATTCCCCTTCTCTCCAGAGCATATCTCCACCTCTCCAGACTAGACTCAACCTGCTCTCTACTCTCACGACAGATCACAATGTCATCTGCAAACATCATAGTCCATGGAGATCCCTGTCTGATCTTATCAGTCAACCTGTCCATCGCCATTGCAAAAAAGGAAGGACTCAGAGCTGATCCTTCGTGTAATCCCACCTCCACCTTGAATGAGTCTGTCATTCCTTCTGCCCATCTTACCGCTGTCAGACTGTCCTTGTACATGTCCCGCACCACCCTCACATACTTTGCTGCCACTCCAGACTTCCTCATACAATACCACAACTCTTCTCTTGGCACCCTGTCATAAGCTTTCTCTAAATCTACAAACACACAATGTGACTCCTTCTGGCCTTCTCTGTACTTCTCCATCTGTATTCTCAGAGCAAACATTGTATCTCGTGTGCTCTTTCTCACTATGAAACTATATTGGTGCTCAGAGATCTTCGCCTGTTTTCTAAGCTTAACTTCTATTACTTTTTCCCATAACTTCATACTGTGGCTGATCAACTTTATGCCTCTGTAGTTACTGCAGCTCTACACATCACCCTTGTTCTTAAAACCAGGAACCAGCACACTTTGTCTCCACTGCTCAGGCATCCTCTCACTTTCCAAGATTTTATTAAACAATCTGGGTAGAAACTCCTAGATATTTCCATGCCTCCACCTGAATGTCATCTGGACCAACTGCCTTTCCACTCTTCATCCTCTTCATAGCTGCCTTCACTTCATCCTTACTAATCTCTTGCACTTCCTGATTTACTCTCTCCGCATCATCCAGCCTTTTCTCTCTCTCATTTTCTTCATTCATCAGCTCCTCAAAATATTCCCGCCACCTTCTCAACACACTCTCCTCACTTGTCAGCACATTACCATCTGCATCTTTCACCACCCTAACCTGCTGCACATCATCTCCAGCTTTGTCCCTTTGTCAAGGCCTATCGGTACAAGTCCTTTTTTCCTTATACTTTTCTGGACATCTTCGTTCCACCACCAAGTCTCCTTGTCTTCCTTCCACTGTCCAGATGTCACACCCAGTGCATTTCTAGCTGTTTTCCTCACCACATCTGCAGTACTTTTCCAGTTGTCCAAAATTGTTTCTCAGTGCCTTTTTCACCTCCTCACTGAATTTCACACCTTCCTCCTTCAGCTTCCACCATCTGATCCTTTGTTGAGCTCTCACTCTTTTCTTCTTCTTCTTCTTCTTCACCGCTAAAGTCATGCTACAAACAAGCATCCTATGCTGTACAGCTACACTCTCTCCTGCCACCAGGAGAGAGCCAAACCAAGGTTTGCCTGTTAGCTGAGCTTATCAGTAAGGTGCTAGTGACGCTAGCAGGTATTTGGTCAATTTAATCTGCAATTACGGAGGAAATAAGTGGGATATAATTTTTAATGCCCACACCAAAGCAGAATCATTACTAAAATCAGCTCTCGACCAAATATGATGATCTGTGTGTTTTGAGTCAAAATCCATAGAACACTGCCATCAACTGGATGGAACTGTGAATAGCATCCAACTGTCACACGATTGCTATGCGTTGCACTGAATCACACTTAACAGAATTTTCAGTTTTGCAAATGCTTTTTTTATAATTTACAAATCCACATTTATTTGTAAAAAACAGCACACGTTACAGTAACTTGTGTGTTGGTTTTTACAAATAAATAAATAAACCAACCAGTGTTAAGGAGGCTCATTTTCCCATAATGCCTTTTAGCATCTGTGAGTGCTAATGCTCAAACCTTCAGAATTAGCGCAATAATTTAAAACTAAAAGATATTTGTGATATTTTCACTTTGTAAAAATGACAGAGATGACATTAATATCAATAATCTGTCCAGAAATAGTTTTGTTTATAAATCAAAACCATAAGTGAAAACTGTTTGGCATTTGAGGTGTTCTGCCACACATCTGGGGCACTGTATGTTAAATGTAAATTACTCTTCCTTACAACAGTGGGAAGGGCACACAAAGACAGAAGCGCTGACTCGTTTGTGTTGGATTTGTGATCGCCTTTGATGCTACTCAGAAGTGTTGGTGGTGCTTAAACTCAAAACTGGCTTGTCAGTAGCAGGCAGTGTACCGGAGTCAATACAAAAAGTTAGCAGTTAGCTGTAGCTACTGCTAAATTGTTTATCGATTTAATTTTTCAATTTCAGTTTATTTCCTTTATATAGCACCAAATCACAACAGAGTTGCCTCAAGGTGCTTCACACAGGTAAGGTCTAACCTTACCAACCCCCAGAGCAACAGTGGTAAGGAAAAACTCCCTCTAAGGAAGAAACCTCAAGCAGACCAGACTCAAAGGGGTGACCCTCTGCTTGGGCCATGCTACAAACATAAATTACAGAAATAATTTACAGAACAATTCACGGACAAATATACAAGAATTGCTGTTGGTGCACAGGACAGGAGGGTCGCCAACACAAACACAACTTGCATCTCTGGATGGAGCTGCACCTTAAACAGAAAAAACAGAATCAGGCATCAGAAAGACAAAAAAAGACTGTATAATTTGCCAGCATTAATCAACAAGAAAAACAGAAGAAATACTAAGGTGATCGCCGGCCGCTAGCCCTAAGCTTCACTAAAAGACCCAGAATTTAGGTGAATTGAGGCCGCGGCCCGCTTCAATTACTAATAACATGAATTAAAGGAGTAAAAAGCATAAAACAAAATTGTACCAGTATACTAGCCATATGAAAGAGAAGTGCGTCTTAAGTCTGGACCGGTAGGTCAGCTAGGTAGGGAGGTGCCAGTCCATGAATAATTTTATAGGTTAGTAGTAGAACCTTAAAAGCTGATATCACTGGGACAGGAAGCCAGTGAAGAGACACCAAAATGGGTGTAATGTGGTCGAACTTTCTGCTTCAATCAATCAATCAATCAATTTTTTTTTTTATATAGCGCCAAATCACAACAAACAGTTGCCCCAAGGCGCCTTATATTGTAAGGCAAGGCCATACAATAATGATGTAAAACCCCAACGGTCAAAACGACCCCCTGTGAGCAAGCACTTGGCTACAGTGGGAAGGAAAAACTCCCTTTTAACAGGAAGAAACCTCCAGCAGAACCAGGCTCAGGGAGGGGCAGTCTTCTGCTGGGACTGGCTGGGGCTGAGGGAGAGAACCAGGAAAAAGATATGCTGTGGAGGGGAGCAGAGATCGATCACTAATGATTAAATGCAGAGTGGTGCATACAGAGCAAAAAGAGAAAGAAACAGTGCATCATGGGAACCCCCCAGCAGTCTACGTCTATAGCAGCATAACTAAGGGATGGTTCAGGGTCACCTGATCCAGCCCTAACTATAAGCTTTAGCAAAAAGGAAAGTTTTAAGCCTAATCTTAAAAGTAGAGAGGGTGTCTGTCTCCCTGATCTGAATTGGGAGCTGGTTCCACAGGAGAGGAGCCTGAAAGCTGAAGGCTCTGCCTCCCATTCTACTCTTACAAACCCTAGGAACTACAAGTAAGCCTGCAGTCTGAGAGCGAAGCGCTCTATTGGGGTGATATGGTACTACGAGGTCCCTAAGATAAGATGGGACCTGATTATTCAAAACCTTATAAGTAAGAAGAAGAATTTTAAATTCTATTCTAGAATTAACAGGAAGCCAATGAAGAGAGGCCAATATGGGTGAGATATGCTCTCTCCTTCTAGTCCCCGTCAGCACTCTAGCTGCAGCATTTTGAATTAACTGAAGGCTTTTTAGGGAACTTTTAGGACAACCTGATAATAATGAATTACAATAGTCCAGCCTAGAGGAAATAAATGCATGAATTAGTTTTTCAGCATCACTCTGAGACAAGACCTTTCTGATTTTAGAGATATTGCGTAAATGCAAAAAAGCAGTCCTACATATTTGTTTAATATGCGCTTTGAATGACATATCCTGATCAAAAATGACTCCAAGATTTCTCACAGTATTACTAGAGGTCAGGGTAATGCCATCCAGAGTAAGGATCTGGTTAGACACCATGTTTCTAAGATTTGTGGGGCCAAGTACAATAACTTCAGTTTTATCTGAGTTTAAAAGCAGGAAATTAGAGGTCATCCATGTCTTTATGTCTGTAAGACAATCCTGCAGTTTAGCTAATTGGTGTGTGTCCTCTGGCTTCATGGATAGATAAAGCTGGGTATCATCTGCGTAACAATGAAAATTTAAGCAATACCGTCTAATAATACTGCCTAAGGGAAGCATATATAAAGTGAATAAAATTGGTCCTAGCACAGAACCTTGTGGAACTCCATAATTAACTTTAGTCTGTGAAGAAGATTCCCCATTTACATGAACAAATTGTAATCTATTAGACAAATATGATTCAAACCACCGCAGCGCAGTGCCTTTAATACCTATGGCATGCTCTAATCTCTGTAATAAAATTTTATGGTCAACAGTATCAAAAGCAGCACTGAGGTCTAACAGAACAAGCACAGAGATGAGTCCACTGTCCGAGGCCATAAGAAGATCATTTGTAACCTTCACTAATGCTGTTTCTGTACTATGATGAATTCTAAAACCTGACTGAAACTCTTCAAATAGACCATTCCTCTGCAGATGATCAGTTAGCTGTTTTACAACTACCCTTTCAAGAATTTTTGAGAGAAAAGGAAGGTTGGAGATTGGCCTATAATTAGCTAAGATAGCTGGGTCAAGTGATGGCTTTTTAAGTAATGGTTTAATTACTGCCACCTTAAAAGCCTGTGGTACATAGCCAACTAACAAAGATAGATTGATCATATTTAAGATCGAAGCATTAAATAATGGTAGGGCTTCCTTGAGCAGCCTGGTAGGAATGGGGTCTAATAAACATGTTGATGGTTTGGATGAAGTAACTAATGAAAATAACTCAGACAGAACAATCGGAGAGAAAGAGTCTAACCAAATACCGGCATCACTGTTGTCGTGTGTTACCTGTGCTGCTCCACAGCCTGTCCAGTGGATTTTTATTTTATTATTTTATTTTATTTTTTTTATTTTTTTTTTTTTTATTTTTTTTAGCACTGTTGTCGTGCGTTACCTGTGCTGCTCCACAGCCTGTCCAGTGGATTTTTATTTTATTTTTTACCACTGTTGTCGTGCGTTACCTGTGCTGCTCCACAGCCTGTCCAGTGGATTTTGATTTTTATTTTATTTTTTTGGGCGCTGTTGTCGTGCGTTACCTGTGCTGCTCCACAGCCTGTCCAGTGGATTTTTATTTAGCGCTGTTGTCGTGCGTTACCTGTGCTGCTCCACAGCCTGTCTAGTGGATTTTTATTTTGTTTTAGCACTGTTGTCGTGCGTTGCCTGTGCTGCTCCACAGCCTGTCCAGTGGATTTTTATTTTTATTTTATTTTAGTTTTTAGCACTGTTGTTGTGCGTTACCTGTGCTGCTCCACAGCCTGTCCAGTGGATTTTTATTTTGTTTTAGCACTGTTGTTGTGCATTACCTGTGCTGCTCCACAGCCTGTCTAGTGGATTTTTATTTTGTTTTAGCACTGTTGTCGTGCATTACCTGTGCTGCTCCACAGCCTGTCTAGTGGATTTTTATTTTGTTTTAGCACTGTTGTTGTGCGTTACCTGTGCTGCTCCACAGCCTGTCTAGTGGATTTCTATTTTGTTTTAGCACTGTTGTCGTGCGTTACCTGTGCTGCTCCACAGCCTGTCTAGTGGATTTTTATTTTGTTTTAGCACTGTTGTCGTGCGTTGCCTGTGCTGCTCCACAGCCTGTCCAGTGGATTTTTATTTTATTTTATTTTTTAGCACTGTTGTTGTGCGTTACCTGTGCTGCTCCACAGCCTGTCCAGTGGATTTTTATTTTTATTTTATTTTATTTTTTAGCACTGTTGTTGTGCGTTACCTGTGCTTCTCCACAGCCTGTCTAGTGGATTTTTATTTTATTTTAGCACTGTTGTCGTGCGTTACCTGTGCTGCTCCACAGCCTGTCTAGTGGATTTTTATTTTGTTTTAGCACTGTTGTCGTGCGTTGCCTGTGCTGCTCCACAGCCTGTCCAGTGGATTTTTATTTTTATTTATTTTATTTTTAGCACTGTTGTGCGTTACCTGTGCTGCTCCACAGCCTGTCTAGTGGATTTTTATTTTATTTTAGCACTGTTGTCGTGCGTTACCTGTGCTGCTCCACAGCCTGTCTAGTGTCGGATTCCCTGTTTGGGAATCCGCTAGCTTAGCGTAGCTACTAGCTCTTAGCCGTTTTAGCATGGCGGCTTCTCCTGTCTCTCCCGTACTTTTCTGCTCTGGGTGTGAAATGTTTAGTTATTCCTCGGCCTCTTTTAGCAGTAACGATACATGTAATAAGTGCAGCTTATTCGTAGCTTTGGAGGCCAGGCTGGACGAATTGGAGGCTCGGCTCCGCACCGTGGAAAATTCTACAGCTAGCCAGGCCCCTGTAGTCGGTGCGGACCAAGGTAGCTTAGCCGCCGTTAGTTCCCCCCTGGCAGACCCCGTGCAGTCGGGAAGGCAGGCTGACTGGGTGACTGTGAGGAGGAAGCGTAGCCCTAAACAGAAGCCCCGTGTACACCGTCAACCCGTTCACATCTCTAACCGTTTTTCCCCACTCGACGATACACTCGCCGAGGATCAAACTCTGGTTATTGGCGACTCTGTTTTGAGAAATGTGAAGTTAGCGACACCAGCAACCATTGTCAATTGTCTTCCGGGGGCCAGAGCAGGCGACATCGAAGGACATTTGAAATTGCTGGCTAAGGCTAAGCGTAAATTTGGTAAGATTGTAATTCACGTCGGCAGTAATGACACTCGGTTACGCCAATCGGAGGTCACTAAAATTAACATTGAATCGGTGTGTAACTTTGCAAAAACAATGTCGGACTCTGTTGTTTTCTCTGGGCCCCTCCCCAATCAGACCGGGAGTGACATGTTTAGCCGCATGTTCTCCTTGAATTGCTGGCTGTCTGAGTGGTGTCCAAAAAATGAGGTGGGCTTCATTGATAATTGGCAAAGCTTCTGGGGAAAACCTGGTCTTGTTAGGAGAGACGGCATCCATCCCACTTTAGAGGGAGCAGCTCTCATTTCTAGAAATCTGGCCAATTTTTTGGGATCCTCCAAACTGTGACTGTCTAGCGTTGGGACCAGGAGGCAGAGCTGTGGTCTTATACACCTCTCTGCAGCTTCTCTCCCCCTGCCATCCCCTCATTACCCCATCCCCGTAGAGACGGTGCCTGCTCCCAGACCACCAATAACCAGCAAAAATCTATTTAAGCATAAAAATTCAAAAAGAAAAAATAATATAGCACCTTCAATTGCACCACAGACTAAAACAGTTAAATGTGGTCTATTAAACATTAGGTCTCTTTCTTCTAAGTCCCTGTTGGTAAATGATATAATAATTGATCAACGTATTGATTTATTCTGCCTAACAGAAACTTGGTTACAGCAGGATGAATATGTTAGTTTAAATGATTCAACACCCCCGAGTCACACTAACTGTCAGAATGCTCGTAGCACGGGCCGGGGCGGAGGATTAGCAGCAATCTTCCATTCCAGCTTATTAATTAATCAAAAACCTAGACAGAGCTTTAATTCATTTGAAAGCTTGTATCTTAGTCTTGTCCATCCAAATTGGAAGTCCCAAAAACCAGTTTTATTTGTTATTATCTATCGTCCACCTGGTCGTTACTGTGAGTTTCTCTGTGAATTTTCAGACCTTTTGTCTGACTTAGTGCTTAGCTCAGATAAGATAATTATAGTGGGCGATTTTAACATCCACACAGATGCTGAGAATGACAGCCTCAACACTTCATTTAATCTATTATTAGACTCTATCGGCTTTGCTCAAAAAGTAAATGAGTCCACCCACCACTTTAATCATATTTTAGATCTTGTTCTGACTTATGGTATGGAAATAGAAGACTTAACAGTATTCCCTGAAAACTCCCTTTTGTCTGATCATTTTTTAATAACATTTACATTTACCCTGATGGACTACCCTGCAGTGGGGAATAAGTTTCATTACACTAGAAGTCTTTCAGAAAGTGCTGTAACTAGGTTTAAGGATATGATTCCTTCTTTATGTTCTCTAATGTCATATACCAACACAGAGCAGAGTAGCTACCTAAACTCTGTAAGGGAGTTAGAGTATCTTGTCAATAGTTTTACATCCTCATTGAAGACAACTTTGGATGCTGTAGCTCCTCTGAAAAAGAGAGCTTTAAATCAGAAGTGTCTGACTCCGTGGTATAACTCACAAACTCGTAGCTTAAAGCAGATAACCCGTAAGTTGGAGAGGAAATGGCGTCTCACTAATTTAGAAGATCTTCACTTAGCCTGGAAAAAGAGTTTGTTGCTCTATAAGAAAGCCCTTCGTGAAGCTAGGACATCTTTCTACTCATCACTAATTGAAGAAAATAAGAACAACCCCAGGTTTCTTTTCAGCACTGTAGCCAGGCTGACAAGAGTCAGAGCTCTATTGAGCTGAGTATTCCATTAACTTTAACTAGTAATGACTTCATGACTTTCTTTGCTAACAAAATTTTGACTATTAGAGAAAAAAAATACTCATAACCATCCCAAAGATGTATCGTTATCTTTGGCTGCTTTCAGTGATGCCGGTATTTGGTTAGACTCTTTCTCTCCGATTGTTCTGTCTGAGTTATTTTCATTAGTTACTTCATCCAAACCATCAACATGCTTATTAGACCCCATTCCTGCCAGGCTGCTCAAGGAAGTCCTACCATTATTTAATGCTTCAATCTTAAATATGATCAATCTATCTTTGTTAGTTGGTTATGTACCACAGGCCTTTAAGGTGGCAGTAATTAAACCATTACTTAAAAAGCCATCACTTGACCCAGCTATCTTAGCTAATTATAGGCCAATCTCCAACCTTCCTTTTCTCTCAAAGATTCTTGAGAGGGTAGTTGTAAAACAGCTAACTGATCACCTGCAGAGGAATGGTCTATTTGAAGAGTTTCAGTCAGGTTTTAGAATTCATCATAGTACAGAAACAGCATTAGTGAAGGTTACAAATGATCTTCTTATGGCTTCGGACAGTGGACTTATCTCTGTGCTTGTTCTGTTGGACCTCAGTGCTGCTTTTGATACTGTTGACCATAAAATTTTATTACAGAGATTAGAGCATGTCATAGGTATTAAAGGCATTGCGCTGCGGTGGTTTGAATCATATTTGTCTAATAGATTACAGTTTGTTCATGTAAATGGGGAATCTTCTTCACAGACTAAAGTTAATTATGGAGTTCCACAAGGTTCTGTGCTAGGACCAATTTTATTCACTTTATACATGCTTCCCTTGGGCAGTATTATTAGACGGTATTGCTTAAATTTTCATTGTTACGCAGATGATACCCAGCTTTATCTATCCATGAAGCCAGAGGATACGCACCAATTAGCTAAACTGCAGGATTGTCTTACAGACATAAAGACATGGATGACCTCTAATTTCCTGCTTTTAAACTCAGATAAAACTGAAGTTATTGTACTTGGCCCCACAAATCTTAGAAGCATGGTGTCTAACCAGATCGTTACTCTGGATGGCATTTCCCTGATCTCTAGTAATACTGTGAGAAATCTTGGAGTTATTTTTGATCAGGATATGTCATTCAAAGCGCATATTAAACAAATATGTAGGACTGCCTTTTTGCATTTACGCAATATCTCTAAAATCAGAAAGGTCTTGTCTCAGAGTGATGCTGAAAAACTAATTCATGCATTTGTTTCCTCTAGGCTGGACTATTGTAATTCATTATTATCAGGTTGTCCTAAAAGTTCCCTAAAAAGCCTTCAGTTGGTTCAGAATGCTGCAGCTAGAGTACTGACGGGGACTAGCAGGAGAGAGCATATCTCACCCGTGTTGGCCTCCCTTCATTGGCTTCCTGTTAATGCTAGAATAGAATTTAAAATTCTTCTTCTTACTTATAAGGTTTTGAATAATCAGGTCCCATCTTATCTTAGGGACCTCATAGTACCATATTACCCCATTAGAGCGCTTCGCTCTCAGACTGCGGGCTTACTTGTAGTTCCTAGGGTTTGTAAGAGTAGAATGGGAGGCAGAGCCTTCAGCTTTCAGGCTCCTCTCCTGTGGAACCAGCTCCCAATTCAGATCAGGGAGACAGATACCCTCTCTACTTTTAAGATTAGGCTTAAAACTTTCCTTTTCGCTAAGGCTTATAGTTAGGGCTGGATCGGGTGACCCTGGACCATCCCTTGGTTATGTTGCTTTAGACGTAGACTGTGTTTCATAATTATTGTATGGCCTTGCCTTGCAATGTGGAGCGCCTTGGGGCAACTGTTTGTTGTGATTTGGCGCTATACAAGAAAAAAGTTGATTGATTGATTGATCACTGAAAGCAGCCAAAGATAACGATACGTCTTTGGGATGGTTATGAGTAATTTTTTCTCTAATAGTTAAAATTTTGTTAGCAAAGAAAGTCATGAACTCATTACTAGTTAAAGATAATGGAATACTCAGCTCAATAGAGCTCTGACTCTTTGTCAGCCTGGCTACAGTGCTGAAAAGAAACCTGGGGTTGTTCTTATTTTCTTCAATTAGTGATGAGTAGAAAGATGTCCTAGCTTTACGGAGGGCTTTTTTATAGAGCAACAGACTCTTTTTCCAGGCTAAGTGAAGATCTTCTAAATTAGTGAGACGCCATTTCCTCTCCAACTTACGGGTTATCTGCTTTAAGCTACGAGTTTGAGAGTTATACCATGGAGTCAGACACTTCTGATTTAAAGCTCTCTTTTTCAGAGGAGCTACAGCATCCAAAGTTGTCTTCAATGAGGATGTAAAACTATTGACGAGATACTCTATCTCCCTTACAGAGTTTAGGTAGCTACTCTGCACTGTGTTGTTATATGGCATTAGAGAACATAAAGAAGGAATCATATCCTTAAACCTAGTTACAGCGCTTTCTGAAAGACTTCTAGTGTAATGAAACTTATTCCCTACTGCTGGGTAGTCCATCAGAGTAAATGTAAATGTTATTAAAAAATGATCAGACAGAAGGGAGTTTTCAGGGAATACTGTTAAGTCTTCTATTTCCATACCATAAGTCAGAACAAGATCTAAGATATGATTAAAGTGGTGGGTGGACTCATTTACTTTTTGAGCAAAGCCAATAGAGTCTAATAATAGATTAAATGCAGTGTTGAGGCTGTCATTCTCAGCATCTGTGTGGATGTTAAAATCGCCCACTATAATTATCTTATCTGAGCTAAGCACTAAGTCAGACAAAAGGTCTGAAAATTCACAGAGAAACTCACAGTAACGACCAGGTGGACGATAGATAATAACAAATAAAACTGGTTTTTGGGACTTCCAATTTGGATGGACAAGACTAAGAGACAAGCTTTCAAATGAATTAAAGCTCTGTCTGGGTTTTTGATTAATTAATAAGCTGGAATGGAAGATTGCTGCTAATCCACCGCCCCGGCCCGTGCTACGAGCATTCTGACAGTTAGTGTGACTCGGGGGTGTTGACTCATTTAAACTAACATATTCATCCTGCTGTAACCAGGTTTCTGTTAGGCAGAATAAATCAATATGTTGATCAATTATTATATCATTTACCAACAGGGACTTAGAAGAGAGAGACCTAATGTTTAATAGACCACATTTAACTGTTTTAGTCTGTGGTGCAGTTGAAGGTGCTATATTATTTTTTCTTTTTGAATTTTTATGCTTAAATAGATTTTTGCTGGTTATTGGTAGTCTGGGAGCAGGCACCGTCTCTACGGGGATGGGGTAATGAGGGGATGGCAGGGGGAGAGAAGCTGCAGAGAGGTGTGTAAGACTACAACTCTGCTTCCTGGTCCCAACCCTGGATAGTCACGGTTTGGAGGATTTAAGAAAATTAGCCAGATTTCTAGAAATGAGAGCTGCTCCATCCAAAGTGGGATGGATGCCGTCTCTCCTAACAAGACCAGGTTTTCCCCAGAAGCTTTGCCAATTATCTATGAAGCCCACCTCATTTTTTGGACACCACTCAGACAGCCAGCAATTCAAGGAGAACATGCGGCTAAACATGTCACTCCCGGTCTGATTGGGGAGGGGCCCAGAGAAAACTACAGAGTCCGACATTGTTTTTGCAAAGTTACACACCGATTTAATGTTAATTTTAGTGACCTCCGATTGGCGTAACCGGGTGTCATTACTGCCGACGTGAATTACAATCTTACCAAATTTACGCTTAGCCTTAACCAGCAGTTTCAAATTTCCTTCAATGTCGCCTGCTCTGGCCCCCGGAAGACAATTGACTATGGTTGCTGGTGTCGCTAACTTCACATTTCTCAAAACAGAGTCGCCAATAACCAGAGTTTGATCCTCGGCGGGTGTGTCGTTGAGTGGGGAAAAACGGTTAGAAATGTGAACAACGGTTAGAAATGTGAACATTTCTAACCGAACATTTCTTCGTGTCAAAAGTCTGGCTGCAACATTTTGAACCAATTGGAGAGCCCTAATTTGATTTAGTGTTATAAAAGCTAACTTTCAGTTAGTGGATTTGCGGTTATCGAAACTAACTTTTTGGTGCCCACCACTGCAGCTGATACCTGAAATACAGACCAAAAGAATGTGTTTTAAAAGAAGCAGTAAAGACAGCAGATTAAATGCAGTATTTATGACCCAGATGAGTTTTTGTCTGGTTGATTTTCTCACTTGTCTTCAGTTTGGTGGTGTAGCTACGTTAGAGGCTCGATCCTGAGGGGGTGACTCACTGTTGCGCTGTTGTTCTCGACACGTCTGCACATCGCACAGCATCCTGACAGAGGAGCCTGCTTCTTTAGGCCCGTACATGTATTTTTTTCTTTTGTATGGAGCCGTTTCACTCCCCCACTTTCTTTTCAGGTGTGGATGTGCAGGAAGCAGCGGAGGAGGACTGCGTAAAGGAGATGACTCCCACCTCCTTTGAAGCTTCTCCCCAAACACAAAGGAGCACATCGAAGATCAGCAGCTCAGCTCCTGAGGACGCCGGCCCAACACTGGAGGAAGGTGGACCTGCAGAAGAACACATTAGTCCGACAGAGGACTTCAGCTTGCCCGAAGCAGACCATTCTCAGCAGGCGGAGGTGGATTTGACACGGCCTAAAGAGGACACAGACTCTGAGAAGAGAGAAGACGCTGAAGGAGACACAGACTCCAGCAGCCAATCCGTGGACGAGCTCTTAGCTGATTGGCGAGAAGACTTGGAGGCCTTCCGACAGATGGAAAAGGATGAACTCTGACATCTGTCAGTCTGTGCCCGGCACGCGGTCTCACTTTGGGGAGAAAGCTGGACATGTTCATGAATATCAGCCAAAGTGAAATCCTGAAAAACAGAACGGAAGCTTGTATGAGTGGAGGAAAAGTCTAAGTTGGGCCTGATTAAAAATCAGCTGTGTTTTCAGCTTCTGGTCCGTGGATCTCATCCGATGCCAGGGTGGCCTGCAGACTGATCTTTGGACCATGAGGAAGTTGGTTCATTTTTTTCCTGGTTTAATGTGCAATGAGAGACCAGTTTTTTTTTTTTTTTTTTAACCTCACATTCTCATACAGTTTCTGTTTACTTCATAACAAACCTTACAACTGGGCTGTATGTACGGTACTTTAACAGTGTCTCTATGCATTTCTGAGTCTTTTCTTTCTTCCGAATACCGTTAAATGTCAAATACATAATTTTAGACGAAAAATACATCGGCTGGTCGATTTTTATTTAAATGTGATAATTATACATTTGCCGTCATGTTCTGTGGACTGATCATATGTACACATTGATATCAACTGTAATTTATGGACTTTATAGGTAAGAATTAATGATGACATCAATCAAACGTAGGATCTTTATGATTTTTTTATGGACAACAAACTTAACACCAAACCTACTGTTTGTGGAGGATATATGAAGTCATCTGTCAGTGTAAATACGGAGCATCCAGAAAGTATTCACAGCGCTTCACTTTTTCCACATTTTATTATGTTACTTATTCCAAAATGGGTGAAATTCATTTTCCTCCTCAAAATTCTACTCACAGAACCTCATAATGACATTAAGTTTTTATTTTTATTTTTGCAAAGTTATTAAAAAAGCTCTGAACATAAGTATTCAGAGCTTTTGCTCAATACTTTGTTGATGCACCTTTGGCAGCAATTACAGCCTCAAGACTGCTTGAATATGATGCCGCAAGCTTGGTACATCCATCTTTGGGCAGTTTTGCCCATTCCTCTTTGCAGCACCTCTCAAGCTCCATCAGGTTGGATGAGGAGCATCGGTGCACAGACATTTTCAGATCTCTCCAGAGATGTTCAATCAGATTCAGGTCAGGGCTCTGGCTGGGGCACTCAAGGACATTCACAGAGTTGTCCTGAAGACGCTTCTTTGATATCTTGGCTGTGTGCTTAGGGTCATTGTCCTGCTGAAAGATGAACCGTCGCCCCAGTCTGAGTTCAAGCGCTCTGAAGCAGGTTTCATCCTTGGTGTCTCTGTACATTGCTGCATTCATTTTTTCCTCAGTCCTGACTAGTCTCCCAGTTCCTGCTGCTGAAAAACATCCCCACAGCATGATGCTGCCACCACCATGCTTCACTGTAGGGATGGTCCTGGTTTCCTCCAAACATGACACCAAAGAGTTAAACCTTTGTCTCATCAGACCAGAGAATTTTGTTTCTCCTGGTCTAAGAGTCCTTCAGGTGCCTTTTGTCAAACTCCAGGTGGGCTGCCATGTGCCTTTTACTAAGGAGTGGCTTCTGTCTGGCCACTCTACCATACAGGCCTCATTGGTGAATTGCTGCAGAGGTGGTTGTTCTTGTGGAAGGTTCTCCTCTCTCCACAGAGGAATGCTGGAGCTCTGACAGAGTGACCATTGGGTTGTTGGTCACCTCCCTGACTAAGGTCCTTCTCCCCCGATCGCTCAGTTTAGACGGGCGGCCAGCTCTTGGAAGAGTCCTGGTGGATCTGAACTTCTTCCATTTACAGATGATGGAGGCCACTGTGCTCATTGGGACCTTCAAAGCAGCAGAAATGTTTCTGTACCCTTCCCCAGATTTGTGTCTCCAGACAATCCTGTCTCAGAGGTCTACAGACAATTCCTTTGACTTTATGCTTGGTTTGTGCGCTGACTGTCAACTGTGGGACCTTATATGTAGACAGGTGTGTGTAAATGGACTGCATTTATATAGTGCTTTTCCATCTGCTTCAGATGCTCAAAGCGCTTTACAGTAATGCCTCACATTCACCCCGATGTCAGGCTGCTGCCATACAAAGGATTCACTACAAACTGGGAGCAACTATAGGATTAGGGACCTTGCCCAAGGGCCCTTAAGTGATTTTCCAGTCAGGCTGGAATTTGTACCAAGGATCCTCTGGTCCCAGCGCTTGACCAATAGACCATCACCTCCCTGTGTGTCTTTCAGATCATGTCTAATCAACTGAATTTACCCCAGGTGGACTCAAATTAAGCTGTAGAAACATCTCAAGGGCAGCACCATGGCTTAGAGGTTAGCACTGTTGCTTTACAGCAGGAAGGTCAGGGGTTTGATTCCCACCTGTGGCCTTTGTGTGGAATTTGCTTGCTTTCCATGTGTTTGTGTTTGTTTCCGCCGGGTGCTCAGGCTTCTTCCCACATCTGAAGACATGCAGGTTAGGTGGACTGGAAACGTTATAATTGTCCAGGTCTCCCTTGCGAAGGAGATCTCGATCTCAATGGCAGTAACCTGGCTAAATAAAGGTTAAATTAAAATTAAAATCAAAATCAAGGATGATCAGTGGAAACAGGAGGCACCATTATGGGATATTGGGTGGAGAATTTTGAGGTAAAAAATCAATTTCATCCATTTTGGAATAAGGCACTTATTCCACATAACAAAATGTGGAATAAGTGAAGTGCTGTGAATACTTTCTGGATACGCCGTATATATTTTTTGAGAGATGTTGACTGACACAACACCGCTGCTTTTGCTCAGGTTCTCCTTTGTTGCCCCACAATCACCACCAATGGACCATGGACACCCTTGCCGTGTGGAGGCTAACTGCCACATGGGCGTGCTTTGTGGTCCTGATGACAATAAGTGAATAAATTGACAAAATGAAATAAAGTGAGGGAATGTGGAAAGAATGTCTTGTCCTTTAGTTAATGCTGTTTAAAATTTATTTTTGGAATCTGATGGTTCTGAAATTCAGCTGTGAACTGAAAAACATTTTGCTGCTGTATAATTTTGTAAATAGTATGCCAACAGAAAATCAGCTGGTGCCGTGTTTAGCCTTCTGGAGCAAATGTCAAACATATTGAACATGACAACAGAAAGAGGATGACTGTGATGTTAAGGTATTGTTTTTTCATCAAGCTTTTCCTCAGAAACATTTCATTTGAAGTTAAAAGCACAAACCCTCTCGACAGTGTGAGTATACAGATACACAATATGTGGAATACGAACAAAATGCCCAGATATAAAAACTGCCAACTCGCTCAAAGAGGAAAGAAACAGTCTCACAAGGTGAGTAAAATTCTGAAAATCGACAGCTGCCCTCCTTAATTCAAGGCCACCTGTGCTCCATCATCTGTGTACATCTGGAAGTGTATTGGAATTAAAACTTGTGCTCAGTCACATGGATCCATATGAACTGTTCTGTCAACTCCAAACAAATTGGAAATGGGAGAAGAAAAAAAATGAGTGCAATGAAAGTCTGTCACTGACCACAGCGACAGAAACACGGGTGTGTCTGTTACGTCCCCGAAAGAGAGCCAATGTAGAAATGCTACATTTGGAAACTCGTATTCTGAATTCTTAAAGAAAGCGTCTCGGGTAGCTCTTGAAAGTGTAAAAGCTTCTGTGCTGTCAATTGGTTCCACTTTGCCTTTCTGACCCAGTGATTTTTGTTATGAAGTTACCAGAGGTGGGACGAAGTCACCATCAAGTCACTCAAGTCATGACTCAGCAATTCCCAAGTCAAGTCTCAAGTCAACTTGCAAACAATTGGTCATTATGACTTGGAACATGCTGATTCATGACTTGACAGTGACTTTGTCCCACCTCTGGTGGTTACTAGTTTGTCAATACTGGCGAGTTTCTTAGTGAAGGATTATTTATTTATTTTGGGGTTTTGGATTAAAGCAAATGACAATTTTCACATTTTGCCTGGAAATTACAAATGGCAATCGTTTGTTACAACATAGATGCAAGAACCAACTCACTAAGTTTTAGTTTTGGGTTTGTTTCAGGTGGAGGTTATATTGAGGTTCGTGTGTCTGTTGGTTCTGCACTTTATCGCTTGTTTATGCAAGTTAGCCCTCAGGTTATGCGGTACAATGGAGTCCAGGCCTTTCCACAAAAAAATCAGCAGACCCATTACTTGGACTCAAACATTTATCTCATACTTAGCAAAGCCACTGGGATCACACTCTTGGTCTCTATGTGAATGGGCCACTTGATTAACTTAACTGTTTCCATGTCAGTTTTTTTTTCTGAATTGGTGCTCCTTTAAAATGTGTGTGTGCTGTCAGCGACAATAATTCACAAATGAACTTTCATAATACACTTAATTATTTAAAAATAAAATCAAAATTCTCATTTTACTTCAAAGACAAAGTTAATTGTGTTTTATGTATGTTTGACTTCAAACGTCATCTTCGAGGTTTTAAAAGTAGAGCAGTTAGTCCTGGCTAGGATTCGAAGGAACAGAGGAAAATTAACAAAGGCCAGGTATGCTGCACATAATCAGTTTCTGGCGTCTGATGAGTGGAAAAGCAAGGGAATAAATACAGGTGCTGCTGATGAGGAACAGGTGAGACCAATCAGTGCCTGAAAGACACAGGAGGGGAGGAGGGAGAGAGCAGAAGGAGACGGCGCAACATCTTCCTGTGATTGCTTATGTCGTGGGTTGAATTTTGGCAGTAATATGCGATAACAGCTGTGATTAACGGGTTGAATTTCAGCAGTATTATCAGATAACAGCCTGTGATTGCCAATGTATTGGGTTGAATTTTGGCAGTAATATCTAATAACAGCTGTGATTGCCAACGTGGGTTGAATTTTGGCAGTAACATCCGATAACAGCTGTGATTGCCAGGTTGAATTTCGGCAGTATTATCCGATAACAGCTGTGATTGCCAGGTTGAATTTCGGCAGTATTATCCGGTAACAGCTGTGATTGCTGATGTCGTGGGGTGAACTTTGGCAGTAATATTCAATGTGCTGATGTGGGGTGAATTTTGGCAGTAATTTCTGATAACAGCTGTGATTGCTGATGTCGTGGGGTGAACTTTGGCAGTAATATTCGATAACGGGATTGCCAACGTCATGGGGTGAATTTTGGCAGTAATATCCAGTAACCGCTGTGATTACCTACGTCATGGGTTGAATTTTGGTAGTAATATCCGATAACACCTGTGATTGCCGGGGTGACTTTTGGCAGTAATATCAGATAACAGCTGTGATTGCTGACATTGCTGGGTTGAATTTTGGCAGTAATATCAGATAACAGCTGTCATCGCCGACATCGTGGGTTGAATTTTGGCAGTAATATCCGATAACAGCTGTGATTGCCAACATCGTGGGTTGAATTTTGGAAGTAATATCAGATAACGGCTGTGATTGCTGACATCGTGGGTTTAATTTTGGCAGTAATATGCGATAACAGCTCTGATTGCCCATTTGTGGGGTGAATTTTGGCAGTAATATCCGATAACAGCTGTGGTTGCAGATGTCGGGTGAATTTTGGCAGTAATATCCGATAACAGCTGTGGTTGCAGATGTCGGGTGAATTTTGGCAGTAATATCCGATAACAGCTGTGGTTGCAGATGTCGGGTGAATTTTGGCAGTAATATCCGATAACAGCTGTGGATGCAGATGTCGTGGTGTGAGTTTTGGCAGTAATGTCCGTTAACAGCTGTGATTGGTGATGTGGGATGAATTTTGGCAGTAATATCTGATAACAGCTGTGATTGTTGACATCGTGGGGTGAATTTTGGCAGTAATATCTAATAACAGCTGTGATTTCTGATGTCGGGTGAATTTTGGCAGTAATATCTGATAACAGCTGTGATTGTTGACATCGTGGGGTGAATTTTGGCAGTAATATCTAATAACAGCTGTGATTTCTGATGTCGTGGGGTGAATTTTGGCAGTAATATCTGATAACAGCTGTGATTGCCAACATCGTGGGTTGAATTTTGGCAGTAATAGCTGACAACACCTTTGATTGCCAGGTTGAATTTTGGCAGTAATATCATATAACGGCCGTGATTGCTGACATCGTGGGTTGAATTTTGGCAGTAATATCCGATAACAGCTGTGATTGTCAACGTCGTGGGTTGAATTTTGGCAGTAATATCTGACAACACCTGTGATTGCCGGGTTGAATTTCGGCAGTAATATCTGATAACACCTGTGATTGCTGGGCTGAATTTTGGAGGTGATATCCGATAGCAGCTGTGATTGCCGACGTCGTGGTTTGAATTTTGGCAGTAATGTCCGTTAACAGCTGTGATTGCTTATGTAGGGTGAATTTTGGCAGTAATATCTGACAACAGCTGTGATTGTTGACATCGTGGGGTGAATTTTGGCAGTAATGTCCGGTAACAGCTGTGATTGTTGAGATTGTGGGGTGAATTTTGGCAGTAATGTCTGATAACAGCTGTGATTTCTGATGTCGTGGAGTGAATTTTGGCAGTAACATCTGATAACAGCTTTGATTTCTGACGTCGTTGGGTGAACTTTGGCAGTAATATTCAATAACAGCTGTGATTGCCAATGTCGTGGGGTGAATTTTGGCAGTAATATCCGATAACAGCTCTGATTGCCAATTTGTGGGGTGAATTTTGGCAGTAATATCCGATAACAGCTGTGGTTGCAGACGTCGTGGGGTGAATTTTGGCAGTAATATCTGATAACAGCTGTGATTGCTGACGTCGTGGGGTGAATTTTGGCAGTAATATCCGATAACAGCTGTGATTGCTGACGTTGTGGGTTGAATTTTGGCAGTAATATCCGATAACAGCTCTGATTGCCAATTTGTGGGGTGAATTTTGGCAGTAATATCCGATAACAGCTGTGGTTGCAGACGTCGTGGGGTGAATTTTGGCAGTAATATCCGATAACAGCTGTGATTGCTGACGTCGTGGGGTGAATTTTGGCAGTAATATCCGATAACAGCTGTGATTGCTGACGTCGTGGGTTGAATTTTGGCAGTAATATCCGATAACAGCTCTGATTGCCGACGTCGTGGGTTGAATTTTGGTAGTAATATCCAATAACAGCTGTGATTGCTGAATTTTGACAGTAATATCCGATAACAGCTGTGATTGCTGACGTCGTGGGGTGAATTTTGGCAGTAATATCCGATAACAGCTGTGATTGCTGACGTCGTGGGGTGAATTTTGGCAGTAATATCCTATAACAGCTGTGGTTGCAGACGTCGTGGGGTGAATTTTGGCAGTAATATCCGATAACAGCTGTGGTTGCAGACGTCGTGGGGTGAATTTTGGCAGTAATATCCGATAACAGCTGTGATTGCTGACGTCGTGGGTTGAATTTTGGCAGTAATATCTGATAACAGCTGTGGTTGCAGACGTCGTGGGGTGAATTTTGGCAGTAATATCCGATAACAGCTGTGATTGCTGACGTCGTGGGTTGAATTTTGGCAGTAATATCCGATAACAGTTCTGATTGCCGACGTCGTGGGTTGAATTTTGGCAGTAATATCCGATAACAGCTCTGATTGCCGACGTCGTGGGTTGAATTTTGGTAGTAATATCCGATAACAGCTCTGATTGCCGACGTCGTGGGTTGAATTTTGGCAGTAATATCCAATAACAGCTGTGATTGCTGAATTTTGACAGTAATATCCGATAACAGCTGTGATTGCTGACGTCGTGGGGTGAATTTTGGCAGTAATATCCGATAACAGCTGTGATTGCTGACGTCGTGGGGTGAATTTTGGCAGTAATATCCGATAACAGCTGTGGTTGCAGACGTCGTGGGGTGAATTTTGGCAGTAATATCCGATAACAGCTGTGATTGCTGACGTCGTGGGTTGAATTTTGGCAGTAATATCCGATAACAGCTGTGGTTGCAGACGTCGTGGGGTGAATTTTGGCAGTAATATCCGATAACAGCTGTGATTGCTGACGTCGTGGGTTGAATTTTGGCAGTAATATCCGATAACAGCTCTGATTGCCGACGTCGTGGGTTGAATTTTGGTAGTAATATCCAATAACAGCTCTGATTGCTGACGTCGTGGGTTGAATTTTGGTAGTAATATCCGATAACAGCTCTGATTGCCGACGTCGTGGGTTGAATTTTGGCAGTAATATCCGATAACAGCTGTGATTGCTGATGTTGTGCGTCTCCTCCTCAGCAAGATGGCTGCATTGCTGCGCGCACCAGCGGCGTCCTGCTGAAATGACGCAACCCACAGTTTGCGCTCCCTGAGCTCTCCGGTCCCGTTCCTCCACACTACGCAGATCCCGCCCGACACAGCCGGAAGACCGACTGGCGATCCCCCCGTGGACCGAGCGGATCCGGTTCGTCACAGTAAGTTGCCGGTGTGTGTGATCGTGGACGCGGTTCGTGGGGTGTCGCGGATCCGCGCTGCGTTTCTTTCTCGGTGGTGGTTGTTGTTGTTTGAATGCACGCGCATGTGTCCGTGCGTCGTTGTGGCGGTGTTTCCGTGGGTCGTGTCACGGTTTCTCTCCCGATTCGCGCTCAGACGGTCTTCGCTTTTCTTTTCTTTTTTTTCGGTTGTGTGCACGCGCTCGCTCGGCTCCTCCGTGAGGCCGTTGAAGGAAAAAAACAAACCAACCCCAAAACACTAAACTCGTTGTCAAACTGCGCACGCGCGGTTTGTGCGCTGCGGGGACAAAGCGCGCACGCGTGGCGCAGCTGGACGCAGCTGTTAGGCTCCAAAACACAACCGACCTTTTTTTTCTCGTGTAACAGCTACAGTGTGTTTCAATGTACAGCAACAGAGTTGCCAGATCGTAGGAGAAAACAAGCAGCCATCTGCAGAAAAGTCCTGCTGAAGTCCGCAGCTGTCTGTTTATATGATTTTAAAGGGCAAGTTCACAGTTTTTACCAGCTTTTTGTCACATTCAAACATGTTATCAGAAAAGCCTCTGAGTGCTCTGCTCACCTTTGACAACTGTGTTGCATGAGACAAATTTCTTGCCCACACACAGCTGAAAAGTCAATACATGGATATCAGTGAGGCGAGACGTGTGGGACAGCGGGATGGGACGGGCTTCCAGTCCTTCCTTATTTCCAATAGGCGCAGGTTGACAGATGAGAGCGGGCAGGAGAGTCTGTCGACTTATGATGTTTGCAGGTGACTTTGGGATGTATTGTTAGAGTTCGAAGCAGGTTAATGTGAGCCTGGAGACGTATCAGTAAACTCCGGAGAAAAGGGGAATGAAAGTCATTTGGAGCCATTCGGATTAGAGGTGTGTGTGATTGAAAGTGGATTCATGTAGTTGCAGGGATTAAAAGTTGTGAAGGCGGATCAGGTCGAATCCTCGTGTCCGTAACAGAAAGTGTGGTAAAGGACGAGAGTGCAGGTAGAGATTTGTTGCATAAGAATATCTCCCAGATGATAGAGAGACCAGTTATGTTGTATTGGCTTAGATCAGTGATTTTCAACCTTTTTTGAGCCGCGGCACCCTTTTTATATTTACAAAATCCTGTGGCACACCACCAACCAAAATAATATTATAATGCTATTACCTCTGGTTTTGCGCAAAATCAAAATATCATTATTATTATTATTATTATTAATAGAAAATCGATACAGAAAACACCGCATTTCGAAAATCCTCAAGCATTTTGCGCTCTGATATCAAGTAGGGCTGTCACGATTAGGAATTTCTGGAGACGATTAATTGTCAGACAAATAATTGCGATTGACGAATATATTGTCTATTTTTTTTTCTCTTTTTTTTGCCCTTCTTTATATTCTACTATTGTAGTATAATTACACAACTCTGGAAGAACGTTTGGCTTCTGTGAGTGGAGAACCTGGGAATGGTGCAACATTTTAATTTTTATCTTAATTTTATATACAGTCCCAACTTTTTCTGATTTGTGGTTGTTTCTGTTGCATTTCTGAAATTGTTTCTCCTCATCAGTCACGTTTTGTGCTTAAACACTGCATTAAGCTCAAGATTGAACAAATAAATACCTTTGGAAAATAACAGCTGTTAAAGTTCAGAGTTCTCACCTGCTTTTTGTGATCTGTGCGTCTGAACATTGTTTTTTTTTTTGTGGCTCAGTTCATTCATATATTCTCATTTTTTTTTAAATGTTTTTAAAGATATTTGACCATTTATTTCATCTCATGATCTCATAAATTCAGCATACGACGTGCACATGGTGTGAACAGACGGTAACGGCAGAATCACACCTTTAGAGAAAGTTCAGAGAGAAGTAAAGGCAGCTTCACGTTTTGTTTTGTTAACGTTCACTCGGGTTACAATCCTCTCTCTGCTCCACGCTCGCTGCGCACTGAACGTGTAGCGCCTGCATTCAGGAATCTCCCTCACCCACCCCCTCCCTCGCAGTCTGCAGCCTGTTAACTCCGCACGCGCGCACACAGGCACAGACACACACACCGACAGCTCCGCATTTTAGACGGCTTTTGAAGGAGACGGCACTGTTTTAATCGGCCGTCAGCCTCCTTGTTATTGTCCCGCCTTAAGACGAGAGCGATGCTGCAGCACGTTTGACATCAGATTCTGAGTCGTTTTATGCTTTGTGGATAAAATAAATAATTCACAGTAATCGCGAATATGAAAAATACCCACGGCACCCCGGTTGAGAATCACTGGCTTAGAGCAAGCTGCATGAACAAAAAGACAGCTGAAGATGCTGTGATGTTCTTCAGGCGTGATGAGGAGGACAGTGCAGGTCACATCATACACATACGTACATCTTTAACTGCTTATCCGGGATCATGTCACAGGGGTCATAATCATTTGGAGACAAAATCAGAGGTGAAACTGACATGGTTTGGACATGTCCAGAGGAGGGACCCAGGGTATATAGGGAGAAGGATGCTGAGGATGGAGCCACCAGGTAGGAGGACAAGAGGGAGGATAAAGATGATAACATGATAAAATCAATAAATACAAAAATAACACAAACATTTAAAAGAAAATCAAGCTAAAATGCAATTTTAAAAAGGTGAGTCTTAAGTTGCTTTTTAAAAACATCGACAGAGTCTATCGAGCGAAGGGAGCAGGGAAGCTCATTCCAAAGGCGCGGCGCCACGGCTTTAAAAGATCTGTCCCCTCGAGTTTTAAAACAAGTACGGGGAACCATCAGCAGGTTCAGGTTGAAGTGTTTATGGATGTGCTGAGGGAGGACATGCAGGTGGTTGGTGAGACAGAGGAAGATACAGAGGACAGGGTGAGATGGAGAATAATGATGTGATGTTGCGCCCCCTAACGGGAGCAGCTGAAGGAAGGTGAATAGTGCTAAATAGCTGAAGAGTGCTAAGTACATAATCCAAGTTTTCTGAACCTTAAAATCGTGTCGTGTAGCCGCCGGTGATAGTTAGTGGTTTAGTTAGCTGAAGATTCACCATCAGCCCGTTTTGTTCATTGTTCAAGTTCAGTTTGGAAAAAAGAAATCTGTGTGTTTGCTGGTTTGGCTAATAAACAAACGTCACTTCTGCTTTTATGTTAGCAGAGATACTCATAGCGTACTTTACTACCACGTGCTGTACTACCGTGTGCTTTACTGTATGTACCTGTATTATGTATGTGGCCTGATTATTATTTGCTATATCTTTGATATGATGCTCATAAATTTTAAAATGATAAAGGATTTGCAGAAACACGAGCGACATTGGCTGTCAACAAACTGACCAGAGTTAACTTCTGTAAAGCAGTGTTTGATATATATATACAGTAGTGTTCAGAATAATAGTAGTGCTATGTGACTAAAAAGATTAATCCAGGTTTTGAGTATATTTCTTATTGTTACATGGGAAACACAAATCCAACAAGACCAAGCATTCATGATATGCACACTCTTAAGGCTATGAAATTGGGCTATTAGTAAAAAAAGTAGAAAAGGGGGTGTTCACAATAATAGTAGCATCTGCTGTTGACACTACAAACTCAAAACTATTATGTTCAAACTGCTTTTTTAGCAATCCTGTGAATCACTAAACTAGTATTTAGTTGTATAACCACAGTTTTTCATGATTTCTTCACATCTGCGAGGCATTAATTTTGTTGGTTTGGAACCAAGATTTTGCTCATTTACTAGTGTGCTTGGGGTCATTGTGTTGTTGAAACACCCATTTCAAGGGCATGTCCTCTTCAGCATAAGGCAACATGACCTCTTCAATTATTCTGACATATCCAAACTGATCCATGATACCTGGTATGCGATATACGAGGTCTGTCAATAAAGTATAGGTCCTTTTTATTTTTTTCAAAAACTATATGGATTTCATTCATATGTATTTACGTCAGACATGTTTGAACCCTCGTGCGCATGCGTGAGTTTTTCCACGCCTGTCGGTGACGTCATTCGCCTGTGAGCACGCCTTGGGAAGGAGTGGTCCCGCCCCCTTGTCGGATTTTCATTGTCTGGAAATGGCGGAATGAAAAGGACTTTTTTTCCATCAGAATTTTTTCAGAAGCTGTTTGAGACTGTGCACCTGGAAACCATTCGAAAAATGAATGAATGAATGAAATCCATATAGTTTTTGAAAAAAATAAAAAGGACCGTTACTTTATTGACAGACCTCGTATAGGTCCAACACCATAGTAGGAGAAACATGCCCATATCATGATGCTTGCACCACCATGCTTCACTGTCTTCACTGTGAACTGTGGCTTGAATTCAGAGTTTGGGGGTCGTCTCACAAACTGTCTGCAGAGGGATTTAACAGAGGGACTTTGCGGGGGATTCTTGCAAATAAATTAGCTTCACACAGGCGTCTTCTAACTGTCACAGCACTTACAGGTAACTTCAGACTGTCTTTGATCATCCTGGAGCTGATCAGTGGGTGAGCCTTTGCCATTCTGGTTATTCTTCTATCCATTTTGATGGTTGTTTTCCGTTTTCTTCCACGCGTCTGTTTTTTTTTTTTAAAGCATTGGAGATCATTGTAGATGAACAGCTTATAATTTTTTGCACCTGTGTATAGGTTTTCCCCTCTCCAATCAACTTTTTAATCATACTGCGCTGTTCTTCTGAACGATGTCTTGAATGTCCCATTTTCCTCAGGCTTTCAAAGAGAAAAGCATGTTCAACAGGTGCTGGCTTCATCCTTAAATAGGGGACACCTGATTCACACCTGTTTGTTCCACAAAATTGACGAACTCACTGACTGAATGCCACACTACTATTATTGTGAACACCCCCTTTTCTACTTTTTTTTTACTAATAGCCCAATTTCATAGCCTTAAGAGTGTGCATATCATGAATGCTTGATCTTGTTGGATTTGTGAGAATCTACTGAATCTACTGGTACCTTGTTTCCCATGTAACAATAAGAAATATACTCAAAACCTGGATTACTCTTTTTAGTCACATAGCACTGCTATTATTCTGAACACTACTGTGTGTGTGTGTGTATGTGTATATATATATATATATATGTATATGTATATATGTATATATATATATATATATATATGTATATGTATATGTATATATATATATTATACGTATAATCTGTTTCCACACATTATGTCATGAATGTTCCTGATGCTCGCTGGCGTGATTCCGTTGTGTCTGTGGGTCTGTGTGACTCCTCTCCTCTTCACTCTCGTGTCTCGGGGATTTCTTGCTGAAGTAATTTTCCAAAGTACAACCAACAAGGAATTCAGCAGGAAACAGTCTAAAAATATTGATTTGAAAATGATTTTGACTGGCATCTTCTGGTGACTTGAATGAACTGCCACAGTCGTACACCACCACCAAACTGAATCAAAATGGCTTTTAAGATGTCCTGCTGACAAATAAACATTTCCACAAACAGCAACCTGAGAACATTTTCCATGTGACAAATTGATGTCAGTATTGCATCATTTTTATTTGTACTAAAATGGCCAAAGAAAATGAAAACTGTAAATGATAAAAGGAAAAAAAAACATTATGTTGTGGAATTAAATAAACGGTTGTATGAACACCTCACTTTGTTTAAAACCACTTTAAAATATGACTTGGTAACTAAAAATCATGCTGTAAATCAGAGGAATATTGGTCCCTGTGGAGTTTGCGTGTTCTCCCTGTGCCCGTGTGGGTTCCAGCTTCCTCCCACATCCACAGACACGCAGGTTCAGTGGACTGGAGACTGTCCGTGTGTGTCCCTGTGACAGATTGGCTTCCTGTTCAGAGTGAACCTGCCTCTCGTCATGTGACTGCTGGGATCGGCTCCGCCCCCGTGGCCCTTAACTGGAGTAAGTGGGGAGAGAAGATGAGTGAGTGAGTGAATCCCTTTGTTTTCACTCGGTGTCGCCACAACAAAGCCGAGGTGGATCTGCATGTTGATTTGGCACAAGTTTTACGCCGGCTGTCTTCCATGATGCATCTCCACATTACATGGAGAGATGTGGCAGGGATGGGGTTTGAACCAGGAACCTTCAGCAGTGAAACCAAGCACATGAACCACTTGTCCAACACCCCCCCTGCTGCCCCGTATATCAACCGAATGGATAAACCGAATGTTTACTCTTTGCGTATTCAGTGTTTACTCGGTATTTACTCTGGGAGTACTCGGTGTTTAATCTGTGCATACTCGGTGTTTACTCTGCGAGTACTCGGTGTTTACTCTGTGCGTACTCGGTGTTTACTCTGTGCGTACTCGGTGTTTGCTCTGCGAGTACTCGGTGTTTACTCTGTGCGTACTCGGTGTGTACTCAGTGTTTACTCTGTGTTTACCCGGTGCGTACTCGGTGTGTACTCAGTGTTTACTCTGTGTTTACCCGGTGCGTACTCGGTGTTTACTCTGTGTTTACCCGGTGCGTACCCGGTGCGTACTCGGTGTGTACTCAGTGTTTACTCTGTGTTTACCCGGTGTGTACTCGGGGTGTAGTCAGTGTTTACTCTGTGTTTACCCGGTGCGTACTCGGTGTGTACTCAGTGTTTACTCTGTGTTTACCCGGTGCGTACTCAGTGTTTACCCGGTGCGTACTCGGTGTTTACCCGGTGCGTACTCTGTGCATACTCGGTGTGTACTCGGTGCGTACTCGGTGCATACTCGGTGTGTACTCGGTGCGCACTCTGTGTTTACTTGGTGTGTCCTCTGTGTTTACTCTGTGCATACGCAGTGCGTACTCAGTGTCGTCGCTGTGTTGATTGGCTGTAGGAAATTTCACGACTCACGTGGACTTTGGTTATTTTTCTTTGGATGTTGGAAACAAGCCCAAAATAAGTAGCAGCTTGATTTGTACATCAGGGCAGCCGGTCCTGTGGGGGCGCTGCAGAGTGCAGCTTTTCTTTCCTCTGTAACGTGACATCATGGAGCTGACAGGTTCCGATGTTCCCTGAATAAAAATCAGCCTGTCTGAGGACAGACTCTGTCGTTCTTTTATCGGAGTTGAAAAAGAAGCTTTAGTCTTTTTCTTGTTTTATGTGTTTTCATGAATTTATGTACTGCGTCAAACATTTTTTGGGGGTTGTTGTGTGAGTGTGTGTGTGTATATGTTTTTTTTTTTTTAATGTGTCAACATAACAAAAATTAAGTAAAGTTCTTTTCACATGTCAAACAATCAGATGTTAACTGTTTGTGAACCCATTTAAAATGCTAGTTTACACTGACACACACACACACACCATGTTAAAATGTTTTTTATTTATTTTAGTTTTCTTTTACCTTTGGGTGGTGGAGGTGGGGGGTTAGATTGAGGAAGTTGTGAACCGTATTTATAGATCAGACAGAATTAGTTTTTAAATCAATTACTCTGGTACCAATTACTCAGTTCAGATTAATTGCTAATTAACTGTTAATTAGAGTCATTGTTTACAGCCCAGACTGATACTAACCTTGTTTTGTGTATTGGATAGACGCCACCTATGCTTCACCTATGCATTACAGCATCATACAGCATCTCTTTGTGCAAAGTGCACTGTATAGTTGAACGATGCACAGAGACACTATCTGCAGCAAGATCATGTTGTATGTCTTTAGAACAGGTCTGTGGGTTGACTATGACTGTTCCCACCATCCTTCACTTCAGCTTATCTGAGATTTTTCTTGGCCTGCCACTTCGGGCCTTAACTAGTACCGTGCCTGTGGTCTTCCATTTCCTCACTATGTTCCTCACAGTGGAGACTGACAGCTGAAATCTGAGATAGCTTTTTGTATCCTTCCCCTAAACCATGATGTTGAACAATCTTTGTTTTCAGCTCATTTAAGAGTTGTTTAGAGGCTCCCATGTTGCCACTCATTACAAGAGATGCAAAGAGGGGAAACATTTGTAAATGGCCACCTTAAATACCCTTTCTCATGATTGGATTCACCTGTGTAAGGAGGTCAAGGGTCAATGAGCTTATCAAACCAATTTTGTGTTCCAGTAATTAGTGCAAAATGTATTCAAATAAATAAAATGACAAGGGTGCCCAAATTTATGCACCTGCTTTAGTTTGTTTCAATAATTATTACACACTTTCTGTAAATCTTATGAACTTAATTTCACTTCTCAAATATCAGTGTGTTTGTCTGCTATATGATATAGTTAACTGAAATTTCTGATCCAGACAACCAAGGATTTTAAAAAGGAAAATCATGAAAATTATCAGGGGTGCCCAAACTTTTACATACAACTGTATCTGTGGCTGAGACAGATTGACTGAAGTGCAGTTTGAAGCAGAAACATGGATGGTGATAATCGGTGAACCGCGGCTAATGACGCATGTGCAGTGAAGGCAGGGTGGACCGATTTTAGGGGGGACTGTTTGGGCTGTGACACCGGCCTTGGCTGGGGCAGTAACCTGCGTTGGGCTGGTGTCCTGCCCAGTGGGAGTTGACTCTGTTCTGCTTCACGCTGCAGAATCTGGAAGTGAGCCAGACACCAGCGGGCCCCAGGGCCTACAGAAGACTGACTTTCTTTTGGGTTTGCAGAGTCATTTGCAGTGGTGACTAAAACTTTTCTCATCTATATCCTGCATTGTTTAGAATTCCAGCTTTACTTTCCCATTCTGTTGTGTAATTTTTCCCATATTGGTGATATATTTGGCATCTTGTTTCTTCATGTCATTACCAGCTGTGATGGCAGCTGTAACAATGAGATGACCCCAAAACAGGAATGGGAACCGGAAGAGCACCACCAGAGTCCTATAGAATCACCTCCAGAAGCCCAAAGGTGTGAATGTCTCTGACCAAACCATCAGAAACAAGACTCCATGAGGGCCTAATGTACTGTAGGGGGCACTTTGCTCACTGGCTGGCACTGTGGAGCTTGATTGGCATTGGCCATAGAACAGCAGAATTGGCGGAGAACCATGTTCTGCCCGTAACATCATCGAGGTCTGGGCCTGGGTTAACAACACAGCCACTGGTGCCATTGCCCAACAGGTTGCTGGTGGAAATTGGGCTACTGCTGGGCGAAGAAGAAGAAGAGGATGATAGCATGTAGACACGCTATCGTCCTCTTGGCCACCTTAAATACCCTTGACAGTGGGAGAAGAGGAAAACTAGAGGGGTGGAAGTGAGAGTTGGGACTTTGAATGTTGGCAGTCTGACTGGTAAAGGGAGAGAGCTGGCTGATATGATGGAGAGGAGAAAGGCAGACATATTGTGTGTGCAAGAGACCAAGTGGAAGGGAAGTAAGAGCAGGAGCATAGGCAGTGGGTTCAAGTTCAAGTTGTTGTATCATGGTGAGGATAGGAAGAGAAATGGTGTTGGGGTCATTTTAAAGGAAGAGTATGTTAAGAGTATGAAGATGTGTAATGAGAGAGTGATGAGTGTGAAGTTGGAAACTGAAGGGGTGATGATGAATATCATCAGTGCATATGTCCCACAGGTAGGAGTGAGTTAGATGAGGTGGTGGAAAGCGAAAGAGTGGTGATAGGAGCGGACTTCAATGGGCATGTTGGTGAAGGGAACAGAGGTGATGAGGAAGGAATGAGTAGATATGCTTTCAAGGACAGGAATGAGGAAGGACAGATGGTAGTTGATTTTGCAGAAACGATGGAAATGGCTGTGGTGAACTCCTACTTTAAGAAAAGGGAGGAGCACAGGGTGACATATAAGAGTGGAGAAAGGTGCACACAGGTGGACTACATTCTGCAAAGGTAAATGGACTGCATTTATATAGCGCTTTTACATCTGCATCAGATGCTTAAAGTGCTTTACACATCAATGCCTCACATTCACCCCTGCCATGCAAGGTGCCCACTACACACCAGGAGCAACTAGGGGATTAAGGATCTTGGCCAAGGGCCCTTAGTGATTTTCCAGTCAGGCTGGGATTTGAACCGAGGATCTTCTGGTCTCAAGCCCAACACTTAACCACTAGACCATCAACTCCCCCTAGGAGGTGCAAACTAAAAGAAATCAGAGACTGTAAGGTGGTGGCAGGAGAGAGTGTAGCTAGACATCATAGGATGGTGGTTTGTAGGATGACTTTAGAGGTGAAGAATAAGAGAGTGAGAGCTCAACAAAGAATCAAATCATGGAAGGTGAAGGGTAAGACTGTTGTATGAAATTTAATGAGCAGGTGAGAGAGGCACTAGATGGAGGAGAAGCAGTTTTGGACACCTGGAAAAGTACTGCAAATGTGGTGAGAGAAACAGACAGGAAGGTACTGGGTGAGACATCTGGACAGTGGAAGGAAGACAAGGAGACCTGGTGGTGGGACGAAGAAAGCATAAGGAGAAAGAGGTTGGCAAAAAAGTTTTGGGATAGTTGGAGAGATGAAGAAAGTGGACAACAGTATAAGGAGATGTGGAAAAAAAGCAAAAAGAGAAGTAGCAAAAGCTAAAGAAAAGGCATGTAATGAGCTGTACAAGAAGTTGAATAGTAAGGAAGGAGAAAAGGTCTTGTACCGATTGGCCAGGCAAAGGGACAGAGCTGGAAATGATGTGCAGCAGGTTAGGGTGGTAAAAGATGCAGATGGTAATGTGCTGACAAGTGAGGAGAGTGTGTTGAGAAGGTGGAGGAAACATTTTGAGGAGCTGTTGAATGAAGAAAATGAGAGAGAGAAAAGGCTGGATGATGTGGGGAGAGTAAATCGGGAACTACAAGAGATTAGTAAGGATGAAGTGAAGGCAGCTATGAAGAGGATGAAGAGTGGAAAGGCAGTTGGTCCAGATGACATTCCAGTGGATGCATGGAAATGTCTAGGAGAGATGGCAGTGGAGTTTCTAACCAGATTGTTTAATAAAATCTTGGAAAGTGAGAGAATGCCTGAGGAGTGGCGATGAAGTGTGCTGGTTCCTATTTTTAAGAACAATGGTGATGTGCAGAGCTGCAGTAACTACAGAGGCATAAAGTTGACCAGCCACAGCATGAAATTATGGGAAAGAGTAGTAGAAGCTAGGCTTAGAAAACCAATGAAGATCTGTGAGCAGGAATATGGTTTCCTGCTGAGAAAGAGCACTACGGATGCATTGTTTGCTCTGAGAATACTGATGGCGAAGTATAGAGAAGGCAAGAACGAGTTACATTGTGTGTTTATAGATTTAGAGAAAGCTTATGACACAGTGCCAAGAGAAGAGTTGTGCTATTGTTTGTCGAAGTCTGGAGTGGCAGAGAAGTATGTGAGGGTAGTGCAGGACATGTGCAGTAGTGTTCAGGATAATAGTAGTGCTATGTGACTAAAAAGATTAATCCAGGTTTTGAGTATATTTCTTATTGTTACATGGGAAACAAGGTACCAGTAGATTCAGTAAATTCTCAAAAATCCAACAAGACCAAGCATTCATGATCTGCACACTCTTAAGGCTATGAAATTGGGCTATTAGTAAAAAAAAAAAAAAAAAAAAGTAGAAAAGGGCGTGTTCACAAGTTTGTCAATTTTGTGTAACAAACAGGTGTGAATCAGGTATCCCCTATTAAGGATGAAGCCAGCACCTGTTGAACATGCTTTCTGTTTGAAAACCTGAGGAAAATGGGACGTTCAAGACATTGTTCAGAAGAACAGCGTAGTTTGATTAAAAAGTTGATTGGACAGGGGAAAACTTATAGGCAGGTGCAGAAAAGCTGTTCATCTACAATGATCTCCAATGCTTTAAAATGGACAAAAAAAAACAAAAACAAAACAGAAAACAACCATCAAAATGGATAGAAGAATAACCAGAATGGCAAAGGCTCACCCATTGATCAGCTCCAGGATGATCAAAGACAGTCTGGAGTTACCTGTAAGTGCTGTGACAATTTTGTGGACTGATGAGAGTAAAATTGTTCTTTTTGGGTCCAAGGGCCACAGACAGTTTGTGAGACAACCTCCAAACTCTGAATTCAATCCACAGTTCACAGTGAAGACAGTGAAGCATGGTGGTGCAATCATCATGATATGGGCATGTTTCTCCTACTATGGTGTTGGGCCTATATATCGCATACCAGGTATCATGGGTCAGTTTGGATATGTCAGAATACTTGAAGAGGTCATGTTGCCTTATGCTGAAGAGGACATGCCCTTGAAATGGGTGTTTCAACAAGACAATGACCCCAAGCACACTAGTAACCGAGCAAAATCTTGGTTCCAAACCAACAAAATTAATGTCTCGCACATGTGAAGAAATCATGAAAAACTGTGGTTATACAACTAAATACTAGTTTAGTGATTCATAGCAGTTTCAACATAATCGTTTTGAGTTTGTAGCATCAACAGCAGATGCTACTATTATTGTGAACATCACCTTTTCTAATTCTTTTTACTAATAGCCCAATTTCATAGCCTTAAGCGTGTGCATATCATGAATGTTTGGTGTTGTTGGATTTGTGTTTCCCATGTAACAATAAGAAATATACTCAAAACCTGGATTAATCTTTTTAGTCACATAGCACTACTATTATTCTGAACACTACAAGGACAGTGTGACAGCGGTGAGATGTGCAGTAGGAATGACAGACTCGTTCAAGGTGGAGCTGGGATTGCACAAAGGATCAGCTCTGAGTTTTCTTGTTTGCAATGGTGATGGACAGGTTGACGGATGAGATCAGACAGGAGTCTCCATGGACTATGATGTTTGCAGATGACATTGTGATCTGTAGTGAGAGTAGAGAGCAGGTTGTGTCTAGTCTGGAGAGGTGTAGATCTACTCTGGTGAGAAGGGGAATGAAAGTCAGTTGGAGCGAGACTGAGTCCATGTGTGTGAATGAGAGGGAGCCCAGTGGAATAGTGCAGTTACAAGGAGTTGAAGTGGTGAAAGTAGATGAGTTTAAATACTTGGGTTCAACTGTCCAAAGTAATGGAGAGTGTGGCAGAGAGGTGAAGAAGACATTGCAGGCAGGGTGGAGTGGGTGGAGAAAGGTGGCAGGAGTGATTTGTGACCGAAGAATATCTGCAAGAGTGAAGGGGAAAGTCTGCATGACAGTAGTGAGACCAGCTATGTTGGACGGCTTAGAGACCATGGCACTAACAAAAAGACAGGAGGCGGAGCTGAAGATGTTCAGATTCTCTTTGGGAGTGATGAGAATGGACAGGATTAGGAATCAACATATCAGAGGGACAGCTCAGGTCGGACAGTTTGGATACAAAGTCAGAGAGGTGAGGCTGAGATGGTTTGGACGTGCAGAGGAGGGACCCAGGGTATATAGGGAGAAAGATGCTGAGGATGGAGCCACCAGGCAGGAGGAGAAAAGGGAGGACAAAGAGGAGGTTTATGGCTGTGCTGAGAGAGGACATGCAGGTGGTTGGAGAGACAGAGGAAGGTACAGAAGACAGGGTGAGATGGAAACGATCGATCGATTGTGGCGCCCCCTAACGGGAGCAGCTGGAACAAGAAGAACTCATCCACCCACTCGCTCATTTATCTACATTTTTACTGCATACGCTGTCACTACATTGTCACCGTTGCAGGGAAAAGGTAAAGCAGTTTTACCCCTGGGAAGTCTCACAATATTACATCCTGGAAGGTTTGGATAGGTGCTGTACATCATGACCTCACATGATGATGATGTTGATAAACTTTATTGGCCACAAGAGGAAATTCGTCTTCGGTTTGTTGCAGCATTATAAAGTCAAATAAAACATGAAATTTCAGATCAATAAAACTCCATGTCCTTTTCACAGTGGACTTGTTTATTTCTGACCTTTGGACAAATGCTTATTTTTGTTTTCTGTAATGCTGATGTTTTTCACACGAGAGGCAGACAGGTTTTATGAGCTGTTTGTTATTGACTGATACTCTGAGTCTTGGTGTCTCAGTCAGTATCAGGGAAAGAAAAACTTTGAGTCTCCAGATGGAACTGCAGCAGTGGAAAATAGTTTCTCAGTTGATTCGTCGTTTTTCTGCTTCCTTCTTGAATATGATGGTTTCCGGTTAGGGGAGGTGATGGTCTCGTGGTTAAGCGTTGGGCTTTGGACCAGAGAATCCTTGGTTCAAATCCCAGCATGACTGGAAAATCCCTAAGGACCCTTGGGCAAGGTCCTTAATCCCCTACTTGCTCCCGGTGTGTAGTGGGCGTTTTGTATGGCAGCAGCCTGACATTGGGGTGAATGTGAGGCATTATGTAAAGCACTTTGAGCGTCTGATGCAGATGGAAAAGTGCTATATAAATACAATCCATTCACTGATCTTCTTTAATGTCGCTGCAAGGCTGAGCTGCGAGTGTGTGTGTATATATATATATATATATATATATATATATATATATATATATATATATATATATATATATATACCAGTTTCTGTCCTTCTGTGGACCAAACAACAACTTATGGTTAATCTTGAAAATAATCAATGGGTTCATTGATAATGAAAATAACCGAGTTGCAGCCTGAAGAATATGTTCAGATTTTATTAGCTTTTTGTGTTGAAAGATTTTCTTCCACAATTTATCCAGTAATAGCTTTTGAATTTTTGGCACCTATATGTTCTTTCTACATTGGGATTTATTTTTGTTATACTTTCTATGACAAAATATTTGAATCCATGGTTGAAAGTTACTCTTAGACTTTATGGTTATGATTTAGTGGTTAACTAACCAAAGGAAAATCAACCGATCAGAAGATAATAAACTATTAAAAACACAAGATTACTTAATTAATTAATACTTTTTTACATAATTTATGAAAATAATCTTTAGTTGCAGCCTCGTGTAGATCTGTATGTGTGTGCTGAAACATTCGTCTGATATTTTGTAAGATAAATGATGATAATCTAATTATTTACAGCTCCAGTTCGTGGTGGACTTGGGGAAGCACAGCGTGTTCTATCACCAAAGATAAGCAGAGAGGAATGACCAGAACACAAACCTGCATCTCTGATGTGCAGCTCATAAAATATAAGTTAGTGTGAAATTCACGTGTTCTGCATTTTCTCAGATGTTCTGTTTGCATTTGCAGACATGAGCAGCCTTTTGTTTGGTGATGTGGAAGCAGACGGCTTTGGCCTCGTCAGTAGCAGATTATATCGCTGATATACGAGTTTGTGCCGTCATGTGCCGCCATCTGCACCTTGGTGACCAAATACCCCTCATGACCTCACTGCTGATTTGTCTGCTGCCATCTGCTTTGAGTCGCTTGCCTGCTGAGGATAAAATCAAAAACGTGCTCGCGCACAGCTTGTGATGTAGCGGCCTGCTGTCTTTTCCTCTGTCTGCCCTCTGACCTTTGACCTGCAGCCTCATTACAGTGCACACGCTGGCATCAGTTCAGGTGGTCAGGATGCATCACTGCATCAGGAGTCGGGTGTCCATGGTTACCAGGATGTCCCCAGCTTGAGCAACAGAGCGAGGGAGTCCCCGTGACTGTCTGGCATACAGATGGTTGCAGACATGTGATGAGGCTGTTGGTGCTCCGCTGCAGTCAGTATGAAGCATTCACGGCACGGTGCAGCACGGTGCGCCTCAGTTTGACTCAGCAGTCTGCCGGCTGCTCAGATCGTCTTCCTCACTGACTCATCAACGATAACGCGCTGCTGGCTTTGAGTTGCTGTCTTTTGCTTTGTTGTTTCTGATGTGTGAATATTTCTTTATATCTGATTCTTCACACGTGTTTGTGCCGCCACGCCTTCTGTAGTCAGTGGGCTGCGGCTGCGCCTGTGTTGCCTTTGCTTTGCCCATATGCTTTGTGTGCTCGTCCTGCACATGGAGCAACGCCTCCGTGTGAGTGCAGGGTGTGTGTGTGTGCACACAGAGTCCACTTGGGATAAGAAGGCGGGGCATGATACAGATTTGGTGAGGGTGCTTTGATCCACCTCTATTGTGGCACAAGTGAGTGGTTAAGCAGCAGAGAGGTCAGGAAATGTATTAATTAATTAAATTTTTAATTGTACCTCTCAGGGCTTGCAGGTGGGCACCAAGACAGCCCTGGCCACAGGGTGGTTGATGACCCCGGGGGAGGGGGGTGCAGTTTGACCCTGATGGGATATTGAGGAGATCAGGCAGATGGAGGTGGAGATGGAGGTGCAGTGGAGAGGAGAGGCTCAACAGCTTCACCTCAGGGAGCCCATGTGCACACGTGCTTTGCTGAAATTCTGTTACCAGAAAACCTCTCACTTTTGGGTCTACCAACTCAATAGCAATGCACCAGGTTCAAGCACACATGGCATGTAAAGGTGGTAACAGTCTGATTTATTTCCTGTTACATCCCAAACCATTGACTAGATCCCACCTTTTTGAGCCTTACTTGCCACTCAGGTTACAAGATGCACATGATGCACATTTGGACATTTTTGTGAACATGGTGATGGTGGACATTTGATACGTGCACCATGTCCTCTGTGGAAACAGTAAGCAGATTCGATTTTCGAGTTTCTGTGTGTGTCTGTGTGTATTAATGGAAACTGAGTAAGTCTTGTACAGGTCCTGATGCCCATCAGCCAGTGCTCATCCCCAGATTAATGATTTTAGTTATTTTACTGCCTCCAGCAAGCATGTCAGGTTTTGACACTTTTGTAATTTTTCTGATTTGTATATTATTAAAATGTGTGCAGGGGTGGTGGCCAGCGGTTAAGTGAGCTTGCTGGCAGTCCTCATTTAAACCTCAACCCTGCCCATTCTCCATGTAATGTGGAGTTGTGTCAGGAAGGGCATCCGGTTTAAAATTTGTGCCGAAGCAAAAAGAAGATCCACCTTGGAAATGACTATATATGGATATATAAGTTAAAGTCCTGCCAAGTATAACACATTAAACAGTATATGGTCCCTCCCGACAGCAGGTGGAATGTTTCGCAGTTCCCCATTTTGTTTTTGGTTTGTGGATTTTCTTCCGGTTTCTGCGTTTGTCGTGTTCTGTGCGAAGGGGTCCCGAGGAAGATATTCAGAATGTACATATGTATTGACACTATGTTTTTAATCACAATTCTAGGCCAGACATTTGGCACTTCAAGTGCTTCAGTACAGACCTGAATGCAATAATTAATCACTGTTTTGATGAATGGATGAATCATTTTGAGACTTTCTAATATCCAAATTCTTAAAATGTGAATATTTTGTAGTTTCCTGTCTACAATCCCAATTCCAGTGAAGTTGGGACTTTGTGTGAAATGTAAATAAAACAGAATACAATGATTTGCAAAGCCTCTTCAACCTATATTCAATTGAATACACTGCAAAGACAAGATATTTAATGTTCAAACTGATAAACTTTATTGTTTCTGTGCCCATTTTGCTCATTTTGAAATGGATGCCTGCAACACGTTTCAAAAAAGTTGGAACGGGGCATCAAAAGACTGGGAAAGTTGATGAATGCTTAAAGAACACCTAATTGGAAACAGATGAGTGTCATGATTTGGTATAAAAGGAGCATCCCCAAAAGGCTCATCCGTTCACAAGCAAAGATGAGGCGAGGATCACCACTTTATGAACAACTGCTGAAAAAATAGTCCAATATTTTAAAAACAATGTTTCCCAACATTCAGTTGCAAGGAATTTAGGGATTCCATCATCTATAGTCCATAATATAATCAGACGATTCAGAGAATCTGGAGAACTTTCTACACGTAAGCGGCAAGGCCGAAAACCAACATTGAGTGCCGTGACCTTCGATCCCTCAGGCAACACTGCATTAAAAACCAACATCATTTTGTAAACGATCTTACCGCATGGGCTCAGGAACACTTCAGAAAACCATTGTCAGTTAACACAGTTTGTCGCTACATCTACAAGTACAAGTTAAAACTCTGCCATGCAAAGCAAAAGCCATACATCAACAACATGCAAAAACGCTGCCGCCTTCTCTGGGCCCGAGCTCATTTGAAATGGACAGACGCAAAGTGGAAAAGTGTGCTGTGGTCTGATGAGTCCACATTTCAAATTGTTTTTGGAAATCATGGATGACGTGTCCTCCGGACAAAAGAGGAAAAAGACCTTCCAGATTGTTGTCAGTGCAAAGTTTAAAAGCCAGCATCTGTGATGGTATGGGGGTGTGTTAGTGCCCATGGCATGGGCAACTTACACATCTGTGATGGCATCATCAATGCTGAAAGGTACATCCAGGTTTTGGAGCAACACATGCTGCCATCCAAGCAACGTCTTGTTACAACAACGTGGCTGCGTAGTAAAAGAGTGCAGGTACTAGACTGGCCGGCCTGCAATCCAGACCTGTCGCCCATTGAAAATGTGGCGCATTATGAAGCGCAAAATTCGACAACGGAGACCCCGGACTGTTGAGCAACTGAAGTCATACATCAAGCGAGTGTTGGGAAAGTGTAGTGACACGGACTCACAACAGGGGGCGTAAATGAGCGGACAATGAAAGAGTCGAATACGAACACTTTACTGTTGTGAATGAGCACAACCACAATACAGAGGAATGTGAAATTTTGCAAACAGTCAATCACAAGGGTGATGTGTGGGCAGGCTCGAGGATAGAAGATGTCTGTCCTGAGAAGAACCGGAACCACACGATTTCCTCTGCCCTCTGACCGAACCCGGAGAATACTGGAGCCGCCAAGTCCCGAGTCCCCAGGTGGCCACCGTCTCCGAATGTCGGATCTGGTACTGCTGGCAAGAAGCAGAAACAACAAGATGTGGGTGTGTGCACACCCAGTAACAGCAATGGTGGAGATTCCACCTCCACCTCTCATCCACACTCATGCAGCTCCTGTCACACAGCACTTATCTGGTGGGGTGTAAAGCGAAGCTGTCGCCGGTCACGCCAATCACCAGATAGTGCACTCCACAGGAAAAAACAGCTGCAAAAAATGAGTTACTAGACACAGTTATTTATACGGCTGAGATTGTTACCTTCACAGGTCGATGATATCTCGGCAACGAGGTGGAGATGACGTCCGGGTTTTATGGAGTAGCATGATGAAGTGTTGATGGGTGACAGCTGTCATGAGATGATGAGTGACAGCTGTCACCCCCGGCTGTGTCCGTGGTGGCAGCGCCCTCTCGTGCCTGAAGCCTGCACTCCAGGCAGGGCGCCATCTGGTGGTGGTGGGCCAGCAGTACCTCCTCTTCAGGCGGCCCACATAACAGCAAGAATAGGAAAGAATTCCACCTACAAAGCTTCAACAATTAGTGTCTTTAGTTCCCAAATGCTCATTGAGTGTTGTTAGAAGGAAAGGTGATGTAACACAGTGGTAAACATACCACTGTCCCAACTTTTTAGAAACGTGTTGCAGGCATCCATTTCAAAATGAGCAAATATTTGCACAAAAACAATAAAGTTTATCAGTTTGAACATTAAATATCTTGTCTTTGTATTCAATTGAATATAGGTTGAAGAGGATTTGCAAATCATTGTATTCTGTTTTTATTTACATTTTACACAATGTCCCGACCTCATTGGAATTGGGGTTGCATAATAAATGGAATATTTTTAGGTTGTGGACAAAATAAGACATTACAGATTGTTATTTTGGGCTTTGGGAAACAGTGAGAGTTTCCCCCATTTTCGGTCATTTTATGGGCCAAGCAATTCACCAGTTAATAGAGAAAATGGCCAACAGATGAATGGAAAAAAACAAAAAATCTTGTAGCTCTGTTGCCAAGGACATGATATTTTTTGCTCAAAATTGTTTTTTGTGTTAGCAGAATTACTTAATTAAAAAAAATGGCCACTGGCAATTAAAAACTCATTAAATTTTGATCTTGATCAGGATATGGATCCACAAGTTAATTATGACTTCCTTTAGTTTGGTGACATCGAGCATTAATGATAAGATTTCTCACTAACTCCAAAACTAATGGACAAATCTTCATTAAAATAAGACAGAAACTGAAGTGCATGTTTATGCAGTTTAGTGATGTTGATCCTGCAGACTGGTGGCCTTCGGTGGTGGCGTGCATGGGACTCACTGTGTTGTGGTGGAAATTATGGCAATAGTGTGGGACAACTACATTTTGTTTAAAAAAATCACAACAGTTGTATGCCATTGAATACCCCAATTATGTTTTGATTATTTTATTGATATTTTATTCAGAGATATTTTAAAACATTAGAAAAACGTTTCTTTACCATTCATTTTTATCATTGAAGATCAAAAGTCTGGGTGTGGGACAAGCACAAAACGGCAAAAGGTGAAAAAGTCATCATAGACTACTAGAACAAATTTCTTAAAACACTTTCATTGTAAAGATAACTATAAAAGTGTGAAATTTCCCCTTTTTTCTGTTTTTCATACAATATGATCAAAGGACATAAGTGCCCGTAGTCTAAGAATCACCCACACGTGCCTGTGCACACTTCATTGAATGATGCCACATTGAGAAACCTATGGTGCAAACAGTTGCTCACGTGCACATTGCGATGGCAGTGCTTACACAACAGATTGTATGACCCTAACAGAGGTGGAGGTTTGTGCTCTCACTGCACTTGTAGATCATCTCTTCAAAAAGTACTGGATGTGATGACTTCCTGATGTGATGACTTCCTGGTGCGATGACTTCCTGGTGTGATGGGTTCCAGATGTGATGACTTCCTGATGCGATGACTTCCTGGTGTGATGGGTTCCAGATGTGATGACTTCCTGGTGTGATGGGTTCCAGATGTGATGACTTCCTGGTGTGATGGGTTCCAGATGTGATGACTTCCTGGTGTGATGGGTTCCAGATGTGATGACTTCCTGGTGCAATGACTTCCTGATGTGATGACTTCCTGGTGTGATGGGTTCCAGATGTGATGACTTCCTGGTGTGATGGGTTCCAGATGTGATGACTTCCTGATGTGATGACTTCCTGGTATGATGACTTCCTGGTATGATGACTTCCTGATGTGATGACTTCCTGGTGTGATGACCTCCTGGTATGATGGGTTCCTGATGCGATGACTTCCTGATGCGATGGGTTGCTGGTGCGATGATTTCCTGGTGTGATGGGTTCCTGATGTGATGACTTCCTGGTGTGATGACTGCCTTCCGACGTGCCATCCTTTCACTCGCTTCATGTTTCCTTTCCTGTTCACTCGCTTTGGCTCTCCACATCTCCGAAGTTGTGAGAGTAAATGTTGATAGTCAAACAGACGCGTTTTTGTTGAACAGTACAAAGGAAAACAGACGCTTGTGTTCGTTGTGCCCTCTCCCTCCACCACCACTCGTTTCGGTCCTCACAGGAGCTGCTGCTCGCGCCGCAGCACACTTTAAACAAAGGCCGCGCACTCAGGAGGAAGCTTTGCTGTCCAGCAGCGTTGGTGTATGTTGGCGCTGCGACCCGGCGTGTCATGCTGATGGAGAGTTGAAGGTGAGAGGAGCAGAGCAGCATCTGCTGCCAGGCTAAAGTAAATATTACAGCATGTTGGCCAACGAATTACAGAGAAACTTTGTCATGGACAGAAGCAGAGAGAGGACACTCAGCAGCACACAGGAGCGAGTCTGCATCAAATGACTCACTTCACTGATCATTTTTAACCAGAGCTCAAATATGGCCATCAGGCGTTACAAAGACTTTGCATCCATCTGTCAATCCATCTGTCCGTCTCCCTGTCCATCCGTCTGTCTGTGTTTGTCTGTCCGTGCTCAGCATAAGTTCCGTCCTCTTACTGCCAGAGTCTTTAAATTAACAGGGAACATTCTTGGGACACAGACTTTGGACAAGTTCATAGATGGCTAACCTTGAACTTTTTTAAAAGGTCAAAAGGTCACATTCAGTTTCCTCTTGTCATGCTCATGTAGCTGAGGGTATTTTAGCATTGTGTTATATTATTTTTAGTTGCTTAGACTATGACATATCAGAAATGGGTTTTCTCTGTGCTTGCTACACATTTTCGATGCTGACATTTGACATTTCATCAGTGTCGTAATGTGATGAAGTAGAAATACTTCGTTACTGTACTTTAGTAGAATTTTGACGTATCTGTACTTCATTATTTAAATTTCTGGCAACTTTCACTTTTACTTCACGACATTTCCTTAATAAAATGTTTACTTTTACTCCAATACATTTCTCTGAACCATCTTCGTTGCTACAATATAAAAGTAGAAGAAATTTGATTGGGCAACTCCTGTTTGCAGAGGTACGGAACCGGGAGAGGTCACTTAAAGTGATATTTTTCTCTGGCCATGATAATTTGTACACATGTTTTCCTTTAATTGAGCCCTTGAATTAATAAAACGTGCGCACGTTTTCCTTTAATTGAGCCCTCGAATTAATAAAATGAGTGCACGTTTTCCTTTCGTTCGCTCATTTGTCATCCTCACGACGGGGAGACGCTTCGCCCTCAGGATCCTTTTTAATGTGCTTAAACTCCAGATGATGCCATGCTGGGTAGCTAGAGTTCTCTGTATGTCCTTGTGCACCCAAATGATATACCCTGATCAGATCCATTTCTAATGGGAAATGTATTACACTGTCTCCTGGTTTGTTGACTATTATATAAAGGCTGAGTGGATCCTTGTCATTTGATTGGTACAGTAGCCTTAAGAGTGCGCATATCATTAATGCTTGGTCTTGTTGGATTTGTGAGAATCTACTGAATCAACTGGTACCTTTTTTCCCATGTAACAATAAGAAATATACTCAAAACCTGGATTAATGTTTTTAGTCACATAGCACTACTATTATTCTGAACATTACTGTATGTCACATGACATGGATTAATTCATCCCATTTGTGTTGCATTGCATTTAGAGTGCAGCTTGGTTCCATTTAGAGTGCAAATTTGGTTCCATTCGTTTGGTACCATTGCACTCTGCTCACACAGGAGTACATGTGTGCCCACACATGCTCGTGTATGAGCGCACGCACACACAAAACAAATCCACTGTGCTGCCTGGAGGCTGTTAGCAAGAAGAGAAAAGAAAAGCTGGACTCATTTCTGACCTGATTTTTTTTTCGCTGCACTGAGGACATACACAGTCGACCGAGCCGGTTGCATGTGTGTGTGTGCGCGCACACGTGGGGGACAACGACACGATGATTTGATGGAGCTAACTGATGCTGCGACACACACAAAATCCACCCCGCTGTAAGCCCTCTGGTTGCATGAGGACCTGTTCACATGAAATGCTTATGTGATTTTGGCTGGACTGAGGAACTACGAGGTCTGTTAGAAAAGAAACCGACCGTTTTATTTTTTAAAAAAACTATATGGATTTGATTCATATGTTTTTACGTCAGCCAAGCTTGAACGTTCGTGCGCATGCGTGATTTTTTCCACGCCTGTCGGTGACGTCATTCGCCTGTGAGCATGCCTTGTGGGAGGAGTGGTCCAGCCCCCTCGTCGGATTTTCATTGTCTGAGAAGTTGCTGAGAGACTGGCGCTGTGCTTCATCAAAATTTTTTCAGAAACTGTGAGGCACATCCGAGTGGACACCATTCGAGAAATTAAGCTGGTTTTCGGTGAAAATTTTAACGGCTGATGAGAGATTTTGGATTGTTTCTATCGCTGTAAGGACTTCCCACGGAGCGGGACGTCGCGCAGCGCTCCGAGGCGATGTCGTCATCCTGTTTCAGGCTGAAAACCTCCATATTTAAGCCTCTGTTGACCCAGGACGTCAGAGAACAGAGAACTTTCAGAAGAGGTCGGAATTAGCAGTTTATCCGGACATTCCACTGTTAAAGGAGATTTTTTTTAATGAAAGACTTGCAGACGGATTGGCGCGTCGGCCTGCAGCCGGCGCGGCGTGCCTGCCACAGGAAAAACACCTCCGTGTTGATAACCATTTGTAAATCCAGGCAGCTTTTGGTGGCTTTCAGTTGAGTGAGTATCTGAGAAATTGTTTAACAGCAGGGCATGTTCCAACTTGTCCTTAAGGCTTCCAACTGAGGTGTCTTTCCTGTGGCGGGCGCGCTGCGCTGGCTGCAAGCCGACGCGCCAATCCGTTCGCACGTCTTTCATTAAAAAAATCTCCTTTGACAGTGGAATGTCCGGATAAACTGCTGATTCCGACCTCTTCTGAAAGTTCTCTGTTCTCTCACTACGTCCTGGGTCAACAGAGGCTTAAATTTGGAGGTTTTCAGCTTGAAACAGGATGACGACGTCACCTCGGAGCGCTGCGCGACGTCCCGCTCTCTGTGGGAAGTCCTTACAGCGATAGAAACAATACAAAATCTCTTATCAGCCGTTAAAATTTTCACAGAAAACCAGCTTAATTTATCGAATGGTGTCCACTCGGATGTGCCTCACAGTTTCTGAAAAAACTTTGATGAAGCACAGCGCCAGTCTCTCAGCAACTTCTCAGACAAAAGAATTACGACGAGGGGGCTGGACCACTCCTCCCACAAGGCGTGCTCACAGGCGAATGACGTCACCGACAGGCGTGAAAAAACTCTCGCATGCCCACGAGGGTTCAAGCTTGGCTGATGTAATCACACGTGATTCAAATCCATATGGTTTTTTAAAAAAATAATAAGGTCGGATACTTTTCTAATAGACCTCGTACACAAAGTCTTTTTTTTAATGGATGTCCAAGTCAGTGCACAGCATCACTGGACTAAACATTACAGTGGAACACCAAAATGTAAGTCCCTTTTCTGTTGTTTATAAATTAATAAAATATCAAATGACAAGGATGTATTTTAGCCATTATATAAAACAAATAATGAATGTTTTTACATTCTTTCAATGGAACGAACATTTAATTCGGTGAAAGCTGGAACATACCATTGAACGAGGCCTCGTCTCATTGAATGGTATGTTCCAGCTTTCACCTCATGAAATATTTGTACCATTGAACTCATAAACATTCATTATTTGTATAATAGCCAACATTTATGTGTCAAGACTATTGACTAATTGAGTGCATGTTTTACAAATTGTTGCCACGTTTAAGTAGATTGTGCCCTTGTTTTACTCAAACGATGCTTAAAATGTGCCCACAATATAATAAAACGTGCCCACAATATAATTAAACGTGCCCACAATATAATAAAATGAGTGCACAATATAATAAAACGTCCGCACATTCTCTCCCCATGCAAAACACTTCCAGGGCTCCGTAGTTGTGTGTGTGTGTGTGTGTGTGTGTTAATTCCAGCAGGAGCCGATCCGTGTATGTGTGCGCGCGTCGGCGTGTATGCGTTCGGAGTCCAAAGCGCACATGACCCCCTTTTCACCCTCCAGTCTCCTCTTCCTCAGCAGGGGTGCAGATTCATCTTTGTGTGTGTGTATGTGTATTAGAAACTTGTTTTATGTCAAACACACCACTTGCTGCAGGGTGAAAGTCGGACCCCTCTGCTGTGGCTGTCAAGGACTCCATCTCTTCCCAGTACGGCGCACCGCTGCAAGGGCATGATCTACTTAAACGTGGCCGCAATTTGTAAAACGTGCACTCAATTTTAATCAATATTGTCTTGACACATAAATGTTGTCTATTAGCCAACAAACCAGAAGACAGCGTAATACATTTCCCCATTAGAAATGGATCTGATCAGGTATATCATGGTTTGGGTGCACAAGGACATACAGAGAACTCTGGCTACCCAGCATGGCATCATCTGGTGTTTAAGCACATTAAAAAGGATCCTGAGGGCGAAGCGTCTCCCCATCGTGAGTATGACAATTTACTTCATATTTCATTTTGAACAAAAGGAAAAACGTGCACTCATTTTATTAATTCGAGGGCTCAATTAAAGGAAAACGTGCACGTTTTATTTATTCGAGGGCTCAATTAAAGGAAAACGTGCACACAAATTATCACGGCCAGGAAAACGTGCGCATGTTTTATTAATTTGAGAGCACGTTTTATTAATTCGTGGGCTCAATTAAAGGAAAACTTGTGCACAAATTATCATGGCCAGAAAAAAAATATCACTTTAAGTGACCTCACCCGAGTTCCGTACTTAACACACATTTAAGTACCGACAAAACTGGCAGCGTTGCTGTTTCATTTCAATTATTTTATTTGAAATTTCCTGGGAGATGCAGTGCGTAAAAGCAGTGCCACATTTTGGATTAGAGAGTTCAAAGAGCGCCGCGTTTAGTTGCTTTGCAGTGGTTGGTGGTGATGACGCTTGCATTTTTTTCCTTAAATTTGGCACAACTGTGTAGCTATAAATGATTGTTTGACAAGAGCCTGGCTGTTGTGTTTAACAGAAAGGTGTGCTGGTCTTCCAGGAAAACGACTGCGGTTTCAGAAAAAGAATGGCAAAAGAATGGATGTATGTACAGCTACATACACCCACCTGTTGCTCATTCATCCCGTCACCAATACCAACTGCTCCGCCAGAGGCGGATCCAGCCTTTCATAGGGGCTGAGGCCCCCTTCTGGTTTATCCAGACACCACACTGGCTTTCTTTTTGTGTTGCAGTTTCACGCTCCACTCGCTTTGGATTTTACTTTTACTCAATACTTTTACTTAAAGTACATTTTACATGAGGAATTTACTTTTGATACTCAAGTACAATAAATTTCAGATACTTTAAGACTTTTACTCAAGTAATATTTTTAAAGGAGACTTGAACTTTTACAAAAGTAATTTTATGGTAAGATACTTTTTTTTTATTTTAAGAATTTAAGAATTTTCTTTTTTCACTGGTTGGGGGAAGATGAGCCTCATTCTGAGATTCCCTGCCAGAGGCACCAACAAAGAGGTTATATATGACTACTAGAGTCTGCACTGCCAATGCTGCCCACTAAACACTAATGTCCCTTCATGGACAGCGACATGACACCTCCTAACCACCAAAATATTGAAGAAGTTCCCGGATGTTAATGCATTTTCAATGAGGATTCACGACTGAACACACTCAGAATAACACTCCCAAAATACGTATTAAAATGTCATTCTGACCTGGATATTGAGCCAGTAAAATTAATCAACATTAAATCATGTCAGGAAAGTATTAAACTTACTCTGACACACACACATTCCCAAATATTAGTGTTGAAAGTTACACGGTTGCACTGTTAAGCTGCACTGCTGAACCGAGCTGCTGCTGCTGCTGCTGTTTTCAGCCATTTTATATAATATATATTTAGAGAGAGAGAGAGAGAGAAAACCATTCAGACGTGTGGACACTCTTTCCCCTTCAGTTGAATTGTGCGCATTATGCATCAGTTGCACAACATCATTATGTGACATTTTAACCATGTTCGTGCACATGGTCACAGTTTGCATCCATAAGCAAACATTTTGCTGCGCTGTTTGTTTTCATAAATTGCGCACATTAAAAGTGTTGTGGGCATCATTTAAGTTCCATTTTGTGGATGTGCACTCTTTATAAATGAGGCTTCGTGTCTGGACCATGACACCATGGTCCCACAAACAGCCTGTTAAACTCTTGTGATAAGGTCTATGTCTGTAGCCCAGCAGGACGATCAGTGTCCCTGTTCCTTGCTGTGTATTTTGCATTTCTCTGGAACTGTGCTGTAAATGGATGAAAACCATCTTTCCAAACCATCTGCTCATTTACACCTGAAAAGCTGAGCCACACCGGCAAATTAAAATAATTAGTTGTGGAGGGGGGGAGAGAGACAAATTCTGTTTTCCAGCTTGACAAATGTGAACATTTACTCGTTGTTTTGACTCATCTATATATTAAAACCCAAGTGGCCTCTATGTATGTATGTGTGTTTGGGTTCAATCATGGAGAAACTGGGGAGAGCTGACATTTGGTATGTTTATGTATTTTGGGTCGAGAATGAACGGCACCAAAATAGAATGTTAATAGGACTAATATTTTTGGAGAAATTGCGGATATTGTGTAACAGCTGTGAACAATGGTATACAACTAATGAATGTTTATGAGTTCAATGGTACGAACATTTACTGAGGTGAAAGCTGGAAAAAAAAAAAAAAGACTTTGTGTAATTCCTCAGTCCAGCCAAAAATCACATCAGATTTTCAGCTTTTCATGCATCCAGACAGTATACAGTGGAGTGCATTCTGTGTGTGTGTTACAAGAACTAGCATCATTAGTTAGCTCAATTAAATCGTCTCACTTCTGTCATTGTCCTGCGTGCGCACAATGGGCGCGCGCTCACACAAAAGGGACGTGCTTGTACGCGTGTGTACTGCCGAAAAAAGGACTGTGTATTTCCTCAGTGCAGCAAAAAAAAAAAAAAAAAAAAATCAGAGAAATCAGGCTTACAGTGCAGTGGATTTGTTTTGTGTGCGCGTGCGGGTGGTTTGTTTGTTTGTTTGTGTGTGTGTGTGTGTGTGTGTACACGCGCGTGCAGAGTGCAACGGTACCAAATGTTTGGAACCAAATTTGCACTCGAAATGGAACCAAATCACACTCTAAATGCAATGCAACCCAACTGGGATGAATAATCCATGTCATGTGACATACCAAGCACCAATCAAATGACAAGGATCCACTCAGTCATGATACAAATGTTGATAATTCCATTCTGGACTCACACGCCATTCTTAACTCATAATTTATTACCACCCTTGAAAAATGTCAGCTACCTATTTTACAAACACGACCCAATCTGGAGCCCATGGATCCCCACAGGCACCAGGCTAGTTTGAAATAAAACTGGTTTAACTGGCTCTAAATATTGTTTCCAGTGCTACATTGGCTGTAAAATGGTTCAGACATGTTTTAACTGATTTAAATCGCATAATACTTTCGTTTTAAATGCTCTGTGCCAATAGTGAAATTGTTTAACTTAAAAATTACATGTAGCTGAAAAAAATCACAAGTGCAGCAAAGATGAATGTTTAGTGTTTAAACAAGATTTCGCCCATTGAAATTTTAAATAGAATTGAAGTAGAATTTCTGACTGATTCACCTGACGTGGTGCATATGCAGGACGGCAGGATTCGGGCTGCTGTCTGCCTGTGTGGTTGCCATCCACGTCCCACAGAGGGCCCAAAATGTGGTGGCATGCTGCGCCTGCACATGCTGCCAGATCCTCACCTGCTCAGAAGCATTAAATGGTTTATAGAAGATTTATTTGACAAATGCAACATGCAAAGGGTTCGTGTGCTAAATCCTCAGTTAATACCAGAAAATACAAACGGCATGGAGCTCCAATCATATGTCACTCTGATTTATTTGAATGGAGCGTCGTCTGTTGTGTGTTGGGGGGGTTTGGCTGGCCAAGATACTGTTTGTGTGTTTTGTGTATACTTCGGGTGGCTGGTGGGGGGCGTGTCTGAGGCCGTGATGATGGATGAAGCATCTCTCACCCTCCACTGTCATCATGCCAACCCCATGCACCTGATGAGCAGTTCATGTGTAGAGCTAAAGGACTACCAGCTGAAGTGGATGCACCTGATGAGCAGTTCACGTGCAGAGTTAAAGGACTACCAGCTGAAGTGGATATCCTGATCAGCAGTTCACGTGCAGTTCCAAAGAACGTCCAGGTGAAGTAGATGTCCTAGTGATGTACTACATTTGAGCCATGACTGCTCTGTGTAAGGTGCTGGGGACTCAACCTTGTTGCTGCTGTGTGACGATCGTTTGTCTAACATTGTGACACTGAGGATCGCTCCAGGTTTGACGCACTGTGCCTGTTAAGGAGATGGGTGAGGGACATGCTCCATCAGCACACTTCAGAGGTAACTAAAGCTGTGAATGACTTTGAGTAATTAACAATGGTAATTTGGCATTTTGTACGCAGCTGTATTTGGGCTGCTCTGATAGTTGTGTAAATTCGCTCTTCACAGCCGTGGCGTGCGGATTGATGGTCCTCCACGGGCTGTGAGAGCTGTTTCTGTAATTTCAGTCTGAATTAGAACCTGAATGTGTTTGCTGATGGTGTGAACCCTAAACAGTATTTGTGTGAACAGTGTTGACTTATCTCGCCTCTCATCCTTAACAGGCGCTGTCCGATTCATTAACCACCTGGGGGGTGCCGGCGGGAATTTCTGGGTCCAGAACTGTCGGGCTCCAATCCCTTGGGCGCTAGGAAGAGCGCGTCGTCCTCCACCCCGCCAGGCTGTTAATTCACTTTTTGTTTATATTTGCACTTGAAGTAAATCTGTTATGTTCTTTGGAACCGCTCTCTGTTTCTTTAGCGCTGGGTCCTTGTCAGACGCTGGTTCGCTCCTCTAACCTGCGTCCCAACATAACAGTCATCCTTTTTCACTTTAAAGGTGTCGTCCATGTCAGTTTTCCACAAAATTGGCATATTTTTGTATTGAAACTCTATTATTATAAGGCACCTTTTAAGTCAGTGGTGTAATGCAAAATTATAGCAGATTTTATTGGTGGCAAAGTTTGTTTTTGAGGATTTTGTGGCAGATTGACTGAATTCATGCTGTGAGGTCTTACAGGTGACAACGGTTTGAAGTTTATGCTGCATTTGATGGAAACTGAGATCTCGGAATTCAGCTTGCCTCTCCAGTACAGTGTTTGTGTGAAATATGTCCAGATTTTATCCGTAGTTCTTCCCGGTGGGATCTCTGGTCTCCTGTCTTTGCTGCTGTACCTATCAGTGTCTTTCTGCTGCAGTTTTACTTCATTAAAATTATGTAATCCACAATAGAAGCTTGGCTGTGTTTCATGGTACATACTGATTTGCAATGAATATTTCGTCAAAAGGAATAGAGCAGGTATCACAGTGGGATAAGGATTTGGGCAGCCTATATGTAGACCGGGGTTCGATTCCCGGTCATGTCATCTATCTGTGTTCTTGGATAAAACCCTTCATCTGCATTGTCTCAGTCCACCCAGCTGAAAATGGGGACCAGCACTGTTTGGGGAAGCAACCTATGATGGACTGGCATTTCATCTAGGGGGGGTCGTAGACGCTGATCCACTTCACGTTATGGTGTCTGGGGCTGAACACCAGCACCAGTGGGCCTTACGGTCTATGTCAGAGTTCTTACGCTTCTTCTTGGCTGGAATGTGACCTATGATTGGATCGGCTGGTGTCCCATCCAGAGGGAGTCGTAGACTCTCATCCGCTTCACGCTAAGGCTTCCGTTGATGAGCTTGGCACCAGCGGTCCTAAGGGCTGATGAAGGAAGACAACCTACTCCAAGAAGACAAACCAGAGTGTCAACACGTGTGTGGAAATGTTATTTCCAGCATTTTCTCAAACATTTTTCCCTTTAATTTGTCAAAACCAAATATGTCCAGGGCTGTTTTTGTACATTTGAAGAGGGTGTACATGGACCAGCTGACTGCAGACTGATCCAGAACAGCTCTGCACTCGGAGGAGCAGCGCAGTGCAGACGTGCGCGTGCTGTAAGATGTGGCCTGAAGCTCCGAGTCTCCTTGCGGTTTTGGATCAGGAGCTTAAGTCATTACTCACTCTCCTTAGGAAATCAAATCTGCCCAAATCTCAGCCAGGCACTGCTGTCAGCATTCTGGTCAGAATGAATTGCGGCTGCGCAGAAGGGAATCGAATCCCTGCACAGAACGACATGTTGCACGTGTTCCCGCTCTTCCTTCGGGTGCTTCTCTCTTTTGCTGAGCCAGTTTTTCTGGCTCTGTGGTCTCTCTGTCTTGCCTCTGGCACGCCCCATGTTTGAGAAAGCCTTGCACTGCACACTGCCCGGCCTGTCTGCCTCCGTGTGTTTATGCAAACAGATGACGTGCACGCCTGCATGTGCGATCACTTCTGTGTCCACGGGCCTTCTCGAGTTCCTCCTTTTACAAACTGACTTGTAAAGGAGGCTTATTCACAGAACGTCACCCCCCCCCCCCCCCCCCCCCCCCCCCCCCGTGTGCAGGCGCAGGCAGGCCCGAGTGTCGGTGCCGTGAGACTGATTCAGCTTTTGGCCTCAACATGCTTTTATTAAGAGCCGGGGACGGTTTGTTTCCTGTACCTATGTTGCTTTGACATAACTTAAACTCGCTTGTGTGGTGAAACATTGACAGATGGCTCCTTGCCAGATGTGGGGTAAGATGAGTTCATCTCGCGATGATGCAAGACCCGCGAGCCGCCATCATGACAGCTTTATATCTCTAAGGGAATCCACTGCCTGTCTTTGGCAGTAATGGGGCAGGTTGGACTGATCTTGGAGTGTTTTAATCCTAGAAACCCGTCGCCTTCAGCAGGCTCAGGATGGTTATCGGATCATGTCGGCTCAGCTTGTGCATGAAATTGTTGGTGACAGGATCTCAGCTGACGTACTCGAATAAGCGTGTCACACTGACTTGCTTCAGTTGTCCTGTGGGTGACATCAACATGGCACCACCCCGGTACAGAAGGCCTTATTGACTCCCATCTGTGTGCTGTCTGGGTGACCATTGTCAAAAATGTGCCCACTGATGACAGTTTGAGTGCATTAGTTTTCGGCAGAGGTGCACCAATCGATCGGGCACCGATCATTATCGGCCGATCACGCCTTGATCGGTGATCGGCAAAATGCGCCGATCAAAAGGACTGATCACAACAGTGCAGGCAGTAGCACAGGAAGCGCTTGGTCCTGTCATGACACACTTTCCTCTCTGACGTAAACTCATTTTGACTTCTGATACGGACAAGGAGAGCAGTCGCCATCATCTAATGTAGTCCATGTCCGCCCAGCTCATATCAGAAGTCAAAATGAGTCAAATGGCTCTGAGAGATCTAAATAGACTGCTGTGTAATGAATGGAACCACACTGCCATCTAATGGATACCCAGTGTGCGTGACTGTGTATTTGTGAATCAGTAGGCATTTGTTTGTTGATCTGTGGATTTCGCGAAAAGAATGTCTCAAAATTACGTCACAGAGGAAAGCGATGAATGCATGTAATTGGTGATCCACAAATGCTGAAACTCAATTCACAAGTACAATTTCCAGTTTTACAAATGTAATTTTTTTTTTACAAATTAAGTTTTATATTTGCAAATACAGCATTATTTGCAAAGACCAATTTACAAGTTACAAATATGAAATTTGCATTTGTGGATATCTGAACACATTTGCAAATCAATGATTTGTAGATCACCCTGTGTACATTTACAAATATTAACGAGACAATTTTAACCCCATAGAATGAGGGCTGTATTTTACATTCTCAACGTATTCTCTGTAGGCTGTAACCTGAGCAACATGAAACATGGAAAAAAAAAGCTTGCTGGTAGAACAAAGTCAGTGTAATAAAACAAAAGTTGGCAGTTTATTCTAGTGTCTTTATTTGAATGCATGTTTTTTGTTTTCATCATTAAGTTTTAATGCAAAAATAGTCCTATACATTAGACCTATATTCTTATTTTGGGCATGATCCAAATATGTGCTTGATCGGTATCGGCAGATCAAAATTTCAGTGATCGGTGATCGGCCTAAAAAAATCCTGATTGGTGCACCTCTAGTTTTCGGGATATCCAATAATTTTAAATGGGCTTTGTGATGTTTTAGAATTCAAGTGCTTTGCTTCTGATGTATTTAAATATGCTGCTCACAACTCAGCTTAGAAAGTGCTTAGAAAGCACAGCATGGTTATGCTCACATTTCAAAGGGTTAGGCATGTAGAGAAACTGTTACATGGGGCTCTTAAAGAGTCAAGTTCATGAACAGTAACTCAGCTGTTATTTACCGTTTTCCTGTAGATTATCTTAAGACTTGAAGTTTGACTTTGACATCTGACCTTTAATCAGTGACTTATCCTAACCAAATTTAAACACTTCTTCCCATCCATATATCTAACAGTAACACTCTTCGGCTACTCCCTTGTTTGCACTCGGGGTCGCCACAGAAAATCCAAGGTGGATCTGTGTGTTGATCTTGCAGAAGTTTTACACCGAATGTCCTTCCTGATGCAACTCCACGTGACATGGAGATGTGTGTCAGGATGGCATTTGAACCAAATAGGGCTGTTAACTGCTTCAAATTAATCACCAACTGTATTGATAACCAATTACTCATTTTAAGTCCAAATTCTCTGATTTCAACTTCTTGCGATTTTTTTTTAATTTTTTTTTTATTCTTTCTTCACTCTTTGACAGTGAACTGAAGTCTTTGGACATTGAAGGACGTCATCCTGGGCTTTGACAAACACTTATAGACATTTTTCAATGTCTATCAGGGTTGAATCCCGCCTCTATGCCTGTGACTGCTGGGATAGGCTCCAGCCCCCTCCCCCGACTCTTAATTGGAGGAAACAGGTATAGAAAGTGGATGGGTGGATAGAAATGCCTGACTGAACATGATGTGGTGAGAAGTGACATTTGTCTCCACTGATTCCTGCTGGAAGCTTTTGAAAGTCATTGTGGGACTGCAGGTGATGTTATGCAAGTTATACCCCCGTCACACATAGCCGGAATCACGCAGAGTGCCGTTGGAGTTATGAATTGGCAGACATCTGAAAGGTGTCAGATTTCAGTTCGAAAACCTTCTGGCAGCCATCTGCGGAAGTCGACACAATTGGTCAAAATTGGCCGGTGGCCCCGAGTGTGCCGCACATGTTCATAATTCTCCGGGCGCCATCGAGATGGGACACCTATCCGATGGCGATCCATACGAAATCTGACGACCATCTGACCGCAAATTACATATTCCGATAGCGGCATAAACAAGATCTGAAACGATCTGATTGCGGTTGATTGAGCTCTGAGATCGATCGATCACAGCAAAGCCTGCTGACATGCTGTGCCACGTTTGCCCACCTCCACTGGACCCCGGCCAGGGAGGGCGAAGGAAATATTGTTATGTAATAACATGTATGTGGCACTGTGCATGCGTAAGAGGCTTGGTGCAGCGCCCAGCAATGCAGCCGAACAGGATGTCATCTCTGTAATGCACGTCATTACATGTACACCTCCTAAGTCTGTAGCAGGTATGATGCGGAAATGTTTGCCCAACACATGATGACATAAATAAACATGTAACTCACCTCTGGTACCTTGCGTTCCACAGCGCGGTGCAGACAGCTGGTCAAGTCCCTTTCACCCGCTGTGCTGTGTGCTGGCAATGTCGATCAGATGACAAAAGCGTAATCCGCCTCTTGTATAATTAAATCCCATGTGAAGCATCGTCCCATAATGATAATCCAACTACAGTTGTGTTATGATGCGTATCAAGTAAAATGACAACAATAACAAAAAAGAGTTTGAGAAAAGAGAAAGTCCACTGGCTGCATCTGAATGTTGCGCACATGTGGGAAGTTGGTGCACCGACAGCACAGTTCAGCGGCAGTTATGGAGTCCAGCCGGACAAATAACATCTAGCAATGCAAGTATATACTGACCAAACACACAAAGGGATTTTTCACCGGGCAAACAAGCAAGCGATCACTGACAGCTGTCAGTGTGCTCGGATGGACATCAGCTCCAGTGCTGCCGTGGGGTGCACGTGCGCATGCGGAGTTGCTGGTATAGCGTTTATGAACACGCATACACGCAGCTGAGTAAACATTTCAGCCACACACTCGCACACTGCTTTGATCACCTGTTCTACACACGTACACGCGCACTCCGTCATGTGAGACACACACTGATGAGAGGTCAGTTTAGCGCTGGGAATGTGAGGACGAGCGCAGATTTGATTGCGTGGGTGAGTGAGCGAGTGAGTGACAGCTCCAATGTCGGTGCTGTCTGACAGCAGTCTGTGTCATCTGACTGTTGTCTGAAATATGTTTGGGCTGCATCCTGTATGTGTGCCTGAGTCCGGATGTGTTCGGCCATGGCTGGCCACGCCTATTTTTCTGCCAACTGTGTCGGATAATGGTAATATTTGCCGTGTCAGAATGGCTCCTTCACATTCTTGATATGTGTGACAGGAGCCTTAAAACCTTTTAATTGTGACTCTTCATAAAATAAGTTACACACCTCCTGTCTGTCTCTGTCTTTGTCAAAAATCCCACAGTAATTTTCATGCTTTCTTTTCTGGAGGCATGTGTCCGTGTCCTTTTTTGGTATTTTCTGCAGGTATTATTTGTTTATACCCTTTAATAAATTTTAAATTGCTTTTTGACCTCAAATTTTGGTTCTGAACAACATGTTTGGTTCCCATTACTATCTTACCTTGTTTCACGTGTGTGTGTGTGTGTGTGTGTGTGTGTGTGTGTGTGTGTGTGTGTGTGTGTGTGGAGCAGTGAAGATTAGTCAGGCTTGTTTGATGATGAACTTTTTTTGGGGCAGAAATACACTTTATGCCCATGAGTCCTACATTTCATATGGCGCACCACAAGGAAACTGTCTGGAGCCTTTGTTTTTTTCACTCTACATGGTTCCCCTGGGGGTGATGTCATCAGGAAATAAAGCCTTAAATGTTATAAGTATGCTGATGACACACTTCTACATCTCTGTAGAGCCTGATGAGCTAAACACTTTAAGGTAATTTATTCACATCCTGCCTGTAATCAGTAAATACAACCCCTGGCAAAAATTATGGAATCACCGGCCTCGGAGGATGTTCATTCAGTTGTTTAATTTTGTAGAAAAAAAGCAGATCACAGACATGACACAAAACTAAAGTCATTTCAAATGGCAACTTTCTGGCTTTAAGAAACACTATAAGAAATCAAGAAAAAAAGATTGTGGCAGTCAGTAACGGTTACTTTTTTAGACCAAGCAGAGGAAAAAATATGGACTCACTCATTTCTGAGGAATAAATTATGGAATCACCCTGTAAATTTTCATCCCCAAAACTAACACCTGCATCAAATCACATCTGCTTGTTAGTCTGCATCTAAAAAGGAGTGATCACACCTTGGAGAGCTGTTGCACCAAGTGGACTGACATGAATCATGGCTCCAACATGAGAGATGTCAGTTGAAACAAAGGAGAGGATTATCAAACTCTTAAAAGAGGGTAAATCATCACGCAATGTTGCAAAAGATGTTGGTTGTTCACAGTCAGCTGTGTCTAAACTCTGGACCAAATACAAACAACATGGGAAGGTTGTTAAAGGCAAACATACTGGTAGACCAAGGAAGACATCAAAGCGTCAAGACAGAAAACTTAAAGCAATATGTCTCAAAAATCGAAAATGCACAACAAAACAAATGAGGAACGAATGGGAGGAAACTGGAGTCAACGTCTGTGACCGAACTGTAAGAAACCGCCTAAAGGAAATGGGATTTACATACAGAAAAGCTAAACGAAAGCCATCATTAACACCTAAAGAGAAAAAAACAAGGTTACAATGGGCTAAAGAAAAGCAATCGTGGACTGTGGATGACTGGATGAAAGGCATATTCAGTGATGAATCTCGAATCTGCATTGGGCAAGGTGATGATGTTGGAACTTTTGTTTGGTGCCGTTCCAATGAGATTTATAAAGATGACTGCCTGAAGACAACATGTAAATTTCCACAGTCATTGATGATATGGGGCTGCATGTCAGGTAAAGGCACTGGGGAGATGGCTGTCATTACATCATCAATAAATGCACAAGTTTACGTTGATATTTTGGACACTTTTCTGATGTTTAAGGATGATGAAATCATTTTTCAAGAAGATAATGCATCTTGCCATAGAGCAAAAACTGTGAAAACATTCCTTGCAAAAAGACACATAGGGTCAATTTCATGACATAGGGTTAATGTCAACGAGCAGATGTGATTTGATGCAGGTGTTAGTTTTGGGGATGGAAATTTACAGGGTGATTCCATAATTTATTCCTCAGAATTGAGTGAGTCCATATTTTTTTCCTCTGCTTGGTCTAAAAAAGTAACCGTTACTGACTGCTACAATCTTTTTTTCTTGATTTCTTATAGTGTTTCTTAAAGCCAGAAAGTTGCCATTTGAAATGACTTTAGTTTTGTGTCATGTCTGTGATCTGCTTTTTTTTCTACAAAAGTAAACAACAGAATGAATATCCTCCGAGGCCGGTGATTCCATAATTTTTGCCAGGGGTTGTAGATGAACAGCTATTTCTTGAAGCTTCATGAGCGCAATGCAGAGATTCTCCTGCTTACACCAAAGGTTAACACTGATGCAGTAGCCAAAAGCTGTGGACCACTTGCACCAAAGATAAAACCAGGAACGATATGCTTCTGCACTATTTTATACTTGGATTTGAATTTCAAGCCACACATAAGGTGAAGAAAGCTGCTGTCCATGTTTGAAATACTGTAAAAGTACATCTTCTTCTTAGCTTTCACTTCCAGCAGGTCAGACGACTGAAATGCTTTTTTACTGACCTTTACAAAAACACAATGAACAGGTGAAAATATATTCTGATTTCTGCTGTCAGACTTCTAACAAAATCCAAGAAGAGAAGCTGAACTTCACTCGCTGCTATTCAAAATGAATTTTGAAGTGCTTTTGTTGCTTTTCTTAGTGTTGGAAATTCTAAATGTATAAATAAATAAATTATTAAAAACTATTAATGAAAGAAAGTAGAGGAAGAACAAAAAAAGTAAAAAGTGGTTAAAAGACACGATGGTGAGGAACACTCTGGCAGGCAGGCGTCCGTAACAGCGCCATCTTGGAAAAAATAATTAATGCAACACTATTTACAATAAAAATCATGGTTATTGGTCTACATCCAGATCATGATCATCAGTTTGCATCTGCACCTTTTTATTGTCTTATACGGAAGGATCTACTTTTTTAAAACTTCATATTGTCTTGTGGCACGTTTGGTGAGTACACATTTCTTTTATTTGTGCTTGAAAATTATTTTGGGGGACTTTTTCATACGCCCATTTGATTGAGTGGTGTCGCATTGAAAATCTACTGTCTTTCGCCTCCGGTGTTACCGTCACGGGGTACGGAGGCGGGACCCGCAAAGAATCCAAGTCATTAAAAAGATATAAACCTCTCTCAGCGGCCACGGAGCTCTGCGGCTCCGATTACCGAGACGTGCGGCTCCGCGGAAAGTCTGTCCTTGCAGCAACAGGTGTCACCGGCCGCTCCGCATCAAAACAGCGAGCGTAGTCTCTGGACCTTTGCCAAGTTGGCTGCACCTCCATTCAGTAGACAGGGAGGTGGTGCCGGCTGCACAGCAGACATGGGGGCGATGTGACTGGCCCGCTTCGCCGTTTACCGAGCACGCAGACTCAGTAAGTGCAACGGAGGCAGAGAGCGAGGCGTCGGGGAAGAACGTCACCCGCTGTCGATGTCACCGCTGATCTGAGCATGCAGAGCTGTATCTCACATTCATTGCAGCTTACTTTTGGATGCTGAAACCAGGATGTATATAACAGTAACATTACTAACAGATAAAATCAATTTCAATGCGGGATCGGACTGAAGGCGGGAGCGCTCCGTCTTCTGCCGGACATCACTGCAATGTCCCGGATGTACAAGCAGTTTTCGCAGAGGGCCAAATTTTAGCTGCAAATTTGTCATTTTTAAATGAAGATTTCTCTGCTGAATTACAAATTTGGGCTTGCAGATTTACTTTACTGCATTCATAAGGGTCTTATAAATACATATCAGCTATTTCTTTCTGAGTTCTGACCACATTTATTTCAATGCAGGTCTACTTTAAATAGGTGGCTGGTGCAATTTTGTAGACAGCAAGGCTTTAGTTTTATTGATAACTGGCCTTCGTTCTGGGGCCACCGTGGCTTGTTGATGCCGCACGGCCTCCACTCTATCTTGTCTGTGAACATAGATAGAGCTCTACAGGGAGTGTAACATTAGGAATTCACAGCAGGCCAAGGAGCAGGTGATTAAAGATCCTGCAAGGCTTATGACAAATGTGGGTGTGGAATCCATTAGCTTAGCGGGGAATTTAGCGCAGAAAATCCACTATGGTGATAGCTCAGTTTATTTGCCAGGGAGGGAAATTCAACAAGTTGAGACTGTGGCCTGCTTCTGTAGACGCGTCCATAAAAATCATAGAGCAATATGTGTTGCAAACTGAATACCCATTACTACACTGGATGATGTTGAAATTGAGGATGGCCCAGTGGTTGTTCCAACAGTATCAAAGATTTTGTGTCTGCTACCTACAATGCACATGGAATGTCTCAAACCTATACCTACTTCAAGGCATCTTATATATGCTACTCTGACCACCCCAAAACCCAAACAGTTCAACTGTCAACCCCACTGAGGTCTTTAGTGTGGGTCTCATTAACATAAGATCACTATCCTCAAAATCATTGTTGATTAATTATCTAATTATTGATCATCACTTAGATATGATTGGGTTATATGAAACCTGTCTTAAACCTACAACTGTCCTCCCCTTAATGAGGCCTGTCCACCAGCTTATACATTTAGTCACGTCCCTCGTGATGTGAAGCAAGGCAGGGGTGTTGCTCTTATTTATAAATCTAGGTTTAGCTTATTAGTTGTTGGGGGTCACAAATATAACTCGTTTGAGCATCTGATTCTCCACTCTGCCTATGATGCTACACATTGCCAAGGTCAGAAAAATAAAAATCAGCCGTATTACTTTGTCATGTATATATTGTATATAGGCCTTCTGGCCCATATTCTGAATTCTTAAATGAATTTGGTGCATTCATCTCTAACTTGTCAACTAGTCCAGATAACATTCTGATCATTGGTGACTTTAACGTTCATATAAATAAGCCTTCTGATCCCCTCTGCAAATCATTTATGGAAATTGTGGATGCATTAGGATTTCGGCAATGCATTCAGGACTCGACACACATTAGTGGAAATACCCTGGATTTGGTTCTCATATGTGGTATTGCTGTCACAAATATTGACATCATGCCTCTTACATCAGTGGTCTCTGATCACTCACTTATTAAGTTTACAGTTTTGTTACCGTGTTTAGTGGAACGACAACCTTATATATCACTACGGCGATGGATCAACTCCTCAATTAAGACTGAACTCAAAGCTAGACTGCCTGATGTCTTAGCTTCACATTTGGCAAATATCCAATTGGTAGACAGTCTTGTGGATAGTTTAAACTCGGTGCTCGAAACTACACTCAACATGATTGTGCCACCTGTGTTAAAACTGCACTCCCCCAAAACATAGTCACCTTGGTTCAGTGATTACCTGCGTGACCTCAAGCATAAGGCTAGAGGTCTAGAACGGAAATGGCACAGTTCAAAATTAGTACTATTCTACCTTGCGTGGCGTGATGCTGTCTTAGACTATAAGCATGCATTACTGGCTACAAAGTGGACCTGTTACTCTGATTTGATCAACAAAAACAAGCATAACTCAAAGTTCTTGTTCGACACGGTGGCAACACTTATTCATGGACAGTCACCTGTAGTTCGCTCTCCTTTTGCATCACAAGATTTCCTGGATTACTTTGAGAAGAAAATAGAACACATTAGGTTAAACATATCCCAGCATGCCTTAACCCAGCCACTACACCCTACTATTGAGGTGGGCGCCATTACTGAGATATTATCTAGATTTACAGAATTTGAGAGTATCTCTCTAGGCATGGTGACAAAACTCATGATGTCAACAAAAAGCACAGCCTGTTTTTTTGATCCTATACCAACAAAACTGTTTAAGGACCTGTGGCCCACTCTTGGGCCATCTGTGCATGTCACTAAGGTTAGACTACTGTCTAACCTTGGTGACATGAAATTTGGGGTTCCACAGGGGTCCATCTTAGGCCCACTGCTTTTCTCCCTTTATCATCATATGCCGGTTTTTGCAGCTTTTCAGGTCTTAGTTGATGGATATGACCAGAAAGAACCTGTACATTTCAAAAGAAGATGAACTGAAGTTACCCTTGAGAATTTTAGAAGGGCCTTAATGCAGCAGGATTGGTGTGATATTTATAACGATGACATTGACAAATCATATGAATCTTTTATCACCATTATTTCGAATTTTTTAAAGTTACTGCAGATCATTTCAAAAATTATTTTGTTAATGTGGGTAAAAATTTATCAAATTCAATTATATCTTGTAAAACACATTCTATGGACAACGATAAATTAATTAATACTGGATTCAATATACATTAGAGAAGTAGATGAGAACAAAATTATCAACATTGTTTACAAATTAAAGGGGAAAAAATTAACTGACTGTGATAACTTTAGTATGTTTTTGATCAAAAATATTATTCATTGTATTATTAAACCTTTAACCTATATTTGCAATTTGTCACTAATGACTAGGAAATTCCCTTCTAAAATGAAAATAGCTAAGGTGATACCTTTGTTTAAATCTGGTGACAAGCATGTCTTTTCAAATTATAGGCCAATTTCTTTGTTATCACAGTTTTTGGAAAAAAATCTGCAAAAATATTTGTAAAGAGGCTGAATATTTTTATATCCAAACATCATATACTTAGTGAACAGCAGTATGGTTTTAGAAAAAGTTGCACCACTTCTCTGGCTATAATTGATTTTGTTGAACAAGTTACAAATGTGTTAGAGATGAAGCAATACACTTTAGGGGTTTTCTTTGATTTACAGAATTCCTTTGATACCATAGATCATTCTTTATTATTGTACAAATTACAGGAGTACAGCATCAGAGGATTAGCCCTTGATTGGTTAGCTAGTTATTTATCAAATAGGTATCAGTGTGTTTATTTTGGAGGGACAAATTCAGAATTATTGAGGATCACATGTGGGATGCCCCATGGGTCAGTCCTTGGGCCGTTGCTGTTTTTGTTGTATGTTAATGATATAAGTTTAATGTCAAAGTCTTTGCATTGTATTTTGTTTGTGTTCAGTAGTGGGGACAATTTGGGGCAACTTTTGGAAAGGATGGAGAAGGAATTATTAAATTTTAAATATTGGTTTGATTCTAATAAATTGTCACTTCATTTTGGTAAGACGAAGTGTATTATATTTGGAAATAAGACAAGAATTTAAATAGAAACTTATCATTGAACAATGTTGAAACTGAAATTGTATCTGAAACTAAATTTCTTGGCATTTTTATTGATGATAAATTAAGTTTGAAATCTCACATAAATTATGTCAAATCTAAAAATTTCAAAAGTTATTTCAATTTTGTACAAAGCACATTATTTTCTCCCCCAACATTCGTTGGTCTTGTATCATTCATTACTTGTCCTATATATGACCTATTGTATTGAGGTTTGGGGAAACATGTTTATAACAAAAACAAATTCAGTTTTTCTGTTACAAAATAAAGCTATAAGAGGTATAAGTAAAAACCATGTTATGAACCAACAAAACGTTCCAAGCATTAGTTAATGATGTCTTGCGGGATTTCCTGCACCGATTCGTCTTCGTATATCTAGACGATATACTCATCTTTTCCCCGGATCCTGAGACTCATGTCCGGCATGTACGTCCTGCAGCGGTTGTTGGAGAACCGGCTGTTTGTGAAGGGCGAGAAGTGTGAGTTTCACCGCACATCTTTGTCCTTCCTGGGGTTTATCATCTCCCCCAACTCCGTTGCTCCTGATCCGGCCAAGGTTGCGGCGGTGAGAGACTGGCCCCAACCCACTAGCCGTAGGAAGCTGCAACAGTTCCTCGGCTTTGCAAATTTCTACAGGAGGTTCATTAAGGGCTACAGTCAGGTAGTTAGCCCCCTGACAGCCCTGACCTCACCAAAAGTCCCCTTCACCTGGTCGGATCGTTGCGATGCCGCGTTCAAGGAGTTGAAATGGCGCTTCTCGTCTGCACCCGTTCTGGTGCAGCCCGATCCTAGTCGCCAGTTAGTGGTTGAAGTGGACGCCTCGGACTCAGGGAAAGGAGCTGTGCTTTCCCAGAGCGGGAAGACCGATAAGGTCCTTCACCCGTGTGCCTATTTTTCCCGCAGGTTGACCCCGGCCGAACGGAACTATGACGTCGGCAATCAAGAACTCCTTGCGGTGAAAGAGGCTCTTGAAGAGTGGAGACATCTGTTGGAGGGAACGTCCGTGCCATTCACGGTTTTCACTGACCACCGGAACCTGGAGTATATCAGGACCGCCAAGCGGCTGAACCCCAGGCAAGCCCGCTGGTCACTGTTCTTCGGCCGTTTTGACTTCCGGATCACCTACCGTCCCGGGACCAAAAACCAGAAATCGGATGCCTTGTCCCGGGTACATGAAGATGAAGTCAAAGCGGAGTTGTCGGATCCACCGGAACCCATCATCCCGGAGTCCAGTATCGTGGCCACCCTCACCTGGGACGTAGAGAGAACCAACCGTCCGGGAGGCCCTGGCACGAAGCCCGGACCCCGGAACTGGGCCGAAGAACAAACTATACGTCCCACCAGAAGCTAGGGCTGCAGTCCTGGACTTCTGTCATGGCTCCAAGCTCTCCTGTCATCCAGGGGTGCGAAGAACCATGGCAGTTGTCCGGCAGCGCTTCTGGTGGGCGTCCCTAGAGGCCGACGTCCGGGATTATATCCAGGCCTGCACCACCTGCGCCAGGGGCAAGGCTGACCATCGCAGGGCACCAGGCCTACTCCAGCCGCTGCCTGTGCCTCATCGCCCCTGGTCCCACATCGGCCTGGATTTTGTCACGGGCCTCCCGCCGTCCCAGGGCAACACCACCATCCTCACGATAGTGGACCGGTTCTCCAAGGTGGCCCACTTCGTGGCCCTCCCGAAGCTCCCAACAGCCCAGGAGACAGCGGACCTCCTGGTCCACCACATCGTCCGGCTGCATGGGATTCCAACAGACATCGTCTCCGATCGCGGTCCCCAGTTCTCCTCGCAAGTCTGGAGGAGCTTCTGCCGGGAACTGGGGGCCACGGTGAGTCTCTCGTCCGGGTACCACCCTCAGACCAACGGGCAAGCAGAACGGGTAAACCAGGAGGTGGAACAGGCTTTGCGCTGCGTGACTGCCGCGCACCCGGCGGCCTGGAGTACCCATTTGGCCTGGATCGAGTATGCTCATAACAGCCAGGTGTCTTCAGCCACTGGCCTCTCCCCTTTTGAGGTATGTCTGGGGTATCAGCCCCCGTTGTTTCCGGTGGTTGAGGGAGAGGTCGGTGTGCCCTCGGTCCAGGCCCACCTACGGAAGTGCCGTCGGGTGTGGCGTGCCGCCCGTTCTGCTTTGCTAAAGGCCCGGACGAGGGCAAAAGCCCATGCAGACCGTCGGCAGGCCCCGGCCCCTGGGTATCGGCCAGGGCAGGAGGTGTGGTTATCCACAAAGGACATTCCCCTCAAGGTGGACTCCCCCAAGCTACAGGACCGTTACATCGGCCCATTTAAGATCCTTAAGGTCATCAGTCCAGCCGCGGTGAGGCTTCAGCTTCCGGCCTCACTGCGGATCCATCCTGTGTTTCACGTGTCCCGGATAAAACCACATCACACCTCACCCCTCTGTACTCCGGGTCCGGCACCGCCTCCTGCCCGGATCATCGATGGCGAGCCGGCTTGGACTGTACGCCGGCTTTTGGATGTCCGTAGGATGGGCCGGGGCTTCCAGTATTTGGTGGACTGGGAGGGGTACGGCCCCGAAGAACGCTCCTGGGTGAAGAGGAGCTTCATCCTGGACCCGGCCCTCCTGGCCGATTTCTACCGCCGCCACCTGGACAAGCCTGGTCGGGCGCCAGGAGGCGCCCATTGAGGGGGGGGTCCTGTTGTGTGGGCCGCCAGAAGAGGAGGTACTGCTGGCCCACCACCAGAGGGCGCCCTGCCTGAAGTGCGGGCTTCAGGCACCAGAGGGCGCAGCCGCCTCACAGGAGCAGCCAGGGTGACAGCTGTCACGCATCACCTGCAACAGCTGTTACCCATCATGTGATCAACAGGGGAATATCAGCAGGACGACGCCTCCACCTCTTTGCCGAGATATCGTTCTACCTGGAAGGTAACGTACCTCAGCTGACTGTTTTGACAGTATTTTTTGTGCGTTGTTAGTGTGGACTACTTTTCCAACGAGAGGTGGAGGTAGCATTCCTGCTATACGGATTCCTGGGTGCAAACGCTCCCTCATTTAATTGCTTTTTGTTCCTCGCCAGCAGTACCAGGTCCGACACGCGGAGGCAGTGGCCAGCTGGGAGTTCGGGACTTGGCGGTTCCAGTATTCCTGGGGTCTGGTGGCGGAGGAAATCGTGTGGTTCCGGTTCTGCTTTGGACAGGTGTCTCCTATCTTCGAGCCTGCCCACACGACATCTTTTTTTTTTTTTTTTATTTGTTATGCTAGTAAGAGATTTTTATGTTGGTATTTTGTTTATGTGCATGCTGATTAAAACTCATTCATTCATTCATTCATATAGCACCCCTTCGGCACATATTGCGCTGTTTTGGGATTACCTTTCACTGCTATAATGATGATACTCAGTATACATGCCGATAACTGCTTGTAATCTCATTCACTTAAAATCCTTAGAAGATTGCCTTGCATCAGTGAGAAGTTGGATGTCTAGAAACTTCCTACTTTTAAACTCTGATAAGACTGAAATGATGGTTCTTGGTCCAGTGAGACATCGGCATCAATTTGACCAGTTAATGCTAGGCTTGTGTGTCATACATCACACTGAAAAAGTGAGGAACCTTGGGGTAATTTTTGATCAGACATTGTCCTTTCAAATCAAAATCAAAATCAAATCACTTTTATTTATATAGCGCCAAATCACAACAAACAGTTGCCCCAAGGCGCTTTATATTGTAAGGCAAAAGCCATACAATAATTACAGAAAAACCCCAACGGTCAAAACGACGCCCTGTGAGCAAGCACTTGGCGACAGTGGGAAGGAAAAACTCCCTTTTAACAGGAAGAAACCTCCAGCAGAACCAGGCTCAGGGAGGGGCAGTGTTGTGAAAGTGTCGTGACACGGACCCACAACAGGGGGCGTTAATGAACGGACAATGGATAAGCCAAAAAGTAACAATTTAATGTTGTGAATCGCACAACGAAGTACAGACAGTAACAATATGGTGGAATGTCAATTATACACAAGGTGACGTGTGGGCAGGCTCGAAGATAGAAGACGTCTGGCGAGAGAAGAGCCGGATCCCACACAGCTTCCACGACCAACGGATCTGAAGAACACCGGAGCCGCCAAGCCCTGCGCCCCAGGTGGCCACTGTCTTCAGCAGTCAGACCCGGTACTGCTGGCAGAGAACAGAAACAGTACTGATGAGTGTGAGTTCGCACACTCAGTAATCCCACAGTCAGTGTTCAGTTAGGAGGGAGAACCTCCACCTCCGAATCACACACTCGTGCAGCTCCTGAGACAACCACTTATCTGGTTTGGGGTGTGAGGCGAAGCCGTCGCAGTCCACACCAAACGCCAACACAGCAGACAAGGAATCCGTCCCAGGAAAACGGCTGCAAAAGAGATCAGACTAATGCTCGATTAAGATTCAGCAGAGAATTACCTGAATGGTAGCTGATTTCTCGGCGGGGAGGAGGAGTTGCAGTCCGGCCTTTATGGTGGTGGTGATGAGTAGTGGATGAGTGACAGCTGGTACGGATGATGGGTGACAGCTGTCACTCCCGGTCGCTCCGACACCCTCTCGTGCTTGAAGCCCGCACTTCAAGCAGGGCGCCATCTTGTGGTGGTGGGCCAGCAGTACCTCCTCTTCAGCGGCCCACACAACAGGCAGTCTTCTGCTGGGACTGGCTGGGGCTGAGGGGAGAGAATCAGGGAAAAGACATGCTGCGGAAGAGAGCAGAGATCAATCACTAATGATTAAATGCAGAGTGGTGCATACAGAGCAAAAAGAGAAACACTCAGTGCATCATGGGAACCCCCCAGCAGTCTAAGTCTATAGCAGCATAACTAAGGGATGGTTCAGGGTCACCTGATCCAGCCCTAACTATAAGCTTTAGCAAAAAGGAAAGTTTTAAGCCTAATCTTAAAAGTAGAGAGGGTGTCTGTCTCCCTGATCCGAATTGGGAGCTGGTTCCACAGGAGAGGAGCCTGAAAGCTGAAGGCTCTGCCTCCCATTCCACTCTTAAAAACCCTAGGAACTACAAGTAAGCCTGAAGTCTGAGAGCGAAGTGCTCTATTGGGGTGATATGGTACTATGAGATCCCTAAGATAAGATGGGACCTGATTATTCAAAACCTTATAAGTAAGAAGAAGAATTTTAAATTCTATTCTAGAATTAACAGGAAGCCAATGAAGAGAGGCCAATATGGGTGAAATATGCTCTCTCCTTCTAGTCCCTGTCAGTACTCTAGCTGCAGCATTTTGAATTAACTGAAGGCTTTTCAGGGAACTTTTAGGACAACCTGATAATAATGAATTACAATAGTCCAGCCTAGAGGAAATAAATACATGAATTAGTTTTTCAGCATCACTCTGAGACAAGACCTTTCTAATTTTAGAGATATTGAGCAAATGCAAAAAAGCAGTTCTACATATTTGCTTAATATGCACATTGAAGGACATATCCTGATCAAAAATGACTCCAAGATTTCTCACAGTACTACTAGAGGTCAGAGTAATGCCATCCAGAGTAAGGATCTGGTTAGACACCATGTTTCTAAGATTTGTGGGGCCAAGTACAATAACTTCAGTTTTATCTGAATTTAAAAGCAGGAAATTAGAGGTCATCCATGTCTTTATCTCTGTAAGACATTCCTGCAGTTTAACTAATTGGTGTGTGTCCTCTGGCTTCATGGATAGATAAAGCTGGGTATCATCTGCGTAACAATGAAAATTTAAGCAATGCTTTCTAATAATATGTATGTATAAAGTGAATAAAATTGGTCCTAGCACAGAACCTTGTGGAACTCCATAATTAACCTTAGTCTATGAAGAAGACTCCCCATTTACATGAACAAATTGTAATCTATTAGATAAATATGATTCAAACCACCGCAGCGCAGTGCCTTTAATACCTATGGCAGGGATGGCCAAGTTCGGTCCTCGAGAGCCACATTCCTGATACTCTTAGTTGTCTCCCTGCTCCAACACACCTGAATCCAATGAAAGGCTCATTAAAAGTCTGCTAACGAGTCTTTCATTGGATTCAGGTGTGTTGGAGAAGGGAGACAACTAAGAGTGTCAGGAATGTGGCTCTCGAGGACCGAACTTGGCCACCCCTGACCTATGGCATGCTCTAATCTCTGTAATAAAATTTTATGGTCAACAGTATCAAAAGCAGCACTGAGGTCTAACAGGACAAGCACAGAGATGAGTCCACTGTCTGAGGCCATAAGAAGATCATTTGTAACCTTCACTAATGCTGTTTCTGTACTATGATGAATTCTAAAACCTGACTGAAACTCTTCAAATAGACCGTTCCTTTGCAGATGATCAGTTAGCTGTTTTACAACTACCCTTTCAAGAATTTTTGAGAGAAAAGGAAGGTTGGAGATTGGCCTATAATTAGCTAAGATAGCTGGGTCAAGTGATGGCTTTTTAAGTAATGGTTTAATTACTGCCACCTTAAACGCCTGTGGTACATAGCCAACTAATAAAGAAAGATTGATCATATTTAAGATCAAAGCATTAATTAATGGTAGGGCTTCCTTGAGCAGCCTGGTAGGAATGGGGTCTAATAGACATGTTGATGGTTTGGAGCACGTAACTAATGAAAATAACTCAGACAGAACAATCGGAGAGAAAGAGTCTAACCAAATACCAGCATTACTGAAAGCAGCCAAAGATAACAATATGTCTTTGGGATGGTTATGAGTAATTTTTTCTCTAATAGTTAAAATTTTATTAGCAAAGAAAGTCATGAAGTCATTACTAGTTAAAGTTAAAGGAATACTCGGCTCAATAGAGCTCTGACTCTTTGTCAGCCTGGCTACAGTGCTGAAAAGAAACCTGGGGTTGTTCTTATTTTCTTCAATTAGTGACGAGTAGTAAGATGTCCTAGCTTTACGGAGGGCTTTTTTATAGAGAAACAGACTCTTTTTCCAGGCTAAGTGAAGATCTTCTAAATTAGTGAGATGCCATTTCCTCTGCAACTTACAGGTTATCTGCTTTAAGCTGCGAGTTTGTGAGTTATACCACGGAGTCAGGCACTTCTGATTTAAGGCTCTCTTTTTCAGAGGTGCTACAGCATCCAAAGTTGTGCTCAATGAGGATGTAAAACTATTGAAGAGATAATCTATCTCACTCACAGAGTTTAGGTAGCTACTCTGCACTGTGTTGGTATATGGCATTGGAGAACATAACAAAGAAGGAATCATATCCTTAAACCTAGTTACAGCGCTTTCTGAAAGACTTCTGCTGTAATGAAACCTATTCCCCACTGCTGGGTAGTCCATTAAAGTAAATGTAAATGTTATTAAGAAATGATCAGACAGAAGGGGGTTTTCAGGGAATACTGTTAAGTCTTCAATTTCCATACCATAAGTCAGAACAAGATCTAAAGTATGGTTAAAGTGGTGGGTGGACTCATTTACATTTTGAGCAAAACCAGTTGAGTCTAATAATAGATTAAATGCAGTGTTGAGGCTGTCATTCTCAGCATCTGTGTGGATGTTAAAATCGCCCACTATAATTATCTTATCTGAGATAAGCTAAATCAGACAAAAGGTCTGAAAATTCACAGAGAAACTCACAGTAACGACCAGGTGGACGATAGATAACAACAAATAAAACTGGTTTTTGGGACTTCCAATTTGGATAGACAAGACTAAGAGTCAAGCTTTCAAATGAATTAAAGCTCTGTCTGGGTTTTTGATTAATTAATAAGCTGGAGTGGAAGATTGCTGCTAATCCTCCCCCTCGGCCTGTGCTACGAGCATTCTGACAGTTATTGTGACTCGGGAGTGTTGACTCATTTAAACTAACATATTCATCTTGCTGTAACCAGGTTTCTGTAAGTCTCTACGGGGATGGGGTATTGGGGGGATGGCAGGGGGTGAGAAGCTGCAGAGAGGTGTGTAAGACTACAACTCTGCTTTGACTGTCCTTTGACCTCCACATTAGAAACATTACGAGGACTGCTTTCTTCCACCTGTGAAATATGGCTAAGATTCATCCCATCCTGTCTATGGCTGATGCTGAGACCCTGATCCATGCGTTTGTCTCTTCTAGATTGGACTACTGCGATGTTCTATTTTCTGGTTTACCGCAGTCCAGCATTCGGGCTCTCCAATTGGTTCAAAATGCTGCCGCTAGACTTTTGACACAAAGCAGAAAATTCTACAACATTACACCCATTTTGGCATCCCTTCACTGGTTCTGCTACTGGTCTATAAAATTGTTCACGGACTAGCACCTCCCTACCTAGCTGACCTAATTAAACCTTACGTACCGGCCTGGGCTTTGCGTTCTCAGGGTGCAGGACTACTTTGTGCTCCTAAGGTGAATAAAAAGTCTGCAGGTCTTAGAGCTGTCTCTTATCGTGCCCCTATTCTGTGGAATGATCTCCCTGCATCGATAAAACAGTCAAATTCTGTGGAGACTTTCAAGTCCAGACTTAAGACGCACTTATTTTCCCTTTCGTATGGCTAGCATACTGGCATAGTATAGTTCTACACTTTTTACTCTTTTAATTCATTTTATTAGGAAACTGAGCGTGCCACGTCCTCAACTTCACCTAAATTCTGGGTCTTTTAGTGAAGCTTAGGGCTAGTGGCCGGCGATCACCTTAGTATTTCCTGTTTTTCTTGTTTAATGCTGAAAAATTATACTGTATTTCTTGTCTTTCTGGTGCCTGCTTCTGTTTTTTTTCCTCTCTGTTTAAGGTGCGGCTCCCTCCAGAGATGGGTGTGGTATTTGTGCTGGAGCCCCTCCTGTCTTGTGCACCAACAGCATTTCCTGTATACTAGTTTTGTGAATTGTTCTGTAATTTGTGTCTGTAGCATGGCCCAAGCAGAGGGTCACCCCATTTGAGTCTGGTCTGCTTGAGGTTTCTTCCTCAGAGGGAGTTTTTCCTTACCACTGCTGCTCTGTGGGTTGGTAAGGTTAGACCTTACTTGTGTGAGGCGCTTTGAGGCAACCTTGTTGTGATTTGGCGCTATATAAATGAAAATATATTGAAAATTGAATTGAATTGAAATTGACTTTTCCTGAAGATAAATACTTTGAGCTGCACTTGTTCGAACATTAGTGAACAAATAAAGATGATGATGATGATCTTTGTAATTGCTTTTGTTTCTGAGTAAAAGCAGCTTGATAATAAACTGCGTACCAGCTGCAGCCTGGATGTATATAAGCCTGGTAATAGCAGCTTGGCGCTCACACAGCCTGGCATTATCCCGGCACATTACAATGGCTCTGGGTCTGCTGGGCCTATTTTTAGTCGGCTCCTACTCACAATTTGATGTTTCAATACACACAAATCAGAACCCTTCACACACAAGCTGCCCACACACTGCAGCCCTTTGAAAGTTTCAATCCGTCAAGGCTGCTCACATTCTCAATACCGGACTTTTAGTGAATTCAGAAGGGAGTCTGTGTTCTTTGCTAATCTAATATTCACTCCGGTTCTACACTAATAACCCAGAGAGCCGGTGCCATTTCATCTCTCATTTACTCTCTGCTTTGTCTCTGTCCCTGTTGAGGTGTCTGCACCATGCTGTGCTGTGATTCTCTGACAGGTGACATGGACCCCTGCGGCGGGGTCGGCGTATAGACGCAGCATCACTGCACCTGGTGCGGAATCCTTATTGAAATGAGGCCGCTGAAAGAGTTTGCTGGATGAAATGATGTATGAACCTTTTCCCCCCATTATCTTCTCTTTGCCTGTGGCCGGTTTGCCAGCTTTCAGCTGCGCACGTTCCCGTGGGTTTCCAAGTGTGAGTCATTCAGCGGTGGTTGTAAGAGGTCTCTCAGACCAGCTGATGAGGTTTCCACAGGTTACACTACACACACCTACACACCACAGGCTGACTGTGTGAGCCACACATTCAGGAGAACAGCTCAAACTCCAGAGATGAATATATTTACCGGTGGTGTAGTGCACCACAGTTGATGCATGATCCATACGGATCGCTACCCGCTGCTTGGCTGGAGACGGCCTGTTGCAGGCTCAATGCCTGTCGGAGTGCGAGCATGGAATGAATCACTGAGAAATATCCAAAGCTGTGGGCAGAGTGTGTCTCCTGTGCTGAACCCCCTGAGCTGAGTGCAGGTGGGGCTGAGGTGACTGGAAGTCCACTGAGCTCCAGAAAACCTACTTTTCTCCAGTTTTGCCGAGTGGTATATTTGTCTCCTTTTTGTTGATCTGAAAAATGATCCGATCCTTGACTGAAAACTGTGACGTGTGAGTTCTGTGATCCGTTACCCCGTAACATTTATTAGTTGAGTTTAGATATTTCCATGGATGCAGTTGTTATTGACACATTCAGGCACTCAAATTTGATAGAACCACTAATCTGTGTGTTAAATTTAGTTTGAGCCTTAAATATTCTGTGACATCAATTCAATGCCAATATGAAAGCTTTTCATTATACAACTTGGCATTGAAACGCCAAACAGTAGTTGGCAAAAGATGCAGTGAAATCGCTGAATGGTTGCACAGTAGGTCTGTGGGTTGACTATGACTGTTCTCACCATCCTTTGCTTCAGCCTATCTGAGATTTTTCTTGGCCTGCCACTTCAGGCCTTAACTAGTACTGTGCCTGCGGTCTTCCATTTCCTCACTATGTTCCTCACAGTGGAAAATGACAGCTGAAATCTCTGAGATAGCTTTTTGTATCCTTCCCTTAAACCGTGATGTTGAACAGTCTTTGTTTTCAGGTCATGTGAGAGTTGTTTAGAGATGCAAAGAGGGGAAACATTTGCAAATGGCCACCTTAAATACCCTTTCTCATGATTGGATTCACCTGTGTAAGGAGGTCAAGGGTCAGTGAGCTTACCAAACAAATTTTGTGTTCCAATAATTAGTGCTAAATGTATTCAAATCAATAAAATGACAAGGGTGCCCCAATTTATGCACCTGCCCAATTTTGTTTAAATAATTATTGCACACTTTCCTTAAATACTAGAAACTTCATTTCACTTCTCAAATATCAGTGTGTTCGTCTGCTATATGATATATTTAACTGAAATTTCTGATCCATGCAAGCAATGATTTATAAAGGAAAATCATGAAAATTTTCAGGGGTGCCCAAAGTTTTACATACATCTCTCTCTCTCTCTCTCTCTTTATATATATATATATATATATATATATATATATATATATATATATATATATATATATATATATATATATATATAATGTGTGTGTGTGTGTGTGAAATATAATGTTCCTCTCCTACGGAACTCTTCTTATATTTGCAGTTAGAGTCGTACATCTTTGCACATTCGTCATATTTTGTATTTTGTATATTGTGTATAGTTTTTTCAGCCTCCCCGGTAAGGTCTATTCCAGAGTACTGGAGAGGAGAATTCGACCAATGGTCGAACCTTGGAGTCAGGAGGAGCAGTGTGGTTTTCGTCCTGGTTGCAGCACACTGGACCAGCTCTACACGCTCCATCAGGTGCTTGAGGGTTCATGGGAGTTCGCCCAACCAGTCCACATGTGTTTTGTGGATCTGGAGAAGGCATTCGACCGTGTCCCTCGGGGCACCCTGTGGGAGTGCTCCTGGAGTACGGGGTCTGGGGTCCTTTGCTAAGGGCTATCTGGTCCCTGTAAGACCGCAGCAGGAGCTTGGTTCGCATTGCCGGTAGTAAGTCAAACCTGTTTCCAGTGCACGTTGGCCTCCGCCAGGGCTGCCCTTTGTCACCGGTTCTGTTCATTATTTTTATGGACAGAATTTGTAGGCGCAGCCAGGGTGTAGAGGGGGTCTGGTTTGGGAACCACAGAATCTTGTCTCTGCTGTTTGCGGACGATGTGGTTCTGTTGGCTTCGTCAAATCAGGACCTTCAGCATGCACCGGGGCAGTTTGCAGCTGAGTGTGAAGCGTCCGGGATGAAAATCAGCACCTCCAAATCCGAGGCCATGGTTCTCGACCGGAAAAAGGTGCTTTGCCCTCTTCAGGTCGGTGGAGTGTCCTTGCCTCAAGTGGAGGAGTTTAAGTATCTTGGGGTCTTGTTCACGAGTGAGGGACGGATGGAGCATGAGATCGATAGACGGATCGGTGCAGCATCTGCAGTGATGCGATCGCTGTATCGGACCGTAGTGGTGAAGAGAGAGCTGAGTAGGGGGGCAAAGCTCTCGATTTACCTATTGATCTACGTTCTGATCCTCACCTATGGTCATGAGATTTGGCTCATGACCGAAAGAACGAGATCGCGAGTACAAGCGGCTGAGATGAGTTTCCTCTGCAGGGTGGCTGGGCGCTCCCTTAGAGATAGGGTGAGGAGCTCGGTCACTCGGGAGGAGCTTGGAGTCGAGCAGCTGCTCCTCCACGTCGAAAGGAGTCAGTTGAGGTGGCTCGGGCATCTTTTCCGGATGCCGCCTGGACGCCTCGCTGGAGAGGTGTTCCGGGCACATCCCATTGGGAGGAGGCCCCAAGGAAGATCCAGGACACGCTAGAGGGACTACATCTCTTGGCTGGCTTGGGAACACCTTGGGGTTCCCCCGGAGGAGCTGGGGGAGGTGTGTGTGGATCGGGAGGTCTGGGCAGCTTTGCTTGAGCTGCTGCCCCCGCGACCCGACTCCGGATAAAGCGGAAGAAAATGGATGGATGGATGGATGTATAGTTTTTTGCTTTCCTTCATTCTTATTATTCTATTCTATTTTATTTCAACTCTATCATCTATATATCATCAACCACTGCACTGAAAAGAGAGCGAGCTGCTACTTTTTAATCTCGTTATACTTTGTACTGCGTACACTGTGCAATGACAATAACAGGATTCTGATTCTCTGTATGTATATGTGTCCCTGTGACAGACTGGCATCCTGTCCTGGGTGTACCCCGCCTCGCGCCCTGTGACTGCTGGAATAGGCTCCAGCCCCCTCGACCATTTATTGGACTAAGCAGCGGTTGAAGATGAGTGAGTGTGTGTGTGTGTGTGTGTGTGTGTATATATTTGTATATATGATGAAAGAAGGTACACCTTCACTGCACAGTCTGTAACAATCTTGTTCTCATAAAATGGTCTTTGCCTCCACAGTGCTCAGATATGTGAAAAAGAATCACCTTTGAAAAGTTGCTCTCTCTGCACAGTTTCCTGAGAGAACTATATTTGTTGTTGCAGATTGTAGATCTTTTCATCTGAATGCAGAGGACATGAGTTGGTCGAGAATGTTTCCTCTTATTGATGTTCAAGTTTGCAAATGTAATTTTTTGCTTTCTTTACTGTTGAAAATCAGTTTTAAAGAGTAAAAACAGTGACCACCTTGACGTGGCGTCGGGATCAGAGTGTGCTGTCTTAGCATGATGTCTCATCCGTCTGGTGCTTTTCAAAAAAATTTTTTAACCATTGTCCTCAGCGGCGCTGTCCGGCATACATCAGTGCATGAGAACACTGGAACTGGTTTTGCTTTTCAACTTTTTTTTTTTCTTTGTAATTACACGAGGAGAAATGGATGGAAGCTTACTTACTTGCTGGTATGTTGTTGTCCACAGGCTTGGTCTTGTTGCCACAATATCACATCTCAGCATTGCACACTTTACAAAAAAACTTTTTTTTGTTGTTTGCCTCAACATTTTGCTTTTTTTTTTTTTTCTTAAGTGGGACATTTGCTTTCCTCTGCAGCCTGTAAAAGCTTGACAAGAGGTCATTGGTCAGAGGTGTGTGGTGCTGTCAGTGCTTTTGCCAGGGGACAAAGGTCTAAGTTGTCCAAGTTGGTTCTGGTCTTTACTGTATAACTTTTATCTCATATGAACCATTTCACACATGTTGTACATGACAGAGGATTGTTCGTATCACACATTCTCACTTCCTGGAAATATTTGTTTTGAAGACGGGTGATACCTGGGTTAAACCTGTGGAATTGCCAGATCATGACGTAAAACGTATGCTACGGAAATTGTTCTTGCCATTCCTTGAGTTTCTGACGATTTCTGCATCAGACTTTAAGGAGAGAAGTTATATCATAAAGACTTGGGAGACAAGAAAAAGTTAAAGGTTTTAATCCATCATGATATTGGCATCAGACAAGGACCAATTTGTGGCAGTGGGGTGGAAGAGGTAGTGTTCAAGTCAGCAACTGCAATCAGCAATCAGCAGAGAGGTGAGTTACAACTGACATTTTTACATAAAGTACGAGTTTTATGCTGGTTATGAGCTAATGACTAAAAGGGTTCCTATTAGAGGAGACAGCTGTTATTAATTAGGTGAAATAGAATGAAAATACTGAATTCTGAGTCTTCCAAGCTAAACTTATGCAACTCTACATTTTTCAGATCTTCTCGTCTCTCTAGTTTTAGTGGCATAGTCATGCAAATGGCTTCTCTTCTCCTCCTTCAGATGTTTGACATCATTACAGAAACAACATCAGCGCACCCACTCATTCACTGTCAACTTATGCTGTTCACACAAGGGCTCAGTCGGACAGCTTGTGGACTTTATGTAAGGGACCTGGCAGATGTAAGGCCATTTAATGTCTGCTCCACCTGGTTTGGACACATTCAGCTCCTCTGGGTCTCGATAAGTTTCAGGTTGCTGTGTCTGCTTGTGAAATCTGAACACTAAGGAGTGATGTCAGATGACGACGGGATGTGTTTGGTACAAGGTGCTTCTGGAGTGGAATGACTTTGTGTCAAATGAGTGCTTAATTATGGACACGAGGATGAGACTTGTTTCATGTGCCATGACTGATTATTAACTGCAAGGACCATGTGGTGTGTTCTCCTGCGCATGGTCCAGTACACAAGGTTCCTCATTGCTGAACACCTCAGTGACCAGACCAGGCCAAGGAGACACCCACATAACACCTGACAGGTAGTAGGGGTCAACCGTGGGTTATCTGAATGTTGGTCAAAGCAGTTCCAGGAGATGGTGGATGGAGATGGAGAAGGTCCAGCAGCAGTACATTCTCCAGAACCTTTCCAGTTTTCCTTGACTACATACTGGCAAAACAACCCAGTAGAGTTGGGTCCTACAGCAGCTGTATTCAGACACGCAGCCGCTCCCTGCTCCTGTGGACACTTGGTGCTTTGTGTCAGGTCCAGAGAGGAGGAGGAGGAGGAGGCTGGGCCATCACAGCCAAAACACAAGCACCTCCTGTCAACTTCAAACGGTCACTGAAGAAGGGCGGAGGTGCAGAGAGGACAAGACGCCACTCTTTGAAGCTCTACTCTGTCCGTCTGGCTCTTTTCATCCCTTCTTTCTTCCTCCCTGCCTCCCTCTCTTTGTTGTTTCAGTCTCTTTTCTGCTCCCTGTGTCCTTCACTCGTCTTCACACATCTGCACTAGAGCTGCAGCAGGTTTCACGTTTTCCGTGAGGAATCTCCGGCTGCTTCGGCGTGTGCACTTTTCTCTGCCTGGCAGCAGTTTGATGGGCTCTGGCGATGACGGCGTGTGCCATATGAGAGTGGCACAGCCTTCCCTGGCGCTGCGTGGCACTAACTGACACTCAGGCTCAGAGTGTCAGGGCGCTGCCCCGCCGGGCGTGGCCTTTCCATTTTCTGAATAATGAAGTGTTGCTTTTTTTGTTCCCTAATTGAGGATGTTGGGGGGAAAATTACTTCTGTGTTTGAGGTAATTGAAGGAAGTGATGTCCGCTCACATGGTACATCACGCTCATGCATAAAAGGCTCATGTTACACACCTCAACATGCCGATATCGTGAAAGTGACGTCATCGCCCTGTATACGTGTTAAACAGCGCTGTCCTAGTTATCACCCGACTGCACATCCGCTGTAGAAATTTGAGTTGTGTTCATTATTTCGTGTTGAATTCTTTGAATAATACAGAATGTCACGTGTCAGGCCACGTACTTTGAAGGCTTTGATCCTGATGTCAGCGTTTACTGTGATGCAAAGATTGTTGTTCCAGGACAAGATACTTGTTCAACTTGCCCATTTGAAATGAAAGTCGTGAAAGACTCCAGCGAATAAAGGTTGCCTGACCTCAGTGACCCTGATTTTTACTGCAAAATATTTACCCATGCTAAATTAATGCTTTTATATTTAGCCATTATTACCTGATAGCGAGAGAAAATATATGCAGTGGGAAGAGACTGATTACCTTTAACCACACAGATATTTAGAATAAAATGCTCAGAAAGGATAAACAGTCAAGTCCACAGCAGCTATCAGCTACCTGCTAGCCTAGCAGAGGCTATCGCCCAACACACAATCATTTTTTTCTTGATTACATTATTTTCATAATCATTGGCAGCCAAAATCAGAACTGGAATCAAAATTGAATTAATTGCACAATCCTACACCTATAAAGACGTAGGAATGGGCACAAACGGGCAGCATGAGCATGATTCCAACCCAGGTCTACATATTGGCAGGCCAAGTCCATATCCACTGATCTACCTGAGCTGACATGTTCTGATAGTTGTTTTAATTTGTAAGTGTTGTGGCCTGTAGGCCATGTATGAATCCCCCCCCCCCCCAAGATAAAAATGCTGCCCTGCAGGATTTTAAACCATGATGGTGTAGGGGCCGGGGTCCGCCGACGGTCTGCATGGGCCTTCGTCCTCATCCGGGCCTTCAGCAAGGCAGAACGGGCGGCACGCCACACCCGACGGCCTGGACCGAGGGCACACCGACCTCTCCCTCAACCACCGGAAACAAAGGAGGTTGGTACCTCAGACACACCTCGAAAGGGGAGAGGCCGGTGGCTGCCGACACCTGGCTGTTATGGGGCGTACTCGATCCAGGCCAGATGGGTACTCCAGGCCGCCGGGTGCGCGTCTGTCACGCAACGCAGGGCCTGCTCCACCTCCTGATTGGCCCGTTCTGCTTGCCCGTTGGTCTGGGGATGATACCCGGATGAGAGACTCACCGTGGCCCCCAGTTCTCGGCAGAAGCTCCTCCAGACTTGCGAGGAGAACTGGGGACCACGATCCGAAACGATGTCCGATGGTATCCCATGCAGCCGGACGACGTGGTGGACCAGGAGGTCCGCTGTCTCCTGGGCCGTCGGGAGCTTCGGGAGGGCCACGAAGTGGGCCGCCTTGGAGAATCGGTCCACTATTGTGAGGATGGTGGTGTTGCCCTGGGACGGCGGGAGGCCCGTGACAAAATCCAGGCCGATGTGGGACCAGGGACGATGGGGCACGGGCAGCGGCTGGAGCAGTCCCGAAGCCCTGCGATGGTCAGCCTTGCCCCTGGCGCAGGTGGTGCAGGCCTGGATATAATCCCGGACGTCGGCCTCTAGGGACGCCCACCAGAAGCGCTGCCGGACAACTGCCACGGTTCTTCGCACCCCTGGATGACAGGAGAGCTTAGAGCCGTGACAGAAGTCCAAGACTGCAGCCCTAGCTTCTGGTGGGACGTAGAGTTTGTTCTTCGGCCCAGTCCCGGGGTCCGGGCTTCGTGCCAGGGCCTCCCAGACGGTTCTCTCTACGTCCCAGGTGAGGGTGGCCACGATACTGGACTCCGGGATGATGGGTTCCGGTGGATCCGACAACTCCGTTTTGACTTCATCTTCATGTACCCGGGACAAGGCATCCGATTTCTGGTTCTTGGTCCCGGGACGGTAGGTGATCCGGAAGTCAAAACGGCCGAAGAACAGTGACCAGCGGGCTTGCCTGGGGTTCAGCCGCTTGGCGGTCCTGATATACTCCAGGTTCCGGTGGTCAGTGAAAACCGTGAATGGCACGGACGTTCCCTCCAACAGATGTCTCCACTCTTCAAGAGCCTCTTTCACCGCAAGGAGTTCTCGATTGCCGACGTCATAGTTCCGTTCGGCCGGGGTCAACCTGCGGGAAAAATAGGCACACGGGTGAAGGACCTTATCGGTCCTCCCGCTCTGGGAAAGCACAGCTCCTATCCCTGAGTCCGAGGCGTCCACTTCAACCACTAACTGGCGACTAGGATCGGGCTGCACCAGAACGGGTGCAGACGAGAAGCGCCGTTTCAACTCCTTGAACGCGGCATCGCAACGATCCGACCAGGTGAAGGGGACTTTTGGTGAGGTCAGGGCTGTCAGGGGGCTAACTACCTGACTGTAGCCCTTAATGAACCTCCTGTAAAAATTTGCAAAGCCGAGGAACTGTTGCAGCTTCCTACGGCTAGTGGGTTGGGGCCAGTCTCTCACCGCCGCAACCTTGGCCGGATCAGGAGCGATGGAGTTGGGGGAGATGATGAACCCCAGGAAGGACAAAGAAGTGCGGTGAAACTCGCACTTCTCGCCCTTCACAAACAGCCGGTTCTCCAACAACCGCTGCAGGACCTGACGTACATGCCGGACATGAGTCTCAGGATCCGGAGAAAAGATGAGGATATCGTCTAGATATACGAAGACGAATCGGTGCAGGAAATCCCGCAAGACATCATTAACCAATGCTTGGAACGTCGCGGGGGCGTTTGTGAGGCCGAACGGCATGACCAGGTACTCAAAGTGACCTAACGGGGTGTTAAATGCCGTCTTCCATTCGTCTCCCTTCCGGATCCGAACCAGGTGATACGCATTTCTAAGATCCAGCTTAGTAAAGATTTTGGCTCCATGCAGGGGGGTGAACACGGAATCTAATAATGGCAACGGGTATCGGTTGCGAACCGTAATCTCATTCAGCCCCCTGTAATCAATACATGGATGAAGTCCGCCATCTTTCTTGCCCACAAAAAAGAAACTTGCCCCCATCGGGGAGGTGGAGTTCCGGATCAGCCCGGCAGCTAATGAGTCCCGGATGTAGGTCTCCATTGATTCGCGCTCAGGTCGTGAGAGGTTGTACAGCCTGCTGGACGGGAACTCAGCGCCTGGAACCAAATCAATGGCACAATCGTACGGATGGTGCGGGGGAAGGGTGAGTGCCAGATCCTTGCAGAAGACGTCAGCAAGATCGTGGTACTCAACCGGCACTGCCGTCAAATTGGGAGGGACTTTGACCTCCTCCTTAGCCTGGGAACCGGGAGGAACCGAGGATCCTAAACACACCCGATGGCAGGTTTCGCTCCACTGAACCACCACCCCAGACGGCCAATCGATCTGGGGATTGTGCTTTAACATCCATGGGATGCCCAAAATCACGCGGGAGGTAGAAGGAGTTACAAAAAACTCAATCTCCTCCCGGTGGTTTCCAGACACCACCAGAGTTACTGGTGGTGTCTTGTGTGTGAGTAAAGGGAGGAGGGTGCCATCTAGTGCCCGCACCTGCAATGGCGTAGGAAGCGCCACCAGAGGGAGCCCTACCTCCTTTGCCCATCTGCTGTCTAGCAGATTCCCTTCTGACCCCGTGTCCACCAGTGCTCGGGCTTGAAGGGTTAAATCCCCGCTCAGGATTGTGACTGGGAGTCGTGTGGCAATTTGTGTGTGTCTCACTTAGCCCAGTCTCTAAGGGCGAGTGTTGACGTTTTGGCCGTTTGGGGCAGTCTCTCTGTGTGTGCTCTGTTGAGCTCCAGAGAAAACACTCTCCACGGATCAGCCTCCCCATTTTGGCCCTGTGCGTTTCCCTAACAACGTCAACAGGGGGAGCTGTTGCCCCACAAAGCGCTGCGGCTGTGGAGCGTGGGGAGGGCGGCCCCTTTTCGAACCCGGAAGGGAGAGGGGCGGCGCGTATCCGGTCACGTCCTTCGCCTCACTTCCGACGGCGTTCCTCTAACCGATTGTCTAATCGTATAACGAGATCAATAAGCCCGTCTAAATCCCGCGGTTCGTCCTTGGCCACCAGGAGCTCCTTCAGGACCAACGACAGTCCGTTTACGAAGGCAGCGCGGAGGGCAGTGTTATTCCAGCCGGACCTCGCAGCCGCGATGCGGAAGTCGACTGCATAAGCAGCTGCGCTCCGGCGCCCCTGTCTCATTGACAGCAGCACGGCTGAAGCGGTCTCTCCTCTATTTGGATGATCGAACACTGTTCTGAACTCCCTCACAAACCCATCATATGTCAGAAGGAGCCATGAATTTTGCTCCCAAAGCGCTGTAGCCCAAGCGCGTGCCTTGCCGCGAAGCAGATTAATTACATAAGCTATCTTACTAGCATCAGTCACGTACATGACGGGACATTGTGCGAAGACGAGCGAACACTGCATAAGAAAGTCCGCGCATGTCTCCACACAACCCCCGTACGGCTCTGGAGGGCTTATGTATGCTTCAGGGGAAGGTGGGAGGGGTCGTTGAACGACCTGTGGAACGTCACTGTTACGCACAGGATCGACAGGAGGGAGAGCCGCAGCAGCGCCCTGAGGGCGCGCTTCCACCTGCGCGGCGAGAGCCTCCACCCTGCGGTTAAGGAGGACGTTCTGCTCGGTCATTAAATCCAACCGAGCCGTGAAAGCGGTGAGGATCCGCTGCAACTCACCGATCATTCCTCCTGCGGACGCCAGTGCACCCTGTTCTTCCATTGGCCGTTCAACAGCCGGTTGACGCCCCACGGGGTCCATGACGTTGGCCGAGATATCCTGTTGGGAAAGTGTAAGTACACGGACCCACAACAGGGGCGCAAATGAACGGACAATGGAATAGGTCAAATAACACACTTTACTGTTGTGAATATGCACAACAAGTACAACAGATTACAATAATGGACAAAGTCAAATTCACACAGGTGTCGTGTGGGCAGGCTCGAAGATAGGAGACGCCTCTCCAAAGTAGAACCGGAACCACACGGTTTCCTCCGCCACCAGACCCCGGGAATACTGGAGCCGCCAAGTCCTGAATTCCCAGGTGGCCACTGCCTCCGCGTGTCGGACCTGGTACTGCTGGCGAGGAATAAAGAACAATTAAAGGAGGGCGCGTTCGCAGCCAGGAATCCGAACGGCAGGTAAGCTACCTCCACCTCTCGTTGGAAAGTTCTCTCAGAGTAATGCACAAAGTCACAAAGATTACTGTCAGACAGTTAGCTGAGTACGTTACCTTCTCGGTAGAAACGATATCTCGGCAAAGTGGTGGAGACGTCGTCCTGCTGATATACTCCTGCCGATCAGATGATTGGTAACAGCTGTTGCAGGTGATGCGTGACAGCTGTCACCCTGGCTGCTCCTGTGAGGCGGCTGCGCCCTCTGGTGCCTGGAGCCCGCACTCCAGACAGGGCGCCCTCTGGTGGTGGGCCAGCAGTACCTCCTCTTCTGGCGGCCCACACAACACTTAGACAGCTCTTTGGTCTTCCCCATGGTGGATAGGTTGGAGTGTGATTGATTGAGTGTGTGGACAGGTGTCTTTTACACAGGTAACGAGTTCAAACAGGTGAAATTAATAGAGATGGCTTGGGACTCCGGCGAGGGTGGTTGCATCCCTCCTCCCTCCTCTCCTCCTGTTGTCTCTATCTCTGTCTCCAATCTTCGAAGTCCTGACTTCACCAGACTGTGAAATCTTTGAATTGCATTCGGAAGAATCATGGAATTGATCAGCTGGTCTCTCAGTGCTATTGACACCATCTTGTCAACAAGGCAATCAGGGCTGGGGGACCCTGCATGCCCAGAAAGAACCTATCTCATGGGCTAAGTTCTTGATGCCTGGAAGGAGTGGCGTGTGGTGTGCTTGGTCCCACTCTTTGTGGAAGACGTTGAGGATTTATTCTTATTTGTCTTTATGGTAGTTGAGCTTCTGCTGTCAGGATTATCCACTGCCCTGATCTACCATAAAATTGGCAAGACAGCTGCCACCAAAACCATAACCTCATGTCTGTCTGTCATGATTATCGAGGTTGGCAAGACTGTACAGTCTCAGACTGCGTTGACTCTTGAACTGAAACGCAAGTTGGGATGCATCTCGGAGCAGCTGCCTGCCCTGCAAAGGCATTGATGTTGGAGACAAGTGAATAGTTATTTACACAACTGGATCTGGACAGTTAAGAGAAACCACATTTGGCTCTGTGCTTCTCTGCCTAACCCAAACACGGGAGCCTCATTAGCTACTGCAGGTCAAAATATCCTGTTTGTTTTTCTACAGAAGATTTCAACGGTCCTAGTGATGCACACGGCTCCCTTTCTCATCTGCCCTCCCCCACAGATTCTAGACACACACAGACAGAGACTGATATGAACCACCTGCACACACGGACGCACGCCCCCCCAACCCTCCTTGTGTTTCTGTCCCCACGCCGGCCTCCGCACTTGCCACTCCCTTCCTCCTCCAGTCATTTTGTTGGAACTGATTTCGTATTAACATGCCAATAAAAAAGGGGCAGAGGGGAGGGACATCAAATGCTACTTTTATTATGTAAATGTAATATGTGTGTGTGTCGCCTTCATACCTGTACTCAATTGCAAATATTCCAATATACTTTCCATTGTCATGCCTGGAAGAATCTTGTAATATGATTTCAGACAGCGACCCGTCTCACTGCCCTCTATGGAATGGTTCATATCAAGAGTTCAGCATCTCTTAACCATGGCTGTATTTTTGTTTAGATGTTTTGTGGTCATATTTTCATTCATTTAAAAAAATGAATTTAATTGGTGCATTATTTGTTTAGAATGCAAACAGTGTCACAGTAAGCAGCAGCTAACCAGCCTGTGTTAATATTAGTGCTAATGTAATTAATAATAATTAATTGTACACCACATCATGATGCCACTGAAGAGGTAAAAGTTTGAGGATGTGATTTTTGGTCCATTCCCCGCAGCCCCACTGCTTTTTGTCAGGTATAAGGTAATGGTATTTTACACAATATGACCCTTTTAATTTGACTTGGTTGCTTGATTATCTGCTTTTTGTTCTCTCTTTCTGTCAGGTGAGAGTGCGATGAGGAGAGGTTTCATTGTGTGAGGCCATGGGCTGCACCTCAGCCAAGCAGGTGTCGGCTGTGCCCAACGAGGAGGAGGGATGCGGCAAGGCCTACAGCAACGGAGACCTGTTCACCGGTCAGTGTGCACCCGCCACGCACGGAATCAAAGCATCACAGACATCACTTCTGTCACTTAATTACTCAGCGTCCTCGGTTTTTATTGTCTTTGTTACAGCTCCTTGTCGGCCGGCGATGTGTCGACTTCTCTTTCCCAGATAATAACTGTCAGCAGTGTGGTTTTATACGGCGCGCGGTCATATTAACAGAGAGGAATTAACTCGTTAGCGACACTGTCGTGTGAATATCTTTGGAGGTGGAGAGTGAGTAGAAGGAAAACAAAGGCGAGGAGAGGTGAGAGAATAAAGAGAACAGAGAGGAGAAGGAAAGACGGGCGGCTGTCAGAGCCACTCCATGTCATGACGACGGAACCAAAAGCTGCGGGAAAGTGAAGGGATGAAGAGCGGCTAGGAATCAGGAGGAATGTCCCAACAGGTGGATGATCCTCTCTTCTTTCTCCTCTATCTGTCATCTTTCTTTCCCTCTTTTTCTATCCATCCAGCTCTCCTCACACTCAGCCCCTCCCTCTCACATTTCTTCTTGTGACTCTCATTTCCCTCCTCCTCCTTTATTAAGGAGTAACCAAACAAGGGATGATCGACTGAAACGGGAGAAATGACGTGTGTTGGCGGCGCCGCCGCTTTCCCCTCCACCCGCTCCCTTTTGTTTACTCAGCCTCCTCCGCCCCTCCCCTGCTCCAAGCTGGATTTTCATTCCCGTCCATGTTCCCTCTGTCTCACTATTTTGGGTTTCTGCCCCTCCCCTCCCTCTCTCCCTTCCTCTTTCCAGCTCTTTTCCTCTCTTCTCTGGCACATTAGGTCACAAACTCGTGTCCTTCCACCTCCCCTCATTCCTCGCTCTTCCTCTCATTTTCCCCATGCTCTCTCGTGTCAGTTGCTTTAAAGGGAACGCACGGCAGCGGGCGGATGAGATCAGATGTCTCAGTACTGTGGATCAGAATTATCCTCGAGGCCTCGGAACCTCTCCTTCATCAGCGTTTTACCATCTCTCTGCACTATTTCTGTCTTTACTTTGGGTTTAGTCATTTTTCCCACTTCACTGGCTCGCTGCGTCCTATGTCCGCCTCCTAATCGATGCAGGAAACAGCTGATTCTGGTCAGCCCGTTCCACCGGCACACGTACATGTTGTGTTTGGTGTGTTTCCAAACCTCTCTCCTCGGCCTCACCGATCAGCCTCCGACAGACTGTCTGCCAGTCGATCTGCTCCTCTGTGTGTGTGTGTGTGTGTGTGTGTGTGTGTGTGTGTGTGTGTGTGTGTGTGTGTGTGTGTGTGTGTGTGTGTGTGTGTGTGTGTGTGTGTGTTTGTGTGTGCCCCAGATACTACTCACTCTGTCAGATGTGGCCACACACACATGTGCGCACACACACGTTTCTCAGTTACGCTCACACAATACCCAGCAAAGGCTGAGCGCCATTACACAAACACAGGGGCACGAGGAGAAACACGCCCACAATGCTGCCCTGCTGATGTGTGTAATAACTAGTGGGAGGAGACTGGAGTGGGGACGGGGCGTGTGCTTCTGGATTGCTTACACAGTTAGGTCCACAAATATTTGGACATTGAAAAAGTTATTAATATGTCCACTAACTGACAGTGGTAGAGCAGGTTAGTTCTTTGGGAGACTTGTTCATTCCATGACGACTATACTTTTCTGGCACTATGCTTTTTACTCTTTTAAATTCATTTTATTAGGAAACGGAGCAGGCCGCAGCCTCAACTTTATCTAAAGTCTGGGTCTTTTAGTGAAGCTTAGGGCTAGTGGCCTGCGATCACCTTCGTATTTCTTCTGTTTTTCTTGTTGCTTAATGCTGATAAATTATACTGTATTTGTTGTCTTTCTGATGCCAGATTCTCTTTTTTTCTCTCTGTTTGAGGTGTTGCTCCATCCAGAGATGGGTGTGGGCATTTTCTTCTGCAGGCCTTCCATCTTTTGCACCAACATGGACTCCCAAAATCTCCCCAAATTTCCTGTATAATTTCCTGTATTGTCTATTGTCAGTAGCATGGCCTAAGCGGAGGGTCACCCCTTTGAGTCTGGTCTGCTTGAGGTTTCTTCCTCAAATCATCAGAGGGAGGTTTTCCTTCCCACTGACACCTGTGTTCTTGCTCTGGGGGTTGGTAAGGTTAGACTTTACTTGTGTGAAGCACCTTGAGGCAGCTTTGTTGTGATTTGGTGCTATATAAATGAAATGAAATTGAAATAGAAAGACACTTCCTGTGTATTGTACCAGTCCACCTAGCTGTAAATTGGTACAAGCCTTGGCTGGAGAAGTCAACTAACCATGAACTGTCCTCCCATCCGGGGGAGTCTTCGACTCTCATTAGCTTTGTGCTCTGGTATCTGCCACTCTCAGTTCGGAGTTCATGTGATCTCTGGATTACTTGTAAAGTTTACATAATAGTGTGAAGTACAGATTTATTGTCACAGTGACTTGTTTTTAAAGTAATAACTGAATAAATCTTGATGCACAGGGATGAGATTTTTCCGCGGCTCTGCGGATTTGACAGTCCCGGGGGTCAATATTGTGAAACGTCCAAATCCGCTGAGAAAATTTTAGGTGGGGGGGGTAAGAATGCAAAAAAAAAATTAATGCCAGGAGTACCTTTGTTTAATAAAATTGTCGTCTATTCAGAACACTGAGTGGTCTTTGTTTGTTATCGCCGACGCAGCAAGTTCGATCAGTCCGTCAGTCAGCCGAACGCGGAAGTAACACTGTGCTGATCAGTGACCAGTATGAAGTAGGTGCACAATGAGCATGTAGTGTAAGGGAGGTAACTGTGTAGTCTTTCAACTTCCAATATTCGGTAGTTTTCCCTCCAACAAATCATAAAAACCAAGACGGTATCAAAGCGCAGTCGAAGCTATTACTTACGCACGTTTTCATTGGTTATTACAAAGCTTATGACCAATCAGCGCAAAGGTTATATATGCGTTTCTCCCGCCCTTTCCTTTCTCCCGCCCTTACATGTATGTTTGTTGACAAGCAGGGCTTAATTTGAGGGGGAGCAAGCTGGAGCACGCTCCGGAACCTCGGGCGTGCGCTCTGGAACCTCTGACGTTGGCTCCGCCAGCTATTTATACTGGATCCGTGATCCGCCACCTCTCTTGACTAACAAAATATTTTTAAAAAATCACCGCGATTGCGCTCACTGCCAATCACACCGCCGCCCTCCTGTCTGCTGTGCAGAATTGCGCCAAATCTGGCAACAGGTCCAGAGGCTACACTCGCTGTTTTGATCCGGATGTTGACCGTAGTCGCAGAGCTCCATGGCCACCGAGAGAGGGCTTGGATTCTTTGCGGGTCCCGCATCCGTACCCCCGGAAGCAGTGAGTGAAGGGAGAGCCGCACATTGTGTTCTGCGTGTGTCTGTTTATAATCTTCTCACCCAGAAGAAAGAGTGTTTACACAAGAGAGAAAAGTGAGAAAATGTTAATGCCTTTTTGAGAAAAGTGTGTAGTGAGGGGTTTTACAGCCTTAAAACATCTATAATAAGTGTAAAAAATAGTGCTACTTCGCGGATTTCGTTTATCGTGGGTTATGCCGCGTTCACACTGGGCGCGACCAAACGCTACAAATTCGCGAGGGTCACGTGGCGACGGACGCGCCTCCTTCGCCCGGTGTGTCGCTCTGCTTGGGTGGACTTTCGCTGCGAAAATTCGCCCCGGTGCGTCATCAAATAGGAGGAGCTTCCATTCCGCTCGGTGTCAAGTCACCATGACGGACCTTTCACACGGAGCGAGTTGTTGTGAAAAGTTCCCAATACAGAGAGTATCATTATTTGCTGCAGGAGCTGCGTCTGGATGACGGCCGCTTTCAGCGGTCCTTCCGCCTCTGCGGGACCACTTTGAGGACCAACTGTCCCGTTCACACGCGCACATGTAAACAATAAAAAAAAAAGAAACTCCGCTGCTTGCTGCAGCTCGCTCCTCCCCCAAAAAACTCTGTCATATTTGTGTTTAGAAACCAGTCACCATTTGTTTTATTATACATCTGTGTAAATTAATAAAATATTCTCCACACAGACGATTCGCTCGCACGCGCACGTAACAAAAAAAGAAAGAACGAAACTCTGCTGCTTGCTGTGGGGCTGCTGCTCGCTCCAAAAACTCTGTCATGATTGTGAAATAAAGGACAAAAGAGACATAAGTCCTGCTCACAGGCTGCTACCAGATACAGGACATGTTCACATCCTCAGTCAAAATCCAGACATCTCCACGTCACTACATATTCAGTCCCCGATTGGTCATCGCGGTGCGAAAAGACAAAAAAGTTCAGATTTTTCAACTTAGGGAGGAGGGCAACATGACGTGACACGACGCAATATCGCACCACAAACGCGCAAAACGCTCAAAATCGCTTCACTTGCGTCACGCTGCACGGTTTGGCGCCAAAACGCGTCCTTACATAGGAATTACATGGCAACCTGTGGCTGCAGTCGCTCGCATCGCGCCCGGTGTGAACGCGGAGAACGTAACTCCCGCGATAAACGAGGGACCACTGTACATCATTAAACAGGAATTTGTACTCTGTCCGGATTTGATGTGACTAGTGTTATTAGGCCTACAATACATGCCCAGTTTATTTTCGGTGTGGCGCACAGCGTTGTTCGCAAGCCCCCCCCCCCCCCCTTCTTTTTTTTTTTCTGCACCGGAGCCACCCATCCTCTGCACTGCGGGACCTCCCACTTTACAAATTAAGCACTGTTGACAAGTGTGCCATGCTGAAAGTGGAGAATGCTGAAAATCAAGTAAGTCTAGTTATGAAAAAATATTTCATGTACAGTAGATGGTCTTAGTAAGGGTTTACAGTTTGAATTATAGATATGAACACCTGGCATTTATAGTAGTTTTTTAAGCCCCTGGACCCTGGCTTATTTTCCTCTGAAAATCGAATTTGCCAATCTCATCCCCGGATGCAGATGTCAGTGAAATCATAGTGTGAGTTCAGTGTGATTGGAGAAAAAAGCTTTTCTGATCCTTGACTTAAAACCATGATCCAGTCTGAACTGTGGGTCTTGTGATCCATGACAGTCCTCGTATCCGGGGATAAACACCGACCTGAAGGACCTCATATCCTTGATTGAATTAGTGGGGACCAGGACAGATGGGTGCACGTCTCCTCTTCTTGTTCATCCCCTGCGTTTGAGCTCATGTATGTTCTTCTGTCCTGCTCAAACCAGACGTATCAAATTTAGCCAGTTCTTTGTACTGGCTTATAAGAAGATGCATCTCCAGTTATGCAAGTTAACATTTCTCACTAATAAATATGAGAATTGAATTTAGAATGTCAGCTATGATTTATTGCTGTTTAGATATAGATGTGTTCAACAGTGTAGAATGTAGTATTTTTTTCTATCGGATCCCTGATGTTTTGCTGTCAGTAGGATAATAAATAGGTCTGAATATCTGCTCTTGGTTTTATTTTTGGGTTTCAACTGTGAGCGCAACAGGTCCTATTAAATGGAACCCCGACTATAAATACATGTTTATTCTATATGACTTGTTGTGATATTAGTAACATAACTATGGGACAAAATTTGCAAAAATAATGGCAAGTTTTATGATATTTTAAGAAACTTTATTTCTACGTAGGTCGCCATTGTTGTTTGTAACGCAATGCATTCTGGGTAGTGACGTCAAATGGGGGCAGAGATTCCCGTGTTTACATTACAGCTAGTGGCGATTAGCAACGATGAGCTCCTCTGTTCACCCTTTTCAGTTCGAACCAGAGCGTGATCTGCAGTGTGAGGAAGAGAACTTTGAAGATACTGTCAGAAATGAAGATCAGCGCTCTGATCAAGCAAGAGTTGGCCATTGTAGGTGGTGTCTGTGTGGGGGCTGCTTGCCGATGCCAACAGAGAAAGAGAGTGTCTGCTGCTCTTTGGCGTGTTTTAGTCCTATTTTCACTAGTTACTCATGGACGATTTTTCTTCTTGTGGGGAAATATGACGGGCACTGCATCTGGTTTACGACGTCGTTTGTATCCAGAAACACCAACAAGCTCCCTCATTAGCTAAGGTCGATGAAAAGCCTCAAATGCATCCGCGTTGAAGTGATGTGTGCACAGCCGCGGGTCTTTCTGCAACTGAACTCTTCCACAAGCATCCTCCCACTTTTTCCTTAACTTTCTTTCTTTTGGAAAGCAATGAAGGCTTACCTCGCTTTCTTTGTTGCCCTTAGACTGAAAATTGCATCCAAAAGCCGCGCAATGTGGCATTTTATCTCGGTAGAAGAACTAGCTTTAACACTGTTTTCGCTTGCATGAAAGATTTCAGAAACCTTTCCACGTCATCACCCACAGAATGCATTGCACAGGCAAAAACATGGCGGCCACGTTGTATTTAAATACGTGGTAAATAAACACTATTTTATATCATTCAAGACTTGTTTATGCACTTCTAACTATATATTATAATAGCAGACGTCAGCGTTTCAATTTTTTGACAAATTTAATGTTATAGTCGGGGTTCCTTTTAAAAATAAGCCATCATGAAAACCACAAAGACATCTTTTGGTGAAAATGTGGAAAGATTAGAGGTGCAAATGCTGGTCATAGCCAGTACAACAAAATACAGCTGATCAAAATCAGTACAACCAGTGGTGTGTTGGCCAACAGACACTGACTTTGTTGACCAAAGAAAACATCTGATGACAGAAACGTGAGAACTGTGCCCCCAAGGAAAAAAAACCCAACCATAAACAACTGTGTGTGACACCAACAGGCTGGTGAAGGTATCACAAGCCACTGTTTAAAGAAAACTTCAAGAAGAGAAATATAGAGGTCATACCACAAAATTCATCCAAATGTATTTATACAGTACCAAATCACAACATGAGTCATTTCAAGGTGCTATGTATGAGGTTTAAACTTTACCCACCCCATGAACCGTTGACGTTGATGACAGGGTAAAGAAAAACCTCACCTTGCATTTGATGATGATGGGAAGAAACCTCAAGCAGACCAGACTCACTGGAGTGATCGTCTGCTTTGGCCATACTAATAAAATAGAACAAAAGCATAACAGAGTTATTACAACATAGAGTGACAGAAATGTTACTGCTAAGCAAATTTACACAGCTCAGTGTTCGTCATGGTGGATGATGGTAAAGGCAACCCAGAGGTGCAGATCAGCGTGCTAGTAAAACAGACTGCGGCTACTCAGTCAGTGTCTGTATTGATGCCAGATCAGTCATAGAAATAGGATGTTCTGCAGTTTTTACCACAACCTTGATGCATCTCTAACTTCTCCCAGATCCTGTAAAGAGGTTGTGGTGCTGAAAACTTCTAGTGCAGAACGCACGTGTGCAGAAGAGTCACATTCAGACGTTATGTAACACGACTTCATTCGGCACCTGTTCATATTCCCTCATGCTTTCTGCACGCTCCAGAGATCAGTGACAGAGTGATGACAAGTCAACACGCAGCCCCTGCCAAGCCCCCAGGGTTTAAAGCATCTAGCTCTACATTCCACGAAATAAAACATGACACTGTCACCTTTCTTCTCATTATCATCTTTTCACCTCAAAAAAACTAATGAGTTGGTCTTCAGGTCTTGATCTGGTCTGTTTAGTGAGTTTGATGCTCAGTTTCTCTCTTGTTAGCTGCTGCTGCCATGGCGTGAGAGCTACACAAACTGGTTCCATTCATGCACGCATCCGTGTCCTTCACCAGGCTGCTGCTTGAAACCAAGTCATAGCAGAACCAAGATGTCTGGGATGAAAGATCATCACACAAACCTATCGGGCAGGTGCAGAGGGACCTGACCAGGACCTGCTTTTACTACATCGGATGAGGGAGGATTCAGATGTCAGTATTCAGTCCTTAAGGACAGATCTCTTATTTGAAACAGGTCGAGAAAGCTAAAATATATTGATGGGTACCATTGTGTGGTGAATCGATGCATCCAGAGAAACTCCCACAATACCCTTTAGTGTTTACTGTTTGTTTTCTGAGTGTGAAGCTTTTTTCCTCCCTGACTCCTTTCAACAATGGACCCACAGTAATTTTGCTGCTCAAACTGCATCAGGAGAGATTTATAAAGAGGGCAACAGAATCACAACATGTCATGCAGTTGTTTGTTACTGCTGCCTTTTCTCCCTCGGAACAGACTCTGTCCCAAGAACTGCAGATTATTGCATGATACAGAATAATTCCTGGTTCTCTTTGTTTCTGGCCATCAAAACCATTAGATTAAAAAACCCTTTCAAAACTCAATTGTGTACACACACACCCACCCACACACACACACACACACACACATACATATATATATATATATATATATATATATATATATATATATATATATATATATATATATATATATATATATATATATATATATACACTCAACAAAAATATAAACGCAACACTTTTGGTTTTGCTCCCATTTTGTATGAGATGAAACTCAAAGATCTAAAACTTTTTCCACATACACAATATCACCATTTCCCTCAAATATTGTTCACAAACCAGTCTAAATCTGTGATAGTGAGCACTTCTCCTTTGCTGAAATAATCCATCCAACCTCACAGGTGTGCCATATCAAGATGCTGATTAGACACCATGATTAGTGCACAGGTGTGCCTTAGACTGCCCACAATAAAAGGCCACTCTGAAAGGTGCAGTTTTATCACACAGCACAATGCCACAGATGTCGCAAGATTTGGAGGAGCGTGCAATTGGCATGCTGACAGCAGGAATGTCAACCAGAGCTGTTGCTCGTGTATTGAATGTTCATTTCTCTACCATAAGCCATCTCCAAGGCGTTTCAGAGAATTTGGCAGTACATCCAACCAGCCTCACAACCGCAGACCACGTGTAACCACACCAGCCCAGGACCTCCACATCCAGCATGTTCACCTCCAAGATCGTCTGAGACCAGCCACTCGGACAGCTGCTGAAACAATCGGTTTGCATAACCAAAGAATTTCTGCACAAACTGTCAGAAACCGTCTCAGGGAAGCTCATCTGCATGCTCGTCGTCCTCATCGGGGTCTCGACCTGACTCCAGTTCGTCGTCGTAACCGACTTGAGTGGGCAAATGCTCACATTCGCTGGCATTTGGCACGTTGGAGAGGTGTTCTCTTCACGGATGAATCCCGGTTCACACTGTTCAGGCAGATGGCAGACAGCGTGTGTGGCATCGTGTGGGTGAGCGGTTTTCTGATGTCAATGTTGTGGATCGAGTGGCCCATGGTGGCGGTGGGGTTATGGTATGGGCAGGCGTCTGTTATGGACGAAGAACACAGGTGCATTTTATTGATGGCATTTTGAATGCACAGAGATACCGTGACGAGATCCTGAGGCCCATTGTTGTGCCAACATCCAAGAACATCACCTCATGTTGCAGCAGGATAATGCACGGCCCCATGTTGCAAGGATCTGTACACAATTCTTGGAAGCTGAAAATGTCCCAGTTCTTGCATGGCCGGCATACTCACCGGACATGTCACCCATTGAGCATGTTTGGGATGCTCTGGACCGGCGTATACGACAGCGTGTACCAGTTCCTGCCAATATCCAGCAACTTCGCACAGCCATTGAAGAGGAGTGGACCAACATTCCACAGGCCACAATTGACAACCTGATCACTCTATGCGAAGGAGATGTGTTGCACTGCATGAGGCAAATGGTGGTCACACCAGATACTGACTGGTATCCCCCCCCAATAAAACAAAACTGCACCTTTCAGAGTGGCCTTTTATTGTGGACAGTCTAAGGCACACCTGTGCACTAATCATGGTGTCTAATCAGCATCTTGATATGGCACACCTGTGAGGTGGGATGGATTATCTCAGCAAAGGAGAAGTGCTCACTATCACAGATTTAGACTGGTTTGTGAACAATATTTGAGGGAAATGGTGATATTGTGTATGTGGAAAAAGTTTTAGATCTTTGAGTTCATCTCATACAAAATGGGAGCAAAACCAAAAGTGTTTTGTTTATATTTTTGTTGAGTGTATATATATACACACACAGTGGAGGAAATAAGTATGTGATCCCCCGCTGATTTTGAAAGTTTGCACACTGACAAATAATTAAACAGTCTATGATTTTTGTGGTAGCTTTATTGTAACAGTGATAGAAAGAATATCCCCCCAAAAAATCAAGACAATTACATGAAATGAAAAATAAAAATTAATTTGCATTTCATTGAGGGAAATAAGTATTTGACCCCCTATCAAAGCATGATTTAATAGTTGGTGGCAAAATCCTTGTTGGCAAGCACAGCAGTCAGACATTTCTTGTAGTTGCTTACTAGGTTGGCACACACATCAGGAGTAATTTTAGTCCACTCCTTTCTGCATATCATCTCCAAATCATGGAGGTTTTGAGGCTGGTGTTTGGAAACTTGAAGCTTCAGCTCTCTCCATAGATTTTCGATAGGATTAAGGTCAGGAGTCTGGCTAGACCATTCCATGACCTTGATGTGCTTCTTATGGAGCCACTCCTTTGTTACTTTTGGGTTGTTGTCGTGCTGGAAGACCCATCCATGACCCATTTTCAGTGTCCTGACGGAGGCAAGGAGGTTGTCACCCAAGATTTTGCAATACATGACCCCATTCATCTTCCCGTCCATGCGGTGAAGTCGACCTGTCCACAAAGAAGAGGAACACCCCCAAAGCATAATGCTTCCATCGCCATGCTTGACAGTGGGGATGGTGTTCTTGGGGTCATATTCAGCATTTCTCTTCCTCCAAACATGTCAAGTTAAGTTGAGGCCAACAAGCTCGATTTTGGTCTCATCTGACCACAGCACCTTTTAACAGTCTCTCTCAGAGTCATTAATATGTTCATTGGCAAACTTGAGGCGGGCCTGGACGTGAGCCTTCTTGAGCAGAGGGACCTTGCGTGCACTGCAGGATTTTAACCCTCTGGGGCCAACGCTGTTGTATACGACGGCTAAGACCAAGCTTTACTAAATTATAAATAACTTTTTAATGGTATGACATAGAAACTTACTTTTTTTTTCTGAAAAGTTAACTCCGCGGACCTTTGAGCCAGCCATCAGCCATCTTTGTACTCTTCATAGAAGCTGTATGATGACGTGCGCAATGTGAGTGTCCAATCGGAATTGGTTCACCGTCACATGGTTTTCCAAAATCCAATCGTAGGGCAGATTTACCTCACGTGAAAAGCCAAAGATCGTTTTCAGGAGTGATATGTTACTAGTTGGCCCATTTGAATAGCCCCCTGGGTGCTCCAGTGAGTAAATCCAGTGCACCCTGCACCATTACGCACAGCGATCAGTGAAAGTAGGAGCAGATGGAGAATCTCACGTGCTCAAACAAGTAGTGTGTAACTATCAGGATTGCTCCACTAGTTTGCATGTGAATGTTACTGGATAACTGTTGCTTTCTCGACATAAAGCACTTGTTTACCATATCAATGGAGTGAGGTGGAGGGCCGCTCCTCAGAGTGTAAGGAGCCAAAGTGGGCCAAAGTGTGAATGAAAGCTGCTTTAGGAGCAGCACAGAACAGTCCAAGACACAGTAGAAGTAGAAGTTTGTGTTGTAACCTTTGTGTAATAGCAGACAGAAATTGCTTTGAGATGAAGACAAAAGAAAAAAACGCATAGACCATTTTGTATATATTGTTCAAAATGTGCATTTGTGTTTATTGTTTGAACCTTTTTGTTGTACAGTCTTTCACACAAGACCTCAAATTACCTTTATAAAGTGTGAAAACAGTTGTTTATTATAGTTTGCTGTGTGTTTTGGATAAATGTGTGTGGAAAATTATTTTCCGCTTTACTTTTTTCTTTCTTATTTTTGATTGTAAACCTTTATTACACTTATAAAACACAACAAAAGCATATATACTGTATTATGAAAGCACAGGTTGTCCTGAAAAAAGAGACATAAAACTTGATTGTGGGATGCAGGGAGCAATAATAAAACATTTATGCCAGGCAAGTGAACTGTCCAAAAAATGCCCTCAGACCCCAGAGGGTTAATCACTGTGTTTCATTGTGTTACCAATGGTTTTATTGGTGACTGCTCTCACCTGCCTTGAGATCATTAACCAGCTCCCCCCGTGTAGTTCTAGGCTGATCTCTAACCTTTCTCATGATCATTGAGACCCCACGAGGTGATATCTTGCATGGAGCCCCCAGCCTAGGTCGATTGACAGTCATGTTGTACTTCTTCCACTTAATTTAATTTAATTTAATTAGCTTATAATGCGCCAAATCACAGCAAAAGCCGTCTCAAGGCGCCTTACAAAAAACAAGTCAACATAAAATTGAATAAATAATTAAAAATGAATAAAAAATTCAAATACATAAATCAAAACAGAAGTAAAATAATAAAACAAATAAAAATAAAAACTATCAATAAGAAAGAGAATAAAAATAGGTTTTGAGTCTTGACTTAAAAATGTCCACAGACTCAGACTGCCTCACGGTCGCAGGAAGACTGTTCCACAGGGTGGGTGCAAGATATGAAAAGGCTCTTTGAACTGCTGACTTCTTCTTCACCCTGGGAACACAGAGAAGTCCCACATCCTGCGACCGCAAAGCCGGGGCCGGCACGTAGAGTTCCACCAGATCAGCCAGATAAGATGGCGCCAGTCCAGATGGCGCCAGTCCAGTCACAGAGACAGGGAGCCAGTGCAAAGATGCCAAAATGGGTGTGATATATTCAGACCTTCTGCTATGTGTCAGAAGTCTGGCGGCAGCGTTCTGAACCATCTGAAGACCCCTAATGCTTGACTGTGGTAACCCTGAAAATAGAACATTACAATAATCTAGTCTAGAAGAAACAAAAGCATGAATCAGGGTCTCAGCATCAGCCATGGACAGGATGGGGCAGATCCTCGCTATATTTCTCAGATGGAAAAAAGCAGTCCTAGTAACAACCCTGATGTGGAGGTCAAAAGACAACGTCGGATCAAAAATTACCCCAAGGTTCCTCATTTTGTCTGTATGATGTATGACACAGGAACCCAGGCTGAGTGCCAGCTGGTCAAACTGATGCCGATGTCTCGCTGGACCAAGAACCATCACTTCAGTCTTATCAAAGTTTAAAAGTAGGAAGTTACTAGACATCCAGCTTCTCACTGATAGAAGACAGTCTTCCAGGGATTTTATGGGAGTGAGATTTCCCACAGTTATCGGCATGTACAACTGAGTATCATCAGTATAACAATGAAAGGCAATCCCAGTATACGCCCAAGGGGTGCCACATACAGGGAGAAAAGCAAGGGGCCTAAAACAGATCCCTGTGGAACCCCAAATCTCATGTCAGCAAGGTCAGAGGTAGTGCCATTATACAAGACACATTGAGAACGACTGGACAGATATGACGTCAACCAGGCAAGGGCACTTCCAGTAATCCCAAAAAAATTCTCCAACCTATTGAGCAAAATATGATGATCCACAGTATCAAACGCAGCACTGAGATCTAACAACACTAAAACCGTAATGGTGTCTGAATCCATTGCTCGCAGAAGATCATTCACAACTTTAGTGAGCGCTGTCTCTGTGGAGTGATATTTCCTAAAAGCAGACTGCAGCGGCTCAAAAAGATCATTCTCAGTAAGGTGGTCTATGAGCTGCCGTGAAACCACCTTTTCTAAAATTTTGGAACAGAATGATAGATTTGATATCGGCCTGTAATTTTTCAATACACTAGAGTCAAGATTAGATTTCTTAAGTAGTGGTTTAATCACTGCTGATTTAAAACATTTCGGAACAGATCCAGAGGTTAATGACAGATTAATAATTTCCAGTACAGTTGGCCCAAGAGTGGGCCACAGGTCCTTAAACAATTTTGTTGGTATGGGATCAAATAAACAGGTTGTGCTTTTTATAGACGCCACAAGTTTCGTCAGCACGCCCAATGAAATACTATTAAATTCTGTCAATCTAGGTAACACCTCAATGGTAGCGCCCACCTCCATAGCAGGTTTTAATGGTTGTGCTGAGATATGCTCAGCCTAATATCTTCTATTTTCTTCTCAAAATAATCCAAGAAATCCTGTGCTGAAAAGGGAGAACGACTAACAGGTGGCTGCCCGTGAATAAGAAATGCGACTGTGTCAAACAAAAACTTTGAGTTATGTTTGTTTTTACTGCTCAAATCAGAGTAATAGGTCCGCTTCGTGGCCAGTAGTGCATGCTTATAGTCTAAAATAGCATCCCGCCACACAAGGCGGAACACCTCTAATTTATAATAACGCCATTTCCGTTCCAAACCTCTAGCCTTCTGCCTGAGGTCACGCAAATAATAATTGAACCAAGGTGACTGTGCCTTACCAGATCCAGGGTATTTCCACTAATGTGTGTTGGGTCCTGAATGCATTGCTGGAATCCTAAAGCATCCACAATTTGCATAAATGATTTGCTAAGGGGATCAGAGGGCTTATTTATATGAATGTTAAAGTCACCAATAATCAAAATGTTATCTGCACTAGTTGACAAACTAGAGATGAACGCACCAAATTCATCTAAGAAGTCAGAATATGGGCCAGGGGGCCTATAAACAGTGACAATATAACATAGCTGATTTCCAGTTTTATGACCCTGACAGTACTTAGCATCACGGGCATAACGGAGAGTCAGATGCTCAAATGAATTATATTTGTGACCCCCCACAGCTAATAAAGAAAACCTAGATTTGTAAATAAAAGCCACACCCCCGCCTTGCTTCACACCACGAGACACGTGACTAAATGTGTATGCTGGTGGGCAGGCCTCATTCAGAGGAAGGAGGGTTGTGGGTTTGAGCCAGGTTTCACACAAGGTTTCACCTTCTCATTCAACTTCTTACTTATGGTTTTGTAGGTCAATAATTTTGTCCCTGACATCTTTAGACAGCTCTTTTGTCTTGCCCATGGTGGAGATGTTGGAGTGTCACTGAGTCTGTGGGCAGGTGGCTTTTTATACAGGTGACAATTTAGGACAGGTGTCTCTCATGCAGGTAAAGACTTCACTGCAATTAGGAGTATGTCAGTGGTCTGTGGGAGCCAACATTGCTCAAGGTTGGTAGGGGATCGACTACTTATTTCCCCCAATGAAATGCAAATTGATTTTTATTTTTCATTTCAAGTAATTTTCTCAAATTTTTTTTTTTTTTGATATTCTTTCTGTCACTGTTAAAATAAAGCTACCATAAAAATCATAGACTGTTTAATTATTTGTCAGTGTGCAAACTTTCAAAATCAGCAGGGGATCACATACTTATTTCCTCCACTGTATATGTATATAATAAACCTTTATTTAACCAGACAGAAAGCCCGTTGAGATTGAAACCTCTTTTACAAGGGTGACCTGACCAAGAAAGGCATCACCGCATGTCATAATAAGTCAAATGAATAGAATGTTAAAAACAAATAAAATATAAGCAGTTTACAAATAAAACAATCAGCTTGATCATAGTAACAATATATAAGTTAGAACAGTTTAAAATTTAGAAACACAGGAACTGTGCAAAAGAATTCCATTCACGGTGTCTTAAAATAGAGCGAAAAATCAACTCAGACCAATTCACTTCATATTGAGGACATTCCAATCAGACGGAGCAGAGAAACTATAAAAGCTTTCTTTCCCGTTTCAGTGTGATCACGAATTCCACAAAAGCACAACATGTCATTTGAACACAAAGCATAACAGCTTTCAGGTCTCCGAAGTAATCTGGATAAATTAATCGGAACCAACCCAATAAAAGTGTTGTAAACCAGAGTCACCCAATGTGTGTATCACCTTACATTCAAAGAAGGAATGCCAGCATTAGCATACATCTCACAGTGGTGGTTGAGGCGGCTATAACCAGTAAGTAAGTCCCTTCGGCTGCTCCCTTGTTTGTGCTCAGGGTCGCCACAGCAAATCCAAGGTGGATCTGCATGTTGAATTGGCACAGGTTTTATGCCGGATGCCCTTCCTGACGCAACTCCACATTACATGGAGAAATGTGGCAGAGGTGGGATGTGAACCCAGAGCCTTCTGAACTGAAACCAAGCGCATTAACCACTTGGCCACTACCCCTGCTGAGGCGGCTATAACCAGTGATGAATCTCAAAGCACAGCGACAGAAGAGTCAGGGACCGTAGACAACTGGCTGAAGCGCACATATACACAACATCACTGTAATCCAGTACAGACAAGAAGTTATCAGCAGCTTCCGAGCTCCTAGGGAGAATGACTTGACTTCTTTCTATAAAAGAAGCCAAGCTTCACCCTTAATTTGGAGATCAATTGCGGCATATCACTTCACTTCATGGGAAACTCTGAGGGCTTTTCTGTGCATTCACCACACTGAAAGTCTCCAGACTACATTGCCAGACTTGCTTCTGTACCCAAATGATCAGTAGTTCCACCTATGTAGAACTGACAAACAACATATTCTGAGTTGCCCTATGTAGGTCACTTTGCACTTTTTATTGTACTACTGCTTTATGCATTCCAGCTTTGTGTGTGTGTGTGTGTGTGCTTTTAATAGCATTATTTTCAAAGAATTGACAGACATAATCCACTGTAATTATTAATTTATACGTGTCTGGGTCAGGTTGGTTTTTCATGAATTTGTTGTTTATGATGCCCAAACCTTTTGGACGGCTTATTAAACTGATTCTCAGGTTTCACGCACACATTTAAAAAGACTCTAAGTAGAGCTGTGCATGTCTGTGTTAGATGACTGTTTTGTCTTCAGGTGTAAATGTCGTAGCTGGACTGGTAATAACTTGGAGGTAGGGTGGTACAGATGGAGGATGGAGTGACACTCCCGCGGGACAGACGGCCTACAGTGAGGAAAAAAAGTATTTGAACACCCTGCAATTTTGCAAGTTCTCCCACTAAGAAATCATGGAGGGGGTCTGAAATTTTCATCTTAGGTGCATGTCCACTGTGAGAGACATAATCTAAAAAAACAAATCTGGAAATCACAATGTATGATTTTTTTTAAATAATTTATTTGTATGTTACTGTTGCAAATAAGTATTTGAACACCTGTGAAAATCAATGTTAATATTTGGTACAGTAGTCTTTGTTTGCAATTACAGAGGTCAAACGTTTCCTGTAGTTTTTCACCAGGTTTTCACACACTGCAGCAGGGATTTTGGTCGACTCTTCCATACAGATCTACTCTAGATCTTTCAGGTTTGGAGTTTCAGCTCCCTCCAAAGATTTTCTATTGAGTTCAGGTCTGGAGACTGGTCAGGCCACTCCAGGACCTTGAAATGCTTCTTACGGAGCTCCTCCTTAGTTGCCCTGGCTGTGTTTGGGGTCATTGTCATGCTGGAAGACCCAGCCATGACCCATCTTCAATGCTCTTACTGAGGGAAGGAGGTTGTTTGCCAAAATCTCGCAATACATGACCCCATCCATCCTCCCTTCAATCCGTTGCAATCGTCCTGTCCTCTTTGCAGAAGAGCACCCCCAGAGTATGACGTTTCCACCCCCATGCTTCACGGTTGGGATGGTTTTCTTGGGGTTGTTCTCATCCTCTAAACATGGTAAGTGGAGTCGATTCCAAAAAGCTCTGTTCTCGTCTGACCACATGACCTTCTCCCATGCCTCCTCTGGATTATCCAGATGGTCACTGGTGAACTTCAAACGGGCCTGGACATGTGCTGGCTTGAGCAGGGGGACCTTGCTGCCCTGCCGGATTTTAAACCATGACAGCATCATATGTTACTAATGTAATCTTTGTGACTGTGGTCCCAGCTCTCTTCAGGCCATTGACCAGGTCCTCCTGTGTAGTTCTGAGCTTTCTCAGAATCATCCTTACCCCACAAAGTGAGATCTTGCATGGAATCCCAGACCGAGGAAGATTGACAGTCATCTTGTGTTTCTTCCACTTTCTAATAAATAATCATAACAGTTGTTGTCTTCTACCAAGCTGCTTGCCTGTTGTCCTGTAGTCCATCCCAGACTTGTGCAGGTCTACAGTTTTGTCCCGGTGTCCTTAGACAGCTCTTTGGTCTTGGCTATGGTGGACAGGTTGGAGTGTGATTGATTGTGTGAACATGTGTCTTTTATACAGGTAACAAGTTCAAACAGGTGCAACTAATACAGGTAAAGAGTGCAGAATAAGAGGTCTTCTTAAAGAAAAATTAACAGGTCTGTGAGAGACAGAATTCTTGCTGGTTGGTAGGTTTTCAAATACTTATTTGCAGCAGTAACATACAAATAAATTATTAAAAAATCATACATTGTGATTTCCGGATTTTTTTTTAGATTATGTCTCTCACAGTGGACATGCATCTAAGACGAAAATTTCAGACCCCTCCATGATTTCTAAGTGGGAGAACTTGCAAAATCGCAGGGTGTTCAAATACTTATTTTCCTCAGTGTACCTTGAGCTGTTTGGGAGCACGTGGCCAAACTCATAGATGGGAATTCGAATGACTCACATCGCCTGTCAGACACCACACTTGTATAAAATGCCAAATGTGCTGATTCAAAAAGGCCGGGTTTGTCGTGCAGGCAGGGGCTTGGTGATACCTTAAGGTCAGCACTCAGCCTCACTCTCTAATCAGGGATGAAAAAGATGTCCACGTGGCAATCTCAAGCTTTTCAAAATAGTCCTCTTCTTTAATCTCTTTGTCTGTGCTGCTTGCTGTCTCTTGAGCACAGGTGGGACCAAACACACACGTGTCATTTCCTGTGACTGCACGGCAAGTTTTGCTCTGAGGTTGTGATGTGATGAGTCTGGATTGGCAGTGGCAGCTCCAGAAGGGTTTTTTTTTTCTTGGTGGTGTTGGGAGAGACATGAATTTGTAGATACATTTTAACATATGTGTAGTAATAATCATGTGTCTTCAATATCTCTCACACCCACCCACACACACACACACACACACACACACACCTTCAACCGCTTATCCAAGATGGGGTCACCATGGGCTTGGAGCCTATCCCAGCAGTCACAGGGCGTGAGGTGGGTTCACCCTGGACAGGACACCGGTCTGTCTCAGGGTTACATACAGACAAACGGACATATTCACACCTACGGACAATTTAAAGTTTCCAGTCTGTCTAACCTGCATGTCTTTGGATGTTGAAGGAAGACGGATCACCCGGAGAGAACCCACACAAACACAGGGAGAACACGCAAACTCCACACAGAAAGGACACAGGTGGGAATCGATTCCATGACCTTCTTGCTGTGAGGCAACAGTGCTAACCCCTAATCCACTGTGCTGCCCTTTAATATTACTAATAATAATAATGATAATAATATTCCCAGCAACCCCCCCGCCCGTTTCTCCATGTAATGTGGACTTGCTTCAGGAAGTGCATCCAGCGTGCATGTAGGCTTGTGCATGTGAGCATGCGCCCTCACAGCCTCACTTCTGATATGAAAGTGTACTGAAAAGCCACACTCAAGTAAAAGTACAAGTACTACAATAAAAATGACTCCTGTAAAAGTGAAATTTGAAAAGTCCACTTGAGTAAGAGTCACAGGTCCTGAGTTCCTGTGTGAGTCAAAGTTCAGCTTCTTGGAGCCTGAATCTGAGCTGTTTGTTTAAGGCTGTCTGGTGAAAATCCTAAAACCTGAGCAGGGGAAGGGAGTAAAACATTTATGTGCTCCTCATTGCGAGGCATGCGCACACTTGCACACGTGCACGGTGGCTGTGCTATACTAATGCACTTTGGACTTGGGTCAGAATAATTACAACGGGAACGCGCGTGTTGTTCAAACTCTGTTGCGCTGCTGATGTGCCAAGAGTCTTTTCTCTCGCACATCTTCTCTCAGCAAGCACTCCGTCGCAGCCCTTTTTTGATTTCTGCAAGCTGCCTCTTGTCGTGTCTTCTGTCACTGCGTTAGTGTCGACACAACACAACAGGTGAACTGACGCAAGCTTCTTCACACCGCGTGCCTTGATGCCCCTGGAGGTGTGCTACACGGTCTCCAGCCGACTGGCACCAAAATGTTTTAACCCTTTAATGTTCTGCTCAACCAATTGGTAGAGCATACTGATATCTACTGCACTGTGTTGGAAAATATGAGGCCTTTAAAGGGGCATTATGAGAAAAAATATACTTCAGTAAAAAATAGTTTCCTTTCTCAAATACCAGTCAGAGTAAAAATACAAGTAAAAAACAAACAAACAAGAAAGGTGCTCATTCCTCTTAAAAAAAATAAAAATAAAATAAAAATCAATAAAATAACCCTTTTTCTTATGTGTTACTATCATCCCTGGGAGAGAGAAAATGAATAGAATATGTAGTTGAAGGACCAATTCCTGAAAGGTGACTTCTATACACACTTTTTTGAGCAGATTCAGTTTGACCTTTTTGAGTGTTAGGGTACCTGAACCTGAACCGGCGGGTTCGCTTGTCTACGCATACGCATAAGCCCCGAATGGGGTCATTTGTTCTGATGTCAACAAAATTTAATGGAAACTCACAAATATTCTATATATGAAAACCCAAATGCTTCCAAACTGAACCGTTGTTCAGTGTTTTAGACTAATAAATGTTACACTAGCGTGTTGTCCATGGGGATCCACGGGCTCTAGATTGGCTTGTGTTTCTAAAATAGATAGCTGATATTTTTTCCAAGGGTGGCAATAAATTTTGCAAAGTTTCTATAATGAGTTGGAATGGTGTGTGAGTCCAGAATGTTTTTAGAACCTTAGACCTCAGCAGTTTTTAGAAGGACTCAGCCCTTTAATTTCTTGATAATTATGTAATTTTTTTATGTTAATTTGTCATCTTAATGTATTTAGAAATTGTTTATGTTCTTGTTATCATATATACACAACTATTATCAGTCTTACTTCTATTATTATTATTATCATTATTACTATTGTTGTTGTCAATTCGGCTGCTCCCGTATTGTTCAGGGTCGCCTCAGCGGATACAGCCAGATCCACATCAGGATTTGGCACAGGTTTTACGCCCTTTTTGACACAATTCCAGTTTTCCTGGAGAAACACACACAGCCTCTGGTGTTCCAAAGAGGTCTCCCATCCAAGTACTAACCAGATCCTGCACTGCTTAGCTTCTGAGATCTGATGGGATCAGGCTGACACAGACTTACTATTATTTTATTTTATTACTTCTATTTTGTCATTTGATTTTTAAATGGAAATAAGTGTTTTCAGTTTCTTGTGTCATCCATGTATTTTTAACGTATTTACAATTATATGTTGTACTCACATTGAATTTAGTACATAAAATCACGCTTTTAATATATAGATGATTTACCGCCCCCAGCTGGAATGGTGTGTGAGTCCAGAATGTAATTCTCAAAGTCCATTGCTCACTGTTGTTACATAATATCCCTATTTTCTCTAAAAATATTAGTCCTATCAATGTTCCATTTGGCGGTGTTCATCCTTTACCAAAAACACAGAAACCTACCTAACAGCAAATGTCAGCTCTCCCCAGTTTGTCTGTGATTGAAGTTACACACGTAACTTGAGTGCATGCAGAGGCCACTTGGCTTTTAATATACAGATTGTATCACTATTTTCATTTTCACAAAGAAATTATTGCTAAATTTTGCTCTAATGTTTTACATTTTTGACATACAGTTGCTAAATATTTTAAATACAACTTTTTTCTTTTACAGTGTAACATGATTTAAACTGCTTATGCCTGGTTCACACGGCAAGATTTTAAAATTGTTGGTAGGCTTCCAGTACCTGAGAGACCACACACGGAGATAAAAAAAAATAAATAAATCATAGATCTAACAGTTTTGGTGGTAGAGCGTGCGGTGTGCAGCCACACGGTAAAGACAACACACCAACAGATTTCACACACCAACATTCTCAGATCAGACAGGAAATCTCACAAAACCTCTTGAGATTAAATGTGACTTCAGAGTAAACAAACGGAGATAGTTTGTGAACTATTTCTAATGGAGAATAAAACAATACAAAAATAAAAAGAAAAGGTGTTGTTTAAAGAAGTGGAGACAGCGCGACCACCGGACTTTCTGGTGCGCCATAACAGCCGTTTTGATTTTGGATTCCACGCCGTCCATCCGTCACCTTGCTTTCTGATTGGCTACACATCACATTCAGCAGGCTGCATGCTCGTTTGTGGTTGGTGGGGTGGGAGGGCACCACACATGCTGCGATATCGGGCCAAGACAATCCAACATGTTGAATATCCCCAATGGGCCTCACACGTAGGCTCCAAAGTAATGCAACAAATTTAAACATTGTTTAATGGTCAAATTCAATATGCCTCACTCGGAAGCACCACAATATGTAACAAAATAGAATTAGAATAGAATACAATTAATAATTATTGGGCCACACATGCAGCAACATATATTGTGACAAATTGAGATATTGATTAATATAAGCTAAGACCGTATTACATATAAAATTTAATTAAACCTCGAAAAAGGGCACCACGTGTGTATTTGGGCGTATAGGACGTCCTTAATATTAATGTTCCTGATGTTTCAACTGGACACAATAAAACCACTGGCGTAATATTTACACATTTATTTACATATACACAGAGCCAAAGATAGGGGACTGACATTTTGAGAAGATGAATAATGTTTCATAGTTATATTATGGAGACATTCTGTTAATCATGAGACCTTTAAAGATAAAGCAGTGAAAGAACAAAGTTTAAGAATTTAAAGAATAAATCTGATTGCTATTTAATGATGAATTTGGGTCCACAAGTTTTTTTTTTTTTTTTTTGAAAAATTAACCCCATTGTGGGGTTATGCGCGTGCCGAGACAAGTGAACCCACCCTTACAAGGTTCAGGCTTGGGTACCCTAACACACCAAAAGTTCAAACTAAATCTACCTAAAAAGTGTTCATAAAAACTATTTGTAGGCTTCTTGAGAGAACTGGCCCTTCAATGTTAATGAAAAAGAACATGAAAAAGCAGGAACGCTCAGTTTTGTGCAGGAACAAAAAAACAAAACAAAACAAAAACGCTCTCAACCAGACGACCAGTCAGTTGAAGGTATCTGTCAGCGTTGTTAGTTTGGCTCAAAATAAATGCAGTGACCAAAGAGTAAGTCTACGGTTCGGTGCAGCAGAGGGCTGACTGTCCGTCATGGGGCTGTTTCAGTACCACGTGTGGCTGACAGAAAATGTCACATGGAGCTTGGTTTTAGGCTTGTTCACTTTTAATAGAAGAAACAGCTGAGCTTTGTAGTTTCATTTTTATATTTTGTGCATCTGAACGATGAAGGTCTTGTCTTCAGTATCAGCTGTTTTGTCAGGATGATCTTGGGGGGGCTTCATGCAAACCTGCTCAACTGTGAGAATATTTGCAGTTTTGTCTGAAAGTTGTGTTCATTAAAAAGTGGGATTCCTTTGATCTTGTGCAACAGAGAGAGCTCCGTGTCAGCTGGTGACTTAGTGCAGTGCTGTTTGGGGCTCACTGAAAATGGCATATGGCTCTGAGCTTTTCAATTACTTAAAATGAAATTTATTACTGACATATAATTTGCATCTCATCCAAGTTTAAATCATTTCCTTGTTCTTCGTGATTGAATTTGCAAAATCAGTATTGTTTGTCTTGTTTTCATACTTGTTTGTCTTGTTTCGTGGCAGCATGGTGGCTTAGTGTTTAGCACTGTTACCTCACAGCAAGAAGGTCATGGGATTAATTCCCACCTGTGTCCTTTCTTTGTGAAGTTTGCATGTTCTCCACGTGTTTGTGCGGGTTTCCTCCGGGTGCTCCGGCTTCCTCCCACATCCAAACACATGCAGGTTAGATGGACTGGAAATTTTAAACTGTCCAGGTCTCCCTTGTTAAAGAGGCCTCGATCTCAGTGGGCCTAACCTGGTGAAATAAAGCTTAAATGTAAAAATGCTTGAGTTTGCAGCAGGTAGACCGTCACAAGAGTAGCAGGTGAATTCTAGTATAGGAGAGACTAGATGCTCTCGAGTGGGCTAAAAATAAAAGCACAACAGAATGTGTGTGTGTGTATACAGCATCTGTATATTGGTAATGGCCAAAATGAGTTTTAAAGAGGTTGACATACAATATCTGTAAAAATCCAATATTTAAAATACAATATTGTGCCTCCCTGCTATTTAGAGGGTGCAGAATCAGGTGCAAAGGGGTTTGGACTCACAATTTGATTGAGTTGTGGGTGTGTTTTGGCCATAATATGAAGTAAACCAGAGTGTCATCGGACATCATTTCTCAGAGCTGCAGTGTGACGGTAACCTGGCGTATCCTGCGTGCCGCACACTGCTGTTTATAACAGAGGAAGCACTGTGACCCTGAAAACAATTTGAGGCTAAAAACACAGGATTTTGAATGTCAAATGTCTGGTGGGGTTACTGATATTCTGGGGGGGGGCCTAGCCCCAATAAGTCCCACCATAGAGCCGCCTTTGAGGTTTATTATAAGAGAGGTCACTTTGATTCATTCATATCCACCACATAGGCTCGGATCTATAACAAGAGAAAAGGCTGTGGCCGTTTATCCAGCCAGCCTGCAGCTCAGATTACAGTTAGGTTTGAAAATATGCATTTAATTTACTGCAGGCAGCAGCTTCACGTAAATGTTCGTCTGCAACCACCTCCAGCTTATACAGATTATACAGCCTGAAGTTTCTCTGCACCAGGATGAATTGGATCTCATTTCAGTTTCTTGCAGCAGCAGCGTATGTGTCACACGTTGACTGAGCAGATCCTGGCTGGATGAGCTTTTGCATGTTCAGACGGCATGTTCAGACAGGAGCTGCTGGGTCGCAACTCGTTTACATTCCTGAGAAAAACAGAAGAAACATAGTAGACATTTTGTAGTTGTGATCTCTGCCAGCTCTTGTGTTCTCAATGTCTCTGAGTGACTGGTGCTGAAAAGGCTGCATATTGGCAGCATTTATCTCAGAAATGAGGCATAGGTTTTGCTGTCCATGTGGCATGTTGTAGGGTGCTGAATCCTGAGCCTCCCTGTTGGAACATGGCAGTCTTTCAGCTGTGTTAAAAGTGGCACAGATAAGCTTGATAACGTAGGTGCCACTTCCCTCGGCCTCCCTCACTGCTGATAGCGAGAGCAGCATACAAAACACCCAATGATAAGGCCACAGTCACTGTTTGGCGTCCACAGCATGTGTGTCTGTCTATCAGCTTCAGGGCTGTTGCGTCCAGAAAGTGTTCACAGCACTTCACTTCTTCCATATTTTGTTACCTTACAGCCTTATTCCAAAATGGAGTAAATTCATTTTTTTTCTCAAAGTCCAACACACAATACCCCATAATGACGATGTGAAAAATGTTTGTTTTTTTTTTAGAGATTTTTGCAAATGTATTAAAAATAAAAAACTAATAAATTCCATGTACATAAGTATTCACAGCCTTTACCATGAAGGCCAAATTGAACTCAGGTGCCTCCTGTTTCCACTGATCATCCTTAAGATGTTTCTACAGCTTAATTGGAGTCCACCTGGGGTAAATTCAGTTGATTGGACATGATTTGGAAAGACACACACCTGTCCACATATAAGGTCCCACAGTTGACAGTCAGAGCACGAATCAAGCATGAAGTCAAAGGAATTGTCTGTAGACCTCCGAGACAGGATTGTCTGGAGGCACAAATCTGGGGAAGGGTACAGAAACATTTCTGCTGCTTTGAAGGTCCCAATGAGCACAGTGGCCTCCATCATCTGTAAATGGAAGAAGTTGAGATCCACCAGGACTCTTCCTAGACCTGGCTGCCCGTCTAAACTGAGTGAAAGGGGGAGAAGGACCTTAGTCAGGGAGGTGACCAAGAACCCGATGGTCACTCTGTCAGAGCTCCAGCATTCCTCTGTGGAGAGAGGAGAACCTTCCAGAAGGACAACCATCTCTGCAGCAGTCCATATCCTCACAACATCATGCTGTGGGGATGTTTTTCAGCAGCAGAAACTGGGAGACTAGTCAGGATTGAGGGAAAGATGAATGTAGCAATGTACAGAGACATCTTGCATGAAAACCTGCTACAGAGCGCTGTTGACCTCAGACTGGGGTGACTGTTCATCTTTCAGCAGGACAATGACTCTAAGCACACAGCCAAGATATCAAAGGAGTGGCTTCAGGACAACTCCGTGAATGTCCTTGAGTGGCCCAGCCAGAGCCCAGACCTGAATCTGATTGAACATCTCTGGAGACATCTGAAAATGGCTGCGCACCGACGCTCCCCATCCAACCTGATGGAACTTGAGAGGTGCTGCAAAGAGGAATGGGCCAAACTGCCCAAAAATAGGTGCACCAAGCTTGTGGCATCATATTCAAGAAGACTTGAGGCTGTAATTGCTGCCAAAGGTGCATCGACAAAGTATTGAGCAAAGGCTGTGAATACTTATGTACATCTGATTTACTGATTTTTTAAAATTTTTAATAAATTTCCAAAAATTAAAAAAAAAAAACTTTTTATGTTGTTATTATGGGGTGTTGTGAGTAGAAGTTTGAGAGAAAAAAAATAATTGACTCCATTTAGATTAAGGCTGTAAAATAACAAAATGTGAAAAACGTGAAGCACTGTGAATACTTTCTGGATGCTCTGTGTATCACTGAAATGTGTAACAGGCAGCCAGGCTGCAGAAATGCTGGTGCTGTGCCTTTTGTTCATCCCAAGATGATGTGGGGTTCAGTCTTATGTAAAGATGCTGCCTGTAGCAGACATTATATCGTCTTACATCACTGTCAGATTTATTGTTGGCAGCACCGCTGGGTCTCATCCTCACTGGACTGAAGCTTTGCTTTGGCTTGACTTCAGTCTCAACCCTCCAGAAGCTTAAGGAGACATGTTTGCTACTGGTTCTATGTGTCTGTCCACATGTCAGCATCTTATAGCTTGAGAAATGTTTGTTTGTTTGTTTGTTCGTTCCACTACTCTCTGATGTGCTTCAACCAATTTTTGCCAATGTTGATATGTGCATTTAAGATGACCCCAGATTTACCCTAAAGGGGTTTGTTTTGGTTGAGGTCAAGGTCATTGGGGTCAACCTTCACAATTATTTTTCTTCCCCCCCCCTCTGTTGGGAAAGTGTCAGTACACGGACCCACAACAGGGGGCGCAAATGAACGGACAATGGAGAAAGTCAAATAACAAGGCTTTACTGTTGTGAACGTGCACAACGAATACAACCAATCACGAAATGGACAACAGTCAATTCACAAAAGTGTCGTGTGGGCAGGCTCGAAGATAGGAGACGCCTCTCCAAGGTAAGACCCGAACCACACGGCTTCCTCTGCCACAGGACCCCGGAAATACTGGAGCCGCCAAGTCCCGAACTCCCAGGTGGCCACTGCCTCCGCGTGTCGGACCTGGTACTGCTGGCGAGGAACAAAGAACAGTTAGATGGGGGCGCGTTTGCACCCAAGACTCCGAACAGCAGGGAAGTTACCTCCACCTCTCGTTGGAACAGTACTCCACAAGCTATACACTAATCCAAAAGGATACACTCCGTCAGCTTTGATACGTTACCTCGTAGGTAGAAACGATATCTCGGCAATGAGGTGGAGGTGCCGTCCTGCTGATATACCCCACAGATGATTGCCGTCAGCTGTCTCAGGTGATGGGTGACAGCTGTCACCATAGCTGCTCACGTGAGGCGGCGGCGCCCTCTGGTGCCTGGAGCCCGCACTCCAGGCAGGGCGCCCTCTGGTGGTGGTGGGCCAGCAGTACCTCCTCTTCAGCGGCCCACACAACACCCTCCTCTTGTTTACACCAAACTTGGCACAGATATGGAGGTGGGTTCTGGAATTGTCCAGGCAAGGTCAAATGTAAGGTCAAGCAATGGGTTCAAGATTATCAGGCTGAAGGTCAAAATTTAAGTTGGTAGATGTATGTCAGTGGCTTCTGGATTTTCCCAGACAAGGTGAAATTCTTCAAAGGTCAATCATTGGACTCAAGATCATTGGGGTCAAAGGTCAAGATTTAAGTTTGTCGCACCCAATTTGCATCATATTTGGCACACATATCGGGAGGATTCTGGTATTGTCCAACAAGGTCAAATTTGCCACAGGTCACTCACTGGGGTCAAGGTCATGCCTGCCTGTGTGTTTGTTGACAGAATCCTCCAAGGTCATTTTACTGATTTCTAGCAAACTTGGCATATCATTGAAGGGTGATCCCCAAAATTGCTGTGAAAAATCTTTTTTGGGGCAAAGGTCAAGCTCAAGAAATTTGATTTTCAACCCAATTTGGACCACATATGGCACACACTTGCGTGGATTCCAGAATTGCCCTGGCAAGGTCAGTTAAATGTCAGTCATTTGTGAATGAATCCAATCCCTTTGCACCCCACACCCTCGTCTGAGGTTTTACTCCGTATGAATTGTAACGTTGACTTGGACATGCTGCATATGTATTTGCATTAGACCATGTGCCATACGTTGCCAAGATGGGGCCACTAAGTGCAGGGTCAGATCAGGTCAGGTCTAGGACCATGTTGCCCATGTCCACCACACAACTGAACCACCCTGGGTCCTAGATGGCAACCACATCCGCAGTGGCAAGGCCCCGGGTGTTGATGAGATCTGTCCAGAAATGCTGAAGGCTCTGGGTGTGGAGGGACTGTCGTGGATGAGACGTCTCTTCAACATTGCGTTGAGGTCTGGAACAGTGCCTAAGGAGTGGCAAACTAGGGTGGTGGTCCCCATATTTAAAAAAGGGGACCAGAAAGCGTGCCAACTACAGGGGTATCACACTACTCAGCCTCCCTGGTAAAGTCTACTCCAGGGTGCTGGAAAGGAGGGTTTGGCTGATAGTCGAACCTCTGATCGAAGAGGAACAATGCGAGTTCTGTCCTGGTCGTGGGACAACCAACCAGTTCTTCACTCTCACAAAGATCCTGGAGGGTGCCTGGGAGTATGCCCACCCAGTCTACGTGTGTTTTGTGGACTTGGAGAAGGCGTATGATTGGGTACCCTGAGAGATACTGTGGAAGGTGCTGCGGGAGTATGGAGTGAGGGGGTCCCTTCTCAGGACCATCCAATCTCTGTATTCACAAAGCGAGAGCTGTGTTCAGGTGCTCGGCAGTAAGTTGGACTCGTTTCCGGTGGGGGTTGGCCTCCGCTGGGGCTGCGCCTTGTCACCAACCCTGTTTGTGATATTCATGGACAGGATATTGAGGTGTAGACGGGGGAGGAGGGTTTCCAGTTTGATAGACTCAGGGTCTCATCACTGCTTTTTGCAGATGATGCAGTCCTGTTGGCTTCATCAGCCTGTGACCTCCAATACCCACTGGATCGGTTCACAGCCAAGTGTGAAGTAGCTGGGATGAGGATCAGCACCTCTAAATCTGAGGCCATGGTTCTCAGCAGGAAACTGATGGATTGCCTACTCCGGATAGGGAATGAGGTCTTGCCCAAGTGAAGGAGTTCAAGTACCTCAGGGTCTTGTTCACGAGTGAGGGGACAATGGAGCGTGAGATTGGCTGGAGAATCGGCGCAGAAGGGACATTGTTGCATTCGCTCAACTGTACTGTTGTGACAAAAAGGGAGCTGTGCCAAAAGGCGAAGCTCTCGATCTACTGGTCAATCTTCGTTCCTAGTCTCACCTATGGTCATGAAGGTTGGGTCATGACCGAAAGAACTAGATCGCGTTACAAGGGGCTGAAATGGGCTTCCTTAGGAGGGTGGCTGATGTCTCCCTTAGAGATAAGGTGAGAAGTTCGGTCATCCGTGGGGAGCTCAGAGTAGAGCCGCTGCTCCTTCACGTTGAAAGGAGCCAGCTGAGGTGGTTTGGGCATCTGGTACGGATGCCCCTTGGGCGCCTCCCTAGGGAGGTGTTCCAGGCACATCCATCTGGGAGGAGACCCCAGGGAAGACCCAGTATCAGGTGGGTGGTTATATCTCCACACTGGCTTGGGAACACCTTGGAATAGCCCCATCAGAGGTGGTCATTCTGGCCCGTGAAAGGGAAGTCTGGGGTCCCCTGCTGGAACTGTTGCCCCGTGACCCGCACCCGGATCAACAGTTGAAGATGAGTAATGATGAGTGTTTGCAATTTACTAAGTGCAGAAGTGAGTTCTTCATTCTCTATTTCAATACTTCAACTAAACTTGAGTAATTTCAACAGGCTAACTACAGTTGTGCTCAAAAATGTACATCCCCTGTTAGAATTTTAGATTTTTTTTTCCCATTTTTTCACAGAATATGAATAACACAAAAACATTTTTCTTGCATGATTAGTGGTTGTGTGAAGCCATTTATTGTCAGCTGTGTTTGCGCTTTTTAAATCGTAATATTCCATGCATCTAATAGTCCAATCATAATATTAAAATGATTGTAAAACACAATTACTCATTATCACACATCACACATTATCCTTAAAATTGTTTTGCGGTTCTGTGACTTATACGTAGATTATCATCAGAGTTGAAATTCATCACACATTTAATTTGATGAATATTTATCAGGTTTTCATGATTTTTAATCCTTTTATGATGCATTAAATGTGTCTAAAACATTTGCACAGTACTGTATTTCTATTTAAAAACATGTAAATTGCTGCTAAAATAACGTCCATCAAAAGGGCAAATCATGATGACGAGTAAAGGCGTGAATAATACGAGGTCTGTTAGAAAAGTATCTGACCTTTTTATTTTTTGCAAAAACCTGATGGATTTGAACCATGTGTGCTTGCATGAGCCAACCTTGAGCCTTCGTGCGCATGCGTGAATTTTTTCTCGCCTGTCGATTGCGTCATTTGCTGGTAAGCAGCATTTGTGTGAGGTCGTGTGTTGTGTTCTCGACCGATTTTCATTTTAAGGAAAATGACGGAATGACTGGAGCAGCGCTACTGCATCAAATTTTGCCAGAAACTGGGCGACAGCCAGGTGGAGACCATTTGGAAGATTCAGGTGCTTTGAAAAGTAAAGATAGAAGTATGAGCAAAAAAAGAAAAAAAAAAATCACATTTATCATATCATTTTAACATTGGGGAGGTGATGGTCGAGTGGTTAAAGTGGTGGTTTGTGACCAGAGGATTCAAATCCCAGTCAGAATGGAAAATCACTCAGGGCCAAGATCCTGGATCCCCAAGTCTCTCCCGGTGTGTGCTGAACACCGTGCACAGCATCACGGTGTGTGTGTGTGTGGCATCGCTGTAAAGCACTTTGACCAGAAAAGTGCCATATATGTGCAGTTCATTGACATTTTTGGTATTTATTTATATTTATGTACTATTTTAAGGACAGTGTTTTATCCTTAGGATTTGTGTGTTTCACGTGGTCACTCGTACTTCAGATCAGAACACAACTGAACTCGGAAAACGTTGTGAAGCATTTGTCTGTGATGGTACGTAGCTCAGCACTTACAAACCGTTGGTTTGATTTTCTTAGCACATTCAAACACAGGAGGCTGGTTTGATGCTCCTGCAAGATGATCTGGGTCTGGATTCTAGAATGTTTGTTTGTTTGTTTTATCATTCTGTCCACTGACAGCAGAAGTCATTTTTAGTTTGTTTTTTTTCACTCATGAAAATCTGTCATTACAAACCTTTGATAGTCACTTTAAAATGTTATAATCATACTATTAGTACAACTTCTGTAGAAACCGAAGCATCTGCCCACCAGATTTTGATCATTTGATTTGGATTAATTTCATTCAGATTCCTGGACACTAGTGAGGGATAAAATAATCTGTATCTCAGAAGTTCAATTTCAATTTATTTTCCTTTATATTGTGCCAAATCACAACAGAGTTGCCTGAAGGCGCTTCACACAGGTAAGGTCTAACCTTACCAACCCCCAGAGCAACAGTGGTAAGGAAAAACTCCCTCTGAGGAAGAAACCTCAAGCAGACCAGACTCAAAGGGGTGACCCTCTGCTTGGGCCATGCCACAAACATAAATTACAGAAATAATTCACAGAACAATTCACGGACGAATATGCAAGAATTGCTGTTGGTGCACAGGACAGGAGGGTCGCCAACACAAATACAACTCCCATCTCTGGATGGAGCTGCACCTTAAACAGAGAAAAAAATGGAATCAGGCATCAGAAAGACAAAAAATACTGTATAATTTGCCAGCATTAATCAACAAGAAAAACAGAAGAAATACTAAGGTGATCGCCGGCCGCTAGCCCTAAGCTTCACTAAAAGACCCAGAATTTAGGTGAAGTTGAGGTTCGCAGCCCGCTCCAGTTACTAATAACATGAATTAAAAGAGTAAAAAGCGTAAAACAAAACTGTACCAGTATGCTAGCCTTATGAAAGGGAAAATAAGTGTGTCTTAATTCTGGACTTGAAAGTCTCCACAGAATCTGATTGTTTTATTGACGCAGGGAGATCATTCCACAGAACAGGGGCACGATAAGAGAAAGCTCTGTGACCCGCAGACGTCTTATTCACCCTAGGGACACAAAGTAGTCCTGCACCCTGAGAACGTAAAGCCCAGGCCAGTACATAAGGTTTAATTAGGTCAGCTAGGTAGAGAGGTGCCAGTCCATGAATAATTTTATAGGTTAGTAGCAGAACCTTAAAATCTGACCTCACTGGGACAGGAAGCCAGTGAAGAGACGCCAAAATAGGTGTAATGTGGTCAAACTTTCTGCTTTGTGTCAAAAGTCTGGCTGCAGCATTCTGAACCAATTGGAGAGCCCTAATGCTAGACTGTGGTAAACCAGAAAATAGAACATTGCAGTAGTCCAATCTAGAAGAGATGAATGCATGGATCAGGGTCTCAGCATCAGCCATAGACAGGATGCGATGAATCTTCGCTATATTTCGCAGGTGAAATAAAAGTAAAATATTTATAATATGGAGGCCAAAGGACAACGAAGGATCAAAAATAACCCCAAGGTTCCTCACTTTGTCAGTGTGATGTATGACACACGAGCCTAGGCTGAGTGTTAACTGGTCAAATTGATGCCGATGTCTCACTGGACCAAGAACCATCACTTCAATCTTTTCAGAGTTTAAAAGTAGGAAGTTTCTAGACATCCAACTTCTCACTGTTGCAAGGCAATCTTCTAAGGATTTTATGTGAACGAGATTACCAGCAGTTATCGGCATATATCATCATCATCATCATCATCATCTATATAACTGAGTATCATCTGCATAGCAGTGAAAGGTAATCCCAAAACGCCGCAATATGTGCCCAAGGGGTGCTATATAAAGGGAGAAAAGCAGGGGGCCTAAGACAGACCCCTGTGGAACCCCAAATTTAATGTCACTAAGGTTAGAGGTCGTGTTACTGTACAAAACACAGTGAGAACGACTGGTCAAGTATGATGTCAGCCATGCAAGGGCACTCCCAGTAATCCCAAAATGATTTTCCAGCCTATCATGTAGAATATGATGATCCAAATGCAGCACTGAGATCTAACAGCAGCAGAACTGTAGTGGTGTCCGAATCCAATGTAAGCAGAAGATCATTCACCACTATAGTGAGAGCCATCTCTGTGGAATTATATTTTCTAAAAGCAGACTGCAGTGGCTCAAAGAGATTATTCTCAGTAAGATAGTCTATGAGCTGCTGTGACACCACTTTTTCCAGAATTTTAGAGCAAAATGATAGATTTGATATCGGCCGATAGTTTTTCAATACACTAGGGTCAAGATTAGGTTTCTTAAGTAATGGTTTAATCACTGCAGATTTGAAATGTTTAGGAACAGATCCAGAAGTTAAAGAAAGATTAATAATTTCCAGCACAATAGGCCCAAGAGTGGGCCACAGGTCCTTAAACAGTTTTGTTGGTATAGGATCAAATAAACAGGTTGTGCTTTTTGTTGACGTTACGAGTTTCGTCAGCATGTCTAGAGAGATACTATCAAATTCTGTAAATCTAGGTAATACCTCAGTAGTGGCGCCCACCTCAATAGCAGGGTGTAGTGGCTGGGTTAAGGCATGCTGGGATATGTTCAACCTAATGTCATCTATTTTCTTCTTAAAGTAATCTCGGAAATCTTGTGCTGTAAAAGGAGATCGAGCTACAAGTGGTTGTCCATGAATTAGTGTTGCCACCGTGTCGAACAAGAACTTTGAGTTATGATTGTTTTTGTTGATCAAATCAGAGTAATAGGTCCGCTTTGTAGCCAATAATGCATGCTTATAGTCTAAGATACCATCACGCCATGCAAGGTAGAATACTTCTAATTTTGAACAATGCCATTTCCATTCAAGACCTCTTGTTTTATGCTTGAGGTCACGCAGGTAATCATTGAACCAAGGTGACTGCGATTTGGGGGAGCGCGGTTTCAACACAGGTGGTGCAATCATGTCGAGTGTCGTTTTGAGCACTGAGTTTAAACTATCCACAAGTCTGTCTACTGACTGGGTATTTGTCAAAAGTGAGGCTAAGACATCAGGCAGTCTAGCTTCTAGTTCAGTCTTAGTTGATGAGTTGATGCATCACTGCAGTGATAAATAAGGTTGTTGTTGTTCCACTAAACATGGCAGCGAAACTGTAAACTTAATAAGTGAGTGATCAGAGACCACTGATGTAAGAGGCATGATGTCAATATTCGTGACAGCAATACCACGTGCAAGAACCAGATCCAGGGTATTTCCACTAATGTGTTGAATCCCGAATGCATTGCCGAAATCCAAATGCATCCACAATTTCCATAAATGATTTGCAGAGGGGATCAGAAGACTTATTTATATGAACGTTAAAGTCACCAATGACAAGAATGTTATTTGCTCTAGTTGACAAGTTAGAGATGAACACACCAAATTCATCTAAGAATTCAGAATATGGGCCAGGAGGCCTATATACAGTGACAAAGTAATACGGCTGATTTTTATTCTTCTGACCTTGGCAATATCCTGAGCAGAGCGGAGAATCAGATGCTCAAACGAGTTATATTTGTGACCCCCAGCAGCTAATAAGCTAAACCTAGATTTATAAATAAGAGCAACACCCCCACCTTGCCTCGCATCACGAGGGACGCGACTAAATGTATATGCTGGTGGGCAGGCTTCATTTAAGGGGAGGACAGCTGTAGGTTTAAGCCAGGTTTCACATAGCCCATTCATATCTAAGTATCTTTTAAAGAGCAGAGAGGTCAGAGGGATAAGCAGTTGGACTACCAAGAGTGGAATCCTGAGCATGAGTCATCACAGACTCACACCACTTCATGCTGCAGAACCCAGTGTGTTTTGGCTTTGTCTTGTTTGTATGGCCAAACCACATGGTCACTTCACTGAGTCCATGCTGCTTGAGGTTTCTTCCTATAATAAAAAAAAAAAACATAGGGGGTTTTGCTTCTCACTGCCGGCAGTGTGCTTGCTAATGGAGTGGGTAAGGTCTCAACCTTACTTTGTGTATAGCACCTTAAGATGTCTCGTGCCCATATAGCCTATTTTTTCTGGGCGGCAACATTTTTTTCTTCTTCTTCTTCTCAGTTGCTCTAAATGAGAACAGACCACATTTGCAGGCAGAAAAAAATGGCACATCCTACTTTTTCTTTTTAGTGCACCACTTCCTGGTGCTTTTAAGATGAAAATCCACTGCAGCACAGAAATGTCACTGCAGCACCTTTTTAGGCAAACAGGAGAGGTTTTATTTATTGTCACTCAGAAGTGATCACAACAGAGACAGAAAAAAAAACCCTCATATCTGATAGTAGATTGAACAGATGCATGGTTCAGGCTTAGGGTGAGTAGTTTTTATTGCCATACATTATAAGCTATTCATAGGCTGTTTATTGTTGTCATGGAAACAAATCCCACAAGGAGCCCCCCCATGTAGATACAGCTCCGTATGTTGTGATTTGGTGCTGTATAAATAATTAGAATTAAAAATTAAATTGGAATTGAAGGCAACCTCATCCACTGGTTTGTATAATGTAATCTGGATTGAGCGATTCATCTGCATTGTTGCTGTCAAACTATTATGATGAACTGTTGTGACGTTCCCAATAAGCTGCTGAAGGTCTCTGATAAGGATTTAGAAATGTCAAAATACCACAGTGGGGGACGTGTTAATGGTGTGTAGCTTTACAGAAGTGTTACCGTTGACAGTCCCACTTAGCTAATTTTAGCAGTCTAAACCGTCCATGTCGCGTAGAAGCCGTCCCGCTGATCTTTAATCCCCTCCAGCTCTGTTCCTCCGTATCTGCTACTGCTGCTTTCTTCTTCCTGCTTCGCCTCCTCTTACTTCACATACTTATCACACACGCGTTGCAGCTCGCACTCGTACCTTCTTCCACTTATCTTTTCCCGGTACTCACATATGTTGCTATAATGGGAAAATATGGCGATTGTCTTGACACCCCCCCACCGGGTCGTCATGTCTGCTTCCTGAACCATAGTATCAAAACCTATGAGATTACCGGGGTCATGATCGATTGGGTAACCATCAGTAATGATAATGCAATGAGGCGAGAGCTGGGTGTGGGGGGGCATGTGGAGCAGAATGGATGTTTGTTTTTCAGGAGACGCCTGATGAATGCCTGTTTATTTCCCTGCTGTAATCCCACCTCCCTCTCTCCTCAGATGAATACAAGATGAAGGGAGTGGAGGAGGTGAAGTACATGCGAGGGGAGGAGAACAGGGTGAATGCATGCAACCAAGAGAATCTGGTGAGAAATGCACACGCGGACAAACCCACTGACAGCTTTTTCCTGATGGTTCATCAGCTCAGGAATCAGACCCATGCTAGGGTCCAGAGCTGGCGCCTTCACTCTGCACGCTCTGACAGCCTTATATCTATATAAACGTACAAAATGTTGTCTCACGTACAGCCAAAGTGAACATGCTGCTGCAATGTGGCTGCTGAACTCCTGCAGATCTTTGTGCAGGACACAAACCAACAAAAAAAACATTGGTTTTTGCTGCCATTTTCATTTGCGGTGTGGGTGCTATGGCTGGATACTGACTGACAGAAAAGGGAGACTACATGCTAGTTAGATTCCTGAAGGGAAGCTAGGAGGATTTGGGAAGGATGTTGGAATACCAGCCAGTGAAGATAAGACTCAAGAGGAATATACAGTGGTATGTAAAAGTTTGGTCACTCCTGATGATTTCCATGATTTGCCTTTATAATTCACTGGTTGTTTGGATCAGCAATTTCAGTTAAATATATAGCAGACAAACACAGTGATATTTGAGAAGTGAAATGAAGTTTATAAGATTACAGAAAGTGTGCAATAATTCTTTAAACATAATTAGGCAGGTGCATAAATTTGGGCACCCCAACAGAAAAAATACATCAATATTTAGTAGATCCTCCTTTTGCTGAAATAACAGCCTCTAAATGCTTCCTATAGCTTCCAATGAGAGTCTGGATTGTGGTTGAAGGTACTTTGGACCATTCTTCTTTACAAAATATCTCAGGTTTGTTGGTTTCCGAGCATAGACAGCCCGCTTAAAATCACATCACAGATTTTCAATAATATTCAGGTCTGGGGACTGAGATGGCCATTCCAGAATGTTGTACTTGTTCCTCTGCATGAATGCCTTAGTAGATTTTGAGCAGTGTTTAGGGTTGTTGTCTTGTTGAAAGATCCAGCCCCAGCGCAACTTCAGCTTTGTCACTGATTCATGAACATTGTTCTCAAGAATCTGCTGATATTGACTAGAATCCATGTGACCCTCAACTTTATCAAGATTCCCAGTACCTGCATTGGCCACACAGCCCCACAGCATGATGGAACCACCTCCAAATTTAACTGTAGGTAGCGAGTGTTTTTCTTAGAATGCTGTGTTCTTTTTCAGCCATGCATACGGCCCCTTGTTATGTCCAAATAACTCAATCTTAGTCCATCAGTCCACAGCACCTTATTCCAAAATGAAGCTGGCTTGTCCAAATGTGCTTTAGCATACCTCAAGCGACTCTGTTTGTGGAGTGTATGCAGAAAAGGCTTCCTCTGCATTACAGCATCTCTTTGTGCAAAGTGTGCTGTATAGCTGAATGATGCACAGAGACACTATCTGCAGCAAGCTCATGTTGTAGGTCTTTGGAGCAGGTCTGTGGGTTGACTATGACTGTTCTCACCATTCTTCGCTTCAGCTTATCTGAGATTTTTCTTGGCCTGCCACTTCGGGCCTTAACTAGTACTGTGTCTGCGGTATTCCATTTCCTCACTATGTTCCTCACAGTGGAAACTGACAGCTGAAATCTCTGAGATAGCTTTTTGTATCCTTCCCCTAAACTATGATGTTGAACAATCTTTGTTTTCAGGTCATTTGAGAGTTGTTTAGAGGCTCCCATGTTGCCACTCATTAGAAGAGATGCAAAGAGGGGAAACATTTGCAAATGGCCACCTTAAATACCCTTTCTCATGATTGGATACACCTGTGTAAGGAGGTCAAGGGTCAATGAGCTTACAAACCAATTTTGTGTTCCAATAATTAGTGCTAAATGTATTCAAATCAATAAAATGATAAGGGTGCCCAGATTTATGCACCTGCCTAATTTTGTTTAAATAATTATTGCACATGTTCTGTAAATACTATAAACTTCATTTCACTTCTCAAATATCAGTGTGTCCATCTGCTATATGATATATTTAACTGAAATTTCTGATCCAAACAACCAATGATTTATAAAGGAAAATCATGAAAATTATCAGGGGTGCCAAAAACTTTGCATACAACTGTAAAGCTTCCTATAGATGTAACACAGTGGTAAACATACCACTGTCCCAGCTTTTTTGAGACATGTTGCAGACATCCATTTCAAAATGAGCAAATATTTGCACAAAAATAATAAAGTTTATCAGTTTGCACTTTAAATATCTTGTCTTTGTGGTGTATTCAACTGAATATAGGTTGAAGAGGATTTGCAAATCATTGTATTCTGTTTTTATTTACCTTTCACACAATATCCCAACTTCAGTGGAATTGGGGTTGTAGAATGACACTGCACTGATAGCTGAAATAAATCCCATACCTCAACTTTTTTGGGAATAAGGGTGAGATGAAGACCACTACTAATTGTTAAAATTGATTTGTGCATTTGTATTTCACATGCTCGCTATGTTACTGACAAAATTCTCTATTTCCTCCACAGTTAAAATCCTCTCTCCATTATTCCCTGTTTTAATTGTCTCGGGGCTGTGAGAAAAAGGACTGATTGGTTTTGTGGGTTTTGACTGTGGCAGGCGATTACTTTGTCACTTTGTGCCGTGAGCGTTGGATTAGGTGAAGGGAATCTTAAACATTTCCATCATCACCCCAACAGTGAAATCTCTTTGAAACTCTGTGGTTTTCCATTTTGAACCAGTGGTTATTGCATTTAGACTTTTTAAATATGTGTGTCCTCAACAATCCTTTTTGGGTAGTAATGCATGTGAATATGACTTGAAATGAAAGGTACTGCACTCTTAATTTAGTTTCATATTAGCATGGTCTAGTGGTTAAGCGCTGGGCTTGAGACCAGAGGATCCTCAGTTCAAATCACCGCCTGACCAGAAAATCACTAAGGGCCCTTGGGCAAGGTCCTTAATCCCCCAGTTGCTCCCAGTGTGTAGTGAGTACCTTGTATGGCAGCACCCTCACATCGGGGTGAATGTGAGGCATTATTGTAAAGTTCTTTGAGCGTCTGATGCAGATGGAAAAGCGCTATATAAATGCAGTCCCTTTACCATTTACTCCAAAAGTAATGAACTGATGAAGTGTCACCACTGTGGGCCCAGAATGCAGCATTTGTGCCCTCCAGAACTGGTTATACAGTTGGTATGTACACCGTTGATACCAGTGGTGGGCACAGTTCCACTAATCCACTAACCGGTAATTATCAAAGCTAACATTTTCGTTAGCAGATTAGCTTTCCAGATAACTTTGAAAACCATCAGCGGACCACTTAGCTTCTGATAAATGTAGTTCCGATAACCTTTAGACCGCTAACATATTCTTACGGGCATAGTGAATAAAGCTTAACAGTTAAAAACGTGTAAAGTCTGAAATCAACAATTTTATTGCCTGCCTGTTACATGTTTTGTAGCAGATGGACAGCCATGAATGGTAGAGCTCTATCCTCTGCAGGCAGAGGAGAGCTGACTACCAGAAAGAAAGGAAAGAGAAAGGAAGAGGAAGAAAAAAATAATAATTTTAATTTTAAATTTATTTTTAACACCATACAGACCTGCCGGCATATTACTGTTGTCTTGCACAGGCAGACAGTTTTGACTTGTGGTTAAAATTTTAAACAAACTAATTCCGGACAAGTTATTAAACTTAATGTCACGTCTGTCATTTTAGAAAGTGAAAATATCAGTTATATGTTTTAGTTTTAAAGTAATGCACTAATATTGAAGGTTTTAGCGTTTAGACACATATGCCGCAATGAATTATGAGAACATTAGTTTCCTGACATCAGTGGTTGGATGGTCAGTATAACACACAAGTTACTGAAACATGTGGTGGGTTTTACAAATAAATCTGTATGTGTAAATATGTAATTTGTTTCATTTGTAAAAAAAAAAAAAAAAAAGCAATTTCAAAACTGATTCAGCACTTTTAACGAATGTGTGGCTGTTCATACTGCCATGAACACTGCCATCCAGTAGGTGGCAGTGTTCTTGGCAGTATCAACATTCAGTCTTGACAGCAGTTGCCACAAATTTGTGAACAGAACAGACATTCAGCCCGTTATCATTGGGGGACCTGTGTGGAAAGGGTCAGGGACTTCTGTTTCCTGGGAGTCCACATAGAGGATAAACTGACCTCTGACAGGAACACCACACAGTTGGTAAAAAGGCACAGCAAAAACTCCACCTTCTGAGAATCCTTAGGAAAAATAACCTCAACGAGAGATGTTTGGTGTCTTTTTCCCGCTCTACCATGGAGAGCATCCTGACATACTGTCTCTGGACGTGGTTTACCAGCTGCATGGGGGCAAACAGGAAAGAGCTCCAGAGAAGATCACTGGGTGCCCTCTGCCCACACTGAGGGACCATCACAGCCCTGACTGTCTCAGGAGAGCCAACATCATCCTGAAGGACTTGTCCCACCCTGGACACTCTCTGTTTGAGCTGCTGCCATCAGGCAGATGGTACAGGACCATTAAAGCAAGAACAAATAGACTGAAAAACAGTTTCTGCCCAGTTGTTGTTGGAGCTCTGAATGCCACTGGAACCAAACAGCTAGGTCACATGACACACTTGGAATGAGGGAAGTATTTGTTTATGTGCAACATCCACTGCCAATGAAATATCCACAGTTTTGTACATACTTTTCTCTTTTTTTATATATGTAATCTCTTTTTTGCTACGACATACTAATATATTTTTTCTTTTTTAAATTGTGTTCTGGACAGAGGGCAGACTGGGGTAATTCCATACACTACTTTTATAAATTTGGATATGTTAACCATGTAGAAGCAGAATCAATTCAAATTCATTCCAACAAACAATCAATACCTACTAAACAAAAACATAAATGAACTACACCTTTGCACATGCAAATAATATTTATTCATTAAAATTACAAAGATCTCAATAAAATTTGGAACGGGGCAATTCCATACCCCATTAATGTTAACAGTAAAACATTCAGCAATGTCAGAAATTCAGTCATATATCTTTTAGTCAATCTTGAAATTTAAATTTTAAGGAAACAACAACTTGCTAAACCCATTTTAGTTTCACAATCCAATAGAATATCAAAACATATATTAAACACATAAAACTTTGAAAGATAGAAAAAATACTAATTTAAAAACACAAAATTCACATTTTTTTAATCATTAAATATATGTGTGAGTAAGCCGATATCAATTAATGTATTCCTAAGAAATTAAATGTTTCCTAACAACTCATTGTTTACCCAGAGGTATGGATTTACCCCAGTCACAGTGTTGAGAATATGTCAAATCATTTTACAACTGAGTCTGCAGGTCAAGATATAATATCTATTTTTACATTATTAGATCCTTTATTTTGAAAACATATCAATTCTATACAATTATTTGAGAGAAACATACTTACCAAAATGCAAGCTTGGATGGTGTAGTTTTGGACCCTAAAAATATAGATTGTTTTTTGTTGTCTGCTCAGCTGCCATATTTTTGGCCAGACAGGTTCAAAGGTCAACAGCCAATCAGAAGCCTTGTTATAAAATATATGTGAAATATAACTTTCTCCCCTCCAATCCTAAAGACCCATAACCAGGAGAAAAAAAATCTGGTTATGGAATTGCCCCGGGTATGGAATTACCTCGGTCTGCCCTACCTCTTTCATTCTGTTAAATTTTCTGTTTATTTTCTTTTCTTCTCCAGACCTTTAAAGTCTGTGTGTGATTTATTTATAGGTTTACATTTACACTGAAGGCTGCATGTTACCTTTTGTTGTACTTGTTACAATGACAGTAAAGAATCTGTATGCTTGTTCTTATGAGGTCTGTCCATAAAGTAACGGTCCTTTTTATTTTTTTTTAAAAACTATATGGATTTCATTCATATGTTTTTACGTCAGACATGCTTGAACCCTCGTGCGAATGCGTGAGTTTTTTCATTCGCCTGTGAGCACGACTTGTGGAAGGAGTGGTCCCGCCCCCTCATCGGATTTTCATTGTCTGGAAATAGCGGAATGAAAAGGACTTTTTTTCCATAAGAATTTTTTCAGAAGCTGTTAGAGACTGGCACCTGGAAACCATTCGAAAAATTTATCTGACTTTTGGTGAAAATTTTACGGGCTTCACAGAGAATAAGGACTTTAACTACAGCTTTAAGGACCCCTTTAAGGACGGTCGGTGCGCCGTGCTCCGAGCTGCGACGTCGCGGCACAAACCACTGGATCATTTCTAAGCTGATGGCTCTGAGGATACGAGACCATCGTGTGCTCTTTCTCTGGTTATCACAAGAGCTGGACATCAGCCATTTTCCAGCAGATTTCACTTTTAACAAGAGATTTTGTCATGGAAAGCCGCGCGGAGGCTTCGCGCGTCACGACCGATTCGCTGATGAAGCGAGACAAAGGAACATCTCCGTTTCGGAGTGTCATAGGACACATTTGGACATGTCTATCTTGGCTTTCAGTGCTTACCAGTCGAGTGAGTATAAGAGAACTTGTGGAGAGCTGGACATGTCCCAACTTGTCCTCTAACACTCCGAAACGGAGGTGTTCCTTTGACTCGCTTCATCAGCTAATCGGTCGTGACGCGCGAAGCCTCCGCGCGGCTTTCCATGACAAAATCTCTTGTTAAAAGTGAAATCTGCTGGAAAATGGCTGATGTCCAGCTCTTGTGATAACCAGAGAAAGAGCACACGAAGGTCTCGTATCCACAGAGCCATCAGCTTAGAAATGATCCAGTGGTTTGTGCCCCAATGTCGCAGCTCGGAGCGCGGCGCACCGACCGTCCTTAAAGGGGTCCTTAAAGCTGTAGTTAAAGTCCTTATTCTCTGTGAAGCCCGTAAAATTTTCACCAAAAGCCAGATAAATTTTTCAAATGGTTTCCAGGTGCCAGTCTCTAACAGCTTCTGAAAAAATTCTGATGGAAAAAAAGTCCTTTTCATTCCGCCATTTCCAGACAATGAAAATCCGATGAGGGGGCGGGACCACTCCTTCCACAAGGCGTGCTCTCAGGCGAATGACGTCACCGACAGGCGTGGAAAAACTCACACATGCGCACGAGGGTTCAAGCATGTCTGACGTAAAAACATATGAATGAAATCCATATAGTTTAAAAAAAAAATAAAAAGGACCGTTACTTTATGGACACACCACGTATATGCATCAACACGCAAAACAAAAAAGTAAAAAGCACCACCTGGAGGAGAGCAAAGGCATGGCAGATTCTAAAAAAATATTTTCCATGTATGTTTTTTAATTTCTGAATATTTATTTGTGTAATACTTCCTGTGCTGTGGATAAATTGCATGTTGAATGTTAAATACTCTTTAATTGTATGTGTTGATGTAGCTAACGTTTTTGGAACCTCCATGTTTACACTTTTCATTGTTTTAGACCCATAACAAACCTAAATTTGTATGATAAACGTTATCAGTTATCTGTAGCTTCAAATCCATGTGTTAGCAGTTTATCACTTTAGCATTATCACAGTTGACTTCACTTAGCGGATTAGCAGTTGTTAACTTTTCCGTTAGCCTTGTCCACTGCTGCCAATTACAGTGCAGATTTACAAAAACTATATTTTCACAAAAAGAGTGGCATCTGTAAAACATGGTACTGTGTTAAGGAATTGAAATATTTCTTGGTTGTTCTTTTGTACTTTTTTTGCTGTTCTGTACAGTTATTTGGTTTAGCTCACATCACGCAGCATGCTAGCGTGCAGCGTGTTAGCTTGCAGCATGTTAGCATATGAGCATTTACTTGATTCTTTGAGAACACAAACTCACAACCGTGCAAAGTGGCCGTCCGTTATGAGCTGATAATCTCCTGTGGTTATTAGATCTGCGTCAGCTGGACCAGGATCAAACTGCATCACGCAGCTACGATCGGAGACGAGCTGCTTTGAGTTTTGGCTGTTTATCAGCTACTAATGACAATTAATGGTGCATGCATTTGTGTGTGTATATTTCAGGAGAAGAGTAATGTTCAGTACCGAGGCAAACAGCAGAAAGAAGTCACTGCAACAAACATCAAGTCCAAGTAAGTGTCCATCAGAATGCTATGGTGCATTCTGTCAGGACGGTCTCTTCATTTGTACACACACACACAGTTATTTGTGTAATAAATAATTACTGCATGATGCTCAGCTTCCTACAGATGCATTTTAAACTCTACCATCGTGACGTTGGTGACGTTTTGTGTCCGGCTCGTGTGTCGCTGCCTCCTGGTCAAAGTTGTACTCTGTGCATCTGTGGGCTGCAGTGTTTTGGCCTGCATTAGTATTTAAAATAATTATTTAAGGCCCCATAAAAAATAAAAACCATTAGTTTATTATCCTTGACATCAGAAAAAAGTGATGAGGGTGGGCAGTTTTTTTTTCTTTTTCTTTGAAACAGCTAAATACAACGCCATTTCAAACCTGAAAAATGACGCATAGAGCACTTGCATACCAAGTGGGCAACTGAAAACATCATATTTTTAAAATAAGTCTTGTTTCCATGTTGAATAGAGTCAGTGTGCTGCACGCTAGTAGCATGACCAACATGTACACTGTATGTGTGTGACACAGAGCCACTGACTGTGTGGTCATCAGTGACAGCAAATGTCAAGTTACGGCCCGACTCGGTAAACTCGGTGGCCGTGCCAGTTCTTGCACTTGCTGTACTGCTGTCAATGAAATGCACCTAAATAAATAAACAGAAGAAGTGATGCTGATTTCGGCATGCGGGCGGGATAATAAATGAATGTTTTGTTTTGTTTTTCATGGCGCCTAAATATGAATTACTTAAACTCTTTCACTGGCTCAAATGTAAAGATTTGACATGATAGTGACACGCTTGTGTGAGTGTGTGTTGGGTGGGGTGGGGTGGGGGGAGTGTAATGGAAAATTCTCATCATGTGTTTGTTGCCTCCCCCTCAGTATTCACACATCGGAGAGCCAGCAGGAATTTTTCCGGATGCTGGATGAGAAGATTGAGAAGGTGAGGGGTGGGGGGGTGATGGGCATGGAAATAGAGACTGGAATGGATGTCACGTGACTAGCGGCGTGCTGCACGGCGGCCATTACTAAGGGTGGAGAGAGCGCCTTGAGCCTGTTAAACATAAGCGAAATGAGGGGGAAAAAGGCAGCCAGTGCTTCACCATCAACTGCACCAACTACAAAAACAAATTCTCCAATGTGAAAATGAACTGTACAATAGCCTTAATGTAATTATGTAAAACAAATGTCTATTTTAAAGTCGTTATGTTGCAAATTAATATCGATATACTGAGACTATATACTAACTGAGTATGAAACTATATACTACTGAAACTATACTATAACTCAACGCCATAAGTTCTTTTCATTAAGCTGCGTTCACATGCATACAGATATGGAAACAAAAATGTTTAAATATATTTATGTATAGATATACTTGCAGTTGTTGTTTAATATGATATGTACATGGTGGTCACAGGCGGCATTTAAATTTTAACAGTGTGGTTGGGGGGATGGAGGAGGTATGTTTTACCCTGATTGAGGGTCAAAAGTCATAAATTCTGAATGGCTTTATATCGACTTGTAATAAAATGTTAGTAAAAATCATATATATGTTGTTGTCATTAAAAGACTGGCAATAATATTACAGTGGAAAAAGCAGCAAGGTAAATGAGCACAATGGCAAGGCATACTTCAGATTTATATTTTAATACTCGTACATAAGGATTTTTTTATCCAGGCATTTATGGGTCATTAGAGCTTTTAATCAGCTTGAATACAACTTACAAGGCTTCATTTATAAAAATCCATCGATAATTATGATGACAGGAAAAAAAAACATCACAGTAAATGAACAGAATGGCATATTTTCCCCAAATTTCCACACTTTACATAAAACATTTTTTTTCTACCCAAACATGTATGGGTTCATTAGAAAGAGCAATTAAAGGGCTTTAAAACAAGCCTACTTTTATTAAAATCTGTTAACAAATAGCGACAATAGAGAGAGAAAAGCAGCACAGTTTGTCATAATTTCCCCAAATTTCTGCATTTTACATAAAAGGTTTTTTTCATCCACACATGCATAGGTTCATTGGAAAGAGCTTTCAAATGGCTTTAAAACAAGCCTACATTTATTAAAATCCGTTAATAGCGACGGTAGTGCAAAAAAAAAAAAGTGGTCAGTTTATTATTGATGGTCTGCACATCTCCACCCTTAGTAATGGCGCCTTCCTGTCTTGAGCGACACTAATAGATTGAGGCGCGCACGTCCATTCCAGTCTATATTTCCATGGTGATGGGGCCTGCACACTCCTGGTGGTGGTGGGGTGGGGGGGTGATGGGGTCTTGGAGTGTTTAAAGAAGCAGCTGGGTCTTCTCATTTAAAGAGACACGCTACACCTTGTGTGTGACTCCGACTAACAGATGATAACGCTCCTCTGCAACTGGAATTATAACTGTTGCTTTTTACTATTTACTGATGTTCACAGACGCTGACAGGGACTGATGTTCAGGTTTAAATTCTTCACCTTAAAAGTAGTCTGTATGATCTGAGTGGATGACAAAGGAAGTAGTTCAAAGACGTATTTGAAGAGAGATGAGCTTGAATTGTGCTGCTTCATCTGTGCGACACTTCAGGCAACAAACTGAGACTGTTTGGTTGTGAAGCGACTTGAGGCAGGTTTGCTGTGATAAATGAAATACTAAATAGAATAGAATAGAACTGAGTTGAACTGGTCTCTTTCTTAGTTTTCCAGTCATCTTGGTGATGACTTTTTCTGTAACAGCTCGAGTAGATTTCAGTCGTTGGACAAACAGTCATAAAAACTATTCAAGATGAGCCACAGTGGCTTTGATGGCCTGAAAAACAATTTAGATTTAGAGACTGTTGGACTGGAGCAGTGACCATATCGACACCCAGCAGATGTTTGAAGGCCGGCCCCAAAGTGTTGACAGAAGTGCACCTTAGTAAGTTCAAGGCAACAGTACTGATGGTGTGCAGAATGACTGGAACAAATGCAAATAGGATGTACGGTAACAGGACTGTTTAAATGTGCAACACGGCAAAGTATTGCTGTAAAACAGCAGCATGGGGGATAAAGTGATGAAACAATTTGATTTAAATCAACAGTAATTTAACCTTAGTCTGAAATGAAAGTGTCTTGGGGGTTGGGGGGGTGCAGGGTGAGTGAGTGTGAGTGGATCATAGCTCTGGTTTAACAGTCTGGTGGTCTGAGTAAAGGAACTGTTGTCCCGTGCTGGCCGTGGAGGCCTGCATGCTGTGGAACTTTCTTCCAGAGAGAAGGAGGAAGAGGAGAGAGTCAGATGTGTGGGTGGGGTCCTTCACCATGTTTTGGCCTTTGGAGTGCAACAGTTGGTGTAAATGTTCATGACAGTAGGGCGCGAGACCCCAGTGATCTTCTCAGCTGACCTCACTATGCACCGTAGGGTCTTATGGTCCGTTGCGTTGCAGTTCCCAAACCAGGCAGCGAGGCAGCTGCTCAGGAAGCTCTCTATAGTCCCGCTGTGAGGATGGGGGTGGGATATTGGCTCTCCTCAGTCTCTGTAGGGAGTAGAGACGCTGCTGAGCTTTCTTGGCAGTGGAGCTGGTGTTGAGGGTCCATGTGAGTTTTTTCCTCTTCATGAACACTAAGGAACTTGGTGCTCTGGACGATGTCCACAGAGGAGCTGTCGATGTTCAGTGGAGAGCGATCTTTTTTGCTCACATTAAGACACAGGTTGTTGGTTCTGCACCAGTCCATATGAGCCTCTGTACCTCCATTCTGTCAGGACCCTTGTCATTCCCACTGATCAGACCAAATATAAAGAGCTGGCGCTCGGCGACAGCCAGTCACATCTGTCTGGACGATCCTACGATAGGATAATTTTTCTTTTAGTTATTCAGCGCATCATAATGCTATTGTCAGTCATGTGACCATGCAAATCATGTGACTCTTGGTGGCTCCCACAAATGAAAACTGGCAGATATGTGGACTGAACACAGAGAAGAGATGTTTGGCAGCACGTGGGTGGAGCGGTCCTGCTCGTACGATCTGACCATGAAGACAGTCTACAGAAATGTCAACTTCCACATCCTGCTAGGTTCACAAATTGCTTCCAGTCTTTTTTCTTTTTTAAATTCAAACTGCTTCTCATTGTATCATTGCTTGAGTGATGAATGGCAGGCCGTGAAGTCTGCACCCTTCTGTACTTACAGATTTAGGAGTTGTAAAAGGTTTAGACTTCAGTCAGTCTGTCAGACAAAAGGGCAGTTTGTCCACTCAGTCTGAGTTGTTGTTTATATAAAATCATGAAGACGGAACACGGAGCAACAAACAAAACACCATCCACCCCTGGATTCATGTGCAGCACTGCCAAAGTTACAAAGTAATAGAGCATTGTGAATAGAAATAAAAACACAAAATAAAATAAAATATGAATGTAGCAACATTTTCAGCTATTTGAATATGGGGTTAAAATTGTCTCTTTAATATTTGTAAATGCACACAGGGTGATCTACAAATAATCATTGATTTGCAAATGTGTTCAGATATCCACAAATGCAAATTTCATATTTGTAAGTTGTAAATTGGTCTTTGCAAATAATGTTGTATTTGCAAATATAAAACTTAATTTGTAAAAAAAAAAAAAAAAAAAATTACATTTGTAAAACTGGAAATTGTACTTGTGAATTGAGTTTCAGCATTTGTGGATCACCAATTACACGCATTCATCGCTTTCATCTGTGATGAATGCGATGAATCTCGACTCGCTTGATTATGTATCAGCTAGCGTGAACCTTGGAGGGAAAATTGACTTTATCGCAATTCGTCAAGAAGGAACATAATCAAGCGAGTCCAGTCTTATCTTCTAATTCACAAATACAATTTCCAGTTTTACAAATGTAATTTTTTTTTTACAAATTAAGTTTTATATTTGCAAATACAACATTATTTGCAAAGACAAATTTACAAGTTACGAATATGACATTTGCATTTGTGAACACATCTGAACACATTTGCAAATCAATGATTATTTGTAGATCACCCTGTGTGCATTTACAAATATTAATGACACAATTTTAACCCCATATTTGAAATAATGGAGTCGGGAGCATAACTTTTCAGCCAACCCTTCAATATGACAGTGTCTAACAGCTGCACTAAAAACCTAACCCTAACTCATCATCCTGTTGATGAAAGAAGAAACACGGCGCCCGTACAGTCAACTGACTACCAGCTGAGCCCTTATTTCAAATGATGTGATTTCTCTTTTCTGTCGTTCTTTCCGTCTGTGTGCAGGGACGAGACTACTGTTCGGAGGAAGAGGAAGACGGGACATAGCACAGCGGCTCCCACAGACAGCCTCAGTGTGTGTGTGTGTGTGTGTGTGTGTGTGCGCACTTGTGAACTATAGAACTGAACCAGTGTTTTCCCCATGTAAATTTGACGGGACACTGTACATGATGATGTAAGCATGTGAGGGTTTTGGAACAAATGGCAAAGATAGTATTTTAAAAGCGAGAAAGAGAATGCACATAAGGACTTTCCTCAGAGACTGGGGCCCTGGTCTCTTAGGGCCACGCCCCCTCAGGCCCCCTCAGCGGACAGACAGCGGAGGCAGAGCCGTGGATGGACAGACAGATGTCACACCGAGCAGAGAAAAGCACGTAAGAGAATTGTCTCAAGCATTGAACTCCAGCAGAGGAAAGGATTATCAGAATGTGGGGGTCCAGGAACTTTGTCCTGGTGGGTGTCGGGAGGACTGAGACACGCACGTGGAGAAGAATGAGCAGAAGAGTGGAAACCTGGAGGAGAAGATGTGAAGGTGGCAGAGTTACGTAATATGATCCGCGCTAAAGGTTTTTGGCTCGTCTGCCTGCAGCGAGGTTGGTCTGAGGTGGGGTGGGGGGTGGGGGGGGCAAAGAGGAGTAAATGTGATATTTTAATAAGAGTGTGTGTAGGAGCAAGCTGCTTCAGAAACTCAAAACTCCTCCTGCCTTCAGAAATCAAGGACTTTATTTTTTAAATTTGTATTTTGCTTTCCAGCTGACTTAATTTCACTTTGCTGAGTTTTTGTTTGTTTTGTTCAAATTTTGGCTTCTTCTGTGGTGTGACATCATCGCCCCACCGGGAAGACTTCAGAGCTTCTGTGTCTCAGCCCTCCAGGACCCGAACACAGCAACTCCAAGGACATACACACACACACACACTATCCTTTTCATTTCACCAGCAGACGGTCAATCTCAAGTGTTCTGTGACCATCCATATTTTACACACACTTGGGCACCGCAGCAACAAATTGGGCTGAGCTGAAGGGGGGGGGGGGGGGTGTGATTGCCATGGAGACACAGGCCTGGTCATATTTTTTGTTGTCGTTATCGGATATTTCCTGTCATATTATTTTGAATACTTTTTTCTATCGAAAATAAAAATACAGATGCTTCACGTGTGTGCTGGTTCATTGTGTGAGGTCACACTGCCTAAAGGGGAAACCAATACTGCGCCACCTGCTGGTGTAACATCAGCATTGCAGCTTATTTGTCCTTGTACTTGGATGTTTTGGCTTAAATACAATAGTAATACCACTGTAGATATCAGTCAATTCAATGCATAGAATATGTTCAGTGAAATACAGACGTATTAACATTAAAGTTTATTGAAAGTAACCAAAAGTAAAACTACATTTTCTCTATGTAACATGGAGTTGTGTCAGGAAGGGCATTCAGCGTGAAAATTGTGCCAAATCAACATGCAGACCCACCTTGGAAAACCAGGGAGCAGCCGAAGGGTCTTCCTTACTTATTTACTTTACTGAAAGTAAAAGTTCTCATGAAGAACGGCCCTTTTCGGAATAATATGTATACATTAGTGAAATTAAAATTATTGATTTTCATTACTTCAAAATCTGGAACTAGTTTAATTTCATTAATATTTTTGGGGTGTGCTGAGTCTGATCGACGTCTGCACATCTGAGTAATGTGTGTGTGTGTTTTACTTTAGGGAAGCACAATAGTTCTTTCACAGTTTGAGTTAATATTTTGTTAGATGGTGAATTTAAATGCATTTTTTTTAAAACAAATGAGCTGTTTTCAGACGGGGAAATCAATCAGATTGATGTCCGTATTGGCATCATATAGAACATGACAAAGTGCTGTATTACATCCATATTTCATATGTTGCTTTACATACTGCCAGGTAATTTTTGAACTTCCCCCTGTGGACCAAAAAAGCCATACTGTTTAATAAAATATTTTATGTATTATTACATTTTCTGTTAATCTGAATCTACAAAATGACGAGCAGCAAAAGTTGTCAGATAATATTTGTGGAGTAAATAGTACAATATTTACTCACTATGCAGCAGATTGAGTACCAGAAAATACAAATACTCAATTACAAGAACTTCAAAATAGAATTTAAGTGACATTTTTGAGTACTTTGCTGCCTTCTGTCACTGGTTAACTGTATTTCACCTCTAAATTGTAAGCACATTGTAAAATGTTATATCTTGTCACTATGGACGGGTGTGAACATGATGTTTGTGTCTGTGCTTTCAGATATACAGAATTCATATGAATATTACAGCTACTTGTTGTTTTGAGGAAGTCAGTGAGCTAATTAGATGATGGGGGATTTTTGACCATAAAGAGCATCTTGATATATTCTGTCTCGGTTTAAATGTACATATTTAATGTGCATCTAAAAGTGCACATTGAGCAGCACGGGTACTTCGTGGGGAGTAAAAATGGCAGCTTTAATATTTGATTTCAGAATTCTGGCGATATCTCACCATTTTAGATTTTTAAACTGAGTTGTTTTAGAAATTCAGACTTACAGTAATTCATTGTGTTGATTATTTGAAATTCATACTTGTTTGTACTTGATTTGTAAATGATCTTTTGGGGAATTGAAGAATAATGAACATGACAGAGGAGAAAAAAGAAAAAGCAGCACGAGAAAAACAGTTGTTTTTGCAAATTTTTACTTCCTCTTGTTTTCTTAGTTTGACTAACTAAATGGACTGCATTTATATACTGCTTTTCCATCTGCATCAGATGCTCAAAGCGCTTTACAATAATGCCTCACAGTCACCCCGATGTCAGGCTGCTGCTATGCAAGGCACTCACTATACACCGGGAGCAACTAGGGGATTAAGGGCCTTGCCCAAGGGCCCTTAGTGATTAAAGACCTTTGATTCAACCATTGTTAAATCACAGACACATTCAAATCGTTCTGCGCTGCAACAGGTCATATCTGGGGCTTCCAGTGTGGCGGTTAGTGAGTAGACACATATTCGGCTTGCAGCGTTGCACTCATACTCGGACTGATAATCTGTGATTTTGGGCATTTGCCCGGTGGGCCGCTGCACGTTTTCACGTGCGTGGGCCGGCCCTCCCATATTTATAGAGATTATGGAAATACAGTGTTCTCGAACCGCGCGCTGCTGTCAACACGAGGAAAGTCCGTGATCGGTGAAGCTACAGCATTTAATCGGCGCAGCTGCAGAACCACGTCCTGAATTTGTGTCAAAATAAAAGTTCTGTAGTGTTTCATACACGGCGCAGTCTTATTTTAGGTTTCAGTTTTGTTTCCGTTTGATCACACAACGGTGACTTACATCGAGCACAATGATTGACATGACCAACAGCCAATGACAATTAGAGAAGCATACACGTGGCCATTTGAAAGCCCGCCCCCTCTCATACAATGTAATGAGTTCCCGTCCAATCTCTGCCGTGACAGGAAGATTCCCCAACCAACATCTTTTTTTTTTTCGAAACTTTATTTCAACAAATGCAATAACAAACGAACGAAACACAAGAGCAAAGAGATATACAAGAAAAATAAAAAAAAGTTCAAGTTCCTTATGGAGGTGTCAACATTTTTTCTGTGTTCAATAAAATCTGCACAAATGGCCATGGCTTCGGATGACGACAGCGACCTCGAGGTTGAATTCGACTCTTTCTAGTCTGGTAATTAACACGTTTGTGTCCCTTCACAGAAAAAAAAAATCTTTCTAGTAGTGCGTTCTAGTTTCCCCATTACTATAATTACTGTTTAAAAATGTGACGTAAAATTCTTTGGAAATTAAAAAAAAACGCTAAAATAGCTACGTTGTATGCGTTTTGTTTGTGTACGATCATTTCTTCCAAAATACGATAATTTTGAGGTTTTGGTACGATAGTTTCATATTTCATATCTGGCAACACTGCGCCCCTGTGAATGGACTGAGTCCTCGGCGCCTGGACTAATCTGCGCTTCTCACTCTCCCTGCTGCTCGGATTTATTCCCGAATGTTGCTCCTGGTGTGGAAACGAGGGTGAAAATTTAAGATAAAACAAATGAGTGATGTTTTTTTTGTTTGTTTGTTTTAGGGGTCAAAGCTGTGATCTTTATTGGGACAGCAGACCAGTTATAATGGTAATAGGGGAGGCCGGGGCTGTTTGTAACAGTGTTCAAAGCTGCAGCCATGCTGGCATTTTGATTTCACTGTACACGTTATGAGGATCAGTTCACAGAAGTGAAATATTCTTTGGCGTATTCCACACTCTAAAACAAATTATTTGCTCAGTTTCAAAACAAAACCTTAAAATAGCAATTTGCATGTTTTTTAAAGAAATTCTAACTCAGCCACTGAGTACACACAAGACACTTATAGTCAGACAAACCCAAGTTTAGCAATGCATTTAATTAAGTGGTTTTGTATACTTAATTTGCTTTGTCCTCTACACTGTTAATTAATTTTAACCAATTTAATTTAAAGGTTTTGGTGTTATTAGTTAGTCAAATTATTCAATTTAAGTTTTTCAAGCTTCTTTTTTGCCTCCATTCCACTCTGTAGTGTTCATGCAAAATATTACCTTCATTTTCTCTGTCTCACTCACACTCTCTCTCTCTCTCTCTCTCTCTCTCTCTCTCTCTCTCTCACACACACACACACACACACACACACACACACACACACACACACACACACACACACACACACACACACACACACACACACACACACACACACACACACACACACACTTTGGAGACACAAAAGCTTTTTTCCACCTGTGTGCTTTTGCTTCCATTTTGTACTATGATCATGGTGAAATGACAGTGAAAGTGTGTGTTTAGGTGTGTGTTCATGGTGTTTAGGTGTATAGTATTTGTTCATTGTGGGTTCAGTATGGACGGGTGGGTGTGCGTGTTTGGGGGTGGATTCGTCGGGCAAATAGTGGGCTGGTCCAGAGGAAAAATGCCAGGGCCAAAATTTGTTTGCTGTTAAATTTTTTTGCTTTGCAAACCTCGCACTGTTTGGAATAGCAGTTTTATTTTTATTGTTTGTATTTACCACTTTTTGACCACCTGCAAAACATCCAAATCAAAGAGTGAGTCTGAAAGAGACAGAGACACATCGCTGCTTGCTGCATCTGTAACTATGGCGGCGATTAGCTTCCTGTTGGAAGACCACAGAACTGCACTTTCTGCAGACTTTAAACCTTCTTTTGAAAGTTTGTTGTTGAAGCTGGACAGTGTCCAGTCTGCAGTGAGTGACCACAGTTTATGTATCACTTCTCTTGAATCTGCGCACACTGATTCTGATCAGCGTTTGGACCAGCTCAAGGCTGAATACTCAGCACTCCAAAAAGACGAGTGGTTAAAGTCCAAGATGGCAAACCTGGAGGGACGCAGCAGAAGGCAGAATGTTTGGATTGTGAGTTTACCTGAAGCTGTTGAGCACCTCTGTTTTTTTTTTTTCTCCCAACTCCTCATCAGTTTTTTTGGAACAGAGGTGCTCGCTTCAATTCCGCTGGAATTGGACGGGGTGCATCGGAGCTTAGCTAAACCAGTGTCACAGTCAGATTCCCCCCCCCGCATCAGATTGGTCCACCTGCTTTCACTGCAGATGCGTCATTTCGGAGTGTCAGCAGCGTTTAACAGATTATCGCCTCGTTTCTGCTTAAAACTGACTTTAGAATGATTTTAGAGGTTTTACGTTTTCATCTGATGGTTAATATTCACATTTTCTCCTTTGATCGCTTTGGGTGAAGGGAATCAGACTCACAGAGTGGGACTCAGACATGCTGCTGCGGCGCTCTGTTTGCTTCCTCCGTCTTTTATGATGAAATAATGCTGAATTTATGTGGAAATGATTGTTGTAGAAAAGCTTCAGATATCTGTCAGTGAGACAAATGATGACTGGAGGCAGTTTGAAGCAGAAACAAGTTGATAATCAGTGAACCGCAGCTGACGCTCCGAAATGAAGGCAGGGCGGATGATCAGATGGGGAGACACAGTGTAAAGAACTGGGGTTGGTAAGGTTCGACTTTACTTGCATGAAGCATCTTGAGGAGCTTTATCGTGATTTGGCGCTATATAAATGAAATAAATTGAAATTGAACAAGCTAAAATCTAATGAGACCCATTAGCTGTGCAGGAAGTAATGTTTAATAATTTATCTATGTTGTGTTTTGTATGTTTAAATGTTTATATTTGCTCTGTTTTGAAGTAATATTGTTAAATGTGTTTTAGTTTTCGTTCGGGACACATTTACAAGGGACAACAGGCAGACATCAGCCACTGGCTACAATCTGGTTTGTTTACTTTCACTGTTTGGTGACACACAGGAAGTTACGCCGTCCCTGTTCAGAAAAATTATTATTCTACATTCAGGTGATACATTACAAACAAACAAAAAAAACACACAACTTATTTTTAGATCTCCAGTGTGACATTTCCAGTGGCCATAAGAGCAGGCTGCTGTGTGTGTGTGTGTGTGTGTGTGTGTGTGTGTGTGTGTGTGTGTGTGTGTGTGTGTGTGTGTGTGTGTGTGTGTGTGTGTGTGTGTGTGTGGGGTCACTGGAGACATGATCCCACTTATTTCAGCCTCAGTCTGCACACATTCTCATGTCATGAGGGGTCGAGTCCTCTGACCAGAACATAGGCGGCTCTAGAGTTGAGTTTGCTGAGAGAGTTTGCTGAGACTGAAACCCCCACAGGAGTTACAGAAGCTTTCACACAACCAGACCAGCAAACTCACATTTGACATTCAAAATTTGGTGGTTTCCATTGAGGTTTCAGCCCCCAGTTCTCACAGCATCCAGAACATATTGTTGATGTCACTCTCATGACATCAGGTTTTTATTTGCATTTTCCATTTGCTTTGGTAAACTAACATGATTAAAAGTTGGACTGCTTCTTTGGCAGCTCCATCCAGGAACCATAACCTGGTGAAATCAAGAAACAGCAAGACAATACTCACTCAATACATTCGCCAAGTATAACAGTGCCACCTGAAGGAAGGTAGTTTAGTACATCTTTTAGTTTTTGTGTTGTTCCATCTGTACATTTTCAAAATACTCATCTGAGAGTTTCCCCTGCACACTTATACTATTACAGCACTTTGAGGATATTTAAAATGAAATTTCTGTTGTAGTTTGGTGCCAGGAACCAAGTTAATTCGAACCACAGAAGCAGGTCAGCCAGGACACAAGGATAAAGTGTCCAACAATCCAAGGTGATTTTATTACCACATGTGTAACTACATACAACACAGGCAGGTGCAGAAAAGTACAACAAAAATATAGCTTCAAGTTGAACTCAGGGTGGAGGAACCCAGGGAGGTGAGGAGAGAACTCAAAACAGCAGGTGACAAAAAGGAGTGCAATAGCAAAACTGGTACTTACAACCATACAAGATAACTGGTACACAGGAGACATGTAACATTAGACATTCGTCGTACAATAGACCTGCAAAGTAAAGATGACAAGGGAGTGGCTTAAATACACAGGCCAATAAAACAACAGGTGCAGTAATCAAAGACGAGCGGAACAAGTGAGGAACAAATAGAACACAAGGGGGCGACAAATATCAAGATATCTGCAGGTGACTGCATAACACATGGAACTAAGACATAACCAAAAACATAACCACTGAGGAGGAGGCGTATCATCATGAACACTGAAGAACCAAAAGCACAGGGACATGAAGAACGGAGGAGACAAAGACCTGCCCGAAGGACAATACATAGGCATAATGGACCGGGACTGAGGAATGTGACGAACATGACACGGAGGGACATCAGGACCAGAACTGAAGTGGAGAACTAATAAAACAGCATCGAACTCAGAAGTAAAAAAGTGCAACTGGAAGACACAAGAAGACTGACAGGTGAGGACGCAGAGCAGACAGACACCCCAGACACAGAGGAAGGGAGGAGGCGACATGCACGACACATACACACGTAGGAAGCGGGACGTGCACACACACACACAGGAAGAGGGAGTACCGAAGCAAGCACACACCTCAGAAGCAGACATGACCGACAGCCAGAGGAGGCGTGCCCCACACAAATGCACGCAGGGACGGGGACACGGGTACGCCTGCCGTACGCACACGGACTCAGGCATGTGGAAGGAAGGCAGACGCACCGAGGACAGGTGTGACACGAATAAAACCCCATAAACAGACGACATCACATCATTTTCAACCACTTTTAGCCCTAAAAGGTCGATTTAAAAAGTAATTTCTCCAAAATACTTCCTGTTTAAGGAATGATAGCTGATCTGTTTCATGAATTGTAGTTTTGTGGTTGGACATTAAAACCATCATTTATCTCTGCAGCTTGATCACAAAAAACAAACGAGGCTTTTTTGTTGGCAGTACTGTGGTCAAGGTGATATCAAGTACAAGACTGATGGCATGAAGTAGACTTTATTCTTGGCTTACGTGAAAGAACTCTTTTGACATTAAGAAAAGGCAGTGAATGAATTAATGAATCAATAGAATGAATGAATTGAGCCTTTGTTGTTTGTCCTATGCATTGATGCAACGGAGACACACACATCCAAAACACGTAAAAGGCATGACAAAGGGCAGTTTGCCCGAAACTTTACGTTTTGTTAAATAAAGAGCTGTGGTTGTGTGGATCATTCGGTTTCTATTTTTGTCATCTGCATTGAACCATCCTAGTTACAGTTGCAGATGATCTAAAATCTTCCTTTGTGCATGATCTACGAAAGACAGTGGGTGAACTCAGTGAGCAGCCCAGTGTCACAGCATGTCATGATTCAGCAGCACAAAATATACATGAATCTGTTGGTTCATCATATTGGGAGGGGGGGGGGGTCAGGGGTGGTTATGGTTCAGGTTAGGGGAAGGAGTAGGGTTAGGTTATGGCTAACGTTAGGGTTGGGGGTAGGAGTAGGGTTAGGTTGTGGTTATGGTTATGGTTAGAGTTGGGGCTAGGAGTAGGGTTAGGGGAAGGGGTAAGGTTATGGTTAAGGTTAGGGTTAGGGTAGGAGTAGGGTTAGGTTAGGGTTAGGAGTAGGGTTCGGTTATGGTTATGGTTAGAGTTGGGGGTAGGAGTAGGGTTAGGTTATGGTTAAGGTTACGGTTGGGGGAGAAGTAGGGTTAGTTTATGGTGATGGTTAGAGTTAGAGGTCGGAGTAGGGTTAGGTTATGGTTAAGGTTACGGTTGGGGTAGGAGCAGAGTTAGGTCATAGTTATAGTTAGGGGTAGGAGTAGGGTTAGGTTATGGTTGGGGGTAGGAGTAGGTATAGGTTTTAGTTATGGTTAGGGGTATGAGTAGGTTTAGGTCATAGTTATGGTTAGGGGTAGGAGTAGGGTTAGGTTATGGTTGGGGGGTAGGAGTAGGTTTAGGTTTTAGTTATGGTTAGGGGTATGAGTAGGTTTAGGTCATAGTTATGGTTAGGGGTAGGAGTAGGGTTAGGTTATGGTTGGGGGGTAGGAGTAGGTTTAGGTTTTAGTTATGGTTAGGGGTACGAGTAGGTTTAGGTTATGGTTAGGGTTGGGGTAGGGTTAGGTTATGGTTAAGGTTAGGGTTAGGGGAAGAAGTCGGGTTAGGTTGTGGTTAAGGTTACGGTTGGGGTAGAAGTAGGGTTAGGTTATGGTTAAGGTTAGGGTTGAGGTAGCAGTTGGGTTAGGTTATGGTTATGGTTAGGCAAAGGAGTAGGATTAGGGTTAGGGTTAGGTTAGAGTTGGGGTAACAGTAGGGTTAGGTTATGGTTCAGGTTAGGGTTGGGGGTAGGAGTAGTGTTAGGTTATGGTTAAGGTTAGGGTTGAGGTAGCAGTTGGGTTAGGTTATGGTTATGGTTAGGCAAAGGAGTAGGATTAGGTTATGTTAAGGTTAGGGTTGGGGTAACAGTAGGGTTAGGTTATGGTTCAGGTTAGGGTTGGGGGTAGGAGTAGGGTTAGGTTATGGTTAAGGTTAGGGTTGGGGTAGCAGTTGGGTTAGGTTATCGCTAAGGTTTGTGTTGGGGGTAGGAGTAGGTTTAGGTTATGGTTAAGGCTAGGGTTGGGGGTAGGAGTAGGGTTTGTAATAGTGAGTTAAAAAAAGAACCCGTCACGAAAATTTGAATCATTTCATGATAGGAGGACGAAAAAAACGTGAGACTGGGCTGTAGTGAGACACGGGGATGGATCTCTGCCTGATGTCCTTGTTTGTCTTTATGTCTCACTTCTTTAGTTATTCATGTGGCAACACCAGCCGTCTGTCTGAGCCTCAGTGCTGCAGATATCAGTGTCCATGTTCTCTCTCCTCCTGGTCCATTTGTGTTTAAAAATCTTTCTGTGCAGATCCATGAGCTGGATTACGTTGGCAAAGGAACACTCTTACGAGGGGGAGGCAGCGCTTCAGGAGCACCACGCATTTGCATTCATGCCCCATTCCACAAAACAAATGCCCTACTTCAAGCCCAGGAAGCTAATGGTTGAGGGCAAACACCATATTTTAACCATTAATGATGATTGGAAACGTGAGTATTTGCTATGTGCTTGTATTCTCTAAAACATGGCTAAATGACTACATCGTGACTCTGATTGAGCGGACCGGGCCCTCGCAAACAGAGGTCTGTGTTTACGTCCATGACGCGTCGTGCCAGGACGCTGTGGATGCAAGCACCGTTCACCTCTGGCGGAGTGCGTGATCATGATGCGTCGTCCTTTCTGTCTGTTGAGGGAATTTACTGCCATTTTTGTCACAGATTACATCCTCCCACCACCAGTGACAAGAAAGTGGCACTTTGTGACCTGTACCAGGCCGTTAGTGAACAACAGACAGCCCACCCAGGTGGATCCACCACCCTCACTGAAGGTTTGAACCATGCCGACCTCAAAACTGTCCTCCCCAAACTTCACCAGCATGTTGATTTGTCACCGAGAGGGGATAAGATTTTGGACCTGGTCTATACCACTGACAAAGACACGTCCCTCAATGACAATGGACTTTCTGATCTTACCACTCTAATGCTAATGCCAACATATGGACAGAGAGACAGAGTCACATAACCGGTGAGGAAGCAGGTAGAGTGGCTGGTGAGAGCCTCCTCTGCTCTTCAAGACTGCTTTAACACCACAGACTGGGAAATGTTTGAGCAGGCAGCTACTTACAACAACCACACAGACACTGAGAAGAAGTACACAGACACTGACTTCTTATATCACCACCTGCACTGATGATGTGACCCACACTAAAAACATCATCACTCAGGGGAACCAGAAGCCATCGGCTGACAGGAGACAACACCTTCAGAGCCAGGGATGAAACTGGCCTGAGAACAGCAAGAGCCAACCTGCCCCGCGGCATCAGGAAAGCAAAACAGGATTACGCACAGAAGATAACCTCCCATGGCTATCTTCTGTGCATCCACACAAAATATGGCCATAATGTGTTGTGAAGACTTTGTGTCCACCCGTCCATCCGTCTGTCCATCCGTCTGTTCATCTGTCTGTCCATCCATCTGTCTGTCTGTCTTCAGTATAAGTCCAGTTCTCTTACAGTCAGAGTCTTCAGGTTCACAGGAAGCATTCTTGAGACACAGACCTTGGACAAGTTCCAAGCTGGCTAACCTTGACCTATTTTAAGAGATCAAAAGGTCACATTCTGTTTCCTGTTTTTATGTTCATGCGGCCGAGGGTATTTTAGTGTCAAGTTATATTAAAGACAGTCGACACACAGAGCCTGTGGCAGGACATTCAGACCATCACGGATTCTAAGCACACACCATAGAGCTGCGACAGCAACACCTCTGTGCTCAACAACCTCAGTAGAGACTTTGCACAGTGAAGCACAAAACAAGCCCACAGAAGGCTGCACCCCCATCATCAGACTCTGTGTCTGTGTTAACCCCAAAACAGGAATCAGCAGGAAATCATGAATTATTTGCAAACCGTTAATTGCAAAATGTGAATACTGAAAAAAATATCTCCTGAAAAGTGAATGCATGCCTCAAAAACATGAATATCATTCATAAATAAATCATTGGTTGTTTGGATCAACAATTTCAGTTAAATATATCATATAGGAGACAAACACAGTGATATTTGAGAAGTGAAATGAAGTTTATAGGATTTACAGAAAGTGTGCAATAATTCTTTAAACAAAATTAGGCAAGTACATAAATTTGGGCACCCCAACAGAAAAAAATACATCAATATTTAGTAGATCCTCCTTTTGCAGAAATAACTATATATAAACGCTTCCTAGAGCTTCCAATGAGAGTCTGGATTCTCGTTGAAGGTATTTTGGACCATTCTTTTTTTACAAAACATCTCAGGTTTGTTGGTTTCCGAGCATGGAAACTTAAAATCACACCACAGATTTTCAATAATATTCAGGTCTGGGGACTGAGATGGCCATTCCAGAACGTTGTACTTGTTCCTTTGCATGTATGCCTTAGTAGATTTTGAGCAGTGTTTAGGGTCTTGTTGAAAGATCCAGCCCCGGCGCAACTTCAACTTTATCCGTCATTCATGAAAATCATTCTCAAGAATCTGCTGATATTGACTGGAATCCATGTGACCCTCAACTAGGGATGAGTATTGATAAGATTTTATTGATATCGATTGTTGTGTGGGCCGCTGAAGAGGAGGTACTGCTGGCCCACCACCACAAGATGGCGCCCTGCTTGAAGTGCGGGCTTCAAGCACGAGAGGGTGTCGGAGCGACCGGGAGTGACAGCTGTCACTCATCATCAGTACCAGCTGTCACTCATCCAATACTCATCACCATCACCATAAAGGCCGGACTGCAACTCCACCTCCCTGCCGAGAAATCAGCTACCATAAAGGTAATTCTCTGCTGTATCTAAAACGAACAATAGTCTGATCTCATTTGCAGCCATTTTCCTGTGACAGTGTCCTTGTCTGCTGTATTGGCGTTTGGTGTGGATTGCGACGGCTTCGCCTCACACCCCAACCAGATAAGTGGTTTCACAGGAGCTGCATGAGTGTGTTATTGGAGGTGGAGGTTCTCCCTCCTTAAGAAACACGGACTGAGGGATTACTGAGTGTGCGAACTCACACTCATCTGTACTGTTTCTGTTCTCTCTGCCAGCAGTACCAGGTCTGACAGCTGGAGACGGTGGCCACCTGGGGACCCAGGACTTGGCGGCTCCGGTGTTCTTCAGATCCGTTGGTGGTGGAAGCCGTGTGGGATCCGGCTCGTTTCTGGACGGACGTCTCCTATCCTCAAGCCTGCCCACACTTCACTCAACGTATAATTGACTGTTTTTCCAAACCTGTTTTGTCTGTATTCCGTTGTGCACGTCATAACATTAAATTGTTACTGTTTTGGCTTATCCATTGCCCGTTCATTTACGCCCCCTGTTGTGGGTCCGTGTTCCTACACTTTCACAACAATCGATGCCATTATCGATTCTGCTTATTGATCCAATTCCTTATCAACACACATGATCACAACACTACACTAAATACCCACAGAAACTCCTCAGTGCGTCCTTTATTGTTTCAGGAATCTTCAGTCGTGGAGGAATGTTGAATTCTTCTCTGGTACCTCTCAACACGACACTCTTCGGTCCCTAGGGGACTCATCACTGAGGAGTGAACCTGCCCAGCACAAAGTACCACCAGAAAATACAACCCCCCAAAAAATAGCAATTATAATGTAACACAGAATCAAAGGATCAACAGATACTTGTTCTCTTTTAGTTTTTCTGAACCTAATTATAATTAAATATATAAATTAATGAAATATATATAAAACTAATTATATATAATAATTAAATCTATTATAATTAATTATTGTGCACCTTATTACTCTATTCCGGAATTGTTTTTGAGACATACAAACATTTAAGACAGACGCGTCAGAGATCACACACTCAGCTTTGTGATGAAACCTAATAGGCACCTTTTAATGAGGGATCAAACACCTGGGTATCAGGGATCACACACCCTGTTCCTATCGAGGGATCAAACACCCTCCTTCCAGGATCAAACACCTGGGTATCAGGGATCACACACCCTATTGAGGGATCAAAAACTCTCCTTCCAGGATCGAACACCTGGGTATCAGGGATCACACACCCTGTTGAGGGATCAAACACCCTCCTTCCAGGATCAAACACCTGGATATTAGGGATCACACACCCTATTCCTAATGAGAGATCAAACACCCTCCTTCCAGGATCGAACACCTGGGTATCAGGGATCACACACCCTGTTGAGGGATCAAACACCCTCCTTCCAGGATCAAACACCTGGGTATCAGGGATCACACACCCTGTTCCTAATGAGGTATCAAACACCCTCCTGCCAGGATCAAACACCTGGGTATCAGGGATCACACACCCTGTTCCTAATGAGGGATCAAACACCCTCCTTCCTAAAAATAACCTTTTGTGATTTGATTTGATCTGCTGTAAAACATACTTTAAGCACGAGCGAGACATCTGCTTTTCTTCAAACACCACAATTTTTGGAAATGGCCAATAGGACAATTTTATTAAAAAAGGTTTGTCCTTACCTTTGTGTCAGGTACCCTTTAAAGTGGTGTTTAGAGAAATTAGGACGCCTTTAAGTCCGGGAGAAGTCTCCGTCGATGTTCCTTAAAAGTTTTGACAAACAGAGATAAAAACAGGTTAATTCAGAGAATACTGTAAAATTGTATAATAAATTCTACTTGCCACTGCCCCACGTTGGGTGCCAATTTTGTTGGAGAAAAAACAACCTACAAAAATAACCTTTACTCAAAACATAGAAAATCTCTGATTTCCCCTCATGAGTCAGTGGGCAGTGCAAATAGAATACACAGACAACAATAATTTGAATTCAAGTTAATCCTACCAGGTTTATTAAAACAGCAGAGCAGATCAGTCATCAAAAATCATTCATCTTTGCACAAAAATGGGTTCAGAATGCATGCACATCTTTAATAATGCCACAAAACCGATACCCACAGCATGTGCAGCAAAAAGAACACTCTTCTTTTCAAAAACAGAGTTTTTTAAGCTTGCAGTTCAGAAATCTGTCCGGGCAGGGCTCCCAGTCCCGCACATCCTCAGTCTAAGCACAAACGTGTAACTTCATGGAATAAAGCAGGCGTTGTTGTTAATCCTTAATCGTCCAACGTTGTGATGGGAACTGATTTGATAATTGCCCTGGGTGCCGAGGTTTACCAGTACATACACCCCCACTTTCTGCCTTTTGCGGCAAAGTGTAACTAATTAATGTAGAATAGTATTAAAGAATCACTGTTTTCTTGTTTTCAGCTCCATATGAGGACAGGTCCATGTGTTCAGTTTAGTGGCGTTATTGTGTCTCTACAGACACTTTCAAGGTTGCCTCCCCGATAACAAATAATCCAGTCATTGTTCTTCCCTGTGGAAACAAAGTTCTTTCACAGTCAAAATATAAAATCACTCACATTTTACAGAATGCAGAAGCAGCTTTTAATTTTGAACAATACAGTCATTTAACTGTTCGTTATTGATCAGCATAGTTCAAACATAAATGTGCAAACCATTTGATTATAAATAGAGGGATCAACGTTATTTGCAGTACACATCTTGACCTCATGACCTTTGACCATATCATGAAACATCATGTCAGGCATTAGTCATGACTTTATTAAAAATGGTCAATGTCTGACATGTTTTAAACCAACATGTTGCACCCTACTTAAGCATATGTTATTTATGAAAACCTTAAACCAAAACACTTTACTGATTTGAGAGTCAACACACCTGTCAGTAGTTCAACATGTTCAATACAATTCATCATAAGGACATATTTCAATCATTAATCAAACCGTATAATATCGTATAATTTCAAAACCATTATAAATCATTTGAACACCTATCAAAGCATAGGCATACACATTTTCATTCATTTGACATCATGATAAAACCCTTAAAACACATTATGGCACAAGAATACACTCTATTCAACTTCATTCATTCAATACAATATCTAGTTCATTTAAACCTGCATGATGTACATACTTCTAAACATTTGTTACTTTTTATAAATAATGAACATAAAACCTTTTATTCAGTTTGGTAACTTTTAGCATTGTTAGCATGCAAAGCTAATTATGAGTAAAATAGCATATATTTTCATTTACTCCTTACAGTTGCAACGTTGTAGCAACGTGAATTTGTAGACTCCCCACAACGTTGTCAGCAACGTTGTCAAATTACATTCTCACAACGTCACTGAAACGTTAAGATCTAACGTTTTCCCAACCTACTTGGACCCTGTGGTTGACCTAAATGAAGCCAGACTATCTGACCTGCATAAAAAACAAGAATAATATTTATTTATGGGATTTTGTTTATTTGCATATGATACAAATCAGTTTCAGTCATCTTCTCCAGACATCGCATTTCTGCCAGCGCAGTCATCATCGTCATCAAAAGTCCCCTGATGTGAAGCAGGAAGAGCCGGTGCATCAGTTTTGTCATTTGCCTGAAACAGAGGACACATCAAATTAAAGTCGCCATAACCTGATCACTCTGTAGTCAGGTCAACTGTAAATGTAATAAGCATGATAAGTATTATTAGACACCTACCGCGTGCTGGGTAATCGGGAGAGTCGGGAGTTTTCCCGGTGGGCTGGTCCAACTTGGGGCCGTTGTGAGGGGGTGTTAATATATGCATACATATATGACCACCACTGTTAGGCTACACAACAAGACACTTGTCTGCTTTATTTTAAAGAGAAGACATTAAGTGTTATAAATGTTTTACAATCATGAAAATTCACAAGAAAATAACTTAAGACTGCTTCTTTTGCAACGCTGTTATCTTTTCCAAAGCCTAAGGCAGGGACATACCATTTCACGTTTAACACCCCTATGCGTTCATCACAGTTAGTTCAGTCCAACCAAGCCCTGTGCGCTCAAATGGGACTTGCGCTACTAGCAAGTATAGGAGGAGTGACCCGTGAATGAAAAGATGGACAGAAAAAAGCCAGGTGGAGCTGAAAAAGCTAGATTAAGAAAAAGAAAAGTTTTGAAGGAAGATGCTGCTAAGTGTGCAAAGCTCACAGATATTTTTTCAAGAAGACAGAGCAAAGAGGCAAATGGTAAATAGGGCCGGGCATAACAGGCTACATGCCTGTTGATGCCAGGATGTCAGCCGTATCAACATTTGTAGTCCAGTACCACCTCTTCCAGCTACTTACAGACTTCACTGAGCTGGGCAGACACTGTACGATATTTTCAATCGTTGTACTTGGCTCCAGCTCAAACTGTGCGACAAAACCGCAGGGTTTAAAAGTTCAGAGTGCACGATTCATGTTCTCACACTGTACGGCCCGATGCTCTGATGCGATCTGACTGCTCACATTGGGCCTCATGTATCAACGTTGCGTACGGCAATATTTGAGCATATATGGGGTGTACGCCAAAACGGCTGCGCTATTTGGAATTTATCAATGTGGTCGTTGGCGTACGCTGCGCTGAAAATATACACCAGGTCGAGAGGTGGCGTAAATTATACACCAAAATGAACCAGCACTGGAATCCACATAAAAATGAAAATGATCAATATGATAAACAGTGCCATTATACAAATCAATGCATAAGTTAGATAAATAACACTTTCTTGATTATACTACATAATAATTAATACAAATCCCGCTTTTGCGGGATTGTTGGTCTCGAGCACGATCCGTGGCCACAGCGCTGACCGCAAAGAAAGCGCTGCTCGCCTTTTTCTCCAGACTTCGAGCCTGGAGCCAGAGCAGCGCTGAGCTTAACTTTATGTGGTGTGATCGTTTTAGACAATGAAATTGATAATTACAACTGTAGTGTTCTCATTCCCTTCGCCCGTGCTGCAATCAGGTTTTGTCTTCTCCATTCATTTGTTACAATAAAATAAATAAAGAAATACATTTTAAAAATAAAGAAATTTGAAAAATTAGGCGTCTTATTAATTGAGCGAGCAAATATCCACGTCAAGAATTACTGACGTGAAAAGAGAATACAGTGGTCCCTCGCTATAACGCGGTTCACCTTTCGTGGCCTCGCCGTTTCGCGGATTTCTTTAGTCCAATTTTGCATGTTTTTTTTTACAGTGCATTGTGGTCTGCGTGTTTGTTTATAAGAATCTTCTCGCCCAGAAGAAAAAAGAGCGCCAACAGCTACTCTTAACTGTTTGTCACTCGGAAAAAGACACCTGCAGCGAGGTGTGAGTGGAAAAAGGCGCGACAGTGGCGCAGCGCCAGGACGAAGAGGCGCGGTCAGAGGAACTGTGAAATACTGGTCAGTCACTATTAATAATTTCTTATGTGTCCAACCTCGTAGGTTGATCGTTAAAATTAAATTTGTTAGTTCTAAAAGCCATCATAATTATTTATAGGAAAACGTTCTGTTTTTATTTCTCAAACAAATGTTTGGGCCTGAAAACAGTTTGGTCTTATTTTTCTACTAAGGTTTGAACTTTGAGAGGGTTTACCCATGAGAGAAAAGTGAGAAAATGTTAATGCCTGATTGAGAAAAGTGTATAAAGTGGTTTTACAGGGTTTTTACAGCTTTTAAATGTCTATAATAATTGTAAAAAAATAATGCTGACTACGTCGCGGACTTCGCTTTTTGCGGACTATTTTTAGAACGTAACTCCCTGAGTGTGTGATCTCTGACGCGTAAACGAGGGACCACTGTAACACTTTTTTGATTACACTACGAAACAGTTGATACGACGGCCGCTTTTGACGCTCTATTGGCACCGTTGTGATTGGTGAAGTTCTTTTTCTTTGCCGTCTTCCTGGCTTCCATGTCGTAAAATGAGGGTGTGTCTGAAGCGGAGTCTGAATATTTATGGGCGTGTTTATTATAATTACGATTGTTTTCACCCGCCGCATTTATCAAGGTCACGTCAGACGTACGCCGGAAATGGACAGGTGCTCACTGCTTAATACATGTCACGGAAACTTTGGTGTACTTCAAATTTACACCGTAAATTTACGCCACAAGTGCGCAACTTTGATACATGAGGCCCATTGTACGTTCAAAAACCACACGTCGGACTGGTGTTTCCGAAAGGAAAACTTAACAGAAGGTTGTTTTTTCTTTTTTATAAAAAATGTATTTCATGCCTATCAGCGCGCACAGTGAGTGGAATCAGGTGGGGGAGACTGAGCGTATATGCGCGCACGCACACACAGCAGACAGCAACATAATTCATGAGAGGACGGTAAAAAAAGAAAACCTAAACATAACAGGTGTTGCTACTTACACTGTTGTATAAATAAACTATATTTCATACGGAGTCTTACAGCTGTGCTCATCTGTCATAAATCCTGTTGTTGTGTGTGTGTGCGCGCGCACGCTCATATACGTTCAGTCTCCCCCCACCTGATTCCACTCACTGGGCCTCATGTATCAATGTTGCGCACTTGTGGCGTAAATTTACGGCGTAAACTTGAAATACACCAAAGTTGCCATGACATGTATCAAGCAGTGCGCACCTGCCCATTTCTGGCGTACGCCTGACGTGATCTTGATAAATGCGGCGGGTGGAAACGACCGTAATTATAATAAACACGCCCATAAATATTCAGACTCCGCTTCAGACACACCCTCGTTTTATGACATGGAAGCCAGGAAGACGGCAAAGAAAAAGAACTTCACCAATCACGACGCGTGCCAATAGAGCGCCGAAAGTGGCCGTCGTATCAATTGTTTTGTAGTATATAATCAATAAAGTGTTACAGTGTACGGAAGCGTATTGCATTCACTGGATAAAAAAATTTTTTGACCACTGATCTCATAATTACGAGATCTTTTCTTGTAATTACGAGATCTTGATCTCGTAATTATGAGAAAAGATCAGGTGTCTAAATAGTTTTATGTATATACTTCCGTACTTCCAGTCCCTCAGCACAGACGTGAGCTGAGCTCAGCCAATGATAACACACTATAATCAAACACAAAGTGTGGATTTTCCCCCTGAAGTGCTCCCGGACGAATGTCCAGGGAGGAGCACGGGGCGACTTCCAGCTTTCACTCACACAGACCCACCGACCACTGAGGGACACAGCGGGGCTCACTCCCACCCGGGCACATGCCAGTCTGTGTGCCCGAGCTGTGCCTTGCCTCACTGGAGGAGTTTCATTCATCCAGCAACAGTTTAGTGGGAAATTCACACTTTGTGCGCGCCGTGGTGTGGATCACAATGCAGTGTCGGAGGTTACAAATTGGCCTATTTTCAATATGACTCGGGCATTCTCACGCTTGGACTGGAAGTACGGAAGCGATTACACACACACACACACACACACACACACACAGAAAATATATAAATAAAAACAATAGCTTGATCTCATAATTACGGCGACGTGGGGCATAATTTCTTGTTATATAACGTGATAATTTCTCGTTATAACGTGAAAATACCGCATCATGAAATAACATGATAATTTCGTATGATGAAATAACGTGATAAATATCACGTTATAACATGAAACTTTTCACATAATTGCATGATACTGAGCCAAATATATATTAGGGCTTGGCAGCTCAGAGCTTCCGTACATAAGAAAGAGAGCGACGTCCAGCACGTCAGACTGGGCTTTCGGCCAGAACAATCCCAACGACTTGAGATGCCTGCAGTGTTGACATACTAATATTAATATCATCCTTATTTTTAAGAAATATCAGTATTTCCCAGTGTCTCAGACCGAGAAGGTGGTAACAGCAGATTAACTGCGACAGCGCCATCATGCCCGCTGATCATTGAGGAAGCGCGCATACGGGGAAGCTGGAGACACCCGATCTCGTAATTACGAGATCTTTTCTCGTAATTATGAGATCCCGATCTCGTAATTATGAGAAAAGATCTTGTAATTACGAGATCTTATCTCAAAATTACGAGATCAGTGGTCTATTTTTTTTTTATCCAGTGAATGCAATACGCTTCCGTAACAGTGGTCCCTCATTTATCGTGGGAGTTACGTTCTAAAAATAGCCCGTAATACGCGAAACTGTGACGTAGTCGGCGTTATTTTTTACAATTATTATAGACGTTTCAAAGCTGCAAAACCCCTGTAAACCCACATTATACACTTTCACAATCAGGCATGAACATTTTCTCACTTTTCTCTTGTGTGTAAACACTCTCAAAGTTCAAACCTTAGTAGGAAAATAAAACCAAACTGATTTCAGGCCCAAACATTTGTTTGAGAAATAACAATAGAACGTTTTCCTATAAATAATTATGATGGCATTTAGAACTAACAAATTTAATTATAACGATCAACGAATGAGGTTGGACACATAAGAAATTATTAATAGTGACTGACCAGTATTCCACAGATCGGGCCTGCGTCCTGGCGCCGCGCCTTTTCCACTCGCACCTCGCAGCAGCAGGTGCTGTTTCCGTGTGAGAAACACAGTTATGAGTAGGCCTAGTTGTTGGTGCTCTTTCTTCGTCTGGGCGAGAGGATTCTTATAAACAGACACGCAGAACACAGAACACTGTAAAAAAAATTAATAGCATGCAAAATTGGACTAAATACTCCGCGGGACTGCGAGGCCACGACAGGTGAACCGCGTTATAGCGAGGGACCACTGTATTCTCTTTTCACATGTCAATAATTCTTGACGTGGATATTTGCTCGCTCAGTTAATAAGACACGCCTAATTTGTCAGATTTCTTTATTTTTAAAATGTACCTCTTTATTTATTGTATTGTGACAAACGAATGGAGACGACACAACCTGGTTGCCGCACGGGCGAATTAAGGGAATGACATCAGTACAGTTGTAATGATCAATTTCATAGTCTAAAACGATCACACCACATAAAGTTAAGCTCAGCGCTGCTCTGGCTCCAGGCTCGACGTCTGGAGAAAAAGGCGAGCAGCGCTTTCCTTCCTGTCAGCGCTGTAGCCACTGCTCGTGCTCCATAACAATCCTGCAACAGCGGGATTTGTATTGATTATTATGTAGTATAATCAGGAAAGTGTTATTTATGTAACATATGTATTGATTTGTATAATGGCACTGTTTATCATGTTGATCATCTTCATTTCTATGTGGATTCCAGCGCTGGTTCATTTTCGTGTATAATTTCCGCCACCTCTCGACCTGGTATATATTTTAGCGCAGCGTATGCCAACGACCACATTGATAAATGCCAAGTAGCGCAGCCGTTTTGGCGTACACCCCATATACGCTCAAATATCGCCGTACGCAACGTTGATACATGAGGCCCATTGTGCGCGCTGATAGGCATGAACTTTAATATGATATTAGGTTATTGCGAGGGAACGCAATAAAAAAACAAGACTTTACATGAGATCACTGTTTGCTCTCTCCGGTGTTTGCACATGCACAGTGCGCGAGGTAATCAGCGTGTAGACGCTTGTAGCGCTGCTTCAACAGCGCGGAACCCTCACAAGTCACGACGGCCGACCAAAATATCAAACAGGTTTGATTTTTATCCGACCATATGATTCCCCATCGGGAGGTGGTCGTGAGATGTTAAACGCAGCTCATTACTCCATGTAGACTGCACGATGCAGGACGCACGATTAAGCTGAAACTCGACGCGATCCAAAAAATTCTCGCACGAGTGAAAAATCGGCTGAAAAAGGGCCAAAAATCACACAGTGTAAGCCCAGATGGTGCACTGGTGAGTTAACAATACTGTTCTTGTTTTAACTAACTAACTTTTTCATTCTATTATAAGCCACCCAATTTTCACAGTCAGTCAGCACATAAATGCTGGATTTAAATGCCACAGCAGAACTCTTATCTCTGTGCGCTGACGGTTTGTGGGCCGGTTGGACATGAAACACTCTGGCTGAAAAATGTTCCCAGCACGCCCCTGTTAGACACTATTTGAAAAATATGATCTGCACCTTTCTTGGAGCATGTTTCAGAGCTTCTGATAAAGCATCATCCACATCGTCTTCCGTGGCTTTGTTGTGTTTCTTCAAGGCGGCTCCTGTGAAAGATATAGCAGGAAAAGCGCTCTCATGACACTGGCTGAAATTATTGCAAATGATACATACATGTATAAGAAACTGTCTTGGGCATAGGGTAACTATTCACCAAACTTACTTTGTATCAACCGGTAGACTGTGAGTGGTTCCAGTGCCTCCTTCTTCTTCTTGCCTTTGAGGCTGAAGAGGGACCACAGAGATGCTGTCCCAGTTATCTGCAGCATCTCCCGGACTGTGACCCTGAAGTTACTTCCAGGAACATTCTTCAGGACAGATGCCTATAACAAGCAAGTTTCCAGGCATGAGAGTGATGAACGGACACAAATATTTCTGTAAACTGAAACATGAGGGCCAATGGTCCAGTAGTTCATCCAAATGGTTGAGCTAAAAACTTATTTCAGTATCTGAATGTCAAGTTTGAAATTACCATTGTCCTCCTGTACTGCACGTCATCTAACTTGAGACACAGGTCAGTCAGTTCCTGTCTGGTCTTCAACGGTGCTGGCAGCAGATCCTCGATGGCCTCAACAGCATCAGATCCTGACTGGCTAGTTCTTGCAAGGAGTATCTCCTGGTTTTTCAGGACCTGAGCCAGCAGAGACTTTAGCTCCTGCAAACCTGTTAAAAGTGTGTGTATGTAAATATTGGTAATTATGGTTGACTGTGTTGATTAAACAGAGTTCCATGTTTAAATGCTCACCTCCAGAACCATTTCCACCAGGAGGAATCAGGGTCTTCCTACCCACGGAGGACTGTTTCCCGCTGTCGTTGGTGGTTGGGGTATCAGTGCTGCTCGTCAATGAAGACGCTGTTGAGGACTGTTTCCCGTCGTCTTTGGTCATTGGGGTCTTAGTGCCGCTCGCTGTCGAGGACTCTTTTCCGCCGTCTTTTGGGGTCTTAGTGCCTCTCGCTGTTGAAGAATGTTTCCCACTGCCTTTGGTTGCTGGGGTCTTGGTACCCGATGAAACATAAGGAAACAGTGTTAATGCAGTTATTTTCATCCATTCCACTACTCAGTACTGGATAAAAATATTGAGTGAAAACGATCAGCCATTACCGTTGCGTTGCTCTGACTTGCGCTGAAACCACTTAATTTCTGCATCGAGCACAGGACGTAAAAAATTAAACATGTTTAATTTTTGGTGTCCGATTTGCTTAGTCCTTTACGTCCCTCACGCTGTTGTGGCATTGAGCTACATGGTTTCTGCACTGGGTTGCTTCCACGTGGCGTTGTCACAACACCGCACGCAACTCGAAGTGGGCCAGGTGTGAAAAGGGCTTAACACAGGCGCATCAATTCGTGTGTTTTCTGAAAGCCAGAGGAGGCCTCTGGCTTTCCGCCTAGCTGATGAAGAAGAAGAAGAAAAAAAAAGCCTAGTAACCGTGGAAACATTGGGGAATCCCCCTGGTAGATCTATGTGCAAACATTCTGGGGTGTGCCATGAATCATATGAATGATGTGTGTGCACACAATTAAAATGAAATTGTCATTTCAGAACTAGAAATACATTCGTGAGTGCACAAATTAGCCATAATTGGATGCTTAAATTAACCAGGAAGAAGTTTCATGAAGAAGGCCATATTTATAACACATAAAGTAGATATCAATACCTTCAAATGGAATCAGTTTGAAGAGTTTTATTTACTGCCCACATGAGCTTTTCTTCGAATAAAATTCAACCACAAATTTTTTTTCAGATTTCAGAGGTTTCTCCCACAATAAATGTTTACCACAGATATGACAAATTTAAATATTTCATAGCCAGTATAGCTGGCATTAAGGAGCCAAGAAATGGAAAGATGTCTTTGAGTGTAATGGTATGCTTCAGTGTCTCAAACATGGATGCTTGCAATAGTCAGTGTAATATTTTCCATAGTTTGAGCATACATAAACTTCACAGTTTAGTGTCAATGTCTGTTGTTTGACTATAGTCCAAGTCTGGGTGTCCATGACAACTGCCACAAAAATTTCAGGCCTCTAAGGCCATTATTTGCTGAGATATTCTACCTTGAACATGGCTCCAGAAATGACGGCCATAATTTTAAAATGGCAGACACCATGCACACTAAATTGGCCATATCTCAGAAACTACTTGGCCTACAGGCCTCAAACTTCAGATTTGTTGTTGTGAATAGTCTGGGAATAATTGATTAAAATTTAAAGAAAATCTGAGACAAAGTGCGTGAGGCCCTTCAAATATTGTTTGAACTGACATGAAATGACCCATACATGCTGTAGAGGCCCCTTGATATGTCTGTTGGTCCTGATGTCATCTCCTGGTTCCGTGGGACTGATGGGGGTTTTACCACAAGGCTTCTGCAAGGTAGAAAAAATAAAATTTGTCAGTGAAGATGGTCCATCAGCTGGAGAAGAGCTCATGAGATTTTAATGACTTGTTTCTGTAACATTGCAAGAACAGATGAAAGTCTCACATTCCATTCTCATGACATCATCATTTTTTTTTATTCCTGTTAACACTGACATTATTCAGGACAGATTTGTCAGTTGGAAAATTATTATTATTATTATTTACTTTCCTTCTACACCAAGGTAAAGATACAAACATTAAATGTTTAAATCAGCTACGAGGTTTACTGCATGAAGTATCTCACAAAAAGACTTTCAGAAGCTGGAATATGTGTGTGTGTGTGTGTGTTTTGATACCTGATTTAACTTAGTTGACAGTTTTTGTTTGTTTATATATATATATATATATGTGTGTGTGTGTATATATATGTGTGTGTATATATATATATATACACACACACATACATACATATATATATATACGAGGTCTATTAGAAAAGTATCCGACCTTATTATTTTTTTCAAAAACCATATGGATTTGAATCACGTGTGATTACATCAGACATGCTTGAACCCTCGTGGGCATGCGAGAGTTTTTTCACGCCTGTCGGTTACGTCATTCGCCTGTGGGCAGTCTTTGAGTGAGGAGTCGTCCACCCGCTCGTCGATTTTTTTCATTGTTTAGGAATGGCTCAGAGACTGTTGCTTTGTTTGATAAAATTTTTTTCAAAACTGTAAGGCACAACTGAGTGGACACCATTCAATAAATTCAGCTGGTTTTCGGTAAAAATTTTAACGGCTGATGAGAGATTTTGGTCTGGTAGTGTCGCTGTAAGGACGGTCCACGGCGCCTGATGGCGATCTGCGCTTCGAGGCGGCAGCGTCTCGCCGTTTCAAGTTGAAAACTTCCACATTTCAGGCTCTGTTGACGCAATAAGTCGTCAGAGAACAGAGAACTTTAAGAAGAAGTCGGCATGAGGAGTTTATTCGTACATTCCATTGTTAACGGTCATTTTGTAATGAAAGAACGTGCGGGCAGAGTCGCATGTCGGGCCGGACCCGACCGCGGGGGGTCGCGGCAGGAAAAACACCTCCGTTGGAAACCTTAACGGGCAAGTTGGAACATGCCCAAGCTGTTAAACAATTTCTCAGTTACTCACTTGTTGAAAGCCATTAAAAGCCTGAATTCTACAAATGGTTTTCAACACGGAGGTGTTTTTCCTGTCGCGGCGCACACAGATTTGCTCGACTCGGCGAATTTGCGCGCACGTCTTTCATTACAAAAATGTCCTTAAACAGTGGAATGTCCGCATAAATTCCTCATGCCGGCCTCTTCTGAATCTTCTCTGTTCTCTCACGATGTCCTGGGTGAATTAAGCCTTAAATTAGGATGATTTCAGCTCGAAACACGCCGACGACGGCGCCTGGAAGCGCTGCGTGACGTCCCGCTCCGTGGGAAGTCCTTACACCGACAGAAACACCCCATAATCTCTCATCAGCCGTTAAACTTTTCACAGAAAACCAGCTTAATTTCTCGAATAGTGTCCACTCGGATATTCCTCACAGGTCCAGAAAAAATTTTGATAAAGCAACGCGCGCCGTCTCGAGCAGCGTGTGAAACAAAGGAATTCAGCCGAGAGGGCGGGACCACATCTCACTCAAGGCCTGCCCACAGGGAAATGACGTCACCGACACGCGTGAAAAAACTCACGCATGCGCACGAGGGTTCAAGCATGATTGGTGTAATCTCATGTCATTCAAATCCATATAGTTAAAAAAAAAAATAAAAGGGTCGGTTTATTATCTAAGAGACCTCGTATATATATATATATATATATATATACGCATGTATATATGTATATATACTTGTCAATTTGAGTTTTTTGTTCTGATTCATTTACTGAGAGCATAAAGTTAATGAAGTGGAATCATTTTGTTTTCATGCCAGAAAAACCTCAGTTACACTCAAATTATTATCTGAGGAACTTTCCCTCTTCTCTGAACTTTCTATATTTCCTTCTTCACCTCCGTCTCTTTGAAGAGTTCTTGTGATCCTGTGGCTCACAGTTGTCACGTCCCCTCAGAGCTTTCCTGTTGGCTGGACACCATCATTTCTGGGCTGATCTTCCATGTTCTGGCTCACACTCACTGGCTTGGTGTCTGAATGTCCAAACGCCATCGTACATCAAACAGGCACTGCAGCGGGCACCACAGTGAATTTAACTGACCAAGTAAAAATATATATATGAAAAACGTTCATATTTTAATTTTGACTATGAAGAAAGGCGGTGTGTTTATTATGGCAGAATCAGTTAGATGGTGAACTATGGATGACCTTTGTGGTCATAAAACATGATTTACAGGTTGAATTTTAGTTTGAATTTAACTTCTGCAGAATGGCGACACAGCCAGGCAACATCTGTTTGGGAAAAGGTGTGCAGTTAGTTCACCCACCCATTACTACAAAATTAACAAATTAGTAATAGCAAGTATGTCAGCCATAATTACTTTTTTTTCATTCATGAGTATCCATTTTCCTTGCCTCAGCGATCCTGGCACAGCTACGACCAGCAGGGGGCAGCAGTGCAGCGTTGTCGCTACTCACTAGAAGAAGAAGAAGCAGTGTTTTGGTGTCCTTGTGGTTCGGAGTGAAATGGGTTATTGGGACGAACCAGACGGTACCGACTGCGTGGGGAAAACGTGGTTCACCACCAAATTAGCCGCAGCTGTAGGTCAGTATGTGTGCAAAGTTCAGACTGAAGATGCGTGGGTTCGTTAGTTAGCGACGCGTTGACCTGATGGTTTAGCTAACGCTAAGCTAGCCGCTGTCAATCACACTGCTTAAATCATTTTACATGACACAACTAGGGCTGCAGCTATCGATTATTTTAGTAATCGAGTATTCTGGCGATTAGTCGAGTAATTCATAATTCACTTTATTGTGTAAAAATACTGTATACATAAATGTATATAATGACACATCATAACATTATTGAAAGTTACAATAAAACAGTTAACAATTCTAAAACCTGGTGGCATTTACACTATAATACAAATTATAGTTTGCTTTAAAAGCATTGATACTGGGTGAGAGAACCACACTTCAGGTGGTAAACTGTTCCAAAGCGTAATAGCTCGATTGCTAAAGAACTTTTTTCTCACATTCAATCTCGATCTATTTATTTCCAGGCTCAGTTCATGGCCTCTAAGACCAGGATACCTTCTCATTTCGAAGAACACATTAAAGTTAACATTTTCAAAGCTGTGCAAAATTGTATACATTTTGATCAAGTCCCCTCGAGTTCTTCTGTCTTAAAGTGTAGTAAGGCCCAATTCCAAGAGCCTCTCCTCATAAGGCAGATTTTTTTTTTTAATTCTGGTACCATCTTAGTGGCCCTTCTTTGTCATTTTTCCAAAGTATTTTTGTCTTTCTGGAGATATGGTGACCATGCCTGCACACAATATTCGAGATGAGGATGGACAAATGTTTTATACAAAAGAAGAAAGGAGTCTGTCAATGAACGAAAAGGCCCTTTTTATCATCCCAAGAACTCTGTTGACTTTTGCTTTCGAAAGAGCAATGTGGCAGGAGGACAGGTCCTTAGAAATCAGTACACTTGGATCTGTTTCCTCTAAGACAGTTTCTAATGTTTTTCATTCATGAAATTATAATAACATGGTTTTTTTCTACCGATGTGGGGAACTTTGTATTTTCCTTCATTAAAACCAAGCAACCACTCTCCAGACCAAGCCATGAGCCTGTCTGTCTGCCTGGTGGTCTTCCCCATCAGCAAGAGAAAGAATGGAATGATACACCTTGGTGTCGTCTGCAAACATTTTACAGCTTGACTTTATTGCGCATGGCAAATCATTAATAACAAAAACAATATCGGTCCAATAACCGATCCCTGAGGAACGCCACTAGTAACCTGCGTCCAAGAGGACTTCATTCCATTCATACACACACTCTGCTCCCTGTCATTTAGAAAATTTTCTATCCAGTTACAAAGTTTTCCTCCGATCCCATACTTCCACAATTTGTAAATCAATCTGGCACTTGGCAAGGAATCTAAAGCATTTCAAAAATCAAGATAGAGGGTGTCAAAAGGCAAACCCTCGTCATACATTTTTGTCCATTCCTCAGGAGTAACAAATAGATTTGGGAGACAAGATCTGCCCCTTCGAAAACCATGTTGCTCGTTCAAGAGCACTTTTTCTGTGAAGATCACAAGCTTGTCTCGAATGAGTTTTTCACATAATTTGCAGACCTGTGATGTCAGACTCACAGGCCTGTAGTTGCCAGTGACTCTTTTCACCTTTTTTGGGGTCAAAATTGGGGTCACATTGGCCCGCTTCCAAATGTTGAGAAGTCTGCATTGGTCAAGAGACTGCCTAAGAATACAAAAAAAGGGCAAATAAATTGCCTCAGCTGATTCTTTAAGAACTCAAGGTTGTATTTCATCTGGACCCATCGGCTTACTAGGGTTCATCTGAAACAACAACTTTTTCACATCTTCAGGAGAGAAAAAGATGTAATCTAATACATTGTGTTCAACAATTTGACCGTAAAAATTGAATACTGTTTCGCTATAAATACAGTGCATAAAATCGTAATCAGTTACGGTTTAATCGGTTTAAAAGTACTTCTGCATTTTTAACAACATCAACAGGGCTTTTTTTTTAAGGTTGATTACTGGGTCCCTGTGTGATTTTTTTTTTTATCCCACTTTGTGATTCAGCCGTTGCATTTCAGCTGGAGGTTGAACATGCAAGCCTCAGTCAGCTTTTATAAATTATTATTTTATTTGAGTTACCGTGTTTGTGAAATGTTGTGTGTTGCCCAAAAAGTGAAAATTAAAAAGTGAAACACTCAGTTCGAGTCTAAGCAAAACACAGAAGAAAGAGTGGACTTCTTCCAGAGACTGTGTGGCAGGGGACGGAGATGTGTGAGGGCAGTGCTGAGCCCTTCACACCGGGAAATGCTTTATTTCACTCAATGTGTCCCGTTGGAGATAATAGCTAATTTGATTAGCGCTTACACGGCTCCTGCATGCTCTAGTCTTCTTCTGTTTGTTTTTCTGGGGATGTTACAGCACCACACACAGGCCTGGCATATGTACTACAAAGTTAAACGAAGCATCGAGGCACAGAATTTGCCACAGACATTTTTTGTAATCGAATTATTAGAATTACTGGACTAATCGTTTCAACCCTAGACACAATGTTTGTTTTTCATATTTTACGCTTTGGTGTTGTGCATGTTTCCATAACAGTTTTTAGATTTCTTCTGTACACACAAAAGACTAATTTCTCAATATATTCACAATAACTTGCAGTATTTTTTTTTCCACACAACACAATGCTGCATGTGTCACGAGACATGAGGGAGCATGCAGTCGGCTTGCTGACTGCAGGACTGTCCACAACAGCTGCTGCTGAATGATTATTTCAGTACTGTAAGCTGCCTCAAACAACTCTGACCACCTGTAACCACACCAGCTCTGTAGGAGTTCTTCACCTACTAAACTTTTTTTTAAAACTCAAAATCAGATCAACTGTTAACATTTTGATTTGGCCAATCGCCATACTAGTTAAATTTTTAAAAAGTTAGTTTCCCTACATTAATTATAAAACTATGTCCTTTATAGACTTGTAATGTTGCTTAGTTTGAATATGGCGGCGCGTTCAGACACAGCAGCCAAGCACTCTTGTCTCAGCACTTTTTTTGTACTTTGTCTACTCGGACTGATACTCCTCACCCGATTAACTGATGCTCTAAGCTACAGCAGAGCTGAGCTGTTAGCAAAAGCACGAAAAGTCCAAACAACATTCAACTGGGACTTTATCCCACCGGTGATCCCGCGGGAGCAGCGACCCTCTGGGAAGCTCTGCGGAGATGGCAACGCAGGAGAGGCAAAAGAGGCCTAAAGGCTAGGCTAAGAGCTAACCCCCACAGACCAGTGATCCCTAGCCTTTTCCTTGCCAGCGCACAGTGACTACACAACAAGATGGACGAGCTGAGACTGCAGATTACATCGAGTCCTCTGGAGAACTGTGTGATGATTATATCAGAGACATGGTTGGATTCAAACATGCCAGATGCTGCTATTGCGCTAGCAGGCCACATTGTTTACAGAGCAGACCACAAGTCACTCCGATAAGAGCAGAGGTGGGGGTCTGTGCATTTATATACACAACGAATGGTGCACCGATGCCAGGATATTAGGGGCTCACTGTTCAACAGATATTGAATACATGATCCTGAGTTGCAGACCTTACTACTTGACATGGGAAATCACATCCGTATTGATAACTGCTGCCTGTATACCACTGCAAGCTAACGCTAAGCTAGCCTTAGATCAGCTGCAGGGGGCCATTAACAAATGCATGACGGCCAGACCGGACAGTGCTGCACCCGCGGCAGGATAATTTAATCATGCCAATTTGAACACAGTAATCCCAAGCTCTTCAAAAATGTGAACATTCCCACGAGACATAAAAACACTCTCAGCCAGGTTTACACCAGCATTCAAAAGGCCTATAAAGTCATCCCTCTTCCACATCTTGGTCTCTTGGATCACTTGGCTCTGTGTCTCATCCCAGCATATAGACCCTTGGTCAGCAGAGAGAAACCTTCCACCAAAACACTTTAAGTGTGGAATAAAAAGCAACTTCAGTTCTGCAGGACTGCTTTGATATGACTGACTGGGAAGTCTTTGCAGCAGGGACAGACTTAGAGGGACATGCAACAGCTGTCCTCTCCTACATAAACTTTTGTGCAGAGACTAAGTCTGTCAAGGTATATCCTCATCAGAAACCTTGGTTCAACAAAGAAGTGCGAACTCTGATTAGAGAGCGTGACGCTGCATTTAAATCAGGGACTCAACTGGAGTACCGAGAGGTGCAGCAGAGACTGAGGAGGGGCATCAAGGAAGCAAACCCAGACACAAAGAGCGCATAGAGGAGCATTTTAACACCAACAGCTCTAAGAACATGTGGCAGGGGATAAAAACTCACTGGACATAAAACCAGCAGAGCAGCCCCGAACTCCACGGGCAGCTCCCTACCTAACACCCTGAACCAGTTCTTTGCTCGATTTGACCAGCAGAATGCAAAGACCAACTGGCAGTCAGATCTACTAGCGGAGGACCACCGGATACAGCTCCATGAACACCAGGTCAAAGCTGCCTTGAACAGACTCAACATCAGGAAGGCAGCAGGACCAGGTGGGGTCTCTGGATGCATCCTTAAGGCCTGTGGTGACCAGCTGACAGGAGTGTTCACCACCATGTTCAACCGCTCGCTGCTGCAGTGTGTTGTCCCTACGTGCTTCAAGTCCACCACAATCATCCCAGTACCCAAGAAAAGCACGGTGAGCTGCCTGAATGACTATCGTCCAGTTGCACTTACACCAATAATCACTAAATGTTTGGAGAGACAAGTTCTCTCTCACATTAAAACTGCCATACCTACTGCTTTTGATCAGCACCAGTTTGCATACCAGTCAAATACAACCCCTGGCAAAAATTATGGAATCACCGGCCTCGGAGGATGTTCATTCAGTTGTTTAATTTTGTAGAAAAAAAAGCAGATCACAGACATGACACAAAACTAAAGTCATTTCAAATGGCAACTTTCTGGATTTAAGAAACACTATAAGAAATCAAGAAAAAAAGATTGTGGCAGTCAGTAACGGTTACTTTTTTAGACCAAGCAGAGGAAAGAAATATGGAATCACTCAATTCTGAGGAAAAAATTATGGAATCACCCTGTAAATTTTCATCCCCAAAACTAACACCTGCATCATATCAGATCTGCTCATTAGTCTGCATCTAAAAAGGAGTGAACACACCTTGGAGAGCTGTTGCACCAAGTGGACTGACAGGAATCATGGCTCCAACACGAGAGATGTCAATTGAAACAAAGGAGAGGATTATCAAACTCTTAAAAGAGAGTAAATCATCATGCAATGTTGCAAAAGATGTTGTTTGTTCACAGTCAGCTGTGTCTAAACTCTGGACCAAATACAAACAACATGGGAAGGTTGTTAAAGGCAAACATACTGGTAGACCAAGGAAGACAAAGCGTCAAGACAGAAAACTTAAAGCAATATGTCTCAAAAATCGAAAAATGTACAACAAATGAGGAACGAATGGGAGGAAACTGGAGTCAACATCTGTGACCGAACTGTAAGAAACCGCATAAAGGAAATGGGATTTACATACAGAAAAGCTAAACGAAAGGCATCATTAACACCTAAACAGAAAAAAACAAGGTTACAATGGGCTAAGGAAAAGCAATTGTGGACTGTGGATGACTGGATGAAAGTCATATTCAGTGATGAATCTCGAATCTGCATTGGGCAAGGTGATGATGCTGGAACTTTTGTTTGGTGCCTTTCCAATGAGATTTATAAAGATGACTGCCTGAAGAGAACATGTAAATTTCCACAGTCATTGATGATATGGGGCTGCATGTCAGGTAAAGGCACTGGGGAGATGGCTGTCATTACATCATCAATAAATGCACAAGTTTATGTTGATATTTTGGACAATTGAAAGGATGTTTGGGGATGATGAAATCATTTTTCAAGATGATAATGCATCTTGCCATAGAGCAAAAACATTCCTTGCAAAAAGACACATAGGGTCAATGTCAATGAGCAGATCTGATTTGATGCAGGTGTTAATTTTGGGGATGAAAATTTACAGGGTAATTCCATAATTTTTTCCTCAGAATTGAGTGATTCCATATTTTTTTCCTCTGCTTGGTCTAAAAAAGTAACCGTTACTGACTGCCACAATCTTTTTTTCTTGATTTCTTATAGTGTTTCTTAAAGCCAGAAAGTTGCCATTTGAAATGACTTTAGTTTTGTGTCACGTCTGTGATCTGCTTTTTTTCAGAAATCCAAACAGACTGAACACTCTGAGCTGGACATCAATGGGAAGAGTGTGGAGAGAGTGGACTGTTTCAGGTACCTGGGAGTACAAATCACAGCTGATCTCACCTGGTCTGCACACATCAGCCATCAGGTGGGAAAAGCCCATCAGAGACTCTACTTCCTCAGGAAGCTAAAGCAGTCCCAGCTTCCCCAAAATCTGCTGGTCAGATTTCACAGGGCCACTGTGGAAAGCCTCCTGTCCTACTGCTGCACTGTGTGGAGCTGCAGGGCAGAGGATTAAAAACTCTATAGCGGGTGGTGAAAACAGCAGAGAGGGTCATAGGGACCACATTGCCCCATGTCTGAGATTTATGCTGGCAGGCTTCAGAGAAAAGCCATAGACCTCACACACCCTGGACACCAACTGTTCATCCCCCTGGAAGGAGATACAGGGCACTCGGTGCACACCCCAACAGACGCACGCACCAACAGACTGCTAAATAGTTTTTAACCCGTAAGCGGTCACGTGTGTAAAACCTTCTCCTTAATGCACTCTATGTACATCAGCACTTTTTTCAAGTAATGCGTTTTATGTGAGTATGAATCAGCACATATTTAGCATCTGTTGTGTGTGTGTGTTTTTAGTCCTGCTTGGTTGGATGGTATATGTTGTGCTTTGTTTATGATATGCTGTCATTATGACTGGCTTCTTGATGATTTGGTGCTGAAGAGATGCTGCTAAAATAAAGTTTCATTGTGTCCACAATGACAATAAAGTTCTATTCTGGTTTATTTATTTTCTCCCTTTTCAGATTTGGTGCAGGTAGCATAACGTGCATGATTATTCAGAACAAACCCAGCCTCAGATATCTAAGTGCTTGCTTATTTTGAGTTGTGTGCTTCTGTGTTTTCAGGTCTGGTTGGTTCAGCCTATCACATTGTGGGGTACCAACCCGAGTCTGCAGTAGAAGGGCTCCAGAAGGTTACCAAAGGCACCGTTGTAATGGGTAAATACAATGACAAATATTCCTGCTTTTTAGTGCATTTACCAACCAACGCTGCCAGAAAGCAAAGGTTCATTGGTCATTGTATAAAACAGCCTCCCTCATTGGGAAGCAGGAGGATGCTGCTTCTAAAATAATTTGAACAAATGATCTACCTTTTGTATTTGTCAGCTTTTCCAAAATTGTGCTTTAACAGTTTCACCACAGACTTTCCTCTTATACACACTGTAACTATACAGTGCTTTGCATGTTTGGTTTTGTGTTTTGTTTTGTTTTTGTGTTTTTTTTTTTTGTTTGTTTTGTTTTTTGCTAAGGCCAAAATACGAGGTCTGTTAGAAAACTATCCGACCTTTTTATTTTTTTTAAAAACTATATGGATTTGAATCATGTGCGCTTGCATCAGCCAAGCTTGAACCTTCGTGCGCATGCGTGAGTTTTTTCACGCCTGTCGGTTGCGTCATTCGCCTGTGGGCAGGCTTTGAGTGAGCACTGGTCCACCCCCCCGCGTTGGATTTTCATTGTCAGGAAAATGGCTGAGCGATTGGAGCAGCGCTGAATCAAATTTTTCCAGAAATGAGAGACAGCCAGGTGGAAACCATTCGGAAGATTCAGACGGCTTTCGGTGAAGATACTCTGGGCGTCACACAGATTAAGGATCATTACAACCAGATTAAAGACGGCCCACAGCTCCAGTCGCTCAGCCATTTTCCTGACAATGAAAATCTGATGCGGGGGGTGGACCAGTGCTCACTGAAAGCCTGCCCACAGGCGAATGATGCAACCGACAGGTGTGAAAAAACTCACGCATGCGCATGAAGGTTCAAGCTTGTCTGATGCAAGCGCACATGATTCAAATCCATATAGTTTTTTAAAAAAAATAAAAAGGTCGGATAGTTTTCTAACAGACCTCGTATGTTCATTCAGGACCTTGCATCCGTCTGTCTGTTTGCTCAGTATAAGTCCAGTCCTCTTACTGCCAGGGTCTTCAAATTCACAGGGAACATTCTTGGGGCACAGACCTTAGACAGGTTCAAAGATGGCTAACTTTGACCTATTTTAAGAGGACAAAAGGTCACATTCTGTTTCCTAATGTTATGGTCATGGCCGACAGCATGAATCATGCAAATCAACCATTTGGGGGGTTCGGGATTCTGGGAAGGACACAGTGGCAGCCAGTCAGAGAGGTACTGTGACCACTGGCTGGTCTTTCTGGCTGCTAATCGAATGTGGCGGAATCGGCTCTGCTTCCAAACCGCTGTGTTTCTGTGTAGATGTAACATGTTTCTCATATTATGTAAACACTAGCAATTAAATAAACACTTCTAAAACTGAAAACGCCATTTTTGTAACCTGATAATCACCTCTGAAGTGACGCACAAGACATTGCGCGGACATCAGTATGCACGCGCATCACATGCAGTCAAAGGTAACACGCACACCCTCCTGCAGACGCCATTAAAAGGTACATGGTTATACGGCTGAGGGTATTTTAGCATAGCATTTTAATAAATATATATGTATATATTTTACCTATCTATAATTGCACTTGTTTTGGTGTTGTCCTTTTTTTGCGTCTTTCTTTTGTGAACCTTTTTGATTTGGATGAATGCATCTGTCATTAACCCCCACGACCGTGTGGACACAGAGTCTACACTCACGCAAAATAAAAAAATATCTTTCCAGTCTTGCTCAGGTAGTAACACTGCCAGCCTGGAATGTTCCTGAGCCAATAAATAAATAAACCTTAATAACTTACAGGGGATATTTGTCTTGTAGAATATTTTGAGTTAACATTAGTTGCCTTTTTTGTGCACAATGAAGCTTTTTTTACATGGTGGAGCACAAAGAATGATTTTCTTAAGAAGACTTGAAATTTCAGCTACAGTTTGCAAGAGGGCACAGGGGAGGTTTGAGCCTGGACTTGATAGGTTTTCTTCATATGAAAATTTTTCTTTGTTCCAAGTAGTTGGACATTGACACAATTTTTGAAAGTTTTCCTCTGTACACCAGCACAATGGAGCGGAAAAGGAGCAATCAAAATGTGCTTATTGTGATGACTTTCAGCTTTAATTCAAGGGGCTTAACAAAATTATCACATTAACATTTACCATGACAACTATTTTGGCAATTGTTTTTTTTTTGTTGTTGTTGTTTTTTTTTTTTAATCTAAATTCTTTGATTTCAGCTTCTTAACCCTCTGGGACCGATGCTGTGGTATACGGCGGCTAAGACCAAGCTTTACTAAATTATAAATAACTTTTTATTGATATGAGATAGAAACTTACTCTTTTTTTTTTGCTGAAAAGTTAACTCCGCGGACGTTTGAGCCAGCCATTGGCCATCTTTGTACTCCTCATATAAGCTGTGTGATGACGTGCGCAATGTGAGTGTCCAGTTGGAATTGGTTCACTGTCACATGGTTTTCCAAAATCCAATCGTAGGGCAGATTTACCTCACGTGATAAGCCAAAGATCATTTTCAGGAGTGATATCTTACTAGTTGGCCCGTTTGAATAGCCCCTGGGTGTGCCAATGCACCCTGCGCCATTACGCACAGTGATCAGTGAAAGCAGACGGACAGCCTCTGATGACAATCTCACGTGCTTAAACAGAGTGTGTAACTATCAGGATTGCTCCACTAGTTTGCATGTGAATGTTACTGGATTACTCTGTGGCTCTCTCCCTCTGACGTAAAGCACTGTTTACCATATCAATGGAGCGAGGGGGAGGGGCCGCTCCTCAGAGTGTGAGGAGCCAAAGTGTGAATGAAAGCTGCTTCCAGAGTACGACAGAAGACTCCAAAACACAGTAGAAGTAGAAATTTGTGACGTGAACTTTGTGTAGTAGCCGACAGAAATTGCTTTGAGATGAAGACAAACAAAATGCATAGACCATTTTGTATATATTGTTCAAAATGTGCATTTGTGTTTATTGTTTGAACCTTTTTGTTGTACAGTCTTTCACACAAGACCTCAAATTACCTTTATAAAGTGTCAAAATAGTTTATTATAGTTTGCTGTGTGTTTTGAATAAATGTATGGAAAATTATTTTCTGCTTTTTCCTTATTTCTGATTTGTAAACATTTATTACTCTTATATATGCTTTTATTGTGTTTTATATTGTGAAAGTACAGGTTATCCTGAAAAGAGACATAAAACCTGATTGTGGGATGCAGGGAAAGCTGTTAACAGCAATAATAAAACATTTATGCCAGGTGAGTGAACTGTCCAAAAAATGCCCCCAGACCCCCATATTATATCAATATGTTACTTCTGAATTTCTTAGGGTTGTGGATAAAACTAAACATTTGAGGAGCTTTGAGAAACAATCACTGATACTCTGTTACCATCATTAGGAGGTACAAATGTCTAACGCAGGCTGTGGTGTGCCCTGATGCCGCTGGTGTGGGGACTGTCAGCCGCTAGTTCTCAAAGTGCTTTCCTGTCATACAATTTTCATGAGAAAATAAAGTGTCAGCAGAATAGAGGCCTGCTGTTGTGCTGACCTATCCTAGTAGCTGCTGAACAGTTACAGAGAAGTAGATTCAAGAAAGGCTACAAAAGTGTTGTACTTATGTTTTCAATGTCAGATTTCTGATTAAAATAGAGTTCTCAAAGTGCTTTCAGAAGATATTTTTCATATGGAAAAACCTACTTTTAGACATTAAAAAAAGTCATCTGCAGCTCAGTAGGGCAAAATGACCGTCTCCAGCCAGCTGACAGTTACATACGGTGAGATTCCTAAAGATGCCTGGTTTACCCAGAAAATGCATCTTTATCACTGTAATAGTATGCAAAGTTAGTTTAGACAAAGTGCTTCCAGATTGTCACCTGTGTCTTTATCTATAATCTGGTTGTCATGGTGATGGTCAGCAGACCCAAGGGGTCTGGACTTCATGTGAAATGGAGACCCTGACATCCTGATTATAAAGGACTAAATTTCAATTTATTTTCATTTATATAGTGCCTGATCACAACAAGGTTGCCTCAAGGTGCTTCACACAAGTAAGGTCTAACCTTACTAACCCCCAGAGCAACAGTGGTAAGGAAAAACTCCCTCTGTGGAAGAAACCTCAAGCAGACCAGACTCAAGGGGCCACCCTCTGCTTGGGTTATGCTACAGACACAAATTACAAAATAATTAACAAAACGAACATACAAAATGTTGTAGGTGCACAGGACGGTTTCTGGAACAAATACCACTCCCATCTCTGGATAATGCCGCACCTCAAACAGAGAGAAAAGAAAAAAGAATCAAGTATCAGAAAGACAAATACAGTGTAATTTGTCAGCATTTAAGCCCCTGTCACACTGGCGCAAACAGAGCTGCGTATTGCGGCGTTGTTTCATGTAAGTATGCCTGAAATGCGCGCGTACTCAGCCTTTTTTCCGTGTTCGTTGCATTCGTAGATTTGCTTGCAGCTGCGTGTGTTTGCTTTTTTATTTGTGTGCACAGTCGCATGTAGCCCTTGCCGCTATTTAAAACCAATTCAACTCTTTTTTTTTTTTAGTTCACTCCTGCCGGCTGTGCAGAACACATCGCTGCGCTTGGAAAACAGTGGACTGTATCATGAGGTTTTTACAGTTGCATGCAGCCATAGCTGCTATTTTTTGTCTCTGTGGCAGTGCGCTCTGTTCTCGACTGCAGTGTGTAGTGCACATCAGAAAGAGTCATTTAACATTATTTTATTTATTTAATTTTTTGTCTAGATCATTTTCATTGTGTACAGATGCTGCTGAGTCTGGCTGTGGTAAAAGCTGCCGTGAATGAAATGCTATAACTCTTTAAACTTTCAAAGCTCCAGTTGCTCCGATCAGGTCCGCTGATTTGATCAGACCTGATCAATCAGGGCGTCTGATGAGCGCACTGACATGCAGCGATGGCGCTTTTATTTTGAAGAGTCACAGGTTTGATCAGACCAGAGAGGGAGAGACCGACCTGCTGTTTCTGACTTTCTGAGTTGAGGTTTGATTCCCTGTTATAAGTACACACATCCATCAGTTGGATCAGCTGTTCTGACCACACAGAGGCACTGTGGGCTGTGTGATCCTATTCTCCAGCTGAATCATTCTCGATGCATGCACTCAGTTTTTGGATGTGTACAGGAGCGCCATGTAGCAAGACTTGCATGCAGTAACACTATGCTGCACAGACCTGCTTAAAACTGCGTATTTTCTGTGTCCAGTGTTCTACGCCAAAAAAAATTAAACATTTATTTTCTTCTGTCCTACACGTGTAACCCTCAACATACTGCTGCATAGGGAGCAAAAACTTGGCGTAGAGATGCTAAAAGTGGGCATAGAGCTGCTCAACTCGGCATACACGGTACGCCACAATACGCAGCTCTACGTTTGCGCCAGTGTGAAAGGGGCTTTAGCAACAAAAAAAACCAGAAGAAATACTAAGGTGATCGCCGGCCACTAGCTCTAAGCTTCAATAAAAGACCCAGAATTTAGATAAAGTTGAGGCCACGGCCCACTGCGTTTACTAATAAAATGAATTTAAAAGGGTAAAAAGCATAGTAACTTACTATGCCAGTATGCTAGCCATACGAAATGGAAAATTAGTGTGTCTAAAGTGCATCTTAAGTCTAGACTTGAAAGTTAGAATCTGACTTTTATTGATGCAGGGAGATCATTCGACAGAACAGGGGCATGATAAGAGAAAGCTGTATGACCCGCAGACTTTTTATTCACCCTAGGGACACTAAGTAGTCTTGCACCCTGAGAACGGAGAGCCCGGGCCAGTACGTAAGGTTTAATTAGGTCAGTTAGGTAGGGAGGTGCCAGTCCAGGAACAATTTTATAGGCTAGTAGCAGCTAAATACATCAACTGATTGTAAATTTGCTGCAGCCATTCACTTACCTTCTTGTATGTTCGAAAATGTTAAAGTAATTAAGATGTGGCACTTGAGACCTGCACGAGTGAGGAGAATGTACTGAAAGTTTGAACTTCATGTTACAGCAGAGCTTACTTAAATAGCAGCTTTGGGGAGGAAAAGTCCCTTTAAAATATAAAAATGTTATATAATATAGCACAAATGTATGTGTGTTTAGTTAATATTCTGTATCTGTACATTACATACATATTTGAATGATACCTGTGTGATAGTAACTTTTTGAGTAATTGAATGTCAAAGGTTGAGAGGTCCTGCATCTGATGACTGACTCCCCTAATGTTGGGAACAGAGAGATTTTTCAGGATTTTCTAACCTTTTATGGACCAAACAGCTGATGGATTAATGTCAACCTCAACTTTATTATTATCCCGGAATAGTTTGCACCATGTGACATGCTTATCACGGGGAAACGTGTTACATAGAATCCAAAGGAAGTCAATGTTGTTTGACCTTTTACTTTGGAGACCAAACATTCAACACAGTTAAACTATTCCATTTATTAATCCTATTTGCTCATCCAATAATTTGCATCACTTTTTACCAAAATTGGAGCAACTTTAACCTTTGACCCTTGGACAAACTGAAAATGATTTGTCACCAGTTTTGTGGTTTTTACCCCATAATGCCATAACATTCATTCACAGATTGTCCAAACTATACCTTTTTGGAATCTTTATGTTCAGACAAATAATGTGGTGTAGTTTTCAATGCAATTGGCACATCTTTACCTCCGCCAAGGAGGTTATTTTTTTGGTTGCATCCGTTTGTTCTTTGGTTTGTTAGCAGGATTACTCAAAAAATCCTCAACGGATTTCAATGAAATTTTTAGCAGGGGTGTATCTTGGCCTAACTTAGAAGTCTTTAAATTTTGGTAATGATCCGGAACATGATCTGGATCCAGTAATTTTTTTTTAAGGATTCTTCATCATTGCAGGATAGGGCCAATTTCATCATTTTTGCATCTAACTTCATGAAGACGGGTCACAAAGGCTGAACAAAAATTACGTTACGACACAACAATAATTTAGCATTTGTTTCTCCTCATTGAATAACCTTATTAGAAAAAAACATGTGTAGTTCGTGCAGTCTCTCTTTATACAACCCCTGGCAATAATTATGGAATCACCGGCCTCGGAGGATGTTCATTCAGTTGTTCAATTTTGTAGAAAAAAAGCAGATCACAGACATGACACAAAACTAAAGTCATTTCAAATGGCAACTTTCTGGCTTTAAGAAACACTATAAGAAATCAGGAAAAATAATTGTGGCAGTCAGTAACAGTTACTTTTTTAGACCAAGCAGAGGGAAAAAAATATGGACTCACTCAATTCTGAGGAATAAATTATGGAATCACCCTGTAAATTTTCATCCCCAAAACTAACACCTGCATCAAATCAGATCTGCTCATTAGTCTGCATCTAGAAAGGAGTGATCACACCTTGGAGAGCTGTTGCACCAAATGGACTTACATGAATCATGGCTCCAACACGAGAGATGTCGATTGAAACCAAGGAGAGGATTATCAAACTCTTAAAAGAGGGTAAATCATCACGCAATGTTGCAAAAGATGTTGGTTGTTCACAGTCAGCTGTGTCTAAACTCTGGACCAAATACAAACAACATGGGAAGGTTGTTAAAGGCAAACATACTGGTAGACCAAGGAAGACATCAAAGCGTCAAGACAGAAAACTTAAAGCAGTATGTCTCAAAAATCGAAAATGCACAACAAAACAAATGAGGAACGAATGGGAGGAAACTGGAGTCAACGTCTGTGACCGAACTGTAAGAAACTGCCTAAAGGAAATGGGATTTACATACAGAAAAGCTAAACGAAAGCCATCATTAACACCTAAACTGAAAAAAACAAGGTTACAATGGGCTAAGGAAAAGCAATCATGGACTGTGGATGACTGGATGAAAGTCATCTTGAATTTGCGTCGGCTGAACCACAAAAAAGATTTTAAAAACAGCGGTAGAACGATTCTCCCATCACCCTGCTGGGAGAAGCTTTTTTTCAGCTAATTTTCAGAGTGACGCCGACCGAGGGAGGACTGATGACTTGGTGGGAATATCAATGTCGCGGGTCGACCCGCACGGAGAAGCCGGCCTTCAGGCATCATTCATGGGCAGACCGAGGCATGCAGCCGGGGTGATGGAGCAGACCCACTCAGTCCGAAATCTCCCACTTTATGGATATAGGCGAAGTACCAGTTTGCCCAACAGAGTTTACTTCTGCAGCTTTGAGGTGAGAATAATGTAAAAATAAAACGTGACGTTTGCTGAACTGCTGTAAAGGTTTAATGATCGGCTAACATTAGCATAGCCTTTTAGCACAGTTGATCTGAGTGAACGCTTTAATTTCTAAATGGTTCGGTCTTTTTTATTTTTACCAAATAAAGCTACAGCTTTTTTCAGACACCACAAAAGCTCAACTTTAAATAACTTATTTTTTCGGGCATTTTTTCTGTCGTTTTTTTCTCGTTTTTTCCCTTTTTTATATATAAACTGTTTAGTGTTTCTTTATATTTAAAAAATATTTTTATTTGTCCCAATCAGGAACATTTGCTGTGCAGACCAAACTTCCATTGATGAGCTGAACACCATGAAGTCCAGTCGAAGGAAAACATCTCTGCTTTTCAGCAATACCACCAGAGTTCAAAACTGCAGAAGAGACCTTCATCTGGTCCCGAGAATTCAGCAGAACATCACCTGCTTCTAAATAAAAGGCTCTTTGAACAGCAACTATTTCATTATTTTTTAAAAAGCTGTTTCATTTTATATTTTAACAATAAATGAACGGATCATTAAAAATGTTCACAAATCAAAGTCAAAAGACATTTGCACAGGTAGAAGCTCTCCATTTATTTTGCTCAAATACATATTTTAGAAATGACTCTGTCCTGATAACAACATTAAAGGCAATTACATATTTTGATGAAATTACAAGTTTAAATGACTATATAAAAAAAAATTCATCATGAGGTTTATGTCACAGAAATCCTACTTTACAATCACACTGCAGTCATTGTTAAATTATTTCCTGTTGCATTTATAATAAACATTTGTATTTATTTAGTGTCTTTTTCTGGTTGAAATGAGATATAAATAATCTACCAGACTTTAAAAAATGTACAAGTTTCCATGTTATTTTATTTGTCTAAAAATAAATGTCCAAGGTTCCTTATGTTAAACAAGAAATTATCTAATCTGAAGTAACAGGTGGTTTTAGTTTACAGATGAAAGGTTTCTAAAGAACCATTTATTGATTTATTTAGCTGTTTTAATTACCAGTGTTGTAAACTTTTTTTAACAGTAATCAGAAATTTTGAGGTAACAAACAACAAAAAAACATTTCCAATGATTTTTCTTCAGAAAACTGCTCTATAAATGAGCGGTCCTGTCACACATTAATGTTTTGTACAGATCAGTGGTTTCCACCGATCTATTTTGTAGAGATCAGTGGTTTCCATCGATCCATTTTGTAGAGATCAGTGATTTCTGAAGAGAGCTGGCTCAAAGATGGTTCAGCTGCTTTCGAAGTCGAATGCTCTGAGAAGAGCACACAAAGACAAAGTCGCTGAAGTGAAAGCCCTTGAGTCTGAGATTAGCGCAAAAGGAGAGGAGCTGAGATATATGGTTGTATAGCGCTTTTTGAGAATTTAACTTTTTTCCGGTTGGTCAGTGTTGTTTATCGTATTGTATATGTTGTGTATTATCACTCAATCTTGTTTTCTGCTTTTGGTGTACTTAGACATGTTTGAAACCAATACAGAATGACATGGTTTTGAGAATCAAATGTGATCGTCCTTTTTTTTGGGGGGGGGGGGGGGGGGGGGGGGTCTTGAGGTTGGTTTAAAATTTTTCTCATAATGGTCTAAAAAGGTCTAACAGCAGGGCTGAGCAAACCATGACCGGCCTCATGACGACAGCTGACACACACATAACACACAACACACATAAGCCGGCCCGGTACATGAACACATATAAAAAGCACACACAAGGTAAAACTTGGGAAAGAAAAACCTTCATTGCTGCTGCATTGAATCATGCAGCAGCAATGCAGGAAAAAACCCATCAGCACAATGAACAATGATCACACACAACAACAGGACAAGAGACGACGACTGAGATTTGTAAGAGTCCAGTTATCAGACAGAACACCCGGAGGCCGCCTTTAGGCGCCATCAACGGCCTTGTTCGTCCATTCTGGAGGGAGGAGGGGCCCAGCCCTGAACAGTCCACTGTCCACAGTCAACGTCAGAGCTGGAGAAGCTGAGGGCGGGGGGAGACCAGGGGAGTGAGGCATGAGCGTTGTTCTTCTCCAGGAGGTTTTTATCACAGCGGCCTTGAAGTGCAGCTGTGTTTTGGGAAGCCGAATGAAAATCCAGATTAGCAGACACCTGGAACATTCCACAGTCTGAGACAGAGTGGCTTTCAATACATCTGAATTAGGAGAGGAGATGTGGTCATCACTGACGATCAATGCGGTTTTCCAGTGCAGCCATTCTTCCGGAGATGGTATCCAACGCACGGTTAACACCCACCGACTGAGCTGACACTGCCCTTCCAATCGAATCAATCATGTGGGGCAGCCTAGACGGGCCAATTATTGCCGCTTCTACTTTCTTAATTTTCCGGTAAACCAGTGCTGTGCCCGCTCCACACAGCAGGAACCCAGTCACCACCATGCCAAATATATACACATCTTCGACGTCCTCCACAGACAGCATTTCCTCCAACTGTCCATCACGTAACCCATCACATGTGTCCCGGCAGGACAGGTCGGGTCCTCCGCTCCCGAGTGTCTTGTAGAAAAAATAGTGTCAATTGCATTCAGAGACCACTTTAACAGATCCATTTTTGCTATTTCCAGAATAACCAGAGTTTGATCCTCGGCGGGTGTGTCGTCGAGTGGGGAAAAACGGTTAGAAATGTGAACAGGTTGGCGGTGTACACGGGGCTTCTGTTTAGAACTACGCTTCCTCCTCACAGTCACCCAGTCGGCCTGCTTTCCCGGCTGCTCGGAATCTGCCAGAGGGAAACTAACGGTGGCTAAGCTACCTTGGTCCGCACCGACTACAGGGGCCTGGCTAGCTGTAGAATTTTCCATGGTGCGGAGCCGAGTCTCCAATTCGCCCAGCCTGGCCTCCAAAGCTACGAATAAGCTACACTTATTACAAGTACCATTACTGCTAAAGGAGGCCGAGGAATAACTAAACATTTCACACCCAGAGCAGAAAAGTGCGGGAGAGACAGGAGAAGCCGCCATGCTAAACCGGCTAAGAGCTAGTAGCTGCGCTAAGCTAGCGGATTCCTAAAGACACACAAAGTGAATAATGTGTAAATAATTTAGAGGTGATTCAGCAGAGGGAGTGCTTTAGTTAAGGCACGTGAAGATTACACTGTGAAGCAAATCGTTATCTAGGTAACTAGATCAATCTAACTGCGCAGATTAAACAGCTAACAGATACAGCAAAACACCGCTGTGCTCCGGAACAGGAAGTGATACAAAACCACAGTGAGAGCCAACGAAAGTTGGAGCCAGATTGATGAAGAGTACTGTTTGTCACTCATTAAGTCCATGCCTCAGAGACTGCAAGCTGTTATAAAAGCCAGAGTGCAACAAAATACTAGTGATGTGTTGGAGCGTTCTTTTTTCATGATTCCATCATTTTTTCCTCAGAATTGAGTGATTCCATATTTTTTTCCCTCTGCTTGGTCTAAAAAAGTAACCGTTACTGACTGCCACAGTTATTTTTCCTGATTTCTTAGTGTTTCTTAAAGCCAGAAAGTTGCCATTTGAAATGACTTTAGTTTTGTGTCATGTCTATGATCTGCTTTTTTCTACAAAATTAAACAACTGAATGAACATCCTCCGAGGCCGGTGATTCCATAATTTTTGCCAGGGGTTGTAAAAGCAGTGCTTCTTTGTAGCTTCTGTTGATTTTTGTCAAACCTTTCGATTTGATTGATTGGCTGCTTTGTGGCATATACTGAAAATTTGCAAGAACCGCAATGAGTTGCTGGAAATCAAAGCCGGCCAATACAGGGTCACTGTGAGTGCTGTGCAGATTGGCAGAAGGGTCTCTGACTTTTTCATGGATAATTCTATTTTTCATCGTGGACGTGATTTGTCTCCTACTCAGGAAAGTGCTTGTATTGACTCTGTTGGAAAAGGTCAGAGTCCAACAACTTGGGTGCCTTTCTTGGTGAGGTCAGGGTCACTGTACTTGAGTGTGAGGACAATGATGTGATCTTTGTGTAATTAGTACATGCCCTGATGGCAGAATTTGAGAAGCTGAGGGAGGAGTTAGTGTTTGGGTTTTGATTGTTCTGGATCAAACTAAGATCCATACTGGGCTTTCAATGAACCCTCCTCTTTGGCACAGCCATCAGAAAGGGTGAAAATGTCAAATCTGTTGACTGACATTTGCAGCATTATCTCGGCAGTGACAATGATGTCTGTCAGACCTTGACCTTTAAGATCGAGATACGTCTGGGAAAAGCTCATGGAGTCATGAGGTCACTTAACAGAAATGTTTAGTGATGCTGATACATTTTCAGGAGAATGAAGGACCAAATCTTTAGGATCCTACTGCTTCCTGAGTTACGATATCATAGTGATAACTGATTGTTTGATTCCATAATTTATTCCTCAGAATTGAGTGAGTCCATATTTTTTTCCCTCTGCTTGGTCTAAAAAAGTAACCGTTACTGACTGCCACAATTATTTTTCCTGATTTCTTATAGTGTTTCTTAAAGCCAGAAAGTTGCCATTTGAAATGACTTTACTTTTGTGTCATGTCTGTGATCTGCTTTTTTTCTACAAAATTAAACAACTGAATGAACATCCTCCGAGGCCGGTGATTCCATAATTATTGCCAGGGGTTGTAGTAGCATTTGAAGATCTTAGGGTTTAACCTTCTGGGGCCGACACTGTCGTATACGAGGGCTGAGACCAAGCTTTACTAAATTATAAATAACTTTTTAATGATATGAGATAGAAACTTACTTTTTTTTTTTTTTGCTGAAAAGTTAACTCCGCGGACTTTCAAGCCACCATCCACCATCTTTGTATTCCTCATAGAAGCTGTGTGATGACGTGAGCAATGTGGGTGTCCAGAGTTGGTTCACCGTCGCATGGTTTTCCAAAATCCAATCGTAGGGCAGATTCACCTCACGTGACACACCAAAGATTGTTTTTAGGAGTGATGTGTTTCTAGTTTATTATAGCTTGCTATTTGTTTTCAATAAATGTGTGTGGAAAATTATTTTCCGCTTTACTTTTTCCTTTATTTCTGATTGTAAACCTTTATTACACTTATAAAACACAACTATAGCATATATATTTTGAAATTACAGGTTGTCCTGAAAAAAAAAAGAGACGTAAAACTTGATTGTGGGATGCAGGGAGAGCTGTTGAGCAATAATAAAACATTTATGCCTGTCCAAAAAATGCCCCTGGACCCCAGAGGGTTAACCACTGAATCTGAAACAGACGGTAGATGCGTAAAACGACGTGGAATAAGTCTCTTTGCCAAAGGGTATTCCATGTGACGTCAGTGGCCCTATGACCTTGGCGGAGGTTTGCGCTTTCTGAGTGCTTCTAGTTTAATTTTAACCCCTGTGTAATTCTTCATTGACCTCTGCCTATTGAAAATTCAAGAGGCCAGTCTATTTTTTCACAAGAGTTAATGTCTAAGGAGTATATGTGCTTGTTTCCAGAAATGAATGATCTTTAGTTCTCTGCTCCACTAGCGCGCGTGTGTATGTATATATATGTATATATATCTATGTATATATGTGTGTGTGTGTATGTGTATGTGTATATATATGTATATATATCTATGTATATATGTGTGTGTGTGTATATATATGTATGTGGTATGAATCTGCTGTAGATTCTAGTAGCTTATTGTAATGTACACAGACGAGTAAGAAATAAAATGATGTCTAAATGATAAGTCAACAGTCCCTTGCGTATAGTATATTGTAAGTAATGTTTTAAGTACTGTTATTTTGCTGACTCTGCAGTTAAGCTCTGAATGTCCTGTATGTTTTTCCAGCCACTTTAGGAGCCATCTTTGGGATGACGACGTGTCTCGTTGCTGAAGCGCGTGAAGCCCCCGATGAGCCACTCAACTACTTCATTGGGGGCTGTGCGTCTGGGGTCTTTCTGGGAGCCCGAAGTACGTATGAGCTCACTGCAAACACTGTGCTGAATATGGGGAAGACCTTTCAAATATTGCTAACCTACACAAATAACACAATAAAATGCCAGTCACTGCAATCTTGTAAATATGAGATGGGGGGTCTTTTTTTATTTTTTAATACAGTGGATGCAATACGCTTCTGTAGAAAATTGTTTTGTTAAAAAAAAAAAAAGTACCAGGTTTGGCCTGATGAAGATGTGATGTTAGTGTTTTGAATGGCTGTTCAACTGCAGAGAAAAAATTGACCCGAGGTCAGATTTACTCACCCACCCTTGATTTATTTTACATATGTGCACATTGCAGTGGATTTTATTATTGTTGTTGTTATTGAATAGTTCTATTACTCTGAACACTGTGATTTCTGAGAACTGCCAGTATCTATATATGATTGATGTTAATATGTAATATTAAAATGTGTAAAAAAGCAGCTAGCAGCCTGTTAGCATTTGGTGGCCTTGATGGCTGTTTTGACTCAAAGTGACCATGGCCCTAATTATTCATAACTTTGTCTTAAAAATGGTTTAAACCAATGAGTTTCATAAAAATCTCCCTCAAATGTCATCAACAGGGAAACTAGCTCCAGAGACCAAAACAGATTTTCGTACCAGGCTGGAAACATGTTGGACATTTTAACATGGGTCTTCATGGGGATTAACTTACTGTTGAGGTTCATTCCAAGACTGAAGGTTCATGTAAACACCAGTGAAGTCGTGACCTAACGTGTAGTTCTGCAAGAACCTTTACGACTGTCATGTTCATGTGCAAGAAAGTTTGCACTTAACTGTTTGTTTTAATTCACCCCTAAAAAAGCCACAGGCATCAACTCTCCGCTCTGTGCATAACCCGTTTTACAACCAGTCACAAAATGTAGGATGTTTTGTCCCTGAAGTCCAAAGCACTGCCCACACTAATGACATTATTAGTCGTGTAAATAGTCTTTATTTTAAACTGCATCTGTGGTGATGGAGATGAGCAGCTGCAGGTCATCTGGAGGCTGGATTTCATGTGCACCTGTACTGTGCAAAAGTTTTAGGCATCCCAGAGTGATAAAGCGGTAGCGTTTCATGCCCCCATTGCCCTCTTTTTATTGGTATATCAAAACAAAATCACTTCTAACAAAACTGAATATGTGAGCTGTATCTTTTTAATTTATTAATAATTTCTTTATAAGTGTACAGGTCAGTAGAATTCCTCACAAACACAGCTGCAAATGGTCAATGCAACATGCATGTAAGGACTCATACTTTAAGTTACATTTTTCTTAAGGGCCCTGTCCCACTGGAAACAGGATTAATTGCGCATGAATTGAGTATACAAATTGTGGGCGTTCGTTGTCGTCCGCAACAAAAATGGCCAAAAATGACAAATGTCCCTGTATGAATTACGGATATATTAATAATATATAGCGAATATATGATGAACAATCACGGTTATATAATGCATGTAGTGAGGAAACTGATCCGACACATTGAGATTATCATGGCAGTATTACGGGTGTATTATGAATGCATCGCGCACGTGTTGCGCATGCACGGCATCTGCATTGCGGTCATAAAATAAGTGCACTCGCTCCTTTCGGCATCACTGTTCACACCAACAATACAGCCTCTGGAGCATTTGCTGGACTTGGACAAGTTGATCACAGAGTTTGTTCATGTTGTCATGCGAGGGTTAACTGTTCATGAGTTTGGGGAGCAGGAGGGGGGAAGCCGCTCCGGTGAAACGGTGTTTTTTTTGTTTTTGTTTTTGAGAGTGTCACAGAAAACAGACTTCAGCGTGAGTTGTGGCTAAACAGCAACTCTTCCTTTTGTTGGTGTTAAATAAAAGTCCTGGATTGCAGCAGCTACGTCTTTGTGGATTTGCACAGCCGGACTGGCACTGACTGGCAGGTATGTCGCTTTCTGCCACATATAGTACTTTGGGTTTACGTGACGTGTTTGTTATTCATTCACAGATTGCCCGCAAATCAGCTGCAAAGCAGATGTAATAAAAACGCTTTATTCATGGACAATTTGTATGCCTTCGCTACAACATATTTTAGTTTGTGATGTGGACGTGTTAGGCACAATATATATTTGTTTTACACACTGTCCCAGTCCGCTGCCAAGCCGCAAATCCCCGTCAGTTGTGGATATCAGTGGTTAACGGCAGATATACAGCACATAGAGTGAGTATGTATTGTGTATGAATTGAGTATATATGGAGTATGTAAGGCGGATGTCATCTGCATTCAGATTTTTGAGCTACTCAAAAATCCTGGCTGCGGACATGCGTGCCTCTGCAGATGATCATGGACGTGTTCGGATGATGGCCGACTCATACAGGCATGTTACAACGATATTGCAGATGTTTGGTGAATATGGGCCAATTTTGTGCGCAATCCATACGCGAATCCTCCTAAACGCCAGTGGGACAGGGCCCTAAAATAATTTTTGTGGCCCTGGGACTAGTATTCTGGTGCAACTTGTATACCTAAAAAAAAAAAAAAAAAAACACACGTAAAAAGAACCCAATTTTCATATCGTCATCAAAGTTGAAATTCATCACATTTCATTTATTTGAGTATTTATCACTCGCTCATCTTCAACCGCTTACTCCAATTAAGGGTAATGGGGGGCTGGAGCCTGTCCCAGCCATCACAGGGCGTGAGGTGGGTTCACCCTGGACAGGACGCCAGTCTGTCTCAGGGTCACATACAGACAAACAAACACATTCACACCTATGGACAGTTTAAAGTGTGCAGTCCACCTAAGCTGCATGTGTTTGGCACCCGGGGGGAACCCACACAAACATGGGGAAAATATACAAACTCCACACAGAAAGGACAAGGTGGGTCATTTCATATGAAATCATCCAAAATTGTTTTGTTGGTCTCAAATGAAAGGTCTTCATTGGAACTTCAAATTAAACCTGGTACCAACATCTAACAAAGAGGCCTGATGGGAAAACAAGTGCCCTCTTTATTGGTAATCTTCAGTTTTCAGCTTAATCAAAATGTACATGAAAATGTGCATAAATGTAGAGGAAATATATAACAGTCTATACTATAGCCATTCTGAAAGCCTTCAAAATGTTTAGATATAAGTTGAAAAGAAATAAGTCAGTGAAATAACTTTGTTTTTGCCTTTGGTGTCCCCTTTAACCTGTAAGTTACTACTGGTGGCCCTTCATTAGTGTAGAGCCAACTCTAAGTTACCAAACCACTGTTCAATTTTTTCTTTCTCCAGGGAGGAGGGTATAACTCTTTCCAATGCCAGTGGTTGCTGGAGCATCAATTATCACCATGTGATTAAGTGGTACCCAGCAGAGGTCTTGCCTAGTAGGCCAATGAAAATTAAACGCTGGGTCGCTTGGATGCATAAAAGATACTTTCACATCTTCATTTTCAAACGATATTTCCTTAATGTTGGCAAGCCACCATTTCCCATCATATAGACATGCCACATATTGGCCAGGAGTGCAGTCAGTGACAAGCAATTTCCTCTCCTCATATACCGGGGCACCAGATTCAAACCCTAAGTCTGTTGTACCTGAAGCCCTTTTGATGAGGGTGGTTTTCTGTTCCATAACAGTAAAACAATGATTATTGATTGATATGACTCTTCCCATGGGAGGTTGCAAAGAAATTCCACTCTGCGTCCATTCTGAAGTCATCCTTGTGATGGAGTAGGTTTGCAAAATGTTTTAAATTTTTGTAATGGGAACCAGCCCCGTCGCTGAAATAGTATATTTTTTTTCAGTCTTGACAACCTTTGACAGGAAATGATGTACTGCAACTGTGTCGTGTTTGAGATGATCACTGATCACACATAGGCTGAGGCATTGCAAAGAATTGTTCTCTTTATAGTACACTGTGAAGGGACGCAGGGTAGTGTGGGAGTTGTCCCAATGGTATCCCTGGGCTGCATCTTGGACTATAAAGGAATAATTCTCCGCAAAATCCAGCAAATTTATACATTCACCTGGGACAAGGTCTGACTTCAGTTTCTCTAGGTAAGCTGCCTGATTCTTAGCAATGAAGAGATGAGTAGTTAATTTATCTGACATTTCAACCAGCTGGTCTGTGCAGGCTTGCAAAGGAAGCACATGCTCCACTATTTGTTCCACTATCTGTTGACTGCCACTGTTTAAAACGCACTTCATCAATAGCAGAATCAGACAGCTGCTCTTCGAGAAAGGTCTGAAGACCCTCTTTTCCAGGACACTGGTCACATCTGTGGAGCATGCATGACATGGATTCAATAGAGCACACAATCTTTTCCAAAAGTGAATGGTAAGAAAAGGTTCTGGCATGCTTGCAAGCATCAACTTTACGTTTTGATGAATGGTGCATACGCACACAGAATGAGACCCCCTTGCACCAACAGTTATGCATTGTTTTGGCCTCAAGTCAGAAAATTTAGACAGTCCTGTCACATTTTCTGGGTAGAGTTCTTTGAATTTTATATGGAGTTAATTTAAGTTCATCAACAGCAGTCTCATCTGCTTGCGTCTCTTTTCACCATTGGAATCTACCAGAGTCCTTTGCTTCAGAGAACATTCTGGAATGCTAATCACACTGATAAAACTCCTTCACCTTTTGCACAGTTTCTGCAGAAATGACACAACTGCCCCACTTTTTAGATAGTTCAGGCAAGATTCCTTGCTCTTTCCGTATTTTCTGGGCATTCCTAGCAACATAATCAGTTACATTGAACCTATCAATAATCATCTGCCTTGTCCAGGAGGTGGGTGCACAAGTTAAGAGCTGAATTTTAACTTTTGTGGAGGCTCCTGAAACTTTTTCCTTCAACTCATCCAACAGAATGTCATAGTCTGCACATTTGCAAGCTTCTCTATGATCATCGGAGGAACCCGACTCAAGGGGAGTGTCAAGGGTTTTAGCAGTCTTTTCCCTCACAGCACTTTCTGCCTGCTTGATTTTCCTCCTTCCATATCCTACAGTTCGTTTAATGGGAGACACTCCAAACAGTTGAATGCTCGAGTTCAAATCATCTTGGTCATTGTACAGGTCATCATGATCTTCAGTTGTAGAGTAAGTGTCGAAACAAGCATCTTGGTAATCTAATTCCTCACTGCTCATTTGTTTAAAGCATCGGGCACAAAGCTTTACTCCTTGTTCGTATTGTTCCCGAACAACACTGGATAGCCTGACAGCTTCTTCAGCAGAGTTCTTTAAGGGTGGTCGTGCATGCTTTCTTGTGACACTTAAAAGGATCTACACATGTATTCTTGTGGAATATGAAAGAGAACTTTCTTAGAAAAACTTGCTCATGATGAAAGCAAACAGTGGCATCTTTACTCTCAGTTTCTGGTATTGCTGCTCTTTTCATCAGGAGGATTTTCTCATCTGCAGGGAAATCTTCCAGCCTTTTCAAACTGGGCCTCCTGAAAATGAAATTGGGCTGCTTACAATCTTGCTCAACTCATGTTTAACATAATTTAAGTGCAGTGCAACATGCAAAATTAAAGGGATGGCATCACCCCCCCCCCCCCCCCCCCAAAAAAAAATCATCAAATGTAAATGAAACGTCATCTGTTATATCCACTGGCAAATTCCACATAGTGCCCCTCGGTCTCTGATTCTGTTGTAGTTCAATTTCTTAGTAAAATGCTTACAAGCAAATACATCCAGCATGTATACACATACATTGCTACATTATAAACAATGTCTGTATCACTTAATAAACAAAGCACAGTAACTAACGTGTAGCTAGCTGTACATAAGCTATGCCCATGCATGGACTAACTTGTTCATGCAAAGGTGGTTATTAATCATATGAATGGAATTTTTCCTTAATGTTGACTTCAGACTCACCTTGTTTCTGTGTAGGCTCTCAGTTGTCAAGGTGGTTTCCATAGTAGAGAAGCTTGAATCTTCGACTGGACTGGGTTGCTTGACGTGAGGACGTTTCGCTTCAAATCACAGAAGCTTCCTCAGCTAAAATTCTTGCTCTGGTAGTCTGACTTCTGTCTTGACTCTTGTAGAGAAGAATAAACCAGAAGCCAACAAAAGCTGGAGTTTTTTAACCTAACCAGACCCCACCTACCAAGAGGTTGACTGCTATAGGCTAGTGACTAAACAATAGCTCTAATTAGCACCTATTGTGCTCTAGTTAGCACTCTCCTAATGAGCACTCTCCTAATTTGCTTGTGATCATTCTTAAAAACACCAATAGTACAGGGTTGAAGAGCAGATGATGATGAAGTGGCAACCATTGTCTTAAGAAACGTGCTAATTAGGCAGTGGTGCCACCTGTGGCATTTCTGTGAACTGTGCTCCAAGACAGAGAGAGTACAGAGGCAAATGTTGGGGCACTGGCTCCTGAATTTCATGATTTCTGTCATGCCTGTGCTTGAATGGTTTTCCTTTCAGAAAGGGTTAAAGGGGTTAAAAAGGCTAAGAATGGAAAATTCACAGCTGTTTAACTCTCAAATATCACTTCAGCTAATACCATTAACATTTGGAAACTTTCAGAAGGCTGTCCATGGGTGCTTTCAAGAAATATTGTATACTTCCTGTAAATTAATGCATATTTTCATGTACATTTCGATTAAGCTGAAAACTGAAAATTACCAAAAAAGAGGGCCTGTTTCTGTGAAGGCTCTCAGTTGTCCAGATCGTTTCCATAGTTGAAGCTTGAATCTTTGACTGGACTGGGTTGCTTGACGCAAGGACGTTTTGCTTCAAATCGCGGAAGCTTCCTCAGCTAAAATTCTTGCTCTGGTAGTCTGACTTCTGTCTTGACTCTTGTAGAGAAGAAAGAGGGCCCTTGTTTTCCCATCAGGCCTCTTCGTTATATGTTGGTACCCAGCTTAATTTGAAGTTCTAATCAAGGCCTTTCATTTGAGATCAACAAAACAAAAATCCAAAAATGCCCACATGCCCAAAAGGGAGCGCCAAAGGAACATACTTGGTAAAAATAGCCGGACAAGGGTTTAATTTTGGGCAAAATCTGAGGACATTGTGGTGTTGTTGTTCTTTGCATCCCAAGGAAGCCTAACATTAGTACTACCAACATGCCAAACAGCATTTTTTACATGACAAGGCAAATATGGTTAAATGCACATCAAAGTCAGCACACTTTCAGAACATTTTTTTTTTTTCAAATTCCATTTTTTGGTAATTAATGGCGTGGCCCCCAGGGGATTCATTTCTTCAACTGTACATTTTACATAAACTTTAAGACAGACTAAACAAATTCTGGAAATATAAAGTTAATATCTTTTTCTAGTTTTTGATTTATGGCCAAGTAAACATGGTCACAAACGGAACACAGAGGGTTAACACGGACACGCCCCCTTTTTAAAACCTCCATAGAATCTAAACAAAACAAGATATTGAGCTGCCGCCAAGATCATTATTCTTCTCTCAACACTGGCTACAAAATATATCAAAACCAGGCAATTCTAAAACCATAAAACTGGGACCTTTGGTGATTTCATATGGAATGACCCAGGTGGAAATCGAACCCCTGACCTTCTTGCTGTGAGGCAACAGTGCTAACCACTAAGCCACTGTGCTGCCCTGAAAATTTTATCAGGTTTTAATCATTTTTAATGTGATGCATTAAATGTGTCTAAAAGCTTTGCACAGTACTGTATATCTGAGGGAGTGAGTCTGTGGAAAAAATACTGTTTCTAACAAAATGTCCCTGTTTGTCCGGTGCTAAATCTTCTTGCCATAAGGTAGGTGTGTGTGTGTGTGTGTGTGTGTGTGTGTGTGTGTGTGTGTTAGTGGACATCAGGAGGTTGTGTTGTTAATTGAAGTGTTGTTGTCTGTCCAGCCCACAGCATTGTCACAGGCGCGTCCATGTGTCTGTGTCTGGGAACTGTGGGCTTCTTCACAAAGGTGGCAAAGGTGGAGGGATGGAAGATATTTGGACCTCCCGAAGTCTGAGAACCACAGAGATTGAAGTCTGTTCTAACTAAAGAGTGTATGTATTCATATCATTGTGAACATTTCATAATAAACCAAAAGTCATTTAATTTCTCTGATTTTGTGTGGATCTTTGAAAACTGTGTGTCACGATGATGTCACAGGGGCATAGCTGGTTGCAAGAAATGGGTTGGGCACCCCAGGAAAAGTTTTTATAAGTACAGTTGTCTGGGGACTGAGATGGCCATTCCAGAACGTTGTACTTGTTCCTCTGCATGAATGCCTTAGTAGATTTTGAGCAGTGTTTAGGCGCATTGTCTTGTTGAAAGATCCAGCCCCGGCGCAACTTCAGCTTTGTCACTGTTTCATGAACATTGTTCTCAAGAATCTCCTGATATTGACTGGAATCCATGTGACCCTCAACTTTAACAAGATTCTCAGTACCTGCACTGGCCACACAGCCCCACAGCATGATGGAACCACCTCCAAATTTTACTGTAGGTAGCAAGTGTTTTTCTTGGAATGCTGTTCTTTTTCAGCCATGCATACCACCCCTTGTTATGTCCAAATAACTCAATTTTAGTTTCATCAGTCCAGAGGACCTTATTCCAAAATGAAGCTGGCTTGTCCAAATGTGCTTTAGCATACCTCAAGCGACTCCGTTTGTGGTGTGTACGCAGAACAGGCTTCCTCTGCATTACAGCATCTCTGCACAAAGTGCGCTGTATAGTTGAACGATGCACAGAGACACTATCTGCAGAAAGATCATGTTGTAGGTCTTTGGAGCAGGTCTGTGGGTTGGCTGACTGTTCTCACTAGGCATGGGCTGGTATGATAACCGTGGGCAGAAATACTGTGGTTTTACGCTATTATATATAGCTTTAAAATGTGCTTTAACAACATTATGGCTATTTGCATATGAAGCATGTGTGATTCAGGTGCACTATATCGACATGTCTACCGCTGTGAGCACTATACCACTGATAAATTTAGAGAAAATACCAAATGATCGTATCTCTTTTAGACATGTAGCATCTGCCCCGTAGGAAACATGACTTACTTGCTTAGGGAGAAACGTGGCTCGAATAACGTCCGGAACTCCAGATGCTCGATACTTGGCCCAGCTTCACCAACAAAGTGCTTGGAATAGATGTATTTGACTTTCTTGACATGTTTGTGGGAGAAATTTGTTCGACCACAGGCACGACTCGAGTCCACCGCTTGTACTTCTCAGTGGTTTCAAAGATGGGATAAAGTTTACTCCTCCATGTAATCGACACAGGTCATAGCTAACGGTGCTTTGTTGCCACCATTTTTGGGTTGAAGGGCTATTCTGTGGAAAATAAAATGAAAAAGCCGACTTGGTCCTTTCAGACAGAGGGAAAAGTTTAGTGCAGGCTTCGCCTCCTTCAGCTATGATGCAGAGCTAGCTAACGTTAGCTGCCTGTTTGTAAACACAGAGAGGTGCGCGCCGGGTGAAAGGGTGGCAGCAGCCGCCTCTGCTCTGCCTGTCAAGAATTCTCATAACCCGCTCATACCGTAGGGGCGGTATAATGGAAAGTTTTAGTGGTTTTGATACCGTGGCTTTTTCATATCACGGTATGCCGTGAAACAGGTTATCGGCTCATGTCTAGTTCTCACCATCCTTTGCTTCCGCTTATCTGAGATTTTTCTAGGCCTGCCATTTCGGGCCTTAACTAGCACTGTGCCTGTGGTCTTCCATTTTCTCACTATGTTCCTCACAGTGGAAACTGACAGCTGAAATCTCTGAGATAGCTTTTTGGATCCTTCCCCTAAACTAGTGATGGGTCCAGCAACACCGATGCGTCAGTGCAGGCGTCGAGCTCATAGAGCGAAACCCTGTGTCGGTGCACGTATCTCTTTAAGAAAGTCACGTGACAGATACAGGAACGGTTTCGAACTGACACTGACGCGCCAAACTGTGTTTTATAAGGAAGTGTATCTGTCAATGGGATGCATCTGCCAAAAGAATCTCTGATCTGTTGCGGTTCATCGTCACATTCATCAAGGGCTATGGAGCAGCCTCAAGCCAAAAGAAAGGCTTCTGCCGTGTGGGACCATTTTGATCTCATATCGGAAAATAAGGTATTTGTTTTAATTTCCTTGTTGTTTCATCCTGTTTCTCTGAGTTTCCCCTTGATCTATCTGAATTCAAAATAAGTTCAAAATGTCTTAGTTTACTGTTCATATTTTGTTCTGCAGGTTAAATGTCACATTTGTTTGACAGAACATTCCTATTAAAAAAAAAAAGCCACCTCCCCAATGCTGAGGCATTATAGGGCCAGGCATGAGAATGACATCCCAGGTACACCCAGGATAGACTCAGGTATACAGCCATTCTACAACTTACTTGCAGTTGCTTTACTTTATTGATGATTAATAATTCCTATTCATTTATTCTTTACGTCATTCTTAACCATCAAGCTTCCAGGAAGCAGATGCTGGATGAGGCTTTGCTGAATTTCATCCTGAAGGACTGCCAGTCCCTCAGCGCTGTGGAGAGTGAAGGGTTCAGGGAACTGATTCAGGTCCTTCAGTCCGCATGTGTTCTGCCAACCAGAAAGGTTTGTGTGGTAATTATTTAAAGTAGTAGTTGATATATCCAAGTTTTTTAATATTAAATGTAAATATATTGATTTGCTTTTGGTTTGACTTGGTGTAATTTGCAGACCATCAAACAAATGGTGAAAATGGACGTACAGCAAGCTGTGGCAGTGAGTATAACAGCTGACGTGGACATCTGTGAACATGGAGGCTTACCTGTCACTACATTAATGAGAATTTGCAGTTGTGTACATCTGTGTTGGGAGTGCAACACTTTCCACAAAGTCACACTGCTGACAATTTGGCCCAAGTCAAAAGGACCATGATGGAAGAATGGGCTATAACCAATAAAGTAAAGTGTATTATGACCGACGCAGCACCAAACATGATTGCATCCACTTGACACCTCCAAATTCGGCACTCAATTTGCATTGCACATAGTCTCAAATTATTAGTTAGAAAATCATGTGATCAGATCCCCACACTTGCATCCATCAGACACAAAGCTCAGCACATTGTCACATACAGTAGTGTTCAGAATAATAGATTGAATTGAGCTTTATTGTCATTGCATAAAATACAACGAAATTCCGTGTGGTACCTCTTAACAAAAGAACACAACATGACAACAAAAGACAACAGAGGAAAACATACAACAGCATACAATAACATATTACAACAGAAGACAACATACAGCACTTTAGTATAATAAAATAGGAAAATAAAAATACAAAATAATAATAGCAACATACAAGTGGTGCAAAATGGCAGAGAGAAAGTAGTGCAAGAGAAGGAATTAGTGCAAGGTATAAATGAATGTTATTGAATTGAATTAAATTGAATTGAGCTTTTATTGTCCTTATATATGATGCAACAAAATTCCAAGTAGTACCTCTAACAAAGGAAGACAACATATGACAGTATTTATTTTTAAGTTTTATGTAATGCAAAAGGAGTAATGGATGATACTGCTCTGGGAAAGAAACTGTTCCTCAGCCTCCTAGTCCGAGATTTTATTGTTCGGTATCTGCGTCCAGAAGGAAGAGGAACAAAAAGATCATGTCCTGGATGGGTGGGATCTTTGATAATGCTGTTGGCTTTCTTGCGTAGGCGGTCAGCATACACTGAGTCCAGATCTGGAAGTGGACTTCCAATGATCATCTGCGCTGTTCTCACCTCCCGGGTCAGGTCCTTTCTGTCTTGCACTGTACAGCTGGAATACCATACAGTCATGCAGAGACAAAGGATACTTTCGGTTGTGCTCTTATAAAAGTTCACAAGTAGTTGTGGGGGGAGTCCAGTCCGCTTGAGTTTCCTCAAAAAGAAAAGTCTTTGATGGACCTTCTTAATGAGGTATGAGGTGTTAAGAGTCCAGGTGAGATCAGCTGTGATACGGAGTCCGAGGTACTTGATGTCGTTCACACGCTCCACTTCAACACCATGTATGAATAGGGGTGTATGTGCAGTTCTTTTAGTTGTCCTGTAGTCCACGATAAAGTGTAATAAATACGATACTATAAATAGTACGATTAATACGATAAATAGTGCTATGTGACTAAAAAGATTAATCCAGGTTTTGACTGTATTTCTTATTGTTACATGGGAAACAAGGTACCAGTAGATTCAGTAGATCCTCACAAATCCAACAAGACCAAGCATTCATGATATGCACACTCTTAAGGCTATGAAATTGGGCTATTAGTAAAAAAAAAAAAGTAGAAAAGGAGGTGTTCACAATAATAGTAGTGTGGCATTCAGTCAGTGAGTTTGTCAATTTTGTGGAACAAACAAGTGTTAAATCAGGTGTCCCCTATTTAAGGATGAAGCCAGCATCTGTTGAACATGCTTTTCTCTTTGAAAGCCTGAGGAAAATGGGATGTTCAAGACATTGTTCAGAAGAACAGCGTAGTTTGATTAAAAAGTTGATTGGAGAGGGGAAAACCTATACGCAGGTGCAAAAAATTATAGGCTGTTCATCTACAATGATCTCCAATGCTTTAAAATGGACAAAAAAAAAAAAAAAAAGGGCCACAGACAGTTTGTGAGACGACCCCCAAACTCTGAATTCAAGCCACAGTTCACGGTGAAGACAGTGAAGCATGGTGGTGCAAGCATCATGATATGGGCATGTTTTTCCTACTATGGTGTTGGGCCTATATATCGCATACCAGGTATCATGGATCAGTTTGGATATGTCAAAATACGTGAAGAGGTCATGTTGCCTTATGCTGAAGAGGACATGCCCTTGAAATGGGTGTTTCAACAAGACAATGACCCCAAGCACACTAGTAAACCAGCAAAATCTTGTTTCCAAACCAACAAAATTAATGCCTCGCAGATGTGAAGAAATCATGAAAAACATACAACTAAATACTAGTTTAGTGAGTCACAGGATTGCTAAAAAAGCAGTTTGAACATAATAGTTTTGAGTTTGTAGCGTCAACAGCAGATGCTACTATTATTGTGAACAGCCCCTTTTCTACTTTTTGTTACTACAAGTAATAGCCAATTTCATAGCCTTAAGAGCGTGCATATCATGAATGCTTGGTCTTGTTGGATTTGTGAGAATCTACTGGTAACGTATTTCCCATGTAACAATAAGAAATATACTCAAAACCTGGATTAATCTTTTTAGTCACATTGCACTACTATTATTCTGAACACTACTGTACTTCAGATCAAGCACTACAGCCAAGGAGAAGCTTGCTCAAGTCTAGCAGCAGATGGGCCGACCAACCCTGAAACTTATCAGTGAGGTGCCAACACGCTGGAACAGCACATATGAAATGCTGTCAAGGCTGTGTAATGAGAGGGAACCACTGTGGGTCTCTGGCCTCTCTAAAAACAGATTTGACTCCACTTACAGCTGATGAGTATACCTTCATAGGAGAAACACTTCTTGTGCTTGCTCCTTTCCATCAAGCTATGGTGGAGTTGTCTGAAGTGTCAGGTGAGTGTCAGGGTCAAAGGTCATCCCGATGATGAAAATGCTCTATCTTGCACTACAGCGTAATGCTTCAACCTTGCGCAAACAGGCAGCCACACACCTACATGAACACCTGAAGCATCGAGTTACAGACACTGTTTCCAATCTGGAGGCATTAAGTGTGTTGACCCGAGCAACTGAAGAGAAGATATTTTTATTGTGTGAAGAGAATATATTTTTATTGTGCTTGGTGCCATTTTAACAATGTTTTATGATGTGCTTTACATTGATGATTATGCTCAAGGTACAATAAAATGGAAAGGAACAGTTATTATAGTCTTTGAGTCTCTGTCCGTTCGGGCGACATCCTCTTCTGATTGGCTGGCCAGGCATGGCCGGGGTATGGGCTTAAAAGGGAGATGAGTCTACTTTCTTAGAAAAATTGGGCATTAAGTGGGGCTCTGATTGGTCCTGTTGATTACCCAATACCTGGGTGGCAATCATGGCCGGATGACTAACAGGCAAGATAGGCCACTGGGACATCATGCCTGAACCTCTGAACCAGTTCTGGCCAGTTTGTCAGTCTATACATACAGTAGTGTTCAGAATAATAGTAGTGCTATGTGACTAAAAAGATTAATCCAGGTTTTCAGTACATTTCTTATTGTTACATGGGAAACAAGGTACCAGTAGATTCAGTAGATCCTCACAAATCCAACAACAAGCATTCATGATATGCACACTCTTAAGGCTATGAAATTGGGCTATTAGTAAAAAAAGTAGAAAAGGGGTGTTCACAATAATAGTAGTGTGGCATTCAGTCAGTGAGTTCGTCAATTTTGTGGAACAAACAGGTGTGAATCAGATGTCTCCTATTTAAGGATGAAGCCAGCACCTGTTGAACATGCTTTTCTCTTTGAAAGCCTGAGGAAAATGGGACGTTCAAGACATTGTTCAGAAGAACAGCGTAGTTTGATTAAAAAGTTGATTGGAGAGGGGAAAACTTATACGCAGGTGCAAAAAATTATAGGCTGTTCATCTACAATGATTTCCAATGCTTTAAAATGGACAAAAAACCAGAGACGCGTGGAAGAAAACGGAAAACAACCATCAAAATGGATAGAAGAATAACCAGAATGGCAAAGGCGCACCCATTGATCAGCTCCAGGATGATCAAAGACAGTCTGGAGTTACTTGTAAGTGCTGTGACAGTTAGAAGATGCCTGTGTGAAGCTAATTTATTTGCAAGAATCCCCTGCAAAGTCCCTCTGTTAAATAAAAGACGTGCAGAAGAGGTTACAATTTGCCAAAGAACACATCAACTGGCCTAAAGAGAAATGGAGGAATATTTTGTCGACTGATAAAATTGTTCTTTTTGGGTCCAAGAGCCGCAGACAGTTTGTGAGACGACCCCCCAAACTCTGAATTCAAGCCACAGTTCACAGTGAAGACAGTGAAGCATGGTGGTGCAAGCATCATGATATGGGCACGTTTCTCCTACTATGGTGTTGGGCCTATATATCACATACCAGGTATCATGGATCAGTTACTTGAAGAGGTCATGTTGCCTTATGCTGAAGAGGACATGCCCTTGAAATGGGTGTTTCAACAAGACAATGACCCCAAGCACACTAGTAAACCAGCAAAATCTTGGTTCCAAACCAACAAATTTAATGCCTCGCAGATGTGAAGAAATTATGAAAAACTGTGGTTATACAACTAAATATTACTTTAGTGATTCACAGAATTGCTAAAAAAGCAGTTTGAACATAGTAGTTTTGAGTTTGTAGCGTCAACAGCAGATGCTACTGTTATTGTGACCACCCCCTTTTCTACGTTTTTTTTACTAATAGCGCAATTTCATAGCCTTAAGAGTGTGCATATCATGAATGCTTGGTCTTGTTGGATTTGTGACAATCTACTGGTACCTTGTTTCCCATGTAACAATAAGAAATATACTCAAAACCTGGATTAATCTTTTTAGTGTTGTTTTCCAGATATTGAGACTTATCTTCATGCGAAGATAAACCATGCAGTCAGTCAGAGCAGTTTCAGCAGAAACTGTTGAGCGACCTTGCGTGCAAGACGCCAACACAAGGTTAGTGCGTCATTATCAGCAGGAAGACAGCATGTTTAAACAATTTGCACACTTTATTACACTGAGTAAGAATAAATGCATATAAGCTTATAACAATAAATTAATACAGGGTTATGACATTGCTAAATCTTAAGCATGAGCTAACACCATCATATTCAGCATAAGACATCATTCAATACATTGTTACGTTAAATCAATGAATGCTTCCAATTTAATCAATACCCTTATTGATTTAAGGTGTGGCACGCCTAGTCCCAATTATCTGTTATCTGTTATTGTACCTTGAGCATAATCATCAGTGTAGAGTACATCATAAAACATTGCTAAAATGGCACCAAGCACAATAAAAAATATATTTTCTTCACAACACTTCCAGACCCCAGATTTAAATCACTCGGGTTCCGCAGTTCCTCCAAGTGCAAGGCCATCAGTAGACTGCGGTCAGACTGCTCATTTGTGCGTCTGTAACCGGACGCACAAATGAGCCCCAGCTGGGACCGTCTTTACAACAGCCATCTGCACCCACTTCAGGCATGTTATTCAGCATTATTTGTTGGTGTTTGGAAATCATGTACTAAAATGCCAATTTGTTGTTTGTTAGATAACTTTTGGCATTATTTGTTGGTGTTTGGAAATCATGTACTAAAATGCCAATTTGTTGTTTGTTAGATAACTTTTGGCAACATCTCGACATCGAAGTGGGCAGGCAGACCAAAAGTGCCACAGCTGATGCCATCCAGGAGGTGCAGAGATACCTGGCAGAGGGCAATATTGCAACCTCCCAGGAGCCTATGAGATACTGAGACAACGAAAAGAAAATCTATCCAAACCTCTTTTGGCTTTCCTTACAATTTCTCTGCACTCCAGCCTCATCTGTGCAGTGTGAGCGGGTGTTTTCTACAGCCGGTGAAACTGTATCAAAAGAGCGTCAATTTCAAAATGTTGGCAAAACTTATTTTTTTGAATAAAAATCTGTAGAACATAATCCCAGTCCACGAGCATCCTCATTCACACATTCACTTAGATGTTCACGTTATGATACATGTTAACATTATTTATTGACTGTGTCTAAGAATATCAAAGATATTTTAAAATTACATTAAGATATGAAATAATACAATATAAAATACAATGACTTAAACTTATATTATTGTATATACTAGGTCATCAAATCAGTGTCAGTTGAGTCTGTCAGCTAGCTTGCCTGTAGGGATTTTTACTGTGTCAATATTCAGTGACACAGTATCAATACAGTATGGCAATGTGTCGAAACGCTTCATGACACCCCATCTACCCATCACTACCCTGTGCCATGATGCTGAACAATCTTTTTCAGGTCATTTGAGAGTTGTTTAGAGGCTCCCATGTTGCCACTCAGAAGAGATGCAAAGAGGGGAACCATTTGCAAATGGCCACCTTAAATGCCGTTTCTCATGACTGGATTCACCTGTGTAAGGAGGTCAAGGGTCAATGAGCTTACCAAACCAATTTTGTGTTCCAATAATTAGTGCTAAATGTATTCAAATTAATAAAATTACAACGGTGCCCAAATTTATACACCTGCCCAATTTTGTTTAAATAATTACTGCACACTTTCTGTAAATGCTAGAAATTTCATTTCATTTCTCAAATATCAGTGTGTTTGTCTGCTATATGATATATTTAACTGAAATTTCCGATACAACCAATGATTTATAAAGGAAAATTATGAAAATTATCAGGGGTGCCCAAACTTTTACATACAACTGTATATTTCAGTAAATTAGAATATCATTTCAAGATGATTTATTTCAATACTTCAGTTCAAAATGTAAAACTTGTTTTTAAGTGTTTTTTTTTTTTTTTTTTAACTGAGTAAAGGCTGTACAAATAATGAATGTTTGAGTTCAATGGTAAGAATATTTCATGAGGTGAAGCAGAGTTGAATGGTTTGTTCCAGCTTTCACCGAATTAAATATTCGTTCCATTGAAAGAATGTCAAAACATTGATTATTTGTTTTATATAACGGCTAAAATACATCCTTGTCATTTGATATTTTATTAATTTATAAACAACAGAAAAGGGACTTACATTTTGGTGTTCCACTGCTGCTAAAGTCCAAATTGTGATGTGTAGTCCAGTGATGCTGTGCACTGACTTCAGACTTCCATAAAAAAAGACTTTTAGTTCCTCAGTCCAGCCAAAAAAAAAAATCATGTCAGCTTTTCATCTGAACAGCTCCTCAAGCATCCATACGGCTTACAGCGGAGTGGATTTTTTTTTGTGTGTGTGTGTGTGCGTGCAACATCAGTTAGCTCAATCAAATCGTGTCGTCACACGCACGCATGCAACCGGCTTGGTCGACTGTGTACATCCTCAGTGCAGCAGGGAAAAAATCATGTCGGAAATGAGTCCAGCTTTTCTTTCTTTCTTCCTGCTAACAGCCTCCAGCCAGCACAGTGGATTTGTTTTGTGTGTGGGCGTACGCGCATGTGCGCGCGATCACGTGTGGGGGCGCATGTGCGTGCAATGGTACCAAATGTATGGAACCAAATTTGCACTCTAAATGGAACCAAGCTGCACTCTAAATCATGGGTTAAAGTTCTCCGTCACCACGACGGATTTCCGGCATTTGGAAAATTTAACCACACATACGCGTGCGCACGTGGTGTCATGCGTGTTTTGGGGCCGAAATATGATAGTCTCACTGTCAAAGCAACATCCCATTCTGCGCTAATCAAAGCAGCAATGTCAGCGTGTATGGCGCTGCACTGGAGAGGGACTGTTTGAATTTTCACTCCTCTCCGCTCTGTTTACTGCTTGCCATGAGCCACGGTCTTTCTCCTCCCTGTCTTTGTGAGAACATTGGCAGAGCTTCCCCAAGAAGAGCGGGGTGTGGCTTTGCTTCGAACCAATGAAGCGATGATCCGACTCACTGTTTCAACGGTATGAATTAGGCCTCTTTTTTCTTTATTTTCCCCTGCTAAAACCCTAAAGAGCATATGTCTGAGTAATATTTACCTTTTTTATATTAAACCAACCTGTTATGTCTTCTAGAACAGTTGATGGATGTATTTTATAACTTAAAAACGGGACTGATGCTAACATGTTAGCATGTCTATGGTGTTTTCAATGTTAAAGTTAGCATTAAGCTGTTCGCATCTCAGCACAGTTTGTGTGCTTTTGTTTTCTGTATAGTAAATAATTAATGGCTTAGCATTTGTTGTCATAAAAGAGTCAGATGTATTACGAATTGTAATATTTTATTTATATATTAATAATAATAGCAACAACAAAAGTAGTAATAACTAATATTGCTACAATACAATTTTTGAGAAACAAAGAACCTGATTAAACAAAACACAACAGAAAAGGTTAAACCAACTAACAATGAACATAAATAAATATAGAAATAAATAACTGTTTCCTGTGAACACCTAGTGACTCTTAAACCTCCACTTCATCCCTGTTTTATTTAAGTTTAATGACAATTTGTTTTGGTCAAACCACATCTAAGCTGTTTTTACACAAGAAAAAAATAAAATGCAGTAAACTGCACATTTGTGTCTTTTTTCATGAAAATAACTTAAAGATCACATATTACACTTTAGTCAGGCCTTTAAAATACTTTTGTGGACTCTTGCTGTAATATGTCGTCAGTGGTTGAGATAGTTGCTGTAGGCATCTAAAAATGCTCATAATCGGATAAACCTGATGGAAATCTCTTTGTTGTGTCGGTGATGTATGTATGTGCAAAATAAAACAAAACACTACTCCAGGTATGTTTTTGACGAGAATATAACATCATAACTTTATTACAAATGAAACATTGATGTTGCGTGACAAAGGCCTTTTAATAACTCACTTCAGGAAATAATGGCAAACCGCACATGTAAGTAAAAAAAAAAAAAAAAGGTTAATCGATTACTAAAATCGTTAGTTGCAGCAGTTTGTTTTACGAGTGAGAGCATTTTACCGATTAAATGTGAAAACGCCAGTTTTGAGTTTCTCAGTGCGCATGCGTTTTCAAAACTGGTGACAGTGTTACTTTGTGCACAGCAGAACAACGTTGTCAGTTGCTTTAGGACCTAATTTTGTATTTTATTGACTGTACAGCGACAGAGCACCCATTTGGTGCATTCACCGGATTAGAACAGATCAAAATACTACAGAAGACAAAGAATTTTTACTTGACAGTTTGAAGTGAGTTTTCTTTGTTTCAGAGGACTTCATTCCCATTACAATTCACTAGAATATACAAAATTTGACTTGCTCTTTTAAAAAAAAATTCTGGGGGAGATCCCCCAGACCCCCATAGTTTGAAGTGAGTTTTCTTTGTTTCAGAGGGCTTCATACCCATTAGAATTCACCAGAATATACAAAATTTGACTTGCTCTTTTAAAAAATTTCTGGGGGAGATCCCCCAGACCCCCATAATCAATACTGTGTTTTTACTTCACAGTTTGAAGTGAGTTTTATTTGTTTCAGAGGGCTTCATACCTGTTAAAATTCACCAGAATACACTAAATTTGACTTGGTCTTTAAAAAATGTTCTGGGGGGGCACCCCCAGACTCCCCAGAATCAAGACTACACCCCACCACCCTTTTATGTACCTTATGTGCTTTGTCTGTCTCTCCTTAGAGGCTGTTTAGAATAGATTTGTATGCTGTATAATGTATTTATTGAGGAAAAAAGTGTGTGCCCCCACTACGCCACATTTTAGGGAATTGCTGCATTGATTTTTGCCAGGAAAAATTTCTGTCAGAAGAAAATTTATTGCTCTACCAGAGTGGTGCCAAATAGCACTTATTCCTTTAAATCCCAATGTGGTGCCAAATGGCGGCTATGAACAGCCCAGATTGTCACTAGTGTTATGTAAATGAGGCCCTTACACTCTACTCAGCGGGGGTTAGGGAGAAGGACAGGAAGGAATGCCAAAGTGCTTTACAGTGAAAAAGACCCACTCCTCAAAAGGACCAGATAGTCTGAGCCATGTTGAGAATAAATGTTTTTATATTTTTTGGTAATTGTTTGGTCAATATTATTATTATTATTATTTTACATAAAAAAGTTAATAAATAGTTTCAGTTACATTTGTAAGAAGTAACTCTAAAGACAGAACCCAAGTATATAAAAAACAGATGTTTAGTAACAAAGATATCCAAGAAACAAATTGGTCTCCAAATGGACTCCAGAGGGACTTCTATGTAACTCCTGCTCATTATTATGCTCGTTAATTATTATTGTTTGATTTGGTATATGGTTTATTATCATTTTTAACCCATTTTGCCGCACTGGCAATAACTGTATCTCGGCTTTCAGTGCTTACCAGTCGAGTGAGTATAAGAGAAATTGTGGAGAGCTGGGCATGTCCCAACTTGTCCTGTAATACTCCAAACGGAGGTGTTCCTTTGTCTCGCTTCATCAGCGAATCGGTCGTGACGCGCGAAGCCTCCGCGCGGCTTTCCATGACAAAATCTCTTGTTAAAAGTGAAATCTGCCAGAAAATGGCTGATGTCCAGCTCTTGTGATAACCAGAGAAATTGCACACGACGGTCCCGGCTCCACACAGCGATCCGTTTAGAAATGATGTGGTGGTTTCTGCCTCTCGATGGCGGCTCGGAGCGCGGCGAGCTGTGCGCCATTGTGGGCCATCCTTAAAGCTGTAGTAACACTCCTTATTCTCTGTGAAGCCCGTAAAATTTTCACCGAAAGCCAGATAAATTTTTCGAATGGGTTCCAGCTGCCTGTCTCTAACAGTTTCTGAAAAAATTCTGATGGAAAAAAAGCCCAAATCCTTCCGCCATTTCCTCGCAATGAAACGACGACGAGAGGGGTGGACCAGTGCTCACTCAAAGCCTGCCCACAGGTGAATGACGCAACCGACAGGCGTGGAAAAACTCACGCATGCGCACTAAGGTTCAATCTTGGCTGATGTAAAAACATATGAATCAAATCCATATATTTTTTGCATAAAATAAAAAGGTCGGATACTTTTTTCACAGACCTCGTATATCACTGTCATTTTCGACTCAATAAAAAATCTCAATGGTACTAATGCGGCTTTCTTATTTCTATCATTACTAGGTGACATCTGACCTAGTGACAAGCTGTGTGACTACTGGCACAACATCTCCTTTCTGCATTTGCCACATGTGAACTTATTACAATAAACACAACACTTAGTAGAAGATAGACACAGTTTATGTTTGCATTCTTGGTGAAATGTATTGCTTACAGATTGTCTGAACACACCTGGCACTGCCACATCTCCTTTCTGCATTTGTCACATGTGAAGTTGTTACAGTAAACACAACGCTTAGTGGCATGGTTTTTCTTGCAGCAACACTTAACCTGGCACAATGCCCTTTTCCCTGTGTCAGGTGTGGGTGGTTGCTACTGAAGGTTTTCCTTATCCACGTCCTTGGCTGCCATATGAGACTGTGCAAGCTCTCTTGCGAGCTCCACCAATGAAGTTCATCTGTCTCTCTTTGACCCCAGTGCATGCCTGATAACGCACATGTGCATTCAGTGCTGCAATGTCAATCAGGTTGTAAAACACAGCGACTGGCCAACGCCGTGTTCCTGAATGTACAGTGTACTTTCGCACGACCCACGACCCTTATTTAGAGTAAGCAGTTGAAGATGAGTGAAATAATAAACAGGAAAACCTAAGTAATTAACATGGATGAGGAATGCCAGATAATGTAAACACTACACAAGAATACAATACACAGGAGATGACACTAGAAATATAAACCCAGATATAAATATCTGAGAAAGAGTATTGAATTTTTTCACAATACTATTATTTTTTGAGATGCACTTGTATATATTAAAAAGTAGTTAGCTTCATACATTTGTGGACATCAAAGTAAATTATTATTATTATTTACATTTATTTAACCAGGAAAGTCTCACTGAGATTAAAAATTTCGTTTGCAAGGGAGTCCTGGCCAAGAGGCAGAAAAAGTTATACTACAATTCGAATTAAATTCACACAATTAAAATAAAAAAAGATTAACAATAACAGTTACAATTTAAAGAGGTCATCTCAAATGCTCTCAGTGTGGACTTAAACATGCTCAATGAAATAAGTTCAGTTAATTTCTAGTCTTTTAGCAACATGATCCATGTAAACAGCCAAGTAAACAAAAGCCCTTTTTTCCTGTTCTGTGCAGGCAAATGGAACAGAGAGCAACAAATGATCATTTGAAGGCATGAATGTGCCAGTACCAGAGTCACCAGCAGTTAGGCTCAAACTGCTGGTGACTCTGGTACTGGCACATTCCGATGTAATGGCTGCATTCACATAAGAAAAGGTGGCCTAATGAGTTGTAAATTACCCCAGCGGTGTGAGAAAAGGCTGGTAGTTCTAGTAACCCATGCTCTAAATGCAATGCAACACAAATGGGATGAATTCATGCCATGTGACATACAAAGCACCAATCAAATGACAAGGATCCATTCAGCCATTATATAATAGCTTTTAGTTCCATACATGCAAATGCATCGTGATCAGTGTACATTCTATCCCAAATCAAAACATGAAAAAAAATGTATTAAATATATTATTACTTTAAAGTGTAGAAAAAGTAATATTAGGCTGTTCAAAAAATATATATATTGGCATCTGTGTTTTTCTTTCCAAATTCTAACTTTATACTTTACTGTATAAAGTGAAAATTGCTTGAAGATTTTTCCTTCCTGTGAATGACTGAACTCATATTTAGTTGAATAAACACTGTTTCTGAGAGACCCACATTGGTATTTGGCACAACTTGTTTACACCAGACGCCCTTCCTGGCACAACTCCAGTGTACCTGGAGAAAGACACACACAGCCCCTGCTGTTCCAAAAAGGTCTCCAGGCCCCACCTGACGGGATGAGGCTCACACGCAGCTCAGTCAAACTGCAACCTCTTAGCACATGGTTTTTCTTTTCTATCAGTGACTTTGTGGGGTCTCTTGTCCATAGTTCATCTTCACATAGGTGTCTTCTAATTGTTAGGCCCCATCATACATAGAAACAATGTGCTGGAACAAGGTTGACACGGCAAAAATGGCCATAATCCAGATGCAGTCAGGAGGCAAAGATGCATGTAGACTGTGGGCGGATCCCGTCCAGGCTACCTTGTCCATACTTGCACGATCGTATCTAAAGTGTATTTAGACAACGGTTAAACGACACAGACTGCTGTCAGATGGGCATAAAAGGCGCTGAAGACTGCCCAGTGTCCAAACGTTTGGATGGCAAAGACGGGACGGAGTAGGAGGGAGTGCTGTGTTCCTACCTTTGGACAGGTCCTGCCGGAACTGGACATCGCAGTACAACCAGCGTATGGACCAGACTCATGCCATGTGTCCAAGCCGGCATCGGTGCGGTCACTCACTCACTCATGCAGTCACATCTACACTCGTCCTCCTTCCCAGCGCTCAGTGACCTCACGTGTGTGTGTGGAACAGGTGCTGAAATGATCGCAGCCTTTCCAGCGATTTTTTTTTTTTTTTTTTTGCTCACTTCAGCACAGCACAACTCTGTACACTCACTGCGATGTCCGGTTGGATTATCACATGGGATTGGGATTTATTTATGTTGTCATTGTTTGCAGCACACAGCAGCCAGGTGAGAGGCTTTTCAGCACAGGCTGTGGTTTCTGGCTCCTGTGCCAGAGGTGAGATTCATGTTTAATAATGTTGTCATAGGTTGGCGATACAGTTCCACGTCACACCTCCTACAGTTAGATGATGATCAAGTAATAATACGTATATTACAGCACTGAGATCCGTTTAGCGCCGAGCCTCTGACGCATGCAATGATAATGACGCATTACTGCACATGAGACCACGGAGAGGTGCGCCTGCCCATGGTGTCACAGATATGATGGGCACAATATTTTACATTATGTTGCTCATGGGAAGAACTGGAGCTGTATATGTACTGTAAGGTCTATTATGGATATTACAGTGTGTTCAGATCAGCCGGGGCGTGAGCTGCACAGTGGCACGTGCTTTCGGTTTGATTGCGCGCTATTCACATTCACTGCACATGATAAATGCATGCCACATACATGTTATTACATATCAACATTTCTTTTGTGCTCCCTGGCCGGGGTCCAGTGGAGATGGACATCTGTGGCACAACATGCTGTCAGGCTTTGCTGTGACCGATCCACCTCAGAGTTCAACCAGATTGGTTCAAATGCTGTTATGATGCCAGAATATGTAGATTGAGATCAGATGGTGCACAAACTGCACATAGACCACTGTCAGAGTGCATCCCATCTTGACGGTGCCAAAAGTGTTTTGAACATGTGCAACACTCGGGACAGCCAAGCGAATGGGACCAACTATGTAGACTTCCGTCCATCCGTCTTCAGATCGCACCGCCATACTTCCTGATGTGCCATTCTGATGCCATTCAGCCTCAATTGGCTTATGTGTGATAGGGGTATTCGTTTATCCAGAGGAGGTTTCTCTCAGACTGCAAGTGAAGCTCAGCTTCCCCAAAAATGCAAAAAAAAATTAAATGGTCAAATATGTACAGTTTAACATTTCATTGACTATAAATGCATTAGAACATGTTCATCTTGAAGACAAGGTCGTTCAGAAGCAGCTACTTATCACAAATCTATTGACTATTTTGTTAACGTTTCATAAATCTTTTTTCTTATTCGGTCTGTGGTCAGTGCGTTTTCCTGTAGAAGCCGAGCGTCCGTTCACTTCAGTGGGACGGCCTGGGCAAGGTTTTTTCATTGCCACGAAACGCGGCGGTCATTGGATAAAGCCATGATTTTGTCCCGCCCCCCGGACGTCGAGCGTATCTGGGGGTGAATGGAGCTATAGGCAGGACTGGACGCTGGGGTTTTGCACAATGATTGGATTATCAGATGAATCCCATTTTGATTGACAGCTATAGGAACGTGAGAACATTGCACATTTTTGCATGTTTATGCATTTTTTAATTTATGCTAAAGTGTTTTGCTTGCGCTAAAAGTAGTCTGTTTTAAAGGCGCACAGAGAAGCACACTGAATTAGACATCATGTGAGAAGATCTCGTGAGCTACTCTCTGCCTCATTCTTCAGTGTTTAAAAGTCATTGCACGTTAATTAACATCCCGGTTTGCAATACACCATCATAATTAGAAGTCTGTCCAGGCACATGTGATGTTGGGGTTCTTTTGTGTGGTCAAAGTCAAATTTATTTATATGGCACATTTACAGCAACCAAAGCTGCCCAAAGTGCTTCACAGATACAAAAATAGAAAATACAAGATCAAAACACTAATAAATACAATATAAGTTTAATACAAAAGTGCAACTCTGCTTAAGTGTTGAAGGCCTGTGCAAATTGATGGGTCTTCAATAATGACTTAAAATCATTTAAGGAAAATGCAGATCTAATATTAAAAAGAAGGCTGTTCCACAGCTTAGGGGCAGCTACAGAGAAGGCCCTGTCTCCTCTGGTTTTCAAACGTGTTCTTGGCACGTTGAGAAGCAGCTTGGGACATGCAGCGTGGACCTCTTCATCCTTGAGGGAGCATAAGAGGACAACAGCTCAGATAAGGTGAGGTTGGGCCAAACAATTTAGACATTTAAATACAGGAGCAAGATTTTAAAATCAGTGCGATAGTTGACTGGAAGCCAGTGCAGAGATGACAGAACAGGTGTGATGCGTTCACCGCACCAGGTGCCCATCAGCAAGCGCTCAGCAGAATTCTGCATGAGCTGTAAGCAGCTATGGGAGGATTGGTCTACTCCGCAGTACAGCGAGTTGCAGTAATCAAGTCGTGACGTGATAAATTTGTGGACAACGTGCTCAGAATCCTTGTGGGGGAGGTAAGGTTTCACCTTGCTTAGGACTAGCAATTGATAAAAGCTAGCTTTAACCACAAAATTAATCTATTTGTCCAACTTAAACAACTGTCTATTAAAACTCCAAGGTTTTTTTTTTTTTTTTTTTTTACCACAGACTGGGAGAAAGATGCCAAGGGGCCAAGAACAGTCAGTGGATGATGAGGAATTAGGATGGCCAAACACAACAACATTGGTTTTGTCTTCATTCAATTTTTAAAAATTTAGAGCCAGCTAATTCTTCACATCCAGCCAGCAAAGTCACTGTGCTGCCTGATTTGAGGGGCAGATAAATCTGCAGGTCATCTGCAAAACAGTGGAAGTCAATACTATATTTTTTTTAAATATTACAGAGAGGCAAAATGTATAAAGAAAACAAAACTGGACCCAGGACCGGACCCTGGGGAACTCTACAGGTCAGAAGAGCTGAACCAGATGAGTAAGGCCCCAGATGTACAGAAAAAGTCCTGTTATCCAAGTAAGACTTGAGCCAATGAAGGGCTGTGCCTTTGATACCCACAAACTGTTCAAGGCGAGAAATTAGAATTTGATGGTTGACTGTATCAAAGGCAGCAGACAAGTCTAGGAGCACAAGCAGGGCAGAGCGACCTGAGTCAACTGAAGGAGATCATTAAAAACTCTTAAAAGGGCAGTTTCTGTGCTGTGCAATGTTTTGAAACTAGATTGGAATTGTTCTAAAATGCCGTTATCATCCAGGTAAGTTTGCAGTTGAGCATAGACAACTTTTTCAAGAATTTTAGGTAAAAAAGGCAGCTTCGATATGGGGCTACAATTAGACAAGGTCGCAGGGTCAAGATTATGCTTCTTGAGGAGAGGCTGCACAACAGCATGCTTGCAGGCAGCGGGGACACAACCAGAAGACAAAGAAACATTTAAGACCTTCACCGGGTGAGACCCAACAGTGCCAAACACATTTCTAAGGAGCTTGAAAGGGATGCCATCTAATGGACAATCAGATGGTTTCAAAGGTCGCACCACAGTGCTCAGTTCAGCAAGTGAAACAGGATTAAATTCATTAAAAGTTATAGAACACAAATTGTTGAATGATAAAACAACATTAGAGGGAGTGTCAGTTGATGCTCTAATACCAGATATTTTGTGCACAAAAAAGTTTAAAATTTGCACACAGTACATCTGACAACTCAACCTGGTCTCATGGCAAGTCGTACTTCAGCAGCACAAAATATACATTAATCTATTGGTTTGTGATATTGTGACGAAAAGCGCCTAATTTTCGTCATGGCAGCACAAATTCATTTTCATTCATTCCGTGATGGCTGCACGAAAGTTTTCTTATTTTATTATTATTTTAAATATTTTAGAAATGTCCCTGAAATTGCAATTGAAATTAACATCAAAAGACTATAGGCCAGGGGCATCGGACTCGGGGGGTGGGGGGTAAAGTGTACTATGTACCCAGGGCCCAGAGCATGGGGGGGAGCCCCACAAAAACGGCATTAAATACATTTTTGTGTTGCATGTTATTAATGTCCATACAATTCATGTTGTAAAAGAATATAATTAGAATTAATGTATAAATGTTGTGAAATGTAATTCTGCTTTAGCAATAATACTGAAAGATCTCTGAGGGTCCTTCCCACCCCTGCGCAGTTGTAGTGGTTTAGTCCAGGCGCACAGGCCACATGCTGCCACACACACACACATCCCAAACGGGATCTGACAGCATGAGGAGAAACAACTAATCAATTAAAATAGTTGTAACCTAATTTAGTCATTGATTAGTTGCTAAATAACGTTTTACTGCAAATGTTTTGTTTCTTCCATGTAATCAACTGTTTCTGTAGCATGGCTTTACTTTGATCTTGAACCAATGAAGCAGTGCTTTGATCTGCTGCTTCGTTGGTTCTTTGTTTTATTTCGCTTTATCTTAATTTTTCCATGCTAAAACCCTAAAGAGCATGTGTCTTTGAGTAATAGTTACATTTTTTTTATGTTAAACCGACCTGTTATGGTCTTCTGAAACAGTTGATGTATTTTATAACTTAAAAACGGGACCGATGTTAGCGCGTTAGCATATCTATGGCGTTTTCAATGTTAAAGTTAGTATTAAGCTGTTTGCATCTCAGAAAGTTTGTGTGCATTTGTTTTCTGTGTAATAATTAATGGCTCAGCGTTTGTTGTCATAAGAGTCAAATTTATTACAAATTGTAATATTTTTTAATTTATTTTTATTTATATATTAATAATAATAGCAACAACAACAATAGTAATAAGAACTAATAATGCTGCAATACAATTTTAGAGAAAGAGACAAAAGAACCTGACAAAACAAAACACAATAGAAAAGATAAAACCAACTAACAATGAATATAAATAAATATAGAAATAAATAACTGTTTCCTGTGAACACCTAGTGACTCTTAAACCTCCACTTCATCCCTGTTTTATTTAAGTTTAATGACAATTTGTTTCAGTCAAACCACATCTAAGCTGTGTTTTTACACAAGAAAAAATAAAATGCAGTAAACTGCACATTTGTATCTTTTTTCATGAAAATATGTTTTTAAAGATCACATATTACACTTTAGTCAGACTCTTGCTGTAATATGTTGTCAGTGGTTGAGATAGTTGCTGTAGGCATCTAAAAATGCTCATAAGCGGGTGAAACCTGATGGAAATCTCTGTGGTGTGTCGGTGATGTATGTATGTGCAAAATAAAACAAAACACTACTCCAGGTATGTTTTGATGAGAATATAACATCAAACTTTGTTACAAGCTCAAACGATGTTGCGTGATAAAGGCTTTTAAAAATAACTCACTTAAAGAAATAATGGCAAAACTCACATGTAAGTAAAAAAAAAGATTAATCGAAAAAATAAACCAATTAATCAATTCCTAAAATAATCGTGAGTTACTGCCCTAGTGTTCAGCTGTGTTCGACGTCGTCCTCAGACGTCGTCCCATTAGGAGTTCTGCAGGGCTGAATCCATTATGCAGAGGTGTTGCCCTATAGGCGAGAAGAGCTAGGTACGGATCTGTGGCTTTTTTCAGAAGGTTTTTCACAGTTTGTACAGCACGTTCCGCCTCTACATTGCTTTGGGGAAATCTGGGGTTGCTTGTGATGTGTTTAAAGCCGTATGATGTGGCAAAGTCCGCAAAAGTCTGACAGGAAAACTGTGGCCCATTGTCTGACATGAGGACCTCAGGAATTCCATGACGAGCAAAGAAAGATTTCAGATGAGTTATGACATCATTGGATTTGGTTTTGTTTAGCAGGGCAATCTCAACAAACCTGGATAGATAGTCCACAGCAAGAAGGTAAGTTTACCCTCCTAGCTCGAACAAATCTGTGCCCACTCTTTGCCACGGGCGATCAGGACATTCGGTTGGCATAAGTGGCTCATTGTGGTTGAGTCTCTCTTTGATGCATGTTCTACATTTTAGCACCATCTCAGTTATTTGTTGACTCAGGCCGGGCCACCATACTGTTTGGCGAGCTCGAGCCTTACATTTTACAACACCTTTGTTATGTGTCGACGCGGGTTGAGGAGCGGACCTGCGTCAGACGGAACCCAGCGCTACAAATAACCAGAAAAGCGGTTCCAAAAACAATATATTTATTTCACCCGCTGGTGCATAAAAAGTGTAAAAACAGAAATAGCGTCCTTCTGGTGGAGTGAAGGCTGGCACGCTCTCCAGCGCCCAAAAGGATCGAAGCCTGGCGCTCCTGGACCCACTACCACCGCCAAACACCCCCCAGGTGGACACGACAAACCGACTCTCTGCGAAGCATAGAAGAGGTGAGGTAAGTTAGCAGTTACAACTAATATCCTTCAAAAGACACACACTATCAGCAACACATGCAGGTCTGTATTTTAAGCTTTATGCAAATGAGCAGCTTCTCACAACAGGTGGAGGACCACTTGTCCGCATGCCACAGCAGTGAGAAGCGAGCTGCACAATCCTCATCACAATTCAAGTATACTGCGTAACAAAATACCAAGTTACTATCAACAATTAGTCAAACACTTAATCACCTTTGATGTGTGCTGACAGCATGTGTCCCTCACCCTTCCTTGCTTCACGGGCTCGATGTGTCAAACCCAGGCGCGGTCCTCAGCGTCTCACAAACGAACATCACAAGGTCGAGTTCCCGGCAGTTCTGCAAGAATCACACATGACTTAAATGCAGAACGCCATCCAATTATCTGCTTCAGCTGAAAGTCTTTAAGGTTGCATGTGAGCACCATTCACAGGTGCTGCACATGATGTTGATGAGGGTGAAGGATTCTTCAGCCAGCACCATCTCCACAGACAAATCAGTTCTCATGCCACCTGGAGAGCAAAGAAAAGAAAAGAACACCAAAATATCCAGCCACACCCCCCAACACACAACAACCTTGATGTCCTTCGTGTAGTTTTGAAAGCACATCATTGCGCATTGCTGAAGGAATGACTAGTTGTGTATCTTTTAACAACAAGCCATCTTTTACAGTGAGTGTGGCCACTCAGGCCAGCAGTTTTTCAGCAATGGCTCTTGTTTTGCATGATCTGGCCAACCTAGTGTGCACATGTCCATTACACGAGCACATACACTGTCCATTTTGAGTTGTTCCTTGAATGTTTGCATATATGTGGGACTGATAGGCATGTTTGTATGAGGGTAGGCTGAAAAGTTCTAGGCTCACTATGATACAGTTAATGCATTAACTGCATCATAGTGAGCCTAGAACTTTTCAGCCTACCCTCGTAATTATACTGTCCACATATATGTCTGTATTTTCCATGAATTCTTTGTCTGACTGTCATTTGCATCTTCAGTGGTGAGCGTGACAGTGTATCTGCTGTCAACAGTGATTTCCTAGGAGCGTACTGTACATCATAGGAGTAACGCATGAGTCTCATTCTGAAACGCTGGATTCTGGGTGGTAGGAGATCCAGTGCTTGTCCTCCCAGTAATGAAACAAGAGGTTTGTTGTCGGTTTCAAGACAAAAGTGTTTGCTGATCAGGAAATCACGAAAACGTTCACATGCCCATGTAGAAGCTAAGGCCTCTTTTTCCACTTGTGCGTAACGCTGTTCTGTAGGAGACAGTGACCTTGATGCACAGTGACCTTGGTCACCATCCGTCCTCCCACAGCTGCAGAAGAACACCTCCCAAACCATAGGATGAAGCATCCGCCGATACTTTGGTGTCTCTGTTCGGATCGTATTTTGCTAGCACTGGGGGTGAGGGAGGTCAGTGCATCTTTTAGCACTCTGAAAGCTTTTTCTTGGTCCACTCCCCAGTACCAAGCATTCTTTTTGGACAAAAGATCTCGCAGAGCTTTGTCTTTTTCGGCCAAATGGGGGATGAACTTGCCCACCTGGTTTACCATGCCCAGAAAACTCTGCAACTCTGACACGTTAGTTGGCTCTTTCATTTCTGTGATTGACTCTGTTTTCTTTGGGTCTGGGCTGATACCTGTGTCTGCAATGATGTGCCCCAAGAAGACCACTTTGTTTTGAGAAAGTTCACACTTTTCAATGTTCATTGTTATACCTGCTTTTTCAAGTCTCTGCAGTGTGGCATGGAGACGGGTGTCATGCTCCTCTTGAGTGTGTCCCCACACCAGCACATCATCAATGTGACACACCACCCCTTCCAGTCCCTCAATGACCTCTGTCATAGTATGCTGAAAGTGTTTGGGCGCAGAGTTGATCCCGAAGGGTAGGCAATTAAAATGAAACTGCCCAAAGGGTGTGATGAAGGTGGTCAGTTTAGCTGATTCCTCTGACAAAGGGATCTGCCAGAAGTGTTGTGTGGGCCGCCAGAAGAGGAGGTACTGCTGGCCCACCACCAGAGGGCGCCCTGCCTGGAGTGCGGGCTCCAGGCACCAGAGGGCGCAGCCGCCTCACAGGAGCAGCTAGGGTGACAGCTGTCACGCATCACCTGCAACAGCTGTTACCAATCAGCAGGGGTACATCAGCAGGACGACGTCTCCACCTCTTTGCCGAGATATCGTTCTACCTGGAAGGTAATATTCTCAGCTGACTGCTTGACAGTAACCTTTTGTGATTTTTGTGAGTGATAACAGACCTTTTTTCCAACGAGAGGTGGAGGTAGCTTTCCTGCCGTGCGGATTACTGGGTGCAAACGCGCCCACCTTTAATTGTGTTTTTGTTCCTCGCCAGCAGTACCAGGTCCGACACGCGGAGGCAGTGGCCACCTGGGAGTTCGGGACTTGGCGGCTCCAGTATTCCCGGGGTCTGGTGGCGGAGGAAATCGTGTGGTTCCGGTTCTGCTTTGGACAGGTGTCTCCTATCTTCGAGCCTGCCCACACGACACCTTTGTGAATTGATTCTGATCTATTGCTGTAATCTGTTGTATTTGTTGTGCACATTCACAACAGTAAAGTGTTGTTATTTGACCTACTCCATTGTCCGTTCCTTTGCGCCCCCTGTTGTGGGTCCGTGTACCGACACTTTCCCAACAGGATATCTCGGCCAGCGTCATGGATCCCGAGGGGCGTCAACCGGCTGTTGAACGGCCAATGGAAGAACAGGGCGCACAGGCGTCCGCAGGAGGAATGATCGGTGAGTTGCAGCGGATCCTCACCGCTTTCACGGCTCGGTTGGATTTAATGACCGAGCAGAACGTCCTCCTTAACCGCAGGGTGGAGGCTCTCGCCGCGCAGGTGGAAGCGCGCCCTTAGGGCGCTGCTGCGGCTCTCCCTCCTGTCGACCCTGTGCGTAACAGTGACGTTCCACAGGTCGTTCAACGACCCCTCCCACCTTCCCCTGAAGTATACATAAGCCCTCCAGAGCCGTACGGAGGTTGTGTGGAGACGTGCGCGGACTTTCTTATGCAGTGTTCGCTCGTCTTCGCACAACGTCCCGTCATGTATGCGACTGATGCTAGTAAGATAGCTTATGTCATTAATCTGCTTCGCGGCAAGGCACGCGCTTGGGCTACAGCGCTTTGGGAGCAAAATTCACGGCTCCTTCTGATATATGATGGGTTTGTGAGGGAGTTCAGAACAGTGTTCGATCACCCAAATAGAGGAGAGACCGCTTCAGCCGTGCTGCTGTCAATGAGAGAGGGGCGCCGGAGCGCAGCTGTTTATGCAGTCGACTTCCGCATCGCGGCTGCGAGGTCCGGCTGGAATAACACTGCCCTCCGTGCCGCCTTCGTAAACGGACTGTCGTTGGTCCTGAAGGAGCTCCTGGTGGCCAAGGACGAACCGCGGGATTTAGACGGGTTTATTGATCTCGTTATACGATTAGACAATCGGTTAGACAAGAGGAACGCCGTCGGAAGCGAGGCGAAGGACGTGACCGGATACGCGCCGCCCCTCTCCCTTCCGGGTTTGAAAAGGGGCCGCCCTCCCCACGCTCCACAGCCGCAGCGCTTTGTGGGGCAACAGCTCCCCCTGGTGACGTTGTTAGGGAAACGCACAGGGCCAAAATGGGGAGGCTGATCCGTGGAGAGTGTTTTCTCTGCAGCTCAACAGAGCACACACAGAGAGACTGCCCCAAATGGCCAAAACGTCAACATTCACCCTTAGAGACTGGGCTAAGGGGGGATCAAGACATTCAAGTGAGACACACACAAATTGCCACACGACTCCCAGTCACAATCCTGAGCGGGGATTTAACCCTTCAAGCCCGAGCACTGGTGGACACGGGGTCAGAAGGGAATCTGCTAGACAGCAGATGGGCAAAGGAGGTAGGGCTCCCTCTGGTGGCGCTTCCTTCGCCATTGCAGGTGCGGGCACTAGATGGCACCCTCCTCCCTTTACTCACACACAAGACACAACCAGTAACTCTGGTGGTGTCTGGAAACCACCGGGAGGAGATTGAGTTTTTTGTAACTTCTTCTACCTCCCGCATGATTTTGGGCATCCCATGGATGTTAAAGCACAATCCCCGGATCGATTGGCCGTCTGGGGTGGTGGTTCAGTGGAGCGAAACCTGCCATCGGGTGTGTTTAGGTTCCTCGGTTCCTCCCGGTTCCCAGGCTAAGGAGGAGGTCAAAGTCCCTCCCAATCTGACGGCAGTGCCGGTTGAGTACCACGATCTTGCTGATGTCTTCAGCAAGGATCTGGCACTCACCCTTCCCCCGCACCGTCCGTACGATTGTGCCGTTGATTTGGTTCCAGGCGCTGAGTTCCCGTCCAGCAGGCTGTACAACCTCTCATGACCTGAGCGCGAATCAATGGAGACCTACATCCGGGACTCATTAGCTGCCGGGCTGATCCGGAACTCCACCTCCCCGATGGGGGCAGGTTTCTTTTTTGTGGGCAAGAAAGATGGCGGACTTCGTCCATGTATTGATTACAGGGGGCTGAATGAGATTACGGTTCGCAACCGATACCCGTTGCCATTATTAGATTCCGTGTTCACCCCCCTGCATGGAGCCAAAATCTTTACTAAGCTGGATCTTAGAAATGCGTATCACCTGGTTTGGATCCGGAAGGGAGACGAATGGAAGACGGCATTCAACACCCCATTAGGTCGCTTTGAGTACCTGGTCATGCCGTTCGGCCTCACAAACGCCCCCGCGACGTTCCAAGCATTGGTTAATGATGTCTTGCGGGATTTCCTGCACCGATTCGTCTTCGTATATCTAGACGATATACTTATCTTTTCTCCAGATCCTGAGACTCATGTCCAGCATGTACGTCAGGTCCTGCAGCGGTTGTTGGAGAACCGGCTGTTTGTGAAGGGCGAGAAGTGTGAGTTTCACCGCACATCTTTGTCCTTCCTGGGGTTTATCATCTCCCCCAACTCCGTCGCTCCTGATCCGGCCAAGGTTGCGGCGGTGAGAGACTGGCCCCAACCCACTAGCCGTAGGAAGCTGCAACAGTTCCTCGGCTTTGCAAATTTCTACAGGAGGTTCATTAAGGGCTACAGTCAGGTAGTTAGCCCCCTGACAGCCCTGACCTTACCAAAAGTCCCCTTCACCTGGTCGGATCGTTGCGATGCTGCGTTCAAGGAGTTGAAACGGCGCTTCTCGTCTGCACCCGTTCTGGTGCAGCCCGATCCTAGTCGCCAGTTAGTGGTTGAAGTGGACGCCTCGGACTCAGGGATAGGAGCCGTGCTTTCCCAGAGCGGGAAGACCGATAAGGTCCTTCACCCGTGTGCCTATTTTTCCCGCAGGTTGACCCCGGCCGAACGGAACTATGACGTCGGCAATCGAGAACTCCTTGCGGTGAAAGAGGCTCTTGAAGAGTGGAGACATCTGTTGGAGGGAACGTCCGTGCCATTCACGGTTTTCACTGACCACCGGAACCTGGAGTATATCAGGACCGCCAAGCGGCTGAACCCCAGGCAAGCCCGCCGGTCACTGTTCTTCGGCCGTTTTGACTTCCGGATCACCTACCGTCCCGGGACCAAGAACCAGAGATCGGATGCCTTGTCCCGGGTACATGAAGATGAAGTCAAAGCGGAGTTGTCGGATCCACCGGAACCCATCATCCCGGAGTCCACTATCGTGGCCACCCTCACCTGGAACGTAGAGAGAACCGTCCGGGAGGCCCTGGCACGAAGCCCGGACCCCGGAACTGGGCTGAAGAACAAACTATACATCCCACCAGAAGCTAGGGCTGCAGTCCTGGACTTCTGTCACCGCTCCAAGCTCTCCTGTCATCCAGGGGTGCGAAGAACCGTGGCAGTTGTCCGGCAGCGCTTCTGGTGGGCGTCCCTAGAGGCCAACGTCCGGGATTATATCCAGGCCTGCACCACCTGCGCCAGGGGCAAGGCTGACCATCGCCGGGCATCAGGTTTACTCCAGCCGCTGCCCGTGCCTCATCGCCCCTGGTCCCACATCGGCCTGGATTTTGTCACGGGCCTCCCGCCGTCCCAGGGTAACACCACCATCCTCACGATAGTGGACCGATTCTCCAAGGCGGCCCACTTCGTGGCCCTCCCGAAGCTCCCAACAGCCCAGGAGACAGCGGACCTCCTGGTCCACCACGTCGTCCGGCTGCATGGGATTCCAACAGACATCGTCTCCGATCGCGGTCCCCAGTTCTCCTCGCAAGTCTGGAGGAGCTTCTGCCGGGAACTGGGGGCCACGGTGAGTCTCTCGTCCGGGTACCACCCTCAGACCAACGGGCAAGCAGAACGGGTAAACCAGGAGGTGGAGCAGGCCTTGCGCTGCGTGACTGCCGCACACCCGGCGGCCTGGAGTACCCATTTGGCCTGGATCGAGTATGCCCATAACAGCCAGGTGTCTTCAGCCACCGGCCTCTCCCCTTTTGAGGTATGTCTGGGGTATCAGCCCCCGTTGTTTCCGGTGGTTGAGGGAGAGGTCGGTGTGCCCTCGGTCCAGGCCCACCTGCGGAAGTGCCGTCGGGTGTGGCGTGCCGCCCGTTCTGCTTTGCTAAAGGCCCGGACGAGGGCAAAAGCCCATGCAGACCATCGGCGGACCCCGGCCCCTGCGTATCGGCCTGGGCAGGAGGTGTGGTTATCCACAAAGGACATCCCCCTCCAAGTGGACTCCCCCAAGTTACAGGACCGTTACATCGGCCCATTCAAGATCCTGAAGGTCATAAGTCCAGCCGCAGTGAGGCTTCGGCTGCCGGCCTCACTGCGGATCCATCCTGTGTTTCATGTGTCCCGGATTAAACCTCATCACTCCTCACCCCTCTGTACTCCGGGTCCGGCGCCGCCTCCTGCCCGGATCATCGATGGCGAGCCGGCTTGGACTGTACGCCGGCTTTTGGATGTCCGTAGGATGGGCCGGGGCTTCCAGTATTTGGTGGACTGGGAGGGGTACGGCCCCGAAGAACGCTCCTGGGTGAAGAGGAGCTTCATCCTGGACCCGGCCCTCCTGGCCGATTTCTACCGCCGCCACCCGGACAAGCCTGGTCGGGCGCCAGGAGGCGCCCGTTGAGGGGGGGGTCCTGTTGTGTGGGCCGCCAGAAGAGGAGGTACTGCTGGCCCACCACCAGAGGGCGCCCTGCCTGGAGTGCAGGCTCCAGGCACCAGAGGGCGCAGCCGCCTCACAGGAGCAGCTAGGGTGACAGCTGTCACGCATCACCTGCAACAGCTGTTACCAATCAGCAGGGGTACATCAGCAGGACGACGTCTCCACCTCTTTGCCGAGATATCATTCTACCTGGAAGGTAATATTCTCAGCTGACTGCTTGACAGTAACCTTTTGTGATTTTTGTGAGTGATAACAGACCTTTTTTCCAACGAGAGGTGGAGGTAGCTTTCCTGCCGTGCGGATTACTGGGTGCAAACGCGCCCACCTTTAATTGTGTTTTTGTTCCTCGCCAGCAGTACCAGGTCCGACACGCGGAGGCAGTGGCCACCTGGGAGTTCGGGACTTGGCGGCTCCAGTATTCCCGGGGTCTGGTGGCGGAGGAAATCGTGTGGTTCCGGTTCTGCTTTGGACAAGTGTCTCCTATCTTCGAGCCTGCCCACACGACACCTTTGTGAATTGATTCTGATCTATTGTTGTAATCTGTTGTATTTGTTGTGCACATTCACAACAGTAAAGTGTTGTTATTTGACCTACTCCATTGTCCGTTCCTTTGCGCCCCCTGTTGTGGATCCGTGTACCGACACTTTCCGAACAAGAAGTCCATGTTAGCGTCTAACTTGCTAAACACTTTGGCTCCTGCAAGCATTCCGAGACTCTGTTCGACTGATGGCAGCACATATTTTTCTCTGCACACGTACTCATTCAGTCCTGTAAAGTCCACACATATCCGCAATCTGGGGCTATTCTTCTTTGGGACAACGACCATGCCGGCGCACCAGTCTGTTGGTTCCTCAACTTGTGTAATCACACCAAGCTCCTCCATTCTCTGTAGTTCCTCCTTTACTTTTCCCATCAAAGGCAAAGGGATCCTCCGTGGAGTTTTGAGAGAGAATGGAACAGCATTTGGTTTGAGCTTTATGTGATAAGTCTGCTGCACTTCTCCAAGACCATCACAAAGTTTGGGGTACTGTAAGTTGTTTTCAGATTGTCCATTGTTACACTGTCAACTCTCACTAGCAGGCCAAGAGCTGTAATGGCAGGAAGGCCTAGCAGTGGAGAACTGAGATTTTTAACAACATAGACCTTCTCTGTTGTCTGCTTTCCCCTGTAGTTGAGCTGTAGCTTTGTGAATCCTGCAACATCTAGTTGTGTCTTTCCTGGCCCTGACAGTGGCTTTTCTGGATGCTGGAGAACCAGTTTTTCTTTTCCAAATATTTTGTTCAAGTCTGTATCGGCTATTGCTGTCACGTCTGCTCCAGTATCGAGTTTGAAAGTCATTTCAGTGTGTCCCACCTGTATGTTGGCTGTCCATGCCTGGCTGTTGGTGGACACTGATCCAAGGAAGAACCCTTGCTCTTCTTCCTCCTCCTCAATACTTTGCACCGCCTTACTTTGCCTGCAGACCTGCTGGTAGTGACCTTTCTTCCCACAGAAATGGCATTTTGCATCATTGGCAGGGCACTCATGTTTTGGGTGTGAAGCACCACCACACTTATAGCACTTATTACTCTGATTTTTGGTGTACTGTTGTTGGTGTGCTTTTACATTTTTGGGTTTGAACTTGTTAGACTTTGTTTTGTCAAACTGTTGTTTCGTTTTGACCACTCTGTCCACTGAGCTTGCATTTATTTGCATCATGTTTGTCTCACTCCTAAAAGCTGACTGCTGCTTTTTGATTTCTTCTGATTGTCTGGCCAAAATCACAGCTTTTTCCAAGTCCAAGTCCTTTTCCATCTGCATGCGCTCAGATAGCCTTGTATCGGCCAAGCCCACGACTATTCTGTCTCTTATTAGCTCATCATGGAGCGTCCCATAGTTGCAGTGCTCTGCTAATGCATGCAGGGCTGTAACAAATGCATCAACAGTCTCGTTTGGCTCTTGTCTGCGCATGTTGAACCGTGCGCACTCGTAGACTACATTTTTCTTTACTATGAAAAAGTTGTGGAAGCCATCACGCACTTTGGTGTAGTCCCGCTGGTCTGCCTGGCTCAGTTTTAGGTTCTCAGGACATCATCTGCTTCGTCTCCCATACAATATATTAGAGTGTTGACTTGATTCTACTCCGAGCTTGCAGACAGATTACTTGCCTGACGAAATCTCTCGAAGCGACGAACCCACTTTGTCCATTCATGAGGTTTGGAAAAATCACAGGGCTCAGGTGGCTGGATGCTAAACGTTGCGCTAACTCCTGCCCTCAGTGAGTCGTTTCCTTTGTTGCTAGACATTTTTCATTCACCTTTACCTCTTTCACAAACTTGATGGACCTTTCAATGCTTCATTCAGCTACACAGCACTTCTGACACCATGTCGTATTCTTAAAATACTAAAATAAGAAGCGGGGAAAACTGTGTGCTGATAGCAAGCACCATTTTAATTTTTTTCCTTTTTTTTTGCCTCCACCCCTCCAGCAACGTAATGACATCATGCATAACAATGCATGTATGAGTGTGTAATATATTTGAATACACCACACACCGGTTCTGTTCTGTGCAGCTTAGCAAGCAGGGGCGCTTGCAGCTTGCTGATCACTGCTTTGAGGCGCAGGTGATGATGATGTTTTTTTTTTTAAGTGTTTGTGCCGCTCCCTGTGTGTCAGGAAAAAATGCGCCCCGGACAGCTGCTTGCTTCACACGCATCTAAAACCTCAATGGGTGATTAATAATTAAACCAATAACACATACAGGACAAAGAGGAAGGACACAAACAAATTGTGTCATTCTGTGAGGAGACATCAGGATCTCAGCATGTCCACCACACCGGCTCCAGGTTTGATTCCTTCACCTTATTGCTTATCCTTGCACACGCTATTTGATGAACATTTTCCTTTACTTGCACCCATCTTGTGTGTGTTTTTTTAAGAGCTGACGTAACATGTGAATTTCTCCTCTGTGAGATCAAGTTTTATCTTATCTTTCTCTTCTCCATGCACTCTGAACACACACACACACACACACACACACACACACACACACACACACACACACACACACACACACACACACACACACACACACACACACACACACACACACACACACACACACACACAAGCAGGAAAACACTGTCGTACTGATGAAGCTTTTAATGACAGGAAAATCAAAGTCACAATACAAAGAGATTTTAAATGCCAAACATTTTGACTGCAGAGTGGTTTAAAAAAAGTTCACCAATTTAAAAGATCGAGAAAAATGATGAAACATCTATCGACAGGTCGTGTGTGCAAGGTGTGATGATTCAGTTCTGATCCACAGCACGAAACAAAAATCAATGTATAGAACAAAATGAAAGCAGTGGCGGCGCCAGGAAATTTTTCTGGGGGGGGGGGGGGGGGGGCTCCACAAAATGTCATCAAAATGAATAGATAGCAAAGTGCTTTATAAATACCAAGGTATATGTTTTAGTCACCCGTGCTCCTCTAAAATGTGGTATCAATGCACACACACACATCACTTAGAATGACTGCAAGTTCAGTAAACTTGCACATAGCTATAGAAACTGAATTCATTGAAATGGTGCTCAAGACATTACATGGAATCAACATTACACAAATTGTCTATATCAACGATTTATTGCCAATTTAACACCGAGGTCATAACCTTTCGATAAAAGTAAGTAAAAGATATAGCCTAAGAAACTTAGTTGTAAACAATATACAAAAAAGTGATTCTTTATGAAGTTTGTATACAATCTAGCCCAAGTTACGTGTAAGGCAAACAGCCAAAGAACATGTTACTTCAAAACTATGCGCCTGTTCTGATAGTTGGCAGCAAATTTATCAATGACAGCATCAATGTCCAGCTGTTTTGCCCTCCTCGAGTTAACTGAAATGACAGCAAGGTTGCTGGTACGGTTGTTTCCACTGCTTCCTCAAGTATGTCTTGAGAAGCTTCAGACATGAGAAGCTCCTCTCACAAGTTGCTGAGGTGACGGGCAGGGTAACAGCAATGCAGACATTCTCAGTGCAAAACTGCAGTTGAGATCCACAAATATGTCAGTCGCTGTTCACATTATTGGCAGAATTATTGGGGGGGCTGAGGGGGAGCTTGACTCATTATTGGGGGAGCTTAAGCCACCAAAGCCCCCCCTTGGTGCGGCCACTGAGTGAAAGTCATTGGTAGGAGTGTGCATGCGCGGCCTGTGCACGCACACACGGAGCAGCTCATTTCAACCGCAGTCAATTTTATTTGACAATAAAATACAAGCATTACAAGATTTCCAAGGATAACCCAAAAGTATAAAATGGTTATAACCTCCGCCAGTGAAGTTGGAGGTCATGTTTTCGTTTGTGTGTGTGTGTGTGTGCATGTGTGTGTGTGAATAGCCTGTAACCCGCAATTTTTCAGCCATCGTTATGAAATTTTTACTGAAGATTCATATCCTGATAGGCAAGAAGTATTCAATTTTCACGGTTAAAGTCAGGAAAAATCTTGGAAAACTGGAACCCCCCCTATTTTTTAAAATCAAACAAATTTCACAAATTCATAACTCTGTCAAAAAAGATCAAATTTCTTTCATATCTTAGGGCATTATGTAGGATGGTATCCTTTATCAACTGACAAAGTCTGATCCAGATGTGATCCAGATTACAGATTTTGTGGACATTTGAATTTAATCTTGAAAAGCCCATTTGGCACACATTTTGCATTACACTGCAATCAAAAGTGACTCAGTCACTCTCATTTTTCTGTTCTGGATTTACCTACAGCACCAAAATTACATGGAGGTTCCAATTTTATGCCTGTTTGTCTTCCAGTTATCAGTCAGAAACCAAGTGACAAAAAGCAACAACAAACTGCACAGCAGTGATAACCAATGTTCTGTGAACATTATCTGAAAAAGAATTCAGAAAGCGAAAAAGTTGAAAAAACATAACACCACAAAAAAAAAAAAACTTTGATTCAAGCGCATGAACATCCTCCTGACATTTGATCACATCTAATTTAGCTGATGAAAAGTCACTTCTAACAGGAATTTGACCTTGAAACTTCTTCAAGGTAAAATTTTGTGGAATTGGAAACTGGTGTTGGTGGAGGTTTGCGCTGTATGAAAGCGGTGCTCTAATTTCCACTGTAGTCCTGTAGATGTGTTAAAAAAAATTGTCCCAATGTTCCAAAAATTAACCCCAGTAAAAAGATTCAACCAAAAATGGTTGATTATAACAATATAAAATGAGCAAATTGCAATTGTGCTGTTTCTTGCATTTTAATGGCCCAAGTAATTAATTGGCGCTGCTCCTTTTTACACCTGTTGTGTTTTTGTCACTTTGTGATAGAATGAGTTTGGTTTGTGGTTTGGTTCTCACACACTCCTGCTGCAGTCAGATGTGGTTTTTGATGCAGGCGAAGCGGGCAGCTGCCCGGGGCGCATTTTTTTCCTGACACACAGGAGGCGGCACAAAGACAAAAAAACAAAAAAATCATCATCATCACCTGTGCCTCAAAGCAGTGATCATATCACTGCGTGGGGACTTAACAAATTAGTGTCCCCTTCCTGCAGCTGCAGACGCCCCTGCTTGCTGAGCTTCACAGAACAGAACCAGTGTAAAAGGTTTGGCGGTTCTTTTCTGCGGTTGTCCCCTGGGACAGACGATCTGCTCTGCTTTGACTCCAGACGGATCATCATGCAGTGCTCCAGTTTCTCCACTGTTCCACTCAGCAGGATCCTGCTGTCCTGTGGTAAAGTCCACTTTGGATGCAGCACAGAAGCAGAACTGTTGTGGGCTGGGGTGTTTGGCTGGCTTGGTTTTTGTTTTCTGTTTCTCCCACCAGGTGGTATGCATTCAGGACTGAGTGGCTGAGCATCAGGACCTCACCCTGAACACCTGAGGCTTGTTATCACGTGCAGGTCATCAGGACTCACAGCTGTGGTGTATTTTGTCTTAATCAGAGATTGCTGCATTTAAACCTTGAATGCACAGTGTGTGATTGCCAGAGACTCGACCTTGTGAGCAGACGTGTGAGATTGACGTCAGGAGAACAATCTCACCATCACGGACGCAGAGACCGCTCCAGGTTTGACGCCACAGTCTGTGAAGGAGGATTGGGTGAGGTCTCACGCTCTTCAGCACACTTCCTGAGGTAATTTGGTTTTGGTGACTTTTGTGAAGTAATGACAGTGGATTTGGTGTCCCTCACACCTTGTGTTAGTGAGCTGTCACGTTATGCTAATTGTCTAATCAGCTTCTGCTGCAGTGGGGATTTGAACTGAATTGTTCCGTGCCTGCAGGGTAAGAAGCTGATGTATAGATTTAAGCCAGGAAGTGTTTGCTGATTGCGTGCACCTTTGAGTTGTGTCTCTCTGTGTGGAGTTGGACTCACCTCATGTTTTCTTCTTCACAGACTCGGTTTGTCGCGGCCACCTGGGGGGTGTCGGCGGGGTCCCTGGGTCCGAACTGCTGTGGCTCCGGACCGTTTGCGCTGTTGAGAGCGCGCCGTGTTTTCACCTCACCAGACCGCGGACATTTTTGGTTGTTTAGCACTCACTGTTATGTTTATTAAATTCTGTTATCCTTTGAACCGTGCTCTGCTTATTTCATGCTTGGTCCTTCAAACGCTGGGTTGGTTCTCCGCCTGCGTCCGAAACATAACAGTAGTCTCTGGCCATTTAACAATTGACCAGCGGAAGCAGAGACGGTATTTTTGCCGGGAAGGCTGCAGCAGATGTTGGAGTTGATCCAGGATCAGTTGCGGGTGCGCTCCGCCCGGTTTGTGCGCGTTGGTGCGCGCATGGCGGAGTTTACAGCTTGGGTCGCATCGCACCCCGCTGTTACGGCTGTAGCCCCGTCTCCTCCCGTGCAGCTGGCTCCGACGCCTGTTGTAGCAGCCCCGGTGGTATTTAGTTTGCACGTTAAGCTGTTTGTTATAACCTGCTGTCGTTTTCAGCAGTGTGTATTGGTTTTTACTCTGTTACCACAGGGATTTTCTTATTTGGCACTTTGGCTCCCTCTGTTGGTGACAGAGTCACATTACCATTCAGGTGCAAAGGATGGAAAACACAATGTTTTTCCATTCTTTGCACTTGACTATGTAGGCCAATGTTAGTTTTTTTATTGGTCTATTATCTGTTTCTTGTTTTAGTATGAGGTGTTTTTTATCAGGGGTTAATTTGTTGTTTTTGTGGGTTTTTAAGCACTGTCAGTGGTCTGGTGGCGTGAAAATACAGACTGTCTGGAGCATAGTTGGACCCAGGTGACTTTATGTTAGTCTGTTAGTCTTTCTTTTTTATTTCTTTTGGTTTCACCTCCCAAGGTTTGATGGGACGGTCCTCTGGGGGGTGATGGGGGGGGGGGGAATTGGGTTGTTTTTTCTTTTTTTTTTGTTGTGCCCTCTCTTCTCCTCTGGCTCCAGCCGTGTGAGCCGTACGTTGTCGGCGTTGTTGGAGTGGTGCAGTTTGGTTATGCTGGGCGTTTCCCAGGTAACCTCTGCACCCGGAGGGGGGGGGTTTGGGGTATTTTTTTTTACTTCCCTTTGCAACCTCCAGCCTTGGCGCGCCTCTGTGCCGTACGCCATCGGCGTAGCTGGGGTGGTGCAGTTCGGTTATGCTGGGCGTTTCCCAGGTAACATCTGCACCCGGGTGGGGGGGTTTAGGTTTTTTTTTGTTACTTCCCTGTTCCACCTCCGGCTTCAGCGCGCCTTTGAGCCGTACGCCATCGGCGTAGCTGAGGTTTGGGGCAGTGGAATATACCCGCAGCTGGTGGCTGGTTTAAAAGTCGGAGGGGTGGCGCCGTCTTGTGCCGTATGCCATTACCGCTGTTCCACTCCTCCCGGTTGACTTTTGGGGTATAGTCGTAGTTGGTGACACTGGACGTACTTCCAGTTTCCACTGCGCTGAGTGGGTGGGGTTGGGGTTGTTGTTTTGTTTGTATGTTTTTTTTTCCCCCAGTTTCTGCCCTCAGGGTGTGACTGTGGTGTCCTCTGGGGGGGAAAGGACTGTGGGTCCATCTAGCCGTAGACGGCCGGGGCTGGGTCTGTTGGTCATGAGGGGGGGGCATCTTCTGGGGTTTGATGGAACGGTCCTCTGGGAGTCCCCGTGGGTGACTTTGGATCCCAGAGGGACCTCGGCTGTGGTTATTATTCCTGGAGCTGGCGGGATGTCCTCTGGGGGGTGTTGGTCCCTACATGTCGTCCGGGGGGGTGTTAGCGTTTTTTTTTTTTTTTTTTTTTTTTTGCAAGCTTAAGTTTGGGTTGTGTTTTTTCTTTTCTCCTCTTCCAGGGGTTTGATGGAACGGTCCTCTGGGGAGGGGGGGTTGGTATGGTTGTTTGTGTTTGTCTTTTTTTTTTTGTTTATGACTAAGCAGATTTTAACACATAGTCGGAAGAAGGCTGAGTGCACAGGTTTAAGAACTCCTGGCCAAACTTATGCAAAGTGAACTAAAGCAAGAGTCGACAGGAATGAACGCAAAGGTGGAGACTCTAACAGGTTTGCTAAACGAAACAGAGGGCAAGACCATTCAAGTCAACAAAGGATGTCTCTGCACTGGAGTGTCAGCTGCGGAGCAGTCTGCTGCAGACAGGCTCAGGATGGGAAAGGATGGGCTCCAGGATGAGAGTGATGGTCTCGGCACGGAGTTCCCTGTTGACAGAGAAGAGGCGGCTGGGAGCGTGCGTTATCCAGCTGAGGGAAGAGCTGGAGAGGCTCAACATTGAGATGATCAATGACTGCATGAAGAGATTAACGTTGCAGGTGGAGCAGCAGATGATGGAGCTGTCGTCAGAGCACAGTAACGCACAGCTCCTGGAGACGGGCCTTTCCCAGCTGGATCGTCAGCACAAGGAGCTGAAGCTGCAGGAGGTGTTTTTTGTTCCCAGCCAACATTCCAGCCATGGTCCCTGGAGGGGGGCTTTGTTTTTCCTGGCCCAGGTCCGTGTGGTCGCCGGGAGGCTTCCCGTGAGGGTGGGGTACTGTTGTGGGTTGGGGTGTTTGGCTGGCTTGGTTTTTGTTTTCTGTTTCTCCCACCAGGTGGTATGCATTCAGGACTGAGTGGCTGAGCATCAGGACCTCACCCTGAACACCTGAGGCTTGTTATCACGTGCAGGTCATCAGGACTCACAGCTGTGGTGTATTTTGTCTTAATCAGAGATTGCTGCATTTAAACCTTGAATGCACAGTGTGTGATTGCCAGAGACTCGACCTTGTGAGCAGACATGTGAGATCGACGTCAGGAGAACAATCTCACCATCACGGACGCAGAGACCGCTCCAGGTTTGACGCCACAGTCTGTGAAGGAGGATTGGGTGAGGTCTCACGCTCTTCAGCACACTTCCTGAGGTAACTTCGTTTTGGTGACTTTTGTGAAGTAATGACAGTGGATTTGGTGTCCCTCACACCTTGTGTTAGTGAGCTGTCACGTTATGCTAATTGTCTAATCAGCTTCTGCTGCAGTGGAGATTTGAACTGAATTGTTCCGTGCCTGCAGGGTAAGAAGCTGATGTATAGATTTAAGCCAGGAAGTGTTTGCTGATTGTGTGCACCTTTGAGTTGTGTCTCTCTGTGTGGAGTTGGACTCACCTCATGTTTTCTTTCTTCACAGACTCGGATTGTCGCGGCCACCTAGGGGGTGTCGGCGGGGTCCCTGGGTCCGAACTGCTGTGGCTCCGGACCATTTGCGCTGTTGAGAGCGCGCCGTGTTTTCACCTCACCAGACCGCGGACATTTTTGGTTGTTTAGCACTCACTGTTATGTTTATTAAATTCTGTTATCCTTTGAACCGTGCTCTGCTTATTTCATGCTTGGTCCTTCAAACGCTGGGTCGGTTCTCCGCCCGCGTCCGAAACATAACATGCGTCCGTGATGGTGAGATTGTTCTCCTGACGTCGATCTCACACGTCTGCTCACAAGGTCGAGTCTCTGGCAATCACACACTGTGCATTCAAGGTTTAAATGCAGCAATCTCTGATTAAGACAAAATACACCACAGCTGTGAGTCCTGATGACCTGCACGTGATAACAAGCCTCAGGTGTTCAGGGTGAGGTCCTGATGCTCAGCCACTCAGTCCTGAATGCATACCACCTGGTGGGAGAAACAGAAAACAAAAACCAAGCCAGCCAAACACCCCAGCCCACAACAAGAAGTTCAAGACTGTTCAATTAATGTACAAAGTGAAAAATAAACAGGTGCCCTTTAGAATTCAAGAATTTTTTACTGAGAGGGAGTGAAAATATCATTTATGGGGCTTGTATCATTTTAAAATTGCTGGCTGCTCGGACAACCAGGAAAGGTTTCTGTGTCTCCATGTGTGGCCCTAGAATATGGAATAACCTGATGGAGGAACTCAAACAATGTCCAAATATCAATCAGTTTAAAAATCAATATAAAAACATGATGATTTCAAGATATGTATCTGCTGAAGAAGGATGAGTTTTGTGTGTTACCAATTGTAAATGTAAATTTGTTTGGTCCTTTAAGATGAAAAGTTTGAAGTGGTTGAAAATGGGGGTGGGAATAGATAAGTTTTTTATTTCCCCCACTCCTTTTGGACTAGATAATTTTATTTTTGGTGAGGGGTAGGCGTTAATAAGCTTTGCTTCTGCCTATACCCTTTAAGGCACACAGATGCACTGTTAATCCATTTTCTTTCTTCGTTGTAAGTTTTTTGTTGTTTTTGGACTGTGTGTGCCGAATAAATTCATTCATTCATTCAGAGCAGGCCACCACCAGAGAGGACAAACTGCCCACTCGTGGAAAAATAAGTTTGCAGAAGGAGAGCCTGCTTATAGAGGGTTTAGGAATTGAGCTACGTTCACATTATGAGCTGAAGTGACTTGAATCTGACCTTGTTTTTGTGCGTTTGTGTGATGCAGTGTACACTTTAACAAATTACAATATATATGTACTTAATCTAATTTTTTTGTTAACCCTCATCACATAATCTGGTTGTTTAACAAAATATATAGCCAATTTAACAAAATATACAATTAATTGTATTTTACAGCATATTCTGTTTAATATTTAAACAACTGAGGTATGTTGGGCCAGTTTACCAAACTAGATTAAGTGACTATAGCAGCGTGTGAATGTGCCAAATTAAATGATTTGAGTACTTTATTGTTTTATGAGCCATCTGAACATCTCAAGTTTAATTTATGTGTTTGTCCTGTTACCTTTCTTTTTGTATGTGCTCAGAGATCAGTCAGTTCTGATTTCATTCTGCTTTCTATGTCATCACTGGTCATGTGACGGATGTGAGATCAGATAACGGTCACTTACAATCAGCTAAAAACAAAACAAAAAAGATTCAGGATTAAATATCACAAGGACTCAGAAATGGATGGACTGTCATCAGAAACTGTAACCATGAAATCAGGGCCAGAAGGAAAGTCAGCACTGCAGAATCACTGGAATCTACAGCAGGCGTCTGTCTTCATATGTCAGAAATGTCCAACAGAGGACATAAATCTAAGATTGATCCACACAGTCAAACAAGATGATCCTTCTGGTGCTACACCAGAGTCAATATGACTGATGGTTGACAACAGATAGAAATAAGTAAGAAAATTGTGAGACCACTTTCAACCTTTTAAAAATGCAGAAATGTTTAGGTGGTTTTACAAACATCAAGCTAAATATTGAGCTAAAGGTTGAGACAAATATGCACCTTAATAAAAGAGCTAATGATTTCTAATGAGCTGTGATCTGTTTCCCTAAAAGACAGATTAATATAGCGTCTAATGTTTATTCAAATTTGCAATTTATAGATGTTTTGTATAAGAGTTATATTGTAGCCTGCAGTCTTTTGATGTCAATTTCAATTGCATTTTCAGGGGCACTTCTAAAATATTTAAAATAATAATAATAAAATAAGAAAAAAATGGCTGTTTGTGCAAAATTTTGTCCGGTTTTGTTTTGGGGGTGGGGTGGGGGGGGGGCACTTGGAAGGGGTCTCGCCTGGGGAGTAATTCAGTGTAGAACTGCCACTGGGAGCACTGCAGGATGATCTGTCCAGAGTCAAAGTGGAGCAGAGCATCTGTCCCAGGGGACAACCGCAGAAAAGAACCGCCAAACCTTTTACACTGGTTCTGTTCTGTGCAGCTCAGCAAGCAGGGGTGCGTACAGCTGCAGGGAGGGGGCACCAATTTGTTAATTCCCCACATAGAGATATGATCACTGCTTCGAGGCGCAGGTGATGATGATGATGATTGTTTTTAAGTGTTTGTGCCGCCCCCTGTGTGTCAGGAAAAAAATGCCCTCCGGGTAGCTGCCTGCTTCGCCCACATCTACAGTAAAACCGGGTCTGGCCAGCCACCAGCCCATGAAGCAATTAATTTTCTACAACAAAAGATCTTTTCAAGGCATGTTGAGAAGAATGCTTGGAAGGCAGATTTACCGACCCAACCTGTTGCTTTCTACCTGCACTGTCTAAAGAACCCGTTTCTGTTAGTAGGCATGAGGCTTGGCTCATTCCCACAACCTGTGATCCCAGTTAACCAGTGATGTTTGACTAGTCATAAACACAGTGGCGGTTATATACTGAATTATTACAAAATTTTGTCCGTTTTTATTTGGGGGGGGGGGGGCTCAGAGGGGCTCTCACCTGGGGAGTAATTCAGTGCAGAACCACCACTGCCTGTAGTTGTACCGCAATCACCTTTTAAACTAAAAGTGCTGATGTTGATGTCACTCAAACTGATGAAGTCACAGTCGGTACAAAAGTGGCGCCGTTCATCTTCAATAAAAGTGGGCGTTTTGCTGCAGCAAGACATAACGGTGGCTCTGCCGTCAGCTAGGTGGGGCCGAAGTAGACCTGAAGTCCATTTCATGTAAATACTGAGTGACGCGACACAGTGACAGTCTGTCTGTCAATCACTGTGAACGGACAGCGTGATGTCATCGGGTTGTTTGAGCAAACAAAATAATCCAAAATGGCGGAAAATACTCCAGGACGTCTGTTTCTGTATAAATCTATTGTTTCCTCATATATTTTTTAAAAGTTAGCAAGAAATAAACAATTTCAAATCTAAAAACACTGACATCTGACAGACAAACATCTGACAGAGATGCACGCCCAGGAAAGCCCATCCAGTGGAAAAAAAAAAAAAGCCACCGCCGTCGTTTGCAGCTAGCGTGACTGTAGCATTGGTGATATCAGTGACCCCTGTCTGTCAGAGCTGGTATGCTGGTGGTACATTTTAAAGGCCGGCTCGGAGACGCTCATTTTCTGTTTCTGTCTGAATATTTCTGAGTGACATGTTCATCCTGCACCTCCTGCCTCGGTACTGCTGAGCATTCTGGGTAATGCAGTTCACTATATCCCTTATCAGGACTCAGCCCGTCTTCAGATACATCTCCAACAAAGGTAAGTGACTTGACAGCAAACTCACATTTGTCCTTGTTTAGTTTCAGGTTCACTTTTCGTGTCTCAGTCGTGCATCGTGTTCTTTCTTTGTTGATTCCCAGACGATAACATCATCCATCATCGTTGTAACTCCAGGTGTGTCTTTGAATATTGTGTGTATCGTCTTGTGGTAGATGTCTGGGGCTGACAAAATCCCACATGGAAGGCAAAGAAATCAGTTTCGCCCCTCAAGTGTGTTAAAAGTGCACAGTCTCAAACTAGCCTCATCAAGCTTCATTTGCCAGAACTCCGAGGATGCCTCATGAACCTCCTGAACCAGCTGGGACCTCAAGTGTGGGTGACTTCACTTTTCACTGCTTTGTTGAGATCTCTGGAATCCAAACAAGATGGCAAAGCTCCGTTTTTCTTTTGCACCATCACTACGGAGCTCACCCAGTCGGTTGGCTCGTCCATTTTCTTCATGACATTTGGCTTTTCCATGTGAGCTTGTTCGTCTTTGAGTCCAAGTCTTTCTGTCAATGCAGATGGAACCTTTCTGCGTGCACGCACTGCTGCCGTGACAGTCTCATCAGTATGAATTTTGTGTTCCTAGTGTTCCTTCTGAATCATCATGAGTTCATGGAGGATCAGACCAGGCTTGGATTGACAGCAGCTGAGCTTGTGCAACTGTCAACCACTCACTGGGTGGGTCAGCTTCTCGAGACATCGTGTGCTGTTTTGGAGTGTTTTTTTTGCCATTATATCACCCATAGCTGCTGGTCTCAGAGCTAAGCTCTATAAGTTCTCAGCGGTCTATGCACTACTGATGTTTGTACAAGCTCCTTCAGAAAGAGACTTTAGACCTGGCAGAAGCTCTGATCTGTAAACAAGAAGTGACACACTTAAGGACAAACGTACAGACGCATTTGCCTCGGGGCTGTATGAGAGAACCACAGCCACACCCACACTGTCCCTGAACCAGGTGCCAAGACAAGGCATGTAACAGGTGCGATACCTGCACAGACAGGTGTGACAGCTTTTTTTCATCCACAGTGTCGGCTGCATCCAACACTGGGTCAGAAAAGAGTTCAGTCTTGCAGTCGTGTCACTTGAAAACCATGTGGTTCAGGATGTGAGTGACGACAGAATGACGGACAGATTTTCCGCCATTAAAACCAGACGGCATTCTTTGATGCTTTCACCCACCAAGGAACTGCCCCTTGTTGCCGTGTTATTTAAAAATGGTGTATTTTCTGAAAACAGAGTGCCTTTTTTTTTTTCTTTTTTTTTTGCATAACACACAGTGCTGAGTTTCTCCGGAGTTTGGGACTCACTGCATATGTAGCGTGGTTTTAATAAGTGCAGTCTCCTCCACTGTCCTCTGCTTCAGCTTCCTCTATGGTAGATGATGTAGATGCTGCAGATGCACTCTGTCCCTGTCCTTGGTTGAGCCTCCGATTAGCTGTCTCCATCCGCAGGTCCACAGCGTGCAGTCAGACACAGAACAGGCACTTTCCTTCGTCCATTCTGTCACAGTGTCTTTGTCAAGTTGCAAGGTTGCCTCATATTTCTTCAGAATGCTGCTGTCTTCCATTTCCTGAGGCCATGTTGAAGGACCAAACACTAAGAAATGATCACACGACTTGAGGGAGTCAGATCTGATTTCAAACTCTTCTCGTCTGTGTCAGCTTTTCCTTCTGAACCCTAACAGATGTGGTCTTGAAGATGTTGCCATTGTCGAGCAGATTCTGGATCAAGATTTCACTTTAAATAAGCTTTGAAGGATTACGTCAGAACTACTTCACAGATTCTCACCACATTTGTGCCACAGATAGAAATTAGGGCATGGAAGACTCCATTAAAATTTGGAGATGATCCAAATCTGGATTGGCAGACGTCAGAAATCTATGATTGTTCTTGTTTCTTTTCATGTTGTTGCCGTAAACATACTTCCTGTCCTTGTTGTTGTATTACAAATCTAATAGTGGCCTAAAACGTTTACACAGTAAAGTATCTTTGTTAAATCTGTCCAAAAAAGTGGAAAAGCAACATCTGTTTTTGCTTGCTGTTTGTGAAATTTTGTGCTTGTCTGCTACATTCATTCAATCCTGAACATCTCCTGGGGGCTAACCCCCCCACAGAACTTATAACCTAGTGACGCCCCTGCTGGGGAGGCCTCAGAGTACATGTTCAAAGTGAAGATGTGGGTTTGAACAGAGAGAGAATAGGGACTGGAACTGATGAGATTTGATCAGTATTAATTCTGATTATCAGTCTGATTCTGTTTCGATTGCTGACTGGTCGTCTGTGTGGACAAATGTCGCCCTCCACAGGCTTTCAGCATCAATGCAGCTGTTTTTCTTGCTCGATGCAGACTTTTGAGTCATGACGTCATATCTGATATCATTATGCATAAGTTTACTTTTTGCAACACCAAAGTGTCAGGAAAAACACGGCGACATTAACAAGAGGAATTGGCTGTTGGATCAAAAGATCTTCCACCAGTTCTCACCAGGAACCGTCCCCGACTCCCATCCCTCGGAGAGAAACAAGCAGTGAATGTTCTGAATGTGCTGGTTTCAAAAATGCTGAATACGTCCACTTAGCTTATTAACATTAGCATTAGTGAGCTCTTTAATAGTTAGCATTAGTGTTTTGCTCAGTGCCCATGGTTCAAAGAATGGCTCGAACAGTCTTCTTTATTGATGAAAGCCGACCTCTGCTGGAGCGGGTTGGTTCATGAATCACCCGGGTAAATGATTAGAACCTCCATACAGAATCAGGAATCATGAGTCCGAGGTCTCCATTAACCCTATAAGTCCTGTGACTGACTGCTGCTAAGTACACAAGGTGAGTTAGCGGACTGAGCGAGCGAAAATGCAGTAAAACAGTGGAAACGCAGCAGAAACTCGGCAGACTCAGGCTGTTTCTTCAGCTTTGTAAAATTTTGTAAAAACCTTGTAACTGTTAGCATGGCCTAAGCAGAGGATCACTGCTCTGAGTCTGGTCTGCTTGAGGTTTCTTCCTCAGAGGGAGTTTTTTCTTATCACTATCAACTGTGTTCTTGCTCTGGGGGTTGGTAAGGTTAGACCTTACTTGTGTGAAGCACCTTGAGGCAACTTTGTTGTGATTTGGTACTAAATAAATGAAATAAATTGAATAGAAAATAACAAAATGTGGATAAAGTGAAGCACTGTAGCCTGGTGCAGGTTTGGTGTCGAAGTGCTGAATGGGCTTTTAGCCGAATGATGGACTGCTCGGAAGAGGAAAAGAGAGAGAGAGAGTCAGGTGACTGCAGAGGGCTTTTGTCTCTGACATCATGGTGAAGTCTAAGAAGTTGGAGGGAATTCCACTGATTCTGGTACAATCAAGTCACAGCGTGGTGCTTCAACCCAGATGCCACCTGTTGGTGGTGGTGGTGGGCGGCTCGTGAGTGTGTTTGTCTGTCCATATGTGTCAACCCTGCAGGACACGTCCTGTCTATGGTGAACCCTGCCTCTTGCCCAAAGGCCGCACAGATAGGCTCCACCCCTGACTCTTAACTGGTTTGGGCAGGTTCAGAAAATGGATACATGGATTACTGTTGGTAATAATGACAGCATTTATGACAGTGATAATAACAGTATCACTCTTTTCTGTGCACACCCGATTGTCAGATTGTGTCCAAGGTTCACTGTCCTTGTACCAGTGGTTCCTGGCTCCACCTTACTCTTTAATTTATATGTTAAAAGCCAAGTGGCCTCTGTGTACGTGTGTGTGTGGCTTCGATCACAGAGAAACTGTGGAGCACTGACATTTGCCGTTTGGTATGTGTATGTATTTTGGGTCAAGGATGAACGCTGTGAAAACGGAATGTTGGTAGGATGAATATTTTTAGAGAAACTACAGATATTATGTAACAGGGAACAACAGAGTGTTGATAACTACATTCTGGACTCACACACCATTCCAACTCATTATAGAAACTTAATTAATTTACTGCCACCCTTGAAAAATATCAGCTACCTATTTTACAAAGGCGACCCAATTTACAGCCCGTGGATCCCCACAGACAACATGCTAATCATCCATGCATTTTCTATACCCTTCTACTCCAGTCAAGGGTTACGGGGGGCTGGAGCCTATACCAGCAGTCACAGGGTGTGAGGCGGGTTCACCCTGGACAGGACGCCAGTCTGTCACAGGGACACATACAAAGATATTCACACCTACGGACTATTTGAAGCTTCCAGTCTATCTAACCTGCGTGTCTTTGCATGTGGGGGGAAGCCAGAGCACCCAGAGGAAAACACCTAATCAGGATGTGGAAAAAACAAACAAAAAAATCCAACAAACAAGCAAACACACAAAAAAGATGCAGGCCAGGTGGCCTCCAGGAGCAGGGTTTCAGCCCCCGCACTGCACCATGACACTGCTGTGTAATAAACGTGTCAGTGTAACACAGCTGCATGTTGCAGACATGTCACAGAATAATCGTGTACACAGGGTTGGATCCTACAGTATTCTGCTGATGCCCTATTGTTGGTGACAGGTAGTTCACTCTCACCACATGTGGCTGTCCATATGGGTGTATCTCAGAAACATTTGCCCAAGTGGTTAGTGCGTTTGGTTTTAGTGTAGAAGGTTTCTCCATGTAATGTGGAGTTGTGTTAGAAAGGGCATCTGGCATAAAACTTGTGCCAATTCAACATGCAGATCCACCTCAGCTCTGCTGTAGTGACCCAGAGTGAAAACAAGGCAGCAGTGGAAGGGTCTTCTTACTATTGGGATTCCTCAAGACCCTCTAAGGATGTCTCGTTATACTCTGATGTTTATTTACCCAAATCCTAGTCTAATGTAGCCTGGTTAGGTCACAAATGTAGCTAGTTGATTTTATTTCCAAATACAAAAGAAATGCTTCAGTGAAAATTTCCTGAACTATCTACCAAAGTGATCATGAATTTCTGTGTCCTTGGTCCAGACACTTTGTCTGCACTATCCCAGTCCATTAGTAAGTGGGTTCCAGCCTTAGTTGGGGAAGGAACCTGTGATGGACTGGTGTCACCCATGGATAAGCCCGGTGTCTCAGACCAAACGGTCCCCCCTAACAATTGGTCCGCCCTGCCTTCACTGTGCATGTGTCATTTGGGACTGCAGTACATCTGAGACTGACTCTGACTCTGAGTCTTTTCACCCAAAGCGATCAAAGGGAATAATGTGATTATTAACCATCAGATGAGAAAGTAAAACCTCTTCAATATGCTAAAGTCAGTTTTAAGCAGAAACGAAGCGATAATCAGTGAGTCGTTACTGACACTCTGAAATGACGTAGACGCAGCAGCACGTCAGACTCAGATGTGTAGCTGCAGTGCTCTGATCGCTTCCTCCGTCTTTTATGATGAAATAATACTGAATTTATGTGGAAATGATTGTTGTACAAAAGCTTCAAATATTTGTCGCTGAGATTAATGTTTAATGAGATTAATGTTTAATGAGATTGATTAATGAGATTAATGATTAATGAGATTAATGATTAATGTTGACTGGAGTGAAGTTTGAAGCAGAAACGAGGTGATAATCGGTGGATTGTAGCTGACACTCCAAAATGACGCATGGGCAGTGAAGGCGGGGGGGCAATTTTTAGGGGGGATCATTCGGTCGGCGACCCCGGGCAGCACTGGGCCTGTGTAGGTGATCAAACCAACACTAAGCCAATTTATGTAAGAGAGCAAAAACGTTAGAAAGAAGTCAACTAGCTTTGCCGACTGGACTTTGTGAAATCTTTCAAGGCTAATCTTAAAACTTTCTGCTGTTGATCGTTAGTTTTCTGGTTCTGCCTTATTTTGACCCTCTGGAGTCCACGATATAATTGGCCATTTTTGACTACTTTTGGTGTTACCTTTATAATTTACCTTTAAAAAGTGTTTACCTGGCCTTGTTTGGTGTCATTTTTTTCAGCACAACCTCACCTGTGTGGCCTTCCAGTTTCTCATTCATTCTGACCTACTTTTAACACAGTGAACCTAAAATCACACAAAAAACATAAAATCCAAGAAGAAAAAAGTTTGTTTTTTTTTACTGTGAAAACCACAAACTTGTTTAACAAACTATTTTCATAACTTCAAATGTAAATATAAATTGTAAATTTCAAAAACATATGTACAAATGTAGCAAAAAAAATAGTTAAATACAACTATTTACATAAATGCAGAAAATGCTTCAGGTGTTTTTTTGTTTTTTTTTGTACAATTATTTACAAAACAGTCAGATTTCACGATAAGATTTAGAATTTCAAAAACATATGTACAAATATAGTGCAGGAAATACTAATGCTAAACTATTTATAAAACAATCAGATGTCTAAATAAGATTTAGAATGTAAATATAAATTTCAAAACATATGTACAACGTAGTGAAGGACATGATAAACTATTTGTGCCACTCAAAAAAAAAACAATTCCTGTCCAACACAACACACAGAGGGGCATATTGCAGGACTGACACTTCCACGGTGTGTCACTGCTCCTGTTGTCCACCTGAAGGCATCGTTGGCACTTCAATCTGCCTTCTGTGGTCTTTTGGTAAGGATCTGTGCCTGTCACAATTGGCACAGGAACGGGTTCTGGCTCCCGTTCTGTGGGACACCTGTTTTGTCTGTGCCAAACAGTTGACACACCAGCTCCACCATAAAGTCCTTGTGTGTCATGGGCTGCACTTGCTTGACACTGCTGATCTCACGATGCAAGATGAATGCATTTGTAGTTGCAATGTCAAGGAAGTGCAGCAACACTGTCCTGTACCAGCATGCAGTTTTCCGATGGGTGGAGTAGTACTGGATGAGCTAGTCAGATAGGTCGACTCCAGCCATGTTTTTAGTATAAGCCAACACTGGGGTAGGACAGGGAATGTCTTTCACCGTCCAGCGTCCATCCTTCTCATCCATCACTCTTCTCTGCACTGTCTCACCCGAAAACACATGATGGATGGTGGAGCACACAGACACCTTCCGTGTGTCCATCCACTTTACAAATATCAGAGGCCCCTTTCTTATCCATCTTATGGATCCTCTTTCAGATTTTTTGTGAGAGCATTTGCCCTCCCTCTGGGGCATCTTTGTCTGTTCTCCCTGTATGTGCCACATGCCACAAACTTCATGTAAGCCAGGTCCATGAACAATTTGGGACTCGTGTAAAAATTGTCCATGTAAATGTGGTACCCAGTACCAAGCGAGGATGGCTGGATCAGGTTCATATCCACATCGTACCTGTGCTCACTTGTGGTCACAGTCTTGCCAGTGTAAATGGTGAACTTGAGTGTGTAGCCATTACTTGAAACAGCCAACACAAAAAGTTTCATGCACCAGTTTGTTGGCTTGTCATTCAAATATTGAGTCATTCCAGTTTTTGCCTTTGTCACCACCATCCTTTCATCCACTACCAGCTCCCTCCTCGGGTGGTAATAAGCCTGGCAGGCACTGAGGATGTCATCATAAAAAGGCCTGACTCGAATGAGATTGTCATGACCTGCTGTTCCCTTTTTTCTATCATTTTCTACATCCTCATCTGGATCAATTAGGTAGATGTTCCAGAATATCAATCTAAATCTGTCTCTGGACATTACTTTCGCTGGAAAGGACACAGACAAAATATGGCTTTGTTTCCAGTAGTCCTGGAGACTTGGCAGTGACACCAATGACATGTTTTTTTGTTTTTTTGCCAGCTTGCACTCGACTGAGACGGACGCACTTTTCTCTTCTCCCTCCCTCCTTATCTTTCCTGCTTTTGTGGCGTGTTGTCTGTGAGGCTGCAGCGTTGCTCTTCTGGAAACGACAAAAATGGATCTGTTAAAGTGGTCTCTGAACGCAATTGACACTATTTTTCTACAAGATCTTCGGGAGCGGAGGACCCGACCTGTCCTGCTGGGACGCATGTGATGGGTTACGTGATGGACTCGTGGAGGAGATGGCAGGTCATGTGCCTTTACATGCTTTCTGTGGAGGACGTTGAAGATGTGTACATATTCGGCTTGGTGGTGACCGGCTTTCTGATGTGTGGAGCGGGGCACTTGCTGGTTTACCGGAAAATCAAGAAAGTGGAAGCAGCTTTGATTGGTCGTTCCAAGCTGCCCTATATGATTGATTCGATTGGGAAGGCAGTGGCTGCGCAGTCGGCGGGGGTTAACCGCGCATTGGATGACATCTCTGGGAAGATCGCAGCCCTGGAAACCCGCTTTGACCGTCTGTGAAGACCACATTCTACATTCTACATTCAGCGCATTGAGAGCCACTCTGTTCTCAGAACTGTGGAATCTTTCAGGCGTCTGTTAATCTGGCTATTCATTTGGCTTCCCCAAATACAGCTGCACTTCAAGGTCGCTGTGATAAGATACCTCCTCAGAAGAACAACACTCTTATGCCTCGCTCCCTGGTCTTCCCCCCTCCCCTCAGCTTCTCCAGCTCTGACGTGAACTGTGACTGTCCAGGACTTTCTCAGCCTGCACAGGGCTGTTCCCCCCCCCCCCCCCAGACTGTCGAACAAGGCCGTCGACGGCGCCGAAACTGGCTGCCTTCCGGAGTGTTCTGATAAACTGGTCCTTTCAAATCTCGGTTGTCGTCCTGTGTCCTTGTTTGTCTCTGTGATTATTGTTTTTTTGTGCTGATGGGATTTTTTTTCCTCATTGCGGCTGTGTAATGCAGCGGCTATGAGGGGTTTTTTTCTTCTCCTTTTCCCTCGTGTTTTGCTTCATGTATATGTTTTATGTACCGGGCCGGCCTATGTGTTGTGTGTTATGTGTGTTGTTTGTTATGGGTCGGTGTTGGTTTGCTCAGCCCTGCTGTTGACCAAGGCAGGGATGTACATCTGGAGCTGGTCCCCGGGCGCCTAATGGCGACCTCTGCTCCTACTGGCAAATAGGATGGGTTAAATGCAGTAGCCACATTTCATTGTGCAGGAAAGTTCTTCTGTTCTGTGCATATGACAATAAAATTTCCTTGTTCCTTGATCCTTGTGTATATCAGAAGTCCAAAAAATTTGTACAGATCTTCCATTTCAATGTCTGATCAGTTGTATTTTTTCCCTAATGCCTTGTTTTTTGCAGCAATTTTATTGGTGTTGGTGCAAATTGTTCTAATTGTGTCAGTTGCAAAAAAAAAAAAAAAAAACAGAAAAATGTGTTTTGGACTTTGGGTGGAAAGTGTATCAACCTGGACTCCTGTTGTTCTCCAAGGCTAAAATCTGCTTACCGCTGGAGCGGTGTCTGCGTCCTCATGCGTGTTCCAGTGGTCAGCGCTGGGTTGTGTCTCGGAGATCTGGATCTGGAAACAGAAGCACTCTCCGACCCTCTGTTCAGATCTCCGTGCGCACGTTGGTGGATCCACCTGCTTTGGTTGCTCCTCCAGAACAGAAGAGGGATCATCTCTTTCAGCAACAGAATCCTCATTGTCTGTTTCAGACTCTGACAATGCGCTGCACGCTCCGTCTTCCTCCAGTTCAAAAAATAACTTAAGGGCTTGCTCCACATTTATAAGACGCCTCATTTTTACAAAAAAACCCCAACAAAACACTAACCACACATGCTTTCCACCAGTAACAAAGAGAAAACGCACACACAATCAGACCCACATGGTGTGGGTGGGCTGTGATCAAACACATGGGACACAGTGACATCTGATTGATGGAAAATTTCTGGAGCCAACCAACTGAGGAAGAAGGAGTCATGTTTCTTCCCACTGCTGTTGCTGCTGCAGTAGAGAAGCAAATGATCCTTTTGGCTGCGTGTGTGTACATAAATGCGCAGTGAAAAATGACAGTAACATTCATGAAAACGCATGGCGTAAAAAATACTCATAAGTCAAATTATACTAGGCCAGGGGTGGCCAAGTTCGGTCCTCGAGAGCCACATTCCTGACACTCTTAGTTGTCTCCCTGCTCCAACACACCTGAATCCAATGAAAGGCTCATTAAAAGTCTGCTAACGAGTCTTTCATTGGATTCAGGTGTGTTGGAGCAGGGAGACAACTAAGATTGTCAGGAATGTGGCTCTCGAGGACCGAACTTGGCCACCCCTGTACTAGGCCTATTAACAAAATTTAAAAAGTGCTATAAAGGTTGAAGTCTCCACGCTGAACAGACATTTAAAGGGAGCCTCAGACTACAGCAGACTGAGTGTTACGTCCGCTTAATTAGGTCATGTGACTTTTTACACAAAGGCGCGTCTTTCAACTCCAGGGGGTTAATTATATGTCCTGTCTGTATGCTTTATTTGCTCTTTACATTAATTTTAACTCACCCTACGGATGTAAACATTTGTTTTACTGTTATGTTGAGAATTTTGTAAAAATTTCTTTTTAAAGTGTTATACAAATTTTGTCATGGTTAGCGCGTGCACAGCTGGTGCATGCACAGCTGGCGCATGTCACTTCATTCTATTGTTTGTTCACCATGCGGTAGTTCTTCTCGCTCAGCTTCCTCCAGGGGTCGTGTTTCTCGCTGCTTTCATGTGGAGCACGCCCACATACCCTCTGACAGTTTAGTAACTGATCTCTCCTTATGTCTGTTTCTCCGTTTTTTTCCGATGTCGTTTTTGCAGTCAGCATGATCACTGTGGGTCGAGTGTTTCAGTCAAGCTGTCCTCACAGTTTTGAGCAGTTCTCCCTTTTCCCCCAATGCTGTTAATCCCACTGAGAATTGTGGCATTTTCCTGCAGAGGAGAAGTTTTGTTATGGACTCACAGTGCCCTCTGCTGCCATAATTATGAACTGCTACTCAGTTTGTAATTTTTTTTTTCCTTGAAGGTTTTATTGTTCTTGGATGACTACTACTGCTGCTACTACTACTTGTAACTCAGTATACACGTGAAAATAATTGCACCTTCATTCAGTCTCTCCACAACACTAAAAACACACTCACATATGTGAGAAGTTAAACAGGATGAAAGACTCGGGACCTGCTTTGCTCATTAGTTCAAACTGTCAGTTCAAATCAGATTAAAAAAATTCATATATCTAACTCAAACCTGATCTCACTGACTGATTATATATAGAAAGTGACCACATCTGAGTTGAGTGTCCATGTAGCAATTCTTATTTCCTGTCTTAACTACATCGGTTGCTATAGTAATGATATAGAGCCAAGCAGGGCATGTGGGCGGAGCATGGAGCTACGTATTTGGGGGTGGGGGGGGAACCCTTGAGCTAATCTCTTGCCACTTTCCCATTCTAGAGACCCAGACCCATTTGTCTTTGATATTACTTTTATGCCACACTGTGTCTACTGTGACTGTTTTTTGGATGTGATTTCCAGATTAATTTGTAATTGTGTGTTTGTGTGTGGTTTGAAATTTTTATTTTTTCCTCTCACTGGCTTCTTCAGCTGATTAATGGCTGTCGCACAACAACTTCACCCTGTAAACACATCCTCATGTCACACATTTTGTTTTCTTTTTTGGAGCAAGCACTGAGTGATTTTATTGGAGGACGGTGAAAACTGACTGGAGCAGGGAGAGAGTAAAGTGGCACTGGCTGTGTATCGGGGCGGGGGTGGGTGGGGGGGGTATACATGCAGCTCCTGCCATGCAAAGATCCCCCATCAGCTTTGTGCGGTGTGAAAAGTCAAAGACGGAGCAAAACTCACCCAGAATCCGATCTCAGCATTCAGACCAAATCGGATTAGGAAAATTTGATCTGTACCGCATGTCAAACACCTGTGAATAAGGCTTGAAATGGATTTGGAAAAAGGGGAGTTTCATGTGACCTTTGACTGTTCAGACTTACAACATAAAATCTGAATCAAATCGGATATGCAGGTACAGTGAGGAAAATAAGTATTTGAACACCCTACGATTTTGCAAGTTCTCCCACTTAGAAATCATGGAGGGGTCTGAAATCTTCATCTTAGGTGCATGTTCACTGTGAGAGACATAATCTAAAAAAAAAAAAAATCCAGAAATCACAATGTATGATTTTTTTAATAATTTATTTGCATGTTACTGCTGCAAATAAGTATTTCAACACCTGCCAATCAGCAAAAATTCTGGCCTTCAAAGAGCTGTTAGTCTGCCTCTAAAAAGTCCACCTCCACTCCACTTATTATTCCAAATTAGAAGCACCTATTTGAGGTCGTTAGCTGCATAAAGACACCTGTCCACCCCACACAATCAGTAAGACCCCAAATACTAACATGGCTAAGACCAAAGAGCTGTCCAAAGACACCACAGACAAAATTGGAGACCTCCACAAGGCTAGAAAGGGCTACGGGGCAATTGCTAAGCAGCTTGGTGAAAAAAGATCAACTGTTGGAGCAATTATTAGGAAATGGAAGGATCTAAACATGACTGTCAATCTCCCTTGGACTGGGGCTAAATGCTAGATTCCACCTCGTGGCGTATCAGTGATCCTAAGAAAAGTGAGGAATCAGCCCAGAACTGCATGGGAGGAGCTGGTCAATGACCTGAAGAGAGCTGGCACCACTGTTTCCAAGGTTACTGTGGGTAATACACTAAGACGTCATGGGTTAAAATCATGCATGGCACGGAAGGTTCCCCTGCTTAAATCAGCACACGTCCAGGCCCGGCTTAAGTTTGCCCATGACCATATGGATGATCCAAAGAAGCCATGGGAGAAAGTTATGTGGTCAGATGAGACCAAAATAGAACTCTTTGGTCTTAATTCCACTCGCCGTGTTTGGAGGAAGAAGAATGCTGAGTACCATCCCAAAAACACCGTCCCTACTGTGAAGCATGGGGGTGGAAGCATTATGCTTTGGGGTGTTTTTCTGCACATGGGACAGGACGACCAGGGCCATGTATTGCGAGATTTTGAGGAACAACCTCCTTCCCTCAGTTAGTGCATTGAAGATGGGTCATGGATGGGTCTTCCAACATGACAATGACCCGAAGCACACAGCCAGGATAACCAAGGCTCCGTAAGAAGCATATCAAGGTTCTGGAGTGGCCTAGCCAGTCTCCAGACCTAAACCCAATAGAAAATCTTTGGAGGGAGCTCAAACTCTGTGTTTCTCAGCGACGGCCCAATAACCTGGCTGATCTAGAGATCTGTGTGGAGGAATGGGCCAAAATCCCTGCTGCAGTGTGTGCAAACCTGGTGAAAAACTACAGGAAACGTTTGACCTCTGTAATTGCAAACAAAGGCTACTGTACCAAATATTAACAATGATTTTCACAGGTGTTGAAATACTTATTTGCAGCAGTAACATACAAATAAATTATTAAAAAAATCATACATTGTGATTTCTGTCTCTCACAGTGAACATGCACCTAAGATGAAAATTTCAGACTCCTCCATGATTTCTAAGTGGGAGAACGTGCAAAATCACAGGGTGTTAAAATACTTATTTTCCTCACTGTATCTGGGAGGAGACACATTCTGTGTGTTGTCGCTCCAACAAGAGTGGCACGCTGAGCGGGGTGGCAAAAGTAGTCTGATGAGCTCAACTGTGGGCACGAGCTATCCCACAGTTCCATAATAGCAGAGATGCCGGCTCAATGAGAGCGGCACCCTGAGCAGGGTGACTATCCATCCGGCTATTAAGCTCTGACGTAATGCATCACGTGATAAATGTATTTCCAGGTCCAATGACCTGCAAGTTTACAATTAAAGTTCCGTCTCCTTTTAAGGATCTACAGTTTAAGTTTAGTTTGTGTTTACAGTGTGCGCAAACCTTTGTCCCTCCCTTCTCCACCTCCACCTCTGTTAACTGCATTCGTCTTTTTCTAAGGTAAGAACACTTCATAAAACTTTTTTCTTTTACTTTATATATTTTATTATACACAGGTAAAATATACATGCCTGTTTGTTAATAAAAAAATATATTTTTTTCATTATTTAGAGTGATTTGGGGATGTTTTACAAGGCTGATTAAAATTATTTTAGTTATTTTCAACTGGGGAAATTCATTTGAAATATGAGCAGATTGGCTTATGAGCTTAGTCACGGAACAAATTAAACTCAGATATCAAGGTTCCACTGTACTACTAAAATGTAATTTTTTATGCTTTTCATCACGTTAATAAGAGACTGCATCCATGAGACCCTGAAAACTTGCTAAAACAAATATGCCATATGATCCGTGTCTGCTACGTTTAACCTGCGTGGAATTTAATAAACGCAAACTGAATTGCAGACATCTTATATATATTACTTTGGAACAAAAAGGACAAAGAGTGTTGTAAAGGACAATAAACAGGACGTTAAAGCGCAAACTTCACTTTTCCTCCGAACGACATGAACAGGGAGCGATCGCAGCTCACAGCAACTCCCATTGAAAATAACAGAGACACGACCTGAGCTTCTTGCATTTTTCCATAAAACAAATGCAATAACAACGTCTTAAAACCCAGTTAATATATATCCATGAGAGTTTTAGGCACAATATACAAATAGTTCTATGTTGCAATGTTAATGCTGTTGTCCGTGTGCAACGGGTTAAGTGCAGCCTGATCAGAGCTTCTCAGTGCAGTTCTTAGTGTTAATGAGAGCACACCTTTTTTGTTTGGACCCAGAAGTTGAAAATCACATGATGTGTTACATCACACTTAACAAACGGATGGGGGCAGGATTATGGCACTATGGGGGAGGGAAACAGGTCGGCACTGGCTCTGCTGTGAATGGCCGTCTCTGGAGAGCGAGGTTTGATTGACACCCCTCCTCTGACATGGAAGTCAGTTGGAGACAATGGCGTTAAGTGATTATCACCTCGTTTCTGCTTAAAACTTCACTCCAGTCATCATCTATCTCAGCAACAGATCTCTGAAGCTTCTGTACAATCATTTCCACATAAATTCAGCATTATTTCATAGCAAATTACAGAAAGTCTTAAAAATCACCTCCTGACACTCGTCTGCAGACTGACTCTGTACGCACAAACCGATCAAAGGGAATAATGTGATTATCAACCATCAGATTATTAGCCACAAATTAAAATCTCTTAAATCATGTGCAAACCATGATGCACCACCTCCCTGAAGGAGACACCAGCATCTCCTTAAAAAAATAAAATTATTTATTCATGAATCAAATCCAAACAAAACAGGTCCTGTACAAAATACTGAAATAGCTGTATACATGAAAATACAAATACAAGAACATAAGGGGCTTATTGAATATTATTTACAAATAATAAAAGAAAAATATTTGGCAACCAAACATTTACAAATCAAATTTGTCTATAAAAGGAACTACTTTTAAAACATTATTGATTCAATCAATGATAGAGACTTATAATTAAGTTTAAACTCATTTTTCCAATGAGTAATGTTTGGTTTTGTCTTGAAAACAATTTGTGTATGTAATGTTTGCTTAATACCAAAGTCATTACAGTTAATATTCCAGAATTGATGTCTGTGATGTTTAGAATGCCCATCCAAATTCCTTCAGAGACAATCCATTGTTGAAGGTCAAACCAAAAGCTTTGCACTGTTTCACACAAAAAGAAAAGATGGTCCAGCAGGTCTTCAGTTCCAGTCAGTTACCGACATCCATTTGAAGTCTCTGTTTTAAAAACTCCTTAGTTGGATAAATCTTGTTCGGAATTTTCAATTGGAGTGCTTTCGTCCTTGGTGAGACTGGAAATGTTAAATATTTACATCTAATCTTTTGTATTTCCTCCCTTCCAAGATATTTAAGAATATAATCTCTTCTGAGCAAATTTTTTAGACAATTATTAAGTAACTGTAATGACATTGGTATTGATAATACAATTTTAATAAGCAAACATTACATACACAAATGTAATATTTTCAATACAAAACCAAACATTTCTCACTGGAGAAATGAGTTTAAACTTAATAATAAATCTCTATTATTGATTGAATCAATAATGTTTTAAAAGTAGTTTATTTTATTTTATTTTATTATTTGTAAATAATATTCAGTTAGCCCCTTGTGTTCAGGATTTTGTACAGGACCCGTTTTGTTTTGATTCTTTATTTTTTTAAGGAGATGCCATTGTCTCCTTCGGGGAGGTGGTGGCGTCATGGTTTGCACTTGATTTAAAGAGGTTTAAATTTGTCATCTGATGGTTCATAATCACATTATTCCCTTTGATTGGGTTGGGTGTACAGAGTCAGTCTGCAGACGAGTGTCAGGAGGTGATTTTCAGGACTTTCTGTAATTTGTAGGTTTTTGAGTGATGTCTTTAAAGCGTTTCTTCTGTCCCCCAATGGAACGCTTGCCCTGACACAGTTCTCCATACAGCAGCTGTTTTGGCAGTCGACTCTATGGCATTCTGATGACATGGCCAGTCCATCTGACTTGCGTCTTCTGCAGATGCTGGGGAGGCCAGCTCGCTCAAGGACCTCTGTGTCTGGGACGCTGTCCTGCCACCTGATGTAGAGGAGGCAGTGGAGGCAGCTCATGTGGAAATGGTTGAGCTGTTTGGCATGTCTGCTGTAGACAGTCCAGGTCTCACTGGCGTAGAGAAGGGTAGTTAGAACCACTGCACGGTAGACCTTCAGCTTGGTGGTAAGGCTAAGTCTTGTCCTTTCCCAGGCATTCTCATGGAGCCTCCCAAAGGTGGCACTGGTGCTGATGGTGAGACCGAAGTTGTCACACACTCTCGAGAAGCAGTCCATTACACACTGCATTTTCTGTTGTGTAACTGCATTGAAGGCACAGTCATCAGCAAACAATAGGTCTCTGATGACGTTCTGTGTCACCTTTGTGACAGCTGGAGGCGCCTGAGGTTGAACAGCCCGCTGTCAGTCCTATATCTAAGGCTAATGCCGTCCTGGCAGTCCTGGAAAGTGTCAGTCAGCATGGCGGAGAAAACCATGCTGAACAGTGTAGGGGCAAGAACACAGCCCTGTTTTACGCCGTTGGTGACTGGAAAGGCTGTTGACTCTTCTCCATCGTCCAGAACTTTGACCATCATGCCGTCGTGAAACTGTCGCACGATTGTGATGAACTTGCTGGGGCAGCCAAACTTCTCCATGATTTTCCACATGCCTTCTCTGCTGACCATATTGAAGGCCTTCGTCAGATCGATGAAGGTCACAAAGAGGTCGTTGTGTTGTCCCCTTGGCACTTTTCTTGAAGTTGACGCGCAGCAAATATCATGTCCACAGTACCATGTTTGGCAGGGAATCCACACTGACTTTCTGGGAGGAGGCCCTGCTCAAGGTGTAGTAATAGACGGTTGAGCAGAATGCGAGCCAGAATTTTCCCTGCAATGGACAGAAGGAGATGCCTCTATGGTTGTCACACTGCTGGTGGTTGCCTTTCCTCTTGTAGGTGTGGACGATACTAGCGTCCTTCAACTGTTGGGGGACCACACCTGCGCTCCACAATGACTGGAAGAATTTGGTCAGTCTTTGCAACAGTACTGGGCCACCTGCCTTGTAAATCTCAGCAGGAATAGCGTCTAATCCTGGTGCTTTGCCACAGGAGAGCTGTTAGATGGCCTGTCTGCCTTCATCTTCTGTGGGGGCAGTGTCGAGGTCTTCGTTGATCTCCACTTGAGGTTGGCGAGCAATGGCCTCTTCGTTGATTGCAGCAGGGTGTTGAGGACCTGGTTGAAATGTTCAGCCCATCTCTCCAATATCTGATTCTTCTCTGTCAGCAGTTGGGTCCCATCTGCACTGAGGAGGGGAGAGGAGCCAGAGGACTGAGGTCCGTAGACAGTCTTCAGCGAGTCGTAGAAACGCTTAATGTTATGACTGTCTGCATAGCCCTGGATTTCATTGGCCTTCTTGCTGAATCAGGCATCTTGTATCTTACATATCTTCTTCTGGACCCTTTGCCTGGCATTAGTGAAAGCGGCTTTCTTCGCTTGTGAGGAGGGGTCATTTTGGTGGGCTCTGAACAGGAGATGTTCGAGAGCCGTGGAGTAGACAATATCTCTGAATGCAGCCCACTGGTCCTCAATGCTGTCCTGGTCATTCACATTCAGCGTGTCAGGCAACTGGTCATCCAAGTCACTGGAGAGTTGGTCAGCGACCTTCTTCAACTTCATGACAATGAGTCTCTTTGCAGCCGTCTGACCCTGGGTCTTCTTGCTGGTTGGATGCGGAGTTTGCACTTGGATACAATGAGCCGATGGTCAGTCCAGCACTCAGCGCCGCACATAGACTTGGTCACCCGCACGTCCTGCCAATCCCTCTTCCTGGTGATGACATAATCAATCAAATGCCAGTGCCCGGAGTGCGGGTGCATCCAGGATGTCTTGTTGCGGGTAGGGAGGCGGAACAGGGTGTTGGTGATGACAAGGTCATGTGCAGCACAGATTTTGAGGAGCAGCAAGCCGTTGCTGTACACTTGCCAATACCGTGTCCTCCAATGGCTCCGTCCCAGGTCTGATGGTCGACCCCTACTCTGGCATTGAAGTCCCCGAGGATAAAAGCTTCTTGGACTGTGGACTTGCTGCAATAATAACTTCAAGTTCTTCGTAGAACCTGTCCTCGACGTCTTCAGGATTTGTCATAGTGGGGGCATATGCACTAATCAGAATCCCATTCTTCTTTCCCCCCAGTTGTCAGGGCGGGCGGGGGCCCGTCTACCATGGTGGCTGGACCCGCAATGCAAACTCCCGGACTAAGCTTAGGTGTAGGAGAAAACATGGTCTTTATTCCAGGTTCTGGTTCGGTACACATGTGATTGAGCAGCAGAGCAGAGGTACAATCAGGATCAGGCAAAAACGCAATCATGGTTGAGCAGGGATCAGAGGCATGAGCAAACACAGACATCCGGGACAAGGCAAAAGGCATGGTCAAGGAAAACAGAGCAGAGGTACGATACACGGCGAAGCAAAACTCAGAACTGTCAAAGGCGCTGGAATGTGTACGAGACAACAAACTGGCAGTGAACTGTGAGACTGTGATGGTTTAATAAGGAGCAAACAAATTAGGGTGATGTGAAGCAGGTGCGTGGAAGTCTCTGGAAGGGGGCATGACTGGGGGAGCCAAAGGTGGTGCAGAGTACAAGATAGTGAAGGAAGGAAAGCACAGAGTGGAGGTGAAGTAACAGACAAAGACACGTGAGCTGGAACAAGAGTGGGAGTGAATGAAAACACAAAGCAAAATAAACAAGGTGGGAAACAAAGACATGGGGCAGGTGCAGGACGTGAGAGTGAAAATAAGTAACTGGGCGTGAGACAAGGAACGAAGACATGATGGGAGGTGCGAAGTGGAAACAAATGGCAAAAACAGAACAGAGCAAAATTGGAAATCATGGTCAGAATATCATACAATAACAGGCACCAAAATCAAACATGAGCAAGAGTACAAAAGCAACTAGAACTGATCAGGAAATCAATACAAAGCAGAATTAACAGGAACAGACTAATAAACAGAAATCAGAATATCAGTATATCAGAAAACAGATAAAAGCTAAATGATAAACAATGAAAACACAAACCGGCTGAACAAAACTAGAACAGAACAATGGCTAAAATATGGAAAGTAACAAAGTGATAAGAAAAACATAACAGAATAACTCATGATGAAAATAATTACTGACAAATCCAAGCTGAAGTAGACGGAAACCACAAAAAGGGGAAACAAGGGCTCAGCACCCTGATGTGGCCAAATCCCTGACACCAGTGGGAGCTGAAGAGTCATCAGATGGTCATTGATGCCCACTGGAAGTTTGGTAAGTTTACTTGCAAGGTGGGACTTGATGGCAAAGCCATCTCCTGCCTCACGCCATTCGGCACTGCTATGACCGCTCCAGAAGAAAATGTAACCACCACCTTGTTCTGTAAGCTGACCCTTGTCCGCTAGGCATGTCTCACTGAGTGCCGCTATGTCCACATTGTAGCTGCTTTGATGTTATCCAGCAGGGTTCGCACATTCCAAGTGCCAAGGTTGAGTACCTTCAAGTTCTTCTTTGTTAAGTTTCGACCACTGAGTGGGATCTCCGCCAGCTGCGGCATGCTGACCGGGGTGAGTATGAAGCAGACTATGTTTGAGGCACCTTTTCAAGCTCCTTCCTCCATGGAGGTGAGCAGAGCGATCTTAAACAGGGCTGCTCAGTCACCCAAGGGGCTGCCCAGTCACCCAGGGGGCTGCCGAACTCCACTGCTGCTTCGGTCCAGTAGAGAGTGTCCCTATGCCCTGCGCCACCTGTGTGCAGGTTTGTGACTACAGCTCCCAGTGTATGCACACCTACTGCTTTGCCACTTGCTCGTTGCCACAGGACTTGGGAGTGTGTGTGATACAGTAGTGTCATAGTGTGGAGTCATGACTAGCGCGTGACTTGGATTTAAGTGAGGGAGTCATCAGACAGTTGTCAGCCTCACTCTCTCATTTCGTTCCATCTATGTCCAGTGGCAAGACATAGTCAAGATGGCTGGAGATGGCTCAGGATGCAGTGGATGGTCAACAGTGTCCTTTGTGTCTCACTCTGCCCTGTTCATGCTCCACAGCGCTTTGCTGGGTCTGCCTTCCTGCCAGTTGAGCCATCTGCTGGTTTCCTCTGCGCAGTCTGCCGGATCCAGTCTTCACATGTAAGGATAGACAAGCCCGAATTCACTGAGGGTTTTAAACCTGTCAGCTACCCTCCACCTGGTTTAGCCAGCCAGTCGAACTGTTGCCTGAGGTGTGGCAGTTGTTGCATGCTAACAGCTACATGGAGCCACAGGTGAAAGCTGGGTGCATGGCGAGGACCAAGGTGGGTGAACTACTCTGAAGAGCACGGCGTCCTCCCCCCCATCAGAGGTACTACCTCTACCATACACCCCACACACCCCAACAGTACTATAACAGTACTGAAATTGCGGATTAATTTACTATAGAAATTGGCAAAACCCAGGAATCTCTGTACCTCCTTCCGTGAGGAGGGAACAGTCCAGTCACGCACTGTGGCAACCTTACCACGGTCCTTCTTAATCTCCCCCTCCGCAATTACAAACCCCAAAAACAAAACAGTCAGTTTATGGAATTCACATTTCTCTGCCTTAACAAACAAGTTGTGGCATGACAAGGTCTGAAGTACAGTGCGCACATGTTCGGTGTGGGTTTTTGGGTCGGGAGGGAAAATCAAAATATCATCAAGGTAAATGAAAACAAATTTGTTTAGAAATTCACACAGCACGTCATGAACCAAGTTTTGGAACACTACAGGAGCATCGGTGAGGCCAAGTGGCATGATTAAATATTCATAATGACCAGTAGGTGTTTTGAAAGCTGTTTTCCACTCATCTCCTTCTCTTATCCGGACTAAATGGTATGCGTTGCGGAGATCAAGTTTAGTGAAAATTTTAGCTTCTTCCAACAGCTCAAAAGCAGAGGAGATGAGAGGTAGTAGATAACGATTCTTAACAGTGACCTAATTAAGCCCACGATAATCAATACAAGGGCGGAGCGATTTGTCCTTTTTCTCGATGAAGAAAAACCTGCCCCTGCGGGTGATGAAGAATGATGAATCAACCCAGCAGCGAGGGACTCCTGTACATATTCATTCATGGTGCTGCTTTCAGGGGCAGACAATAAAAAGAGCTTTCCATGAGGTGGGCTTGCCCAGGGAGAAGCTTGATAGCGCAATCATATTTTCAGTGGGGCGCTAATGATTTAGCCTTGTTTTTGCTAAATACCAGTGCTAAGTCATGATAACACGATGGAACCCCTACGAGATCCGGGTTAGACTCCGGCTGGGAATGCACTGGTTCAGACAGACATGATTTCTTGCAGGCAGAACCCCAAGAAGCAATCTTTCCCTTTGACCAATCAAAATTAGGGCTGTGCTGTTGTAACCAGGGTGCCCCAGGATCAGCAGATGAGTCATATTGTCAAATACATGAAAACTAATAGATTCGGATTGGTTTTCTGCCACAATTAAGGAAATTGACTGAGTACTGTGAGAAATACAACCTAATTCATGGCCATCATCCACGCGCACCACCGGAGGGCGCGAGAGTTTTAACAACTTCAGGCGCAGAGACCTGGCCAGAGAAGACAAAATCTCAGAGGACAATTTAGCTGGAATTACATTTTGTGCAGAGGATGGAGTAATGGAATTAAGACTCACCCGTATGTCAGATTTTGGCTGCACGGTGGCACCCCTGGCTTGACAATTGGTTATCATGTGACCAGAATGTCCACAGTAAAAACAAAGTCAACCTTCTCAGCGTCACTGCTTCTCGGCAGAAGAAAGACGAGAGCAACTCAGTCGCATGGACTCCTCTGGTCCGAAGTGTGGAGAATCTGCGCTCATATGGCTGGAGGAGGATGTGCAGACGGGAGGTGTCGCGGAGCGTCAGTCAGGCAGCCAGGCCGCATGGTGAGGGCGGTCCTGCACACGTCAGTTGGTTTGTATGGCGAGAGCGATCAGCTGATCCAGGTCATCGGGCAGGTCAACAGCTACCAGCTGATCCTGGATATTTTCAGAGAGCCCCTGAAAAAACACGTCATGGAGAGCAGCGGGATTCCAATCACTCCTGGCTGCCAGAATGCGGAAGTCCACAGCATAGTCAGTGACTTGGTGTCCACCCTGCCTCAGCCTCATTAGGGATTGAGCTGCTTTTCGCCCCGGAGAGGTGTGTTGGAAGACCAATTGCAGGGCTTATGTATATAAATGCCGGCAGAGAGGCACATGTGGCAGATTGGCGACCCCACTCAGCTGTTGTCCATGCCAAAGCACAACCAGTTAGGTGAGTGATGACGTAAGCTATCTTCACCCTGTTGGATGGGAACTTCCATGACATTAGTTCAAAATTCAACTCAAACTGAGTAAGAAACGGTCTGACGTCTCCGGACTCGCCTGAGAAGCATTCAGGCGGCGACAGCAGATTGCAGTAGTCTGGTTCGGGTATGGTAGCCAGTGTGGTTGCTGACAGCCCCGGTGGAGACACACTGATGCTGCCGGTGACCGGAACAGTAGAAGCCTGGTGATCAAGGCCAGACAGTAATATCCCATCTGGGTGCTCACGACTCCATGAATGAGTCCTGGCATTTAGCGAGGTCCCTAAAGCCGGAAGAGAGAGCAATGAGATGGTCTTGCTGCTGTGCGAGCTGCTTACTGTGGTGTTGTACCGGCAGGTTGGAACGGGCTAAAGCCAGCTGTGTCCATTGTTGGCCAGTTTGTACTATCAGGCTGGATGGTCAGGAATGGCAGGACACAAATGCCAGGCTCATACAAACAGCTCTGGTTTTTCAAAGACTTTATGATTGTGGTTGTGGTGTACACGAGTAAGCAGTCCAGAAAAGGGCAACAGTACAAAAATCATCAGGCAAAAGGCGTGTTCAAAGCAACAGGCTGGGGGTCAGGAACACACAAGGTGGCAGGCAGGACTGTGGAACGCAGGTACAGAGCTGGAATGAAGGCACAAGGCACGACAAACTGACAAGGGACAAACCCACTGAGTGAGCTTATATAACCCCAGGTGGCAATCAGAAAATCAGGAACAGGTGTACATGGAAAGTACCAGAACAAGGGCGTGGCCAGAGAGAGGGAGGGGGAGAGAAAGAGGGAGAGAGAGAGAGAGAGAGAGAGAGAGAGAAGAGTAACAGAGATAGACAGACCCAAGCAGAAAAACCCAGCAAGAGATTAAACAAACCAGAACCAATGAAATACACAAAATAACTAACAGAACAAAATAAAACAGACAACCAAACCCAAAACTCAACTCCTGATAATTTGTTTTCCTTTTGTGTGTGTAACAATGTAAGAATTGCCTGTTGTGTGCTGGTGTGCAGCCAGCGTTCCGTTCTCCACTTCCATGCTCCCCAGCACACAGCTCCCCGGCACATTCTCCAGAATGGACGCTGCCGACATCACTGTGGTTATCATCTACTTCGTCGTCGTCATGGGGGTTGGACTCTGGGTGAGACCAGGCAGAGCTCTGCACTTTACACACAGTTATTTTGTGGACGTGGAGACGGACATAATGTTCAGGAAATGATTCAGTCATCAATGCTGAGATCATTTTCACATCTTAGAAAAAAAAAATCACTGACGTCACTTTTGGTTTGAGTTGGTTTTTATTTTAAAGAGGAGTCTATCACACTGTTTGCAGTAAAACCTAAAAGACACAAATACAAATGAAACAATCACTCAATAACCAAAAAAAAAAAAAAAAAAACCCAACCACAAGTGTGGGACAGTGCTGCACCGGTTATTCACCTCTGCCTCACTGCAACAAGGTCATGGGTTTGATTCCGGGCTTGTAACTTTGTGGTTTGCTGTTCATCCTGCCTTGTTTTGATGTTTTCTTCAAGTGTAACTCAACACAGACTTGGACTACAGCAGAGATTTAAATACAGATGTCCCATAATCCTCATCAGTACACATGTGCTCCAAGTGCACTGCGGGGGTACATTTTTTTTGTTTTCTGCATTATGACACTTGTTGAGCTGACATTTAGTGTATTTGTCATAATTCACTTCTTTTGATTAAATACTGTGCCCTACATAATAATTTTTCTTATGGGGTCCAAAAGGACCCCAGTGCAATCTAAAGGTAGCTCAGCCTCAAAGACAAATTTTGAGCTTTGTGTCAGTTTTCATAATTACTGCAGTGTTTTCATTCAGGATGTTTGCATTAGAGCCGCTGCAGCAGGACAGAAGGTACTGAATTTCTACTGTAAAGTTGTGTTTGAAAAAGAGAATTTTCAAAGTGACATGTGCTTTGTCAGCCACATAGTCAAATGTCTTTTTTGAAAATAGCTGCAAAGTGACATGATCTTGTTATATTCCAGATATCTGTACAACCTCAATTCCAGTGAAGTTGGGACGTTGTGTAAAATGTAAATAAAAACAGAATACAATGATTTGCAAATCCTCTTCAACCTATATCCAATTGAATACACCACAAAGACAAGATAATTAATGTTCAAACTGATAAACTTTATTGTTTTTGTGCAAATATTTGCTCATTTTGAATTAGATGCCTGCAACACGTTTCAAAAAAGCTGGGACAGTGGTATGTTTACCACTGTGTTACATCACCTTTCCTTCTAACAACACTCAATAAGTGTTTGGGAACTGAGGACACTAATTGTGAGTGTCATGATTGGGTAGAAAAGGAGCATCCCCAAAAGCCTCAGCTGTTCACAAGCAAAGATGGGGCGAGGATCACCACTTTGTGAACAACTGCATGAAAAAATAGTCCAACAGTTTAAGAACAATGTTTCACAATGTTCAGTTGCAAAGAATTTAGGGATTCCAGAGAATCTGGAGAACTTTCTACACGGAAGCAGCAAGACGGAAAACCAACACTGAATGACCGTGATCTTCGATCCCTCAGGCGGCACTACATTAAAAACCGACATCATTGTGTAAAGGATCTTACCGTGTAGGCTCAGGAACACTTCAGAAAACCATTGTCAGTTAACAGTTCGTTTGCTACAAGTGCAAGTTAAACTCTACCATGCAAAGCGAAAGTCATACATCAACAACATCCAGAAACGCCGCCGCCTTCTCTGGGCCCGAGCTCATTTGAAATGGACAAACGCAAAGTGGAAAGTGTGCTGTGGTCTGATGAGTCTACATTTCAAATTGTTTTAGAAAATCATTGACGTCGTGTCCTCTGGACAAAAGAGGGAAAAGACCATCCAGATTGCTAACAGGGCACAGTTCAAAAGACAGCATCTGTGATGGTATGGGGGTGTGTTAGTACCCATGGCATGGACACCTTACACATATGTGATGGTATGGGGGTGTGTTAGTGCCCATGGCATGGACAACTTACACATCTGTGCTGGCACCATCAATGCTGAAAGGTACATCCAAGTTTTGGAGCAACACATGCTGCCATCCAAGCAATGTCTTTTTCAGGGACATTCCTGCTTATTTCAGCAAGACAATGCCAAGCCACATTCTGCACGTGTTACAACAGCGTGGCTTCATAGTAAAAGACTGCGGGTACTAGACTGCAGTCCAGACCTGTCGCCCACTGAAAATGTGTGGTGCATTATGAAGCGCAAAATACGACAACAAAGACCCTGGACTGTTGAACAACTGAAGTCATATATCAAACAAGAATGGGAAAGAATTCCACCTACAAAGCTTCAACAATTAGTGTCCTCAGTTCCCAAACGCTTATTGAGTGTTGTTAGAAGGAAAGGTGATGTAACACAGTGGTAAACATACCACTGTCCCAGCTTTTTTGAAATGTGTTGCAGGCATCCATTTCAAAATGAGCAAATATTTGCACAAAAACAATAAAGTTTATCAGTTTGAACATTAAATATCTTGTCTTTGTGGTGTATTCAATTGAGTAGAAGTTGAAGAGGATTTGCAAATCATTGTATTCTGTTTTTATTTACATTTTACACAATGTCCCAACTTCACTGGAATTGGGGTTGTAGAAATTACCTAAAAAATCTTAACAGTATTAAAGACATTAAGTACTGGGGGAGTCTACACTTGATTCTACTTCTCTGTAATCCCAAAGTCCAGAATTAAAGTCTTTCCACTGTGTGTGTATGAAAACGTGAGTTTTGGTATTCACTGAAGCATTGTGTTCTTCTCGTGTGTGTCTTCAGTCATCGCTGCGCGTGAATCGCAATACTGTCAGTGGATACTTCCTGGCTGGTCGTTCCATGAGCTGGTGGCCTGTGAGTACTGCAGTTGTATGTAGTTAATGTGATGATGTTTAGTATTTTCTCATTTACATCCTATGTCACTATTTGTTAATGTCAGTATGGGTCGTTGTGTCCTGTTACACCGAGTGTACAGTTCTAAGAGTGCCTGAGTTCTCACACTTTCGTTGGTGTAGGAATTTAAATTGAAATGAAGAACATTCAGTTCAATTTGGGGACTTGTCACAAGTGGGGGTAAATTAGAGTGTACAGTCGATAGACGGACTGGAAACCGTGTCTGATGATTTGCAGATGATGTACTGGACCGTTGTGGTGAGAAAGAGCTGATTCAGAAGATGAGGCTCTCAGTTTTCCAGTCAATTTACGCTCCTATTCTAATTTATAGGGAAGTGTGGGATTGAGCTGCTCGGTCTTCTGTCACCTCGAACCCGACCCAGATATGCGGCAGAAAATGAATAAATGAATGAAGTCAGCTTTGTACACTTCCACCTAAAATAAGCATATTGTCTTGAATAATTTTCAAATATCTCATTTGTGTCCAGATTGGAGCCTCTCTGGTGGCCAGTAATGTTGGCAGTAGTCTGTTTATCGGACTGGCCGGAACAGGAGCAGCAGGGGGCATCGCAGTGGCAGGATTTGAATGGAACGTAAGAAACTGTGTGCGTGTGTTTGTTTGTGGTTTATGTTTTTGAGATGTCTACGTAACACATTGGATGTTATTTACTGAATTCCAAAAGAGAACAAAAAAAAAAAAGAAGAAAAATCACATTTTGTTGAATGTTCTTTTATTTTGGTGAGACTCACTGTCACCCCAGTTTCCTGCTTATAGCTGACAGAAGCACCTGGTGTAGTCTGTCAGAACAATAAGCCTATCTGCTTCATGAATCGAGGTGTTGTGTGTTCAGAGTTGATCTTCTGTTTATCATGGTTGTAATTAGTTATTTGGGTTACTGGTGCCTTTCTTCTCTGACATGGCCACTGGTCATGTTTTCTGTTAACTAAAGTAATGGCGGTGTGTGTCTAAATCTCAGTAGTGCATCAGTTTATACTCAAACAAGCCTGTCGACCATCAACTACCACGCCATTTCCAAAGTAACTTAGATCATGTTTCTTTCCCATTTTGAAGCCTGGTATAAACTTGTAAAAATTTCAGAAGATCCTCCCGACCATGTCTATGATTAATTGCACTGAGTTCTTGCCAGATGATGGGCTGATTAGATTTTTAATGAGCAAATCAGGTCCCTTAGTCATGCTACACATCAGAGCAACCGCCAGACCGTGGAACCACCCTGGGACCAAGATAGCTACCAGCCAAATGGGTCACAGCTGGTCCATCACACAGTGTGTCATGAGACACAGATGCGTGGCTCAGAAAATGGATGGACACAAATGCAGACTCACTGACAAAGGTGTAGGAGTGATCAAAAGGCTTTATCTGGAAATTAGGCAGAGGTTCGGTACACAGACTGGCAGTCAGCGATGCGGCGCTGACAGACAAGCATGAGGCAGAGGTGTGGTCCAAAAATGAGCAAAGTTCAAAAACAATGAGAGACAAAGTACAAAAGGCTGTGACAAAAGCAATGGTCCAAAAAACAAAATGAGGTAATCACGGCTAAATTGAAGAACATTGACTGTGATTCAAAGGCTGGAACGAGGGCTGAAGCACAAGGAACTGGCAGTGACAACAGAACACAACAGGCTAAATACACAGCGGGCAGTCGAGCGCAATGTGAGACAGGTGCGGAGAGTGGTCAGGAAGGGGGCGTGGCCGAACAAGACAAAGACAAGGAAAGACAAGAGCGTCAGTGACAGACAGGAACGGAGGTAAGAATCATCCGTGACAGGAACAACATCCAACCCAACAATGAACAAAATAAACATACTTAAACCAAAGAAAGGAACAAAGAATCAAACTAGGAAAACCAAGAAAAGAGTAGAAAGAGATCAATGACTAAAGTTTAACAAACAGATAATCAAGGTGGTTCATGGGTGTGTGCGTGTTGTTGTGTGTGTGTGCGTGCGTGTGTGCAGACTGCAATGGTACCAAACGTATGGAACAAAATTTGCACTGGAACCAAGCTGCACTCTAAATGCAATGCAACACCAAATGGGATGAATTAATCCATGTCATGTGACATACAAAGCACCAATCAAATGACAAGAATCCACTCAGCCGTTATATAATATCCTTTATCAAGTGACAAAGTTTGATCTGGATCTGATCCAGATTACAGATTTTGTGGCCATTTAAATTTAACATTGAAAACCCCATTTAATGTATATTTTATATTATATCTCAATCAAATGTGCCTCAGTCACTCTCATATTTCTGTTCTGGATTACCTACACCCCAAAACTGGATGGAGGTTCCAATTTTGTGCCTGTTTGTCTTCCCAATTATCAGTCAGAAAACCAAGTGACAAAAAGCAGCGACAAGGTATGCACAGCAGAATAACCAATGTTCTGTGAAATGATCTGTAAAAGAATTAAGAAAGTGAAAAAGGTGAAGAAAAAACAAACAAACATCCTGACAACACCAAAAAAAAAAAAACTGATTCAAGTGCATGAAAAAATACATCCTCCTGACATTTGATCACATCTAATTTATCTTATGAAAAGTCACTTCTAACAGGACTTTGAAAGTTTAAAATTTTGTGGAATTGGAAACTAGTGTTAGCGGAGGTTTGCGTTCTACAAGCACAATGGTCTAGTTTGTATTTGCTTTTCAAAGAAGTAATTCTTCCAGACTGTGTGTCTCTGCAGGCAGCCTGGGTGCTGGTGGCTCTGGGATGGATCTTTGTTCCAGTCTACATCGCTGCTGGTGTGGTGACCATGCCGGAATACCTTGGCAAACGCTTTGGAGGCCAGCGAATACGCATATATATGTCCATTATGTCACTCATCCTCTATATTTTTGTCAGAATATCTGTAAGAATCAAACACACACACACACACACACACACACACACACACACACACACACACACACACACACACACACACACACACACACACACACACACACACACACATACATTTTTGTGTTCAAGCCACCTCATATTCAGGGACCCGAGGGCCAAAAAGGATCTTATCTAGTTTTCAGTCTGACACCATTTCTTATTACTTGCAGACCTTCATATATCTTGAGGGATATCACTTAAGCTGCTCTGACTCCTGACTGAGTTTGGCTCCATCTCATGCCATCACAGGTTGAGCTTTAACTTGGTGCACCTTCTCCGCTTGCTCCTCCCAAGCTGTCGCACCACGTAGCAAATTTTTTTTTTTTTCTCCGGAGCTCCATGGAGCAGACAGAAAATGTATAGAAGCCCTGAAATGCTCAAATCACTCACTAGGTGCTGATAAAAGCTGCTCAAATTTGGAGCAAAATCTTGAGATTTTTACCTCCGCCAAGGAGGTTATGTTTTCGGTCGCGTTTTGTTTGTTGTCTGTCTGTCTGTTTGTCAGCAGGATAACTCAAAAGGTTTTGAACGGATTATGATGAAATTTTGTGGAGTGGTTGGAAATGACAAGAGGAACAAGTGATTAAATTTTAGTGGTGATCTGGATCACGATCCGGATCCAGGAATTTTTTAAAGGATTCTTCACCACTGCGGGATAAGGGGAATTTTGACATTCTAGTTTCTAACTCCACAAAACAAGGCAGAAAGGCTTGAAAAAATTAGGGTGTAACATAGTCAAATGTTCTATCAAACAACAAAGTTTGGTGATGATCGGATCCGGATTCCAGATCTGGTGATCCAGAAATATGCAAAATATAGGGAAAATAGAAAATGTGTCAGTGTGAGGTGACAAATGAAGCTAGAGATGCACAACTAACACCAAATTGTAGCTGAATCTGTACTGATTCAGTAAGGTGTCATCAGGTTTGATGTAGCTTCAATGTTATGGAGCTAGATCCAGAAGGAAAACCGCCATTACCGAAAAATCGTTTTTATACAATAACTTTTGAACTAATAAAGACATAAAAGTGATTCCAAGTTCTAGTGGTATGTTTCATGGTCAAGGATGTCAAATATAAAGGAAAGAAAGTGTATGTATCATAGTTTTGGTTGTAACACTGAATTGTTGAATAGATCACTGTGCCAAGGAGGGAATCTCTTTAGGGTCAGTGACCCTATGGCCTTGTTAGTAAACAATGTCAAATACAACACACTGCAAAGAGGAAATCCCTCATGACAAACTATACAGGGCTGGGGAGCACAATGAATTTATTAGATGAAGGACTATCATTTGGCATTATTATATTTTAGTGGCAATGAATATCACTCTCTAGATTACTTCACTTAGCAAAAGCAAAGTGATGAGTCAGCAGTATACTCAGCAGTGGTTAAGTTCTGGTTCAGTGCACATCACTGAACAAAGTACACAAAGTGCAAAACCCACTCCCAGTGTTATGTGTCGGACGCAGCCCGGAGAATCCGACCAGCGTTGAAGGACCCAGTATAAAATAAGCAGAGCACGGTACAAAGGATAACAGAGTTTAATGAACATAACAGTGCTGTGAAAAATATAAAAGTGCGCGGTCTGGCGTGGTGGTTTTGCGGTGCGCTCCCAGCAGCGCCAACGGTCCGGAGCCAGAACCAACCCGGACCCAAGGACCCCCGCCGACACCCCCCAGGTGGCCGCGACAAACCGAGTCTGTGAAAGAAGGAATCATTATGTGAGTCCACACTCAACACACAGAGAGAACGCTCAAAGGTGCACAAACAGCAAACACTTCCTGGCTTAATTACTAATCAGCTTCCCACCCTGCAGGCATGGAACATCCAGTTCACAAAACTCCACTGCAGAGGAAGCTGATTACACGACCAACTCAATATAATAAGGTGTGAGGGACACCACATTTACTGACTGTATAAATGTAGTCACAAAATCTAACGTACCTCAGGAAGTGTGCTGACGAGCGTGAGACCTCACCCCCTCCTCTTTCACAGACCATGCATTAAACCTGGACGTTCTCTGCATCCACTGATGATGAGATGGCTCCCGAGACGACGATCTCACCCGTCTGGTCACAAGGTTGAGTCTCTGGCAAATACACACTGTGTACTCCAGTCTTAAATGACACCATGTTCCAATCCATGTAGATGCACCACAGCTGTGAGTCCTGACGAGCCGCAGGTGATCAGCCCTCAGGTGATTAGGGTGAGGTCCTGATAAACTCAGCTACACAGCCACTCAGTCCCAAATGCAAGCCACCTGGAAGGAAAAACAAAAGACAGGACAGGAAAACAGAAACAAAAGGCAGCCAGGCCCCCCCCAGCCACACAACAGTACCCCACCCTCACGGGAAGCCTCCGGCGACCACACAAACCTGGCCCAGGAGAAACACCCCCCTTCAGGGACCATGGCTGGAAACCGTATCCGCATTCATCTACCAACAGAATCTTCATCTAACAGACGGTTGATGTCTTCTCCTCTGGCTGCATCTTTGCCCTTGTTTCTATCAGTCAATTAGCACAGGTGTGGCCAGGAGTTCTTGAACCTGTGCGGTCAGCCTTTGTCCAACCATGTTCCCAGTCTGATTAGTCATAAAACAAAAAAGACAAACACAAACAACCAAAACACCCCCCCCTCCCAGGGGACCGTCCCATCAAACCCGGGAAGAGGAGAAAAGAAAACACAACCCAAACTTAAGCTTACAAATAAAATGCTAACACCCCCCCCCCTCCCCAGAGGACCGTTCCATCAAACCCCGGGAAGGGGAGAAAAGAAAAACAACCCAAACTTAAGCTAACAAATAAAAACACTAACACCCCCCCCCTCCCCAGAGGACCATTCCATCAACCCCAGGAGACGCCTCCCCTCATGACCAACGGACCCAGCCCCGGCCATCTATGGCTAGATGGACCCACAGCCCTTTCCCCCCAGAGGACACCACAGTCAACCCTGAGGGCGGAAACTGGGGGGAAAACAAAAGGAGAAAAAAAAAACATACAACAAACAACCCCAACCCCACCCCCTTGGTGCAGTGGAACTGGAAGCACGTCCAGTGTCACAACCGTGACTATACCCAGAAGGCCAACCGGGAGGAGTGGAACAGCGGTTATGGCAGACGGCAACAAAACGGCGCCACTCCTCCGACTTCCAAACCAGCCCACCAGCTGCAGGTATATCCCACTGCCCAAACCTCAGCCACGCCGATGGCAGACGGCTCAAAGGCGCGCTGAAGCCGGGACAGGGAATCAACCAACAAAAACACCCCCCCCCCCCCCCAGGTGCAGAGGTTACCTGGGAAACGCCCAGCATAACCAAACTGCACCACCACTCCAAGCAACGCCGACACTACGGCTCACACGGCTAGAGCCAGAGGAGGAAGAGAGGGAACAAAAAGAAATACCCCAAACCCCCCCTCCCCTCCCGGGTGCAGAGGTTACCTGGGAAACGCCCAGCATAACCAAACTGCACCACTCCAGCAACGCCGACTCTACGGCTCACCCGGCTGGAGTCAGAGGAGAAGAGAGGGCATAACAAAAACAAAACAAAAAAAAGAAAAAAAGAAAAAAACAACCCAATTACCCCCCCATCACCCCCCAGGGGACCGTCCCATCAAACCCTGGGGAGGTGAAACTAAAAGAAATAAAAAGAAAGACTAACAGACTAACATAAAGTTGCTTGGGTCCTTTTTTGTTGCTCCAACAGGCTGCAGGGTCACAACCCCAGACACTAATAGTGGGAAAACAAAAATAAAATCCCAACACAAAAACCAACTCAAAAAACACCCACAACAAACGACAACCACACAAACCTAATCAGTGGTTTATACCGTCAAGCTCAAACAAATCGAACACACCTGTTCCAACTTAAGAGCTTAACGGTAATGTGACTCAGTCACCACAAGAGGGAGCCAGAGTGCTAAAAATGAAAAACCCTCTTTGGTGACAGAGGAGAAAACAAACGAGCTGCTTTTCCTTGTGCGCAGCTGTGAGCAACACACAACCAAAATGTGATTCAACTAAATAACACCGGAGCTGACATAACAGACGCAGTAGCTATCATTACCCGGGGAAACTGGGCTACTGACTGTAACACAGGAAGCACCGCGACCCGTGCACAGAGCTCCGCCGTTGGCCGGTTCACCCATTACAGACCACTCCTGCAGCTCCCGTTCAAACTCTTATCCGGTAGAAGTGCGAGCGAAGCCGTCGCCAGTCACACTCCACCACGACCCACGGATAAGGCACAAACACAGGACACGGCTGCACAAGCGCTCAAATCAGTATTCAGTAATGGGTTCTCCAACGCGCACCATCCGGCCACCCGCAACTGATCGGATAATTCTGAACGTCTGCTGCCTTCCCGGCACGTTACGTCTCTGCTACCGCTGGGTCCGTGATGTTTGGCCAGAGACTACTGTTATGTGTTGGATGCAGCCCGGAGAACCCGACCAGCGTTTGAAGGACCCAGTATAAAATAAGCAGAGCACGGTACAAAGGATAACAGAGTTTAATGAACATAACAGTGCTGTGAAAAAATATAAAAGTGCGCGGTCTGGCGTGGTGGTTTTGCGGTGCGCTCCCAGCAGCGCCAACGGTCCGGAGCCAGAACCAACCCGGACCCAAGGACCCCGCCGACCCCCCCCAGGTGGCCGCGACAAACCGAGTCTGTGAAAGAAGGAATCATTATGTGAGTCCACACTCAACACACAGAGAGAACGCTCAAAGGTGCACAAACAGCAAACACTTCCTGGCTTAATTACTAATCAGCTTCCACCCTGCAGGCATGGAACATCCAGTTCACAAAACTCCACTGCAGAGGAAGCTGATTACACGACCAACATACAGCCTCAATCTAATAAGGTGTGAGGGACACCACATTTACTGACTGTATAAATGTTAGTCACAAAATCTAACGTACCCTCAGGAAGTGTGCTGACGAGCGTGAGACCTCACCCCCTCCTCTTTCACAGACCATGCATCAAACCTGGACGTTCTCTGCATCCACTGCTGATGAGATGGCTCCTGAGACGACGATCTCACCCGTCTGGTCACAAGGTTGGGTCTCTGGCAAATACACACTGTGTACTCCAGTCTTAAATGCCACCATGTTCCAATCCATGTAGATGCACCACAGCTGTGAGTCTGACGAGCCGCAGGTGATCAGCCTCAGGTGATCAGGGTGAGGTCCCTGATAAACTCCGCTACACAGCCACCAGTCCCAAATGCAAGCCACCTGGAAGGAAACAACAAAAGACAGGACAGAAAACAGAAACAAAAGGCAGCCAGGCCCCCCCAGCCACACAACACCTAGGTGTTGATGATCACGCCTAGGATCCAGAAAACCCAGAGGCTGACATCAGCACCTTACTGTCGCATATATTCTGCTTCGGTGCAGCTTCACTGAATATATAGAAGGTGCACTTCATTATGTAGCACATGCAACACTTAAAAATAGTTCTATTTCAGAATTTACTGTTATTTATTTAGAGAAGTGTTTCATAAATGTAAAAAAAATTCATATATTTGCAAGTTTAGTTGAAATATATGAATTTTGTCTCTTATTTGTTTTTGTCTATAAGCACATGCAATATCAATATCAGTGCTCAGATGACAGTAGCTTCTGGGAAAGGTGCAAGTTGCAATAAACTGTGATGCCAAGCGCTAAGGATACATGCTATCCAGTCACAGCAGATGAAACGTTCTTTACTACTGAGCAAAATCATTGTTAGACTTTTTAGGTTCAATGATTCCACGGCGTGTAGATGTTATGGCGTCAGTGACCCCATGGCATTGGTGGAGGTTTGCACTTTCTGAGTGCTTCTAGTATTCATTTGTAAAATAGCTGAGCAAGAGTCTTAATTATGCATCTAGAGACACATTCCTGACAAAAATATCAGGGGATGTAAAGTACCATAATGGGGCGGCATAGCAAAACAATTGTGCATTCTGTGATAAAAGCATCAGATTTGGCACACATTCTAAATTAACTAATGTTTATTTTCAGATATGGAGCCATCCTGGAGTTGACCACTAATGAGCTACAAGTGTCTATAAAGGCGTCAAAATTTATAAATGCTTCAATCATGTTGACAACTATACCACATTATTTGTCGGATCATAACAATTCCTAAAAGGTATAGTTTGGACTATCTATGACTGAATTCCACAGAGTTATGGGGTAAAAAGATGGTGCAAACTATTTCTTTTTAAAATGCTATTAACTCAACCAATAATTTGCATACTTGTTTTTACCAAAATTGGAGCAACTTTAACTTATTAAAAGCTACTTACAAAACCGAAAGCAGTTTGTTAAACTCGGGGAATACTGTTCTTCATATCTGGACATCTGGGCCCAAAATTATTTATTTTATACAATAGTGATTTATGTAAAGTCTCAGATCTGGTTAAAACTGTGCTCTTTGCAGATGACACAAACCTGTTTTGCTCACGGGGAAATCTGCAACAATTATTATCTGATTTAGGAACACAAATGATAAAGTTAAAGAGATGGTTTGATATTAACAAATTATCATTAAATTTGGCTAAAACTAAATTGATGTTATTGGAAATTATAAAAAACATACAAATTCAGTTAAATATACATGGGGTAAACATAGAGCATGTCAAAGAGAATAAGTTTTTAGGTGTCATTATTTGCTCAGTAGTATGACTGAATTTTATGGAGTTATGGGGTAAAAACAGCAACAATGGTGACAAAGGTCAGTTTTAGTTTGTACAGTGGTCAAAAGTTGAACTTGAACTTATTTATTTGGCACACAACTCGTCAATAACAAAAACTGATATACAAGACAATTCCACAGTGATGAGTGACAAAACGTTCCGATCCTCACCTATGGTCATGAGATTTGGCTCACGACCGAAAGAACGAGATCGTGAGTACAAGCGGCCGAGATGAGTTTCCTCCGCAGGGTGGCTGGGCGCTCCCTTAGAGATAGGGTTCTCGGGAGGAGCTCGGAGTCGAGCCGCTGCTCCTCCACATCGAAAGGAGTCAGTTGAGGTGGCTCGGGCAGCTTTTCCGGATGCCCCCTGGACGCCTCGCTGGAGAGGTGTTCCGGGCAGGTCCCATTGGGAGGAGGCCCCGGGGAAGACCCAGGACATGCTGGGAGGGACTACATCTCTCGGCTGGCTTGGGAACGCCTTGGGGTTATCCCCGGAGGAGCTGGGGGAGGTGTGTGTGGATCGGGAGGTCTGGGCAGCTTTGCTTGTGCTGCTGCCCCCCGACCCGACTCCGGATAAAGCGGAAGAAAATGGATGGATATATATATATATGTGTGTGTATATGTGTGTGTGTGTGTGTGTGTGTGTGTAATTATGTACGAGGTCTGTCCAAAAAGTAACGGACCTTTTTATTTTTTTCAAAAACTATATGGATTTGAATCATGTGACATTGCATCAGCCAAGCTTCGTGCGCATGCGTGAGTTTTTTCAAGCCTGTCGGTTGCGTCATTCGCCTGTGGGCAGGCTTTGAGTGAGCACTGGTCCACCCCCCGTCAGATTTTTATTGTCAGGGAAATGGCTGAGAGACTGCCGCTTTGCTCCATGAATTTTTTTTCTCAGAAACTGTTAGAGAAAGCCAGTTGGAAACCATTCGAAAGATTCAGATGGATTTCGGTGAAGATTCTGTCGGCGTCCCACGGATTAAGGAGTGTTAAAACCTTTTTAAAGACGGCCCACAGCGGCGGAGGGTGCGCGGCGCACCGAGCAGCCATCGACAGGCTGGAACGACCAGATCATTTCTAAACTGAACACTGTGTTGATCCGGGACATCGTGTGACTACCACAGAAATGGCAAGAGAGCTGGACATAGCACTTTTACAGCACATTCCACTGTTACAGGAGATTTTGTAATGAAAGACGTGCGGAGGATTTTGCGCGTCAGCACGGAGCCGCTCATGGCGCGCAACAAAAAAAACACCTCCGTGTTGGAAGTCTCACAGGACATGTTGTGGCATGCCCAGCTGTTACACAATTTCTCGGATACTCACTTGACTGAAAGCCATCGAAAGCCGTCTGAATCTTCTGAATGGTTTCCAACACGGAGGTGTTTTTTAGGAACATTTAGGAATGTTTTATATATATATATATATATATATATATATATATATATATATATATATATATATATATATATATATATATATATATATGGGGTGGGCGTTTATAAGCTTTGCTTCTGCTCACTCCCTTTTTGGTCACACGTCACTGTGGAATTGTCTTGTATATCAGTTTTTGTTATTGACGAGTTGTGTGCCAAATAAATAAGTTCAAGTTCAACTTTTGACCCCTGTACAAACTAAAACTGACCTTTGTCACCATTGTTGCTGTTTTTACCCCATAACTCCATAAAATTCAGTCATAGATAGTCCAAACTATACCTTTTTGGAATTGTTATGATCAGACAAATGATGTGGTATTTTCAACATGATTGGAGCATTTGAAAATTTTGACCCCTGTGTAATTCTTTTTGACCCTGTAGCTCATTAGAGGTCAACTCCAGGATGGCTCCATATCCGAAAATAAACATTAGTTAATTTAGAATATGTGTGTCAAATCTGATGCTTTATCACAGAATGCACAATTTATATGGAAATTTAAACTAAGCTGCACCATTACCAGTGGAACTGTGATTATTAAATGATAGTTAAAGGTGCTGGAAGGGCAGCTTGCCACAAATATCAATACAAATATCCACAGACCTACACATGTAGCCTTCACACTATTTGAGGCAGGGCCTTCTGTTCAGCTGCCCCTCATAAAAAATACTTATTTTCCTCACTGTATCTGGGAGGAGACACATTCTGTGTTGTCGCTCCACAAGAGTGGCACGCTGAGCGGGGTGGCAAAAGTAGTCTGATGAGCTCAACTGTGGGCACGAGCTATCCCCAGTTCCATAATAGCAGAGATGCCGGCTCAATGAGAGCGGCACCCTGAGCAGGGTGACTATCCATCCGGCTATTAAGCTCTGACGTAATGCATCACGTGATAAATGTATTTCCAGGTCCAAAGACCTGCAAGTTTACAATTAAAGTTCCGTCTCCTTTTAAGGATCTACAGTTTAAGTTTAGTTTGTGTTTACAGTGTGCGCAAACCTTTGTCCCTCCCTTCTCCACCTCCACCTCTGTTAACTGCATTCGTCTTTTTCTAAGGTAAGAACACTTCATAAAACTTTTTTCTTTTACTTTAATATTTTATTATACACAGGTAAAATATACATGCCTGTTTGTTAATAAAAAAATATATTTTTTTCATTATTTAGAGTGATTTGGGGATGTTTTACAAGGCTGATTAAAATTATTTTAGTTATTTTCAACTGGGGAAATTCATTTGAAATATGAGCAGATTGGCTTATGAGCTTAGTCACGGAACAAATTAAACTCAGATATCAAGGTTCCACTGTACTACTAAAATGTAATTTTTTATGCTTTTCATCACGTTAATAAGAGACTGCATCCATGAGACCCTGAAAACTTGCTAAAACAAATATGCCATATGATCCGTGTCTGCTACGTTTAACCTGCGTGGAATTTAATAAACGCAAACTGAATTGCAGACATCTTATATATACTTTGGAACAAAAAGGACAAAGAGTGTTGTAAAGGACAATAAACAGGACGTTAAAGCGCAAACTTCACTTTTCCTCCGAACGACATGAACAGGGAGCGATCGCAGCTCACAGCAACTCCCATTGAAAATAACAGAGACACGACCTGAGCTTCTTGCATTTTTCCATAAAACAAATGCAATAACAACGTCTTAAAACCCAGTTAATATATATCCATGAGAGTTTTAGGCACAATATACAAATAGTTCTATGTTGCAATGTTAATGCTGTTGTCCGTGTGCAACGGGTTAAGTGCAGCCTGATCAGAGCTTCTCAGTGCAGTTCTTAGTGTTAATGAGAGCACACCTTTTTTGTTTGGACCCGAAGTTGAAAATCACATGATGCGTTACATCACACTTAACAAACGGATGGGGGCAGGATTATGGCACTATGTGGGAGGGAACCAAGTCGGCACTGGCTCTGCTGTGATTGGCCGTCTCCGGAGAGCGAGGTTTGATTGACATTTCTCCTCTGACACAGAAGTCAGTCGAACACAACGGCGTTAAGCAATTATCACCTCGTTTCTGCTTAAAACTTCAGTCATCATCTATCTCAGCGACAGATCTCTGAATCTTCTGTACAACAATCATTTCCACATAATTTCAGCTTTATTTCATAACAAATTACAGGAAGTCCTAAAATTCACCTCCTGACCCCGGCACATCTGCAGCCTGACTCTGTACACCCAAACCGATCAAAGGGAATAATGTGATTATTAACCATCAGGTGACAAATTAAAACCTCTTAAATCACGTGCAAACCATGATGCCACCACCTCCCTGAAGGAGACAACAGCATCTCCTTAAAAAAATAAAATGATTTATTTATGAATCAAATCCAAACAAAACAGATCCTGTACAAAATCCTGAAATGCTGCATACATGAAAATACAAGAACATAAGGGGCTTATTGAATATTATTTACAAATTATAAAAGAAAATATTGGGCAACCAAACATTTACAAATCAAGTTTGTCTATAAAAGAAACTACTTTAAAAACATATTTGGATTCAATCAATGAGAGAGATTATTATTAAGTTTAAACTCATTCTTTCCAATGAGTAATATTTGGTTTTGTCTTGGAAAAAAAGACGACATGTAATGTTTGCTTAGTAAATTATACTATTAATCCCAAAGTCATTACAGTTAATATTCCAGATCTGATGTCTGTAATGTTTAGATCGTCGATCCAAATTCCATTGTTGAAGGTCAAACTAAAAGCTTTGCACTGTTTCACACAAAAAGAAAAGATGGTCCAGCAGGTCTTCAGTTCCAGTCAGTTACCGACGTCCATTTGGAATCTCTGTTTTAAAAACTCCTTAGTTGGATAAATCTTGTTAGTAATTTTCAGTTGGAGTTCTTTCGTCTTTGGTGAGATTGGAAATGTTAAATATTTACATCTAATCTTTTGTATTTCCTCCTTTCCAAAATCTTTAAGACTATAATCTGTTTTAGGTGAATTTTTAAGACAATTATTAATTAACTGTAATGACTTTGGTATTAATAATATAATTTTACTAAGCAAACATTATATTCACAAATGTTGTTTTTTAAGACAAAACCAAACATTAATCACTGGAGAAATGAGTTTAAACTTAATAATAAATCTCTCCCATTGACTGAATCCAATAATGTTTTAAAAGTAGTTTCTTTTATTGACCAATTTGATTTGTAAATGTTTGGTTGTTTTATATTTTCTTGTCTTTACAATTTGTAAATAATATTCAATAAGCCCCTTATGTTCTTGTATTTTCCCGTATGCAGCATTTCAGGATTTGTACAGGATCTGTTTTGTTTGGATTTGATTCATAAATAAATTATTTTATTTTTTAAGGAGATGCCGTTGTCTCCTTCAGGGAGGTGGTGGCGTCATGGTTTGGACGTGATTTAAGAGGTTTTAATTTGTCATCTGATGGTTAATAATCACATTATTCCCTTTGATCGGTTTGGGTGTACAGAGTCAGTCTGCAGACGAGTGTCAGGAGGTGATTTTCAGGACTTTCTGTAATTTGTAGGTTTTTGAGTGATGTCTTTAAAGCGTTCTTCTGTCCCCCAATGGAACGCTTGCCCTGACACAGTTCTCCATACAGCAGCTGTTTTGGCAGTCGACTCTATGGCATTCTGATGACATGGCCAGTCCATCTGACTTGCGTCTCTGCAGATGCTGGGGAGGCCAGCTCGCTCAAGGACCTCTGTGTCTGGGACGCTGTCCTGCCACCTGATGTAGAGGAGGCAGTGGAGGCAGCTCATGTGGAAATGGTTGAGCTGTTTGGCATGTCTGCTGTAGACAGTCCAGGTCTCACTGGCGTAGAGAAGGGTAGTTAGAACCACTGCACGGTAGACCTTCAGCTTGGTGGTAAGGCTAAGTCTTGTCCTTTCCCAGGCATTCTCATGGAGCCTCCCAAAGGTGGCACTGGTGCTGATGGTGAGACCGAAGTTGTCACACACTCTCGAGAAGCAGTCCATTACACACTGCATTTTCTGTTGTGTAACTGCATTGAAGGCACAGTCATCAGCAAACAATAGGTCTCTGATGACGTTCTGTGTCACCTTTGTGACAGCTGGAGGCGCCTGAGGTTGAACAGCCCGCTGTCAGTCCTATATCTAAGGCTAATGCCGTCCTGGCAGTCCTGGAAAGTGTCAGTCAGCATGGCGGAGAAAACCATGCTGAACAGTGTAGGGGCAAGAACACAGCCCTGTTTTACGCCGTTGGTGACTGGAAAGGCTGTTGACTCTTCTCCATCGTCCAGAACTTTGACCATCATGCCGTCGTGAAACTGTCGCACGATTGTGATGAACTTGCTGGGGCAGCCAAACTTCTCCATGATTTTCCACATGCCTTCTCTGCTGACCATATTGAAGGCCTTCGTCAGATCGATGAAGGTCACAAAGAGGTCGTTGTGTTGTCCCCTTGGCACTTTTCTTGAAGTTGACGCGCAGCAAATATCATGTCCACAGTACCATGTTTGGCAGGGAATCCACACTGACTTTCTGGGAGGAGGCCCTGCTCAAGGTGTAGTAATAGACGGTTGAGCAGAATGCGAGCCAGAATTTTCCCTGCAATGGACAGAAGGAGATGCCTCTATGGTTGTCACACTGCTGGTGGTTGCCTTTCCTCTTGTAGGTGTGGACGATACTAGCGTCCTTCAACTGTTGGGGGACCACACCTGCGCTCCACAATGACTGGAAGAATTTGGTCAGTCTTTGCAACAGTACTGGGCCACCTGCCTTGTAAATCTCAGCAGGAATAGCGTCTAATCCTGGTGCTTTGCCACAGGAGAGCTGTTAGATGGCCTGTCTGCCTTCATCTTCTGTGGGGGCAGTGTCGAGGTCTTCGTTGATCTCCACTTGAGGTTGGCGAGCAATGGCCTCTTCGTTGATTGCAGCAGGGTGGTTGAGGACCTGGTTGAAATGTTCAGCCCATCTCTCCAATATCTGATTCTTCTCTGTCAGCAGTTGGGTCCCATCTGCACTGAGGAGGGGAGAGGAGCCAGAGGACTGAGGTCCGTAGACAGTCTTCAGCGAGTCGTAGAAACGCTTAATGTTATGACTGTCTGCATAGCCCTGGATTTCATTGGCCTTCTTGCTGAATCAGGCATCTTGTATCTTACATATCTTCTTCTGGACCCTTTGCCTGGCATTAGTGAAAGCGGCTTTCTTCGCTTGTGAGGAGGGGTCATTTTGGTGGGCTCTGAACAGGAGATGTTCGAGAGCCGTGGAGTAGACAATATCTCTGAATGCAGCCCACTGGTCCTCAATGCTGTCCTGGTCATTCACATTCAGCGTGTCAGGCAACTGGTCATCCAAGTCACTGGAGAGTTGGTCAGCGACCTTCTTCAACTTCATGACAATGAGTCTCTTTGCAGCCGTCTGACCCTGGGGTCTTCTTGCTGGTTGGATGCGGAGTTTGCACTTGGATACAATGAGCCGATGGTCAGTCCAGCACTCAGCGCCGCACATAGACTTGGTCACCCGCACGTCCTGCCAATCCCTCTTCCTGGTGATGACATAATCAATCAAATGCCAGTGCCGGAGTGCGGGTGCATCCAGGATGTCTTGTTGCGGGTAGGGAGGCGGAACAGGGTGTTGGTGATGACAAGGTCATGTGCAGCACAGATTTTGAGGAGCAGCAAGCCGTTGCTGTACACTTGCCAATACCGTGTCCTCCAATGGCTCCGTCCCAGGTCTGATGGTCGACCCCTACTCTGGCATTGAAGTCCCCGAGGATAAAAAGCTTCTTGGACTGTGGACTTGCTGCAATAATAACTTCAAGTTCTTCGTAGAACCTGTCCTCGACGTCTTCAGGATTTGTCATAGTGGGGGCATATGCACTAATCAGAATCCCATTCTTCTTTCCCCCCAGTTGTCAGGGCGGGCGGGGGCCCGTCTACCATGGTGGCTGGACCCGCAATGCAAACTCCCGGACTAAGCTTAGGTGTAGGAGAAAACATGGTCTTTATTCCAGGTTCTGGTTCGGTACACATGTGATTGAGCAGCAGAGCAGAGGTACAATCAGGATCAGGCAAAAACGCAATCATGGTTGAGCAGGGATCAGAGGCATGAGCAAACACAGACATCCGGGACAAGGCAAAAGGCATGGTCAAGGAAAACAGAGCAGAGGTACGATACACGGCGAAGCAAAACTCAGAACTGTCAAAGGCGCTGGAATGTGTACGAGACAACAAACTGGCAGTGAACTGTGAGACTGTGATGGTTTAAATAAGGAGCAAACAAATTAGGGTGATGTGAAGCAGGTGCGTGGAAGTCTCTGGAAGGGGGCATGACTGGGGGAGCCAAAGGTGGTGCAGAGTACAAGATAGTGAAGGAAGGAAAGCACAGAGTGGAGTGAAGTAACAGACAAAGACACGTGAGCTGGAACAAGAGTGGGAGTGAATGAAAACACAAAGCAAAAATAAACAAGGTGGGAAACAAAGACATGGGGCAGGTGCAGGACGTGGAGTGAAAATAAGTAACTGGGCGTGAGACAAGGAACGAAGACATGATGGGAGGTGCGAAGTGGAAACAAATGGCAAAAACAGAACAGAGCAAAATTGGAAATCATGGTCAGAATATCATACAATAACAGGCACCAAAATCAAACATGAGCAAGAGTACAAAAGCAACTAGAACTGATCAGGAAATCAATACAAAAGCAGAATTAAACAGGAACAGACTAATAAACAGAAATCAGAATATCAGTATATCAGAAAACAGATAAAAGCTAAATGATAAACAATGAAAACACAAACCGGCTGAACAAAACTAGAACAGAACAATGGCTAAAATATGGAAAGTAACAAAGTGATAAGAAAAACATAACAGAATAACTCATGATGAAAATAATTACTGACAAATCCAAGCTGAAGTAGACGGAAAACCACAAAAAGGGGAAAACAAGGGCTCAGCACCCTGATGTGGCCAAATCCCTGACACCAGTGGGAGCTGAAGAGTCATCAGATGGTCATTGATGCCCACTGGAAGTTTGGTAAGTTTACTTGCAAGGTGGGACTTGATGGCAAAGCCATCTCCTGCCTCACGCCATTCGGCACTGCTATGACCGCTCCAGAAGAAATGAAGTAACCACCTTGTTCTGTAAGCTGACCCTTGTCGCTAGCATGTCTCACTGAGTGCCGCTATGTCCACATTGTAGCTGCTTTGATGTTATCCAGCAGGGTTCGCACATTCCAAGTGCCAAGGTTGAGTACCTTCAAGTTCTTCTTTGTTAAGTTTCGACCACTGAGTGGGATCTCCGCCAGCTGCGGCATGCTGACCGGGGTGAGTATGAAGCAGACTATGTTTGAGGCACCTTTTCAAGCTCCTTCCTCCATGGAGGTGAGCAGAGCGATCTAAACAGGGCTGCTCAGTCACCCAAGGGGCTGCCCAGTCACCCAGGGGGCTGCCGAACTCCACTGCTGCTTCGGTCCAGTAGAGAGCGTCCCTATGCCCTGCGCCACCTGTGTGCAGGTTTGTGACTACAGCTCCCAGTGTATGCACACCTACTGCTTTGCCACTTGCTCGTTGCCACAGGACTTGGGAGTGTGTGTGATACAGTAGTGTCATAGTGTGGAGTCATGACTAGCGCGTGACTTGGATTTAAGTGAGGGAGTCATCAGACAGTTGTCAGCCTCACTCTCTCATTTCGTTCCATCTATGTCCAGTGGCAAGACATAGTCAAGATGGCTGGAGATGGCTCAGGATGCAGTGGATGGTCAACAGTGTCCTTTGTGTCTCACTCTGCCCTGTTCATGCTCCACAGCGCTTTGCTGGGTCTGCCTTCCTGCCAGTTGAGCCATCTGCTGGTTTCCTCTGCGCAGTCTGCCGGATCCAGTCTTCACATGTAAGGATAGACAAGCCCGAATTCACTGAGGGTTTTAAACCTGTCAGCTACCCTCCACCTGGTTTAGCCAGCCAGTCGAAACTGTTGCCTGAGGTGTGGCCGTTGTTGCATGCTAACAGCTACATGGAGCCACAGGTGAAAGCTGGGTGCATGGCGAGGACCAAGGTGGGTGAACTACTCTGAAGAGCACGGCGTCCTCCCCCCCATCAGAGGTACTACCTCTACCATACACCCCACACACCCCAACAGTACTATAACAGTACTGAAATTGCGGATTAATTTACTATAGAAATTGGCAAAACCCAGGAATCTCTGTACCTCCTTCCGTGAGGAGGGAACAGTCCAGTCACGCACTGTGGCAACCTTACCACGGTCCTTCTTAATCTCCCCCTCCGCAATTACAAACCCCAAAAACAAAACAGTCAGTTTATGGAATTCACATTTCTCTGCCTTAACAAACAAGTTGTGGCATGACAAGGTCTGAAGTACAGTGCGCACATGTTCGGTGTGGGTTTTTGGGTCGGGAGGGAAAATCAAAATATCATCAAGGTAAATGAAAACAAATTTGTTTAGAAATTCACACAGCACGTCATGAACCAAGTTTTGGAACACTACAGGAGCATCGGTGAGGCCAAGTGGCATGATTAATATCATAATGACCAGTAGGTGTTTTGAAAGCTGTTTTCCACTCATCTCCTTCTCTTATCCGGACTAAATGGTATGCGTTGCGGAGATCAAGTTTAGTGAAAATTTTAGCTTCTTCCAACAGCTCAAAAGCAGAGGAGATGAGAGGTAGTAGATACGATTCTTAACAGTGACCTAATTAAGCCCACGATAATCAATACAAGGGCGGAGCGATTTGTCCTTTTTCTCGATGAAAAAAACCTGCCCCTGCGGGTGAAGAATGATGAATCACCCAGCAGCGAGGGACTCCTGTACATATTCATTCATGGTGCTGCTTTCAGGGGCAGACAATAAAAAGAGCTTTCCATGAGGTGGGCTTGCCAGGGAGAAGCTTGATAGCGCAATCATATTTTCAGTGGGGCGCTAATGATTTAGCCTTTTTTGCTAAATACCAGTGCTAAGTCATGATAACACGATGGAACCCCTACGAGATCCGGGTTAGACTCCGGCTGGGAATGCACTGGTTCAGACAGACATGATTTCTTGCAGGCAGAACCCCAAGAAGCAATCTTTCCCTTGACCAATCAAAATTAGGGCTGTGCTGTTGTAACCAGGGTGCCCCAGGATCAGCAGATGAGTCATATTGTCAAATACATGAAAACTAATAGATTCGGATTGGTTTTCTGCCACAATTAAGGAAATTGACTGAGTACTGTGAGAAATACAACCTAATTCATGGCCATCATCCACGCGCACCACCGGAGGGCGCGAGAGTTTTAACAACTTCAGGGCAGAGACCTGGCCAGAGAAGACAAAATCTCAGAGGACAATTTAGCTGGAATTACATTTTGTGCAGAGGATGGAGTAATGGAATTAAGACTCACCCGTATGTCAGATTTTGGCTGCACGGTGGCACCCCTGGCTTGACAATTGGTTATCATGTGACCAGAATGTCCACAGTAAAAACAAAGTCAACCTTCTCAGCGTCACTGCTTCTCGGCAGAAGAAAGACGAGAGCAACTCAGTCGCATGGACTCCTCTGGTCCGAAGTGTGGAGAATCTGCGCTCATATGGCTGGAGGAGGATGTGCAGACGGGCGGTGTCGCGGAGCGTCAGTCAGGCAGCCAGGCCGCATGGTGAGGGCGGTCCTGCACGTCAGTTGGTTTGTATGGCGAGAGCGATCAGCTGATCCAGGTCATCGGGCAGGTCAACAGCTACCAGCTGATCCTGGATATTTTCAGAGAGCCCCTGAAAAAACACGTCATGGAGAGCAGCGGGATTCCAATCACTCCTGGCTGCCAGAATGCGGAAGTCCACAGCATAGTCAGTGACTTGGTGTCCACCCTGCCTCAGCCTCATTAGGGATTGAGCTGCTTTTCGCCCCGGAGAGGTGTGTTGGAAGACCAATTGCAGGGCTTATGTATATAAATGCCGGCAGAGAGGCACATGTGGCAGATTGGCGACCCCACTCAGCTGTTGTCCATGCCAAAGCACAACCAGTTAGGTGAGTGATGACGTAAGCTATCTTCACCCTGTTGGATGGGAACTTCCATGACATTAGTTCAAAATTCAACTCAAACTGAGTAAGAAACGGTCTGACGTCTCCGGACTCGCCTGAGAAGCATTCAGGCGGCGACAGCAGATTGCAGTAGTCTGGTTCGGGTATGGTAGCCAGTGTGGTTGCTGACAGCCCCGGTGGAGACACACTGATGCTGCCGGTGACCGGAACAGTAGAAGCCTGGTGATCAAGGCCAGACAGTAATTATCCCATCTGGGTGCTCACCGACTCCATGAATGAGTCCTGGCATTTAGCGAGGTCCCTAAAGCCGGAAGAGAGAGCAATGAGATGGTCTTGCTGCTGTGCGAGCTGCTTACTGTGGTGTTGTACCGGCAGGTGGAACGGGCTAAAGCCAGCTGTGTCCATTGTTGGCCAGTTTGTACTATCAGGCTGGATGGTCAGGAATGGCAGGACACAAATGCACGGCTCATACAAACAGCTCTGGTTTTTCAAAGACTTTATGATTGTGGTTGTGGTGTACACGAGTAAGCAGTCCAGAAAAGGCAACAGTACAAAAATCATCAGGCAAAAGGCGTGTTCAAAGCAACAGGCTGGGGGTCAGGAACACACAAGGTGGCAGGCAGGACTGTGGAACGCAGGTACAGAGCTGGAATGAAGGCACAAGGCACGACAAACTGACAGGGACAACCCACTGAGTGAGCTTATATAACCCAGGTGGCAATCAGAAAATCAGGAACAGGTGTACATGGAAAGTACCAGAACAAGGGCGTGGCCAGAGAGAGGGAGGGGGAGAGAAAGAGAGAGAGAGAGAGAGAGAGAGAGAGAGAGAGAAGAGTAACAGAGATAGACAGACCCAAGCAGAAAAACCCAGCAAGAGATTAAACAAACCAGAACCAATGAAATACACAAAATAACTAACAGAACAAAATAAAACAGACAACCAAACCCAAAACTCAACTCCTGATAATTTGTTTTCCTTTTGTGTGTGTAACAATGTAAGAATTGCCTGTTGTGTGCTGGTGTGCAGCCAGCGTTCCGTTCTCCACTTCCATGCTCCCCAGCACACAGCTCCCCGGCACATTCTCCAGAATGGACGCTGCCAGACATCACTGTGGTTATCATCTACTTCGTCGGTCGTCATGGGGGTTGGACTCTGGGTGAGACCCGGCAGAGCTCTGCACTTTACACACAGTTATTTTGTGGACGTGGAGACGGACATAATGTTCAGGAAATGATTCAGTCATCAATGCTGAGATCATTTTCACATCTTAGAAAAAAAAAATCACTGACGTCACTTTTGGTTGAGTTGGTTTTTATTTAAAGAGGAGTCTATCACACTGTTTGCAGTAAAACCTAAAAGACACAAATACAAATGAAACAATCACTCAATAACCAAAAAAAAAAAAAAAAAAAACCCAACCACAAGTGTGGGACAGTGCTGCACCGGTTATTCACCTCTGCCTCACTGCAACAAGGTCATGGGTTTGATTCCGGGCTTGTAACTTTGTGGTTTGCTGTTCATCCTGCCTTGTTTTGATTGTTTTCTTCAAGTGTAACTCAACACAGACTTGGACTACAGCAGAGATTTAAATACAGATGTCCCATAAATCCTCATCAGTACACATGTGCTCCAAGTGCACTGCGGGGGTACATTTTTTTTGTTTTCTGCATTATGACACTTGTTGAGCTGACATTTAGTGTATTTGTCATAATTCACTTCTTTTGATTAAATACTGTGCCCTACATAATAATTTTCTTATGGGGTCCAAAAGGACCCCAGTGCAATCTAAGGTAGCTCAGCCTCAAAGACAAAATTTTGAGCTTTGTGTCAGTTTTTCATAATTACTGCAGTGTTTTCATTCAGGATGTTTGCATTAGAGCCGCTGCAGCAGGACAGAAGGTACTGAATTTCTACTGTAAAGTTGTGTTTGAAAAAGAGAATTTTCAAAGTGACATGTGCTTTGTCAGCCACATAGTCAAATGTCTTTTTTGAAAATAGCTGCAAAGTGACATGATCTTGTTATATTCCAGATATCTGTACAACCTCAATTCCAGTGAAGTTGGGACGTTGTGTAAAATGTAAATAAAAACAGAATACAATGATTTGCAAATCCTCTTCAACCTATATCCAATTGAATACACCACAAAGACAAGATAATTAATGTTCAAACTGATAAACTTTATTGTTTTTTGTGCAAATATTTGCTCATTTTGAATTAGATGCCTGCAACACGTTTCAAAAAAGCTGGGACAGTGGTATGTTTACCACTGTGTTACATCACCTTTCCTTCTAACAACACTCAATAAGTGTTTGGGAACTGAGGACACTAATTGTGAGTGTCATGATTGGGTAGAAAAGGAGCATCCCCAAAAGCCTCAGCTGTTCACAAGCAAAGATGGGGCGAGGATCACCACTTTGTGAACAACTGCATGAAAAAATAGTCCAACAGTTTAAGAACATGTTTCACCAATGTTCAGTTGCAAAGAATTTAGGGATTCCAGAGAATCTGGAGAACTTTCTACACGGAAGCAGCAAGACGGAAAACCAACACTGAATGACCGTGATCTTCGATCCCTCAGGCGGCACTACATTAAAAACCGACATCATTGTGTAAAGGATCTTACCGTGTAGGCTCAGGAACACTTCAGAAAACCATTGTCAGTTAACAGTTCGTTGCTACAAGTGCAAGTTAAAACTCTACCATGCAAAGCGAAAGTCATACATCAACAACATCCAGAAACGCCGCCGCCTTCTCTGGGCCCGAGCTCATTTGAAATGGACAAACGCAAAGTGGAAAAGTGTGCTGTGGTCTGATGAGTCTACATTTCAAATTGTTTTAGAAAATCATTGACGTCGTGTCCTCTGGACAAAAGAGGGAAAAGACCATCCAGATTGCTAACAGGGCACAGTTCAAAAGACAGCATCTGTGATGGTATGGGGGTGTGTTAGTACCCATGGCATGGACACCTTACACATATGTGATGGTATGGGGGTGTGTTAGTGCCCATGGCATGGACAACTTACACATCTGTGCTGGCACCATCAATGCTGAAAGGTACATCCAAGTTTTGGAGCAACACATGCTGCCATCCAAGCAACGTCTTTTTCAGGGACATTCCTGCTTATTTCAGCAAGACAATGCCAAGCCACATTCTGCACGTGTTACAACAGCGTGGCTTCATAGTAAAAGACTGCGGGTACTAGACTGCAGTCCATACCTGTCGCCCACATGAAAATGTGTGGTGCATTATGAACGCAAATACGACAACAAAGACCCTGGACTGGTTGAACAACTGAAGTCATATATCAAACAAGAATGGGAAAGAATTCCACCTACAAAGCTTCAACATTAGTGTCCCAGTTCCCAAACGCTTATTGAGTGTGTTTAGAAGGAAAGGTGATGTAACACCAGTGGTAAACATACCACTGTCCCAGCTTTTTTGAAATGTGTTGCAGGCATCCATTTCAAAATGAGCAAATATTTGGCACAAAAACAATAAAGTTTATCAGTTTTGAACATTAAATATCTTGTCTTTGTGGTGTATTCAATTGAGTAGAAGTTGAAGAGGATTTGCAAATCATTGTATTCTGTTTTTATTACATTTTACACAATGTCCCAACTTCACTGGAATTGGGGGTTGTAGAATTACCTAAAAATCTTAACAGTATTAAAGACATTAAGTACTGGGGGAGTCTACACTTGATTCTACTTCTCTGTAATCCCAAAGTCCAGAATTAAAGTCTTTCCACTGTGTGTGTATGAAAACGTGAGTTTTGGTATTCACTGAAGCATTGTGTTCTTCTCGTGTGTGTCTTCAGTCATCGCTGCGCGTGAATCGCAATACTGTCAGTGGATACTTCCTGGCTGGTCGTTCCATGAGCTGGTGGCCTGTGAGTACTGCAGTTGTATGTAGTTAATGTGATGATGTTTAGTATTTTCTCATTACATCCTATGTCACTATTTGTTAATGTCAGTATGGGTCGTTGTGTCCTGTTACACCGAGTGTACAGTTCTAAGAGTGCCTGAGTTCTCACACTTTCGTTGGTGTAGGAATTTAAATTGAAATGAAGAACATTCAGTTCAATTTGGGGACTTGTTCACAAGTGGGGGTAAATTAGAGTGTACAGTCGATAGACGGACTGGAACCGTGTCTGATGATTTGCAGATGATGTACTGGACCGTTGTGGTGAAGAAAGAGCTGATTCAGAAGATGAGGCTCTCAGTTTTCCAGTCAATTTACGCTCCTATTCTAATTTATAGGGAAGTGTGGGATTGAGCTGCTCGGTCTTCTGTCACCTCGAACCCGACCCAGATATGCGGCAGAAAATGAATAAATGAATGAAGTCAGCTTTGTACACTTCCACCTAAAATAAGCATATTGTCTTGAATAATTTTCAAATATCTCATTTGTGTCCAGATTGGAGCCTCTCTGGTGGCCAGTAATGTTGGCAGTAGTCTGTTATTCGGACTGGCCGGAACAGGAGCAGCAGGGGGCATCGCAGGTGGCAGGATTTGAATGGAACGTAAGAAAACTGTGTGCGTGTGTTTGTTTGTGGTTTATGTTTTTGAGATGTCTACGTAACACATTGGATGTTATTTACTGAATTCCAAAAGAGAACAAAAAAAAAAAAAGAAGAAAAATCACATTTTGTTGAATGTTCTTTTATTTTGGTGAGACTCACTGTCACCCCAGTTTCCTGCTTATAGCTGACAGAAGCACCTGGTGTAGTCTGTCAGAACAATAAGCCTATCTGCTTCATGAATCGAGGGTGTTGTGTGTTTCAGAGTTGATCTTCTGTTTATCATGGTTGTAATTAGTTATTTGGGTTACTGGTGCCTTTCTTCTCTGACATGGCCACTGGTCATGTTTTTCTGTTAACTAAAGTAATGGCGGTGTGTGTCTAAATCTCAGTAGTGCATCAGTTATACTCAAACAAGCCTGTCGACCATCAACTACCACGCCATTTCCAAAGTAACTTAGATCATGTTCTTTCCCATTTTGAAGCCTGGTATAAACTTGTAAAAATTTCAGAAGATCCTCCCGACCATGTCTATGATTAATTGCACTGAGTTCTTGCCAGATGATGGGCTGATTAGATTTTTAATGAGCAAATCAGGTCCCTTAGTCATGCTACACATCAGAGCAACCGCCAGACCGTGGAACCACCCTGGGACCAAGATAGCTACCAGCCAAATGGGTCACAGCTGGTCCATCACACAGTGTGTCATGAGACACAGATGCGTGGCTCAGAAAATGGATGGACACAAATGCAGACTCACTGACAAAGGTGTAGGAGTGATCAAAAGGCTTTATCTGGAAATTAGGCAGAGGTTCGGTACACAGACTGGCAGTCAGCGATGCGGCGCTGACAGACAAGCATGAGGCAGAGGTGTGGTCCAAAAAATGAGCAAAGTTCAAAAACAATGAGAGACAAAGTACAAAAGGCTGTGACAAAAGCAAGGTCCAAAAAACAAAATGAGGTTAATCACGGCTAAATTGAAGAACATTGACTGTGATTCAAAGGCTGGAACGAGGGCTGAAGCACAAGGAACTGGCAGTGACAAACAGAACACAACAGGCTAAAATACACAGCGGGCAGTCGAGCGCAATGTGAGACAGGTGCGGAGAGTGGTCAGGAAGGGGGCGTGGCCGAACAAGACAAAGACAAGGAAAGACAAGAGCGTCAGTGACAGACAGGAACGGAGGTAAGAATCATCCGTGACAGGAACAACATCCAAACCCAACAATGAACAAAATAAACATACTTAAACCAAAGAAAGGAACAAAGAATCAAACTAGGAAAACCAAGAAAAGAGTAGAAAAGAGATCAATGACTAAAGTTTAACAAACAGATAATCAAGGTGGTTCATGGGTGTGTGCGTGTGTGTGTGTGTGTGCGTGCGTGTGTGCAGACTGCAATGGTACCAAACGTATGGAACAAAATTTGCACTGGAACCAAGCTGCACTCTAAATGCAATGCAACACAAATGGGATGAATTAATCCATGTCATGTGACATACAAAGCACCAATCAAATGACAAGAATCCACTCAGCCGTTATATAATATCCTTTATCAAGTGACAAAGTTTGATCTGGATCTGATCCAGATTACAGATTTTGTGGCCATTTAAATTTAACATTGAAAACCCCATTTAATGTATATTTTATATTATATCTCAATCAAATGTGCCTCAGTCACTCTCATATTTCTGTTCTGGATTTACCTACACCCCCAAAACTGGATGGAGGTTCCAATTTTGTGCCTGTTTGTCTTCCAATTATCAGTCAGAAACCAAGTGACAAAAAGCAGCGACAAGGTATGCACAGCAGAATAACCAATGTTCTGTGAAAATGATCTGTAAAAGAATTAAGAAAGTGAAAAAGGTGAAGAAAAAACAAACAAACATCCTGACAACACCAAAAAAAAAAAAAACTGATTCAAGTGCATGAAAAAATACATCCTCCTGACATTTGATCACATCTAATTTATCTTATGAAAAGTCACTTCTAACAGGACTTTGAAAGTTTAAAATTTTGTGGAATTGGAAACTAGTGTTAGCGGAGGTTTGCGTTCTACAAGCACAATGGTCTAGTTTGTATTTGCTTTTCAAAGAAGTAATTCTTCCAGACTGTGTGTCTCTGCAGGCAGCCTGGGTGCTGGTGGCTCTGGGATGGATCTTTGTTCCAGTCTACATCGCTGCTGGTGTGGTGACCATGCCGGAATACCTTGGCAAACGCTTTGGAGGCCAGCGAATACGCATATATATGTCCATTATGTCACTCATCCTCTATATTTTTTGTCAGAATATCTGTAAGAATCAAACACACACACACACACACACACACACACACACACACACACACACACACACACACACCACACACACACACACACACACACACACACACACACACACATACATTTTTGTGTTCAAAGCCACCTCATATTCAGGGACCCGAGGGCCAAAAAGGATCTTATCTAGTTTTCAGTCTGACACCATTTCTTATTACTTGCAGACCTTCATATATCTTGAGGGATATCACTTAAGCTGCTCTGACTCCTGACTGAGTTTGGCTCCATCTCATGCCATCACAGGTTGAGCTTTAACTTGGTGCACCTTCTCCGCTTGCTCCTCCCAAGCTGTCGCACCACGTAGCAAATTTTTTTTTTTTCTCCGGAGCTCCATGGAGCAGACAGAAAATGTATAGAAGCCCTGAAATGCTCAAATCACTCACTAGGTGCTGATAAAAGCTGCTCAAATTTGGAGCAAAATCTTGAGATTTTTACCTCCGCCAAGGAGGTTATGTTTTCGGTCGCGTTTGTTTGTTTGTCTGTCTGTCTGTTTGTCAGCAGGATAACTCAAAAGGTTTTGAACGGATTATGATGAAATTTTGTGGAGTGGTTGGAAATGACAAGAGGAACAAGTGATTAAATTTTAGTGGTGATCTGGATCACGATCCGGATCCAGGAATTTTTTAAAGGATTCTTCACCACTGCGGGATAAGGGGGAATTTTGACATTCTAGTTTCTAACTCCACAAAACAAGGCAGAAAGGCTTGAAAAAAATTAGGGTGTAACATAGTCAAATGTTCTATCAAACAACAAAGTTTGGTGATGATCGGATCCGGATTCCAGATCTGGTGATCCAGAATATGCAAAATATAGGGAAAATAGAAAATGTGTCAGTGTGAGGTGACAAATGAAGCTAGAGATGCACAACTAACACCAAATTGTAGCTGAATCTGTACTGATTCAGTAAGGTGTCATCAGGTTTGATGTAGCTTCAAATGTTATGGAGCTAGATCCAGAAGAAAACCGCCATTACCGAAAAATCGTTTTTATACAATAACTTTTGAACTAATAAAGACATAAAAGTGATTCCAAGTTCTAGTGGTATGTTTTCATGGTCAAGGATGTCAAATATAAAGGAAAGAAAAGTGTATGTATCATAGTTTTGGTTGTAACACTGAATTGTTGAATAGATCACTGTGCCAAGGAGGGAATCTCTTTAGGGTCAGTGACCCTATGGCCTTGTTAGTAAACAATGTCAAATACAACACACTGCAAAGAGGAAATCCCTCATGACAAACTATACAGGGCTGGGGAGCACAATGAATTTATTAGATGAAGGACTATCATTTGGCATTATTATATTTTAGTGGCAATGAATATCACTCTCTAGATTACTTCACTTAGCAAAAGCAAAGTGATGAGTCAGCAGTATACTCAGCAGTGGTTAAGTTCTGGTTCAGTGCACATCACTGAACAAAGTACACAAAGTGCAAAACCCACTCCCAGTGTTATGTGTCGGACGCAGCCCGGAGAACCGACCAGCGTTTGAAGGACCCAGTATAAAATAAGCAGAGCACGGTACAAAGGATAACAGAGTTTAATGAACATAACAGTGCTGTGAAAAAATATAAAAGTGCGCGGTCTGGCGTGGTGGTTTTGCGGTGCGCTCCCAGCAGCGCCAACGGTCCGGAGCCAGAACCAACCCGGACCCAAGGACCCCGCCGACACCCCCCAGGTGGCCGCGACAAACCGAGTCTGTGAAAGAAGGAATCATTATGTGAGTCCACACTCAACACACAGAGAGAACGCTCAAAGGTGCACAAACAGCAAACACTTCCTGGCTTAATTACTAATCAGCTTCCCACCCTGCAGGCATGGAACATCCAGTTCACAAAACTCCACTGCAGAGGAAGCTGATTACACGACCAACTCAATATAATAAGGTGTGAGGGACACCACATTTACTGACTGTATAAATGTTAGTCACAAAATCTAACGTACCTCAGGAAGTGTGCTGACGAGCGTGAGACCTCACCCCCTCCTCTTTCACAGACCATGCATTAAACCTGGACGTTCTCTGCATCCACTGATGATGAGATGGCTCCCGAGACGACGATCTCACCCGTCTGGTCACAAGGTTGAGTCTCTGGCAAATACACACTGTGTACTCCAGTCTTAAATGACACCATGTTCCAATCCATGTAGATGCACCACAGCTGTGAGTCCTGACGAGCCGCAGGTGATCAGCCTCAGGTGATTAGGGTGAGGTCCTGATAAACTCAGCTACACAGCCACTCAGTCCCAAATGCAAGCCACCTGGAAGGAAAAACAAAAGACAGGACAGAAAACAGAAACAAAAGGCAGCCAGGCCCCCCCAGCCACACAACAGTACCCCACCCTCACGGGAAGCCTCCCGGCGACCACACAAACCTGGCCCAGGAGAAACACCCCCCTTCAGGGACCATGGCTGGAAACCGTATCCGCATTCATCTACCAACAGAATCTTCATCTAACAGAACGGTTGATGTCTTCTCCTCTGGCTGCATCTTTGCCCTTGTTTCTATCAGTCAATTAGCACAGGTGTGGCCAGGAGTTCTTGAACCTGTGCGGTCAGCCTTTGTCCAACCATGTTCACAGTCTGATTAGTCATAAAACAAAAAAGACAAACACAAACAACCAAAACACCCCCCCCTCCCCAGGGGACCGTCCCATCAAACCCCGGGAAGAGGAGAAAAGAAAAACACAACCCAAACTTAAGCTTACAAATAAAAATGCTAACACCCCCCCCCCTCCCCAGAGGACCGTTCCATCAAACCCCGGGAAGGGGAGAAAAGAAAAACAACCCAAACTTAAGCTAACAAATAAAAACACTAACACCCCCCCCCTCCCCAGAGGACCATTCCATCAACCCCAGGAGACGCCTCCCCTCATGACCAACGGACCCAGCCCCGGCCATCTATGGCTAGATGGACCCACAGCCCTTTCCCCCCCAGAGGACACCACAGTCAAACCCTGAGGGCGGAAACTGGGGGGGAAAACAAAAGGAGAAAAAAAAAACATACAAACAAAACAACCCCAACCCCACCCCCTTGGTGCAGTGGAAACTGGAAGCACGTCCAGTGTCACCAACCGTGACTATACCCCAGAAGCCAACCGGGAGGAGTGGAACAGCGGTTATGGCAGACGGCACAAACGGCGCCACTCCTCCGACTTCCAAACCAGCCACCAGCTGCAGGTATATCCCACTGCCCCAAACCTCAGCCACGCCGATGGCAGACGGCTCAAAGGCGCGCTGAAGCCGGACAGGGAATCAACCAACAAAACCCCCCCCCCCCCCCCAGGTGCAGAGGTTACCTGGGAAACGCCCAGCATAACCAAACTGCACCACTCCAGCAACGCCGACACTACGGCTCACACGGCTAGAGCCAGAGGAGAAGAGAGGGAACAAAAAGAAAATACCCCAAACCCCCCCTCCCCTCCCGGGTGCAGAGGTTACCTGGGAAACGCCCAGCATAACCAAACTGCACCACTCCAGCAACGCCGACTCTACGGCTCACCCGGCTGGAGTCAGAGGAGAAGAGAGGGCATAACAAAAAACAAAACAAAAAAAAAGAAAAAAAGAAAAAACAACCCAATTACCCCCCCATCACCCCCCAGGGGACCGTCCCATCAAACCCTGGGGAGGTGAAACTAAAAGAAATAAAAAGAAAGACTAACAGACTAACATAAAGTTGCTTGGGTCCTTTTTTGTTGCTCCAAACAGGCTGCAGGGTCACAACCCCAGACACTAATAGTGGAAAACAAAAAATAAAATCCCACACAAAAACCAACTCAAAAAACACCCACAACAAACGAACCAACACAAAACTAATCAGTGGTTTATACCGTCAAGCTCAAACAAATCGAACACACCTGTTCCAACTTAAGAGCTTAACGGTAATGTGACTCAGTCACCACAAGAGGGAGCCAGAGTGCTAAAAATGAAAAACCCTCTTTGGTGACAGAGAAAACAAACGAGCTGCTTTTCTGTGCGCAGCTGTGAGCAACACACAACCAAAAATGTGATTCAACTAAATAACACCGGAGCTGACATAACAGACGCAGTAGCTATCATTACCCGGGGAAACGGGGCTACGACTGTAACACAGGAAGCACCGCGACCCGTGCCACAGAGCTCCGCCGTGCGCGTTCACCCATTACAGACCCACTCCTGCAGCTCCCGTTCAAACCTCTTATCCGGTAGAAGTGCGACGCGAAGCCGTCGCCAGTCACACTCCACCACGACCCACGGATAAGGCACAAACACAGGAACACGGCTGCACAAGCGCTCAAATCAGTATTCAGTAATGGGTTCTCCAACGCGCACCATCCGGGCACCCGCAACTGATCCGGATAACTTCTGAACGTCTGCTGCCTTCCCGGCACGTTACCGTCTCTGCTACCGCTGGGTCCGTGATGTTTGGCCAGAGACTACTGTTATGTGTTGGATGCAGCCCGGAGAACCGACCAGCGTTTGAAGGACCCAGTATAAAATAAGCAGAGCACGGTACAAAGGATAACAGAGTTTAATGAACATAACAGTGCTGTGAAAAAATATAAAAGTGCGCGGTCTGGCGTGGTGGTTTTGCGGTGCGCTCCCAGCAGCGCCAACGGTCCGGAGCCAGAACCAACCCGGACCCAAGGACCCCGCCGACACCCCCCAGGTGGCCGCGACAAACCGAGTCTGTGAAAGAAGGAATCATTATGTGAGTCCACACTCAACACACAGAGAGAACGCTCAAAGGTGCACAAACAGCAAACACTTCCTGGCTTAATTACTAATCAGCTTCCCACCCTGCAGGCATGGAACATCCAGTTCACAAAACTCCACTGCAGAGGAAGCTGATTACACGACCAACATACAGCTCAATATAATAAGGTGTGAGGGACACCACATTTACTGACTGTATAAATGTTAGTCACAAAATCTAACGTACCTCAGGAAGTGTGCTGACGAGCGTGAGACCTCACCCCCTCCTCTTTCACAGACCATGCATCAAACCTGGACGTTCTCTGCATCCACTGATGATGAGATGGCTCCTGAGACGACGATCTCACCCGTCTGGTCACAAGGTTGGGTCTCTGGCAAATACACACTGTGTACTCCAGTCTTAAATGCCACCATGTTCCAATCCATGTAGATGCACCACAGCTGTGAGTCCTGACGAGCCGCAGGTGATCAGCCTCAGGTGATCAGGGTGAGGTCCTGATAAACTCAGCTACACAGCCACTCAGTCCCAAATGCAAGCCACCTGGAAGGAAAAACAAAAGACAGGACAGAAAACAGAAACAAAAGGCAGCCAGGCCCCCCCAGCCACACAACACCTAGGTGTTGATGAATCACGCCTAGGATCCAGAAAACCCAGAGGCTGACATCAGCACCTTACTGTCGCATATATTCTGCTTCGGTGCACTTCACTGAATATATAGAAGGTGCACTTCATTATGTAGCACATGCAACACTTAAAAAATAGTTCTATTTCAGAATTTACTGTTATTTATTTAGAGAAGTGTTTCATAAATGTAAAAAAAAATTCATATATTTGCAGTTTAGTTGAATAATAAATTGAATTTTGTCTCTTATTTGTTTTTGTCTATAAGCACATGCAATATCAATATCAGTGCTCAGATGACAGTAGCTTCTGGGAAAGGTGCAAGTTGCAATAAACTGTGATGCCAAGCGCTAAGGATACATGCTATCCAGTCACAGCAGATGAAACGTTCTTTACTACTGAGCAAACATCATTGTTAGACTTTTTTAGGTTCAATGATTCCACGGCGTGTAGATGTTATGGCGTCAGTGACCCCATGGCATTGGTGGAGGTTTGCACTTTCTGAGTGCTTCTAGTATTCATTTGTAAAATAGCTGAGCAAGAGTCTTAATTATGCATCTAGAGACACATTCCTGACAAAAATATCAGGGGATGTAAAGTACCATAATGGGGCGGCATAGCAAAACAATTGTGCATTCTGTGATAAAAGCATCAGATTTGGCACACATTCTAAATTAACTAATGTTTATTTTCAGATATGGAGCCATCCTGGAGTTGACCACTAATGAGCTACAAGTGTCTATAAAGGCGTCAAAATTTATAAATGCTTCAATCATGTTGACAACTATACCACATTATTTGTCGGATCATAACAATTCCTAAAAGGTATAGTTTGGACTATCTATGACTGAATTCCACAGAGTTATGGGGTAAAAAGATGGTGCAAACTATTTCTTTTTAAAATGCTATTAACTCAACCAATAATTTGCATACTTGTTTTTACCAAAATTGGAGCAACTTTAACTTATTAAAAGCTACTTACAAAACCGAAAGCAGTTTGTTAAACTCGGGGAATACTGTTCTTCATATCTGGACATCTGGGCCCAAAATTATTTATTTTATACAATAGTGATTTATGTAAAGTCTCAGATCTGGTTAAAACTGTGCTCTTTGCAGATGACACAAACCTGTTTTGCTCACGGGGAAATCTGCAACAATTATTATCTGATTTAGGAACACAAATGATAAAGTTAAAGAGATGGTTTGATATTAACAAATTATCATTAAATTTGGCTAAAACTAAATTGATGTTATTTGGAAATTATAAAAAAGACATACAAATTCAGTTAAATATACATGGGGTAAACATAGAGCATGTCAAAGAGAATAAGTTTTTAGGTGTCATTATTTGCTCAGTAGTATGACTGAATTTTATGGAGTTATGGGGTAAAAACAGCAACAATGGTGACAAAGGTCAGTTTTAGTTTGTACAGTGGTCAAAAGTTGAACTTGAACTTATTTATTTGGCACACAACTCGTCAATAACAAAAACTGATATACAAGACAATTCCACAGTGATGAGTGACAAAACGTTCCGATCCTCACCTATGGTCATGAGATTTGGCTCACGACCGAAAGAACGAGATCGTGAGTACAAGCGGCCGAGATGAGTTTCCTCCGCAGGGTGGCTGGGCGCTCCCTTAGAGATAGGGTTCTCGGGAGGAGCTCGGAGTCGAGCCGCTGCTCCTCCACATCGAAAGGAGTCAGTTGAGGTGGCTCGGGCAGCTTTTCCGGATGCCCCCTGGACGCCTCGCTGGAGAGGTGTTCCGGGCAGGTCCCATTGGGAGGAGGCCCCGGGGAAGACCCAGGACATGCTGGGAGGGACTACATCTCTCGGCTGGCTTGGGAACGCCTTGGGGTTATCCCCGGAGGAGCTGGGGGAGGTGTGTGTGGATCGGGAGGTCTGGGCAGCTTTGCTTGTGCTGCTGCCCCCGCGACCCGACTCCGGATAAAGCGGAAGAAAATGGATGGATATATATATATATATATGTGTGTGTATATGTGTGTGTGTGTGTGTGTGTGTGTGTGTGTAATTATGTACGAGGTCTGTCCAAAAAGTAACGGACCTTTTTATTTTTTTCAAAAACTATATGGATTTGAATCATGTGACATTGCATCAGCCAAGCTTCGTGCGCATGCGTGAGTTTTTTCAAGCCTGTCGGTTGCGTCATTCGCCTGTGGGCAGGCTTTGAGTGAGCACTGGTCCACCCCCCTCGTCAGATTTTTATTGTCAGGGAAATGGCTGAGAGACTGCCGCTTTGCTCCATGAATTTTTTTTTCTCAGAAACTGTTAGAGAAAGCCAGTTGGAAACCATTCGAAAGATTCAGATGGATTTCGGTGAAGATTCTGTCGGCGTCCCACGGATTAAGGAGTGTTAAAACCTTTTTAAAGACGGCCCACAGCGGCGGAGGGTGCGCGGCGCACCGAGCAGCCATCGACAGGCTGGAACGACCAGATCATTTCTAAACTGAACACTGTGTTGATCCGGGACATCGTGTGACTACCACAGAAATGGCAAGAGAGCTGGACATAGCACTTTTACAGCACATTCCACTGTTACAGGAGATTTTGTAATGAAAGACGTGCGGAGGATTTTGCGCGTCAGCACGGAGCCGCTCATGGCGCGCAACAAAAAAAACACCTCCGTGTTGGAAGTCTCACAGGACATGTTGTGGCATGCCCAGCTGTTACACAATTTCTCGGATACTCACTTGACTGAAAGCCATCGAAAGCCGTCTGAATCTTCTGAATGGTTTCCAACACGGAGGTGTTTTTTAGGAACATTTAGGAATGTTTTATATATATATATATATATATATATATATATATATATATATATATATATATATATATATATATATATATATATATATATATATATATGGGGTGGGCGTTTATAAGCTTTGCTTCTGCTCACTCCCTTTTTGGTCACACGTCACTGTGGAATTGTCTTGTATATCAGTTTTTGTTATTGACGAGTTGTGTGCCAAATAAATAAGTTCAAGTTCAACTTTTGACCCCTGTACAAACTAAAACTGACCTTTGTCACCATTGTTGCTGTTTTTACCCCATAACTCCATAAAATTCAGTCATAGATAGTCCAAACTATACCTTTTTGGAATTGTTATGATCAGACAAATGATGTGGTATTTTCAACATGATTGGAGCATTTGAAAATTTTGACCCCTGTGTAATTCTTTATTGACCCCTGTAGCTCATTAGAGGTCAACTCCAGGATGGCTCCATATCCGAAAATAAACATTAGTTAATTTAGAATATGTGTGTCAAATCTGATGCTTTTATCACAGAATGCACAATTTATATGGAAATTTAAACTAAGCTGCACCATTACCAGTGGAACTGTGATTATTAAATGATAGTTAAAGGTGCTGGAAGGGCAGCTTGCCACAAATATCAATACAAATATCCACAGACCTACACATGTAGCCTTCACACTATTTGAGGCAGGGCCTTCTGTTCAGCTGCCCCTCATATTCGGAACTCCCTCCCTGACCATTAGAGGGCTCCACAAACTGTGGAAGCTTTAAAAAAAAAAAAGCCTCAAGACATACCTGTTTAGACAGGCCTATCACACATCTCAATAATTTGAATCTGTTGCATCTTAGTCTTTTTATTCTATTTTATTATTTTATTTTGGTTTTACTACATACTGGTGACTGTTTTTATCTTAAGATTTAATTTTTTTTATTCTCTTATTTATCTTTGGTTGTATTTTTTTTTCCTGTATCACTTTAAGATTTTTATTAATGAAAGGTGCATTATAAATGAAATTTATTATTATCATGGCATTGTTGAACGTGATGTCATTGAACGTCACGTTACACTCATTTTGTGTAAAACAGTCAGTTCTGTTGATGAATGTTTATTTTCTCTTATGAGTGGAATATTTATCTAATCACATAAATCTGGAAATACCATAACTGTGGAAAACTGAAAGGATGATGTCCTCACCCTGCCTCTGTAACATGTTGTTCACAGTGTAATTTAACAGTCTGATTTAGCATATTATTATTTTTTTCTTTTTGTTGGTGGTGGGACAAAGTGCTAACGTCCTCCAGCTGAAAAACTCAACCCAGAGCAGACAAACACTGAGGGGCTTCTCTGAAAACTCTTTAAAAAAAAACCTTAAAAAAACCCCTTAAGTAACTTCCATCATAACAAATGAACACATTTCCAGACGTCATCTTCCAAAACAAGGGTGTCATGTGGGGAACAGTTTTCATCTGTGATGATAAATCCTCGCAACAGGTCAGATTAAAAGACTTTATTTAATCTGTGAGTCGGCTAAGGTTTTAGCTTTCGTTGCTAAATTGATGAGCTCCACATCTTCTTCTCCATTTTTTGTAGAAGCGATACAGTGCTACATACAGGCCTGGCATACAGGCATACAGCATTTTCACACGGTTTCACTGGATCTGTGAGAATGGAGATTTTTATTGAATGGAACACTTTTTGAAAATGACAAAGAAAAAGATTGTATAGCAGAAGTTTAGTTTCAGTGTGGACAAGGCCTTAAAAACATGGGATTAAATTAAAATAATAAATAATTATTTTCTTGGGGATGCTATGGGGGTGTTATGACAAATACAGGGGGAGCGCTAGCCCCCCTTGGCGCCGCCCATGGTTGAGTTCCTCTTCTAAAAATCGTTGAGGTCTAAGGTTCTAAAACCATTCACTACTTAATTCATTACCACCCTTGAAAAAGTGTCAGCTACCTATTTTATAAACACAACCCAATCTAGAGGCCATGGATCCCCACAGACAACACGCTTGTCTTGATATAAAAACACTTCAATATGAGATTTACGGTTTATGATTTTTAGGCCAAAATGGATTTTGTGGGGCTCCTCGTGTGCAGACGTTTCACACTACACATTGCTCTGTGATGTCAGTTGCTTTGTTGAATCAGGCGGTAATGTTTTTTATGTGTGTGTCCACTTGTTTCTCAGGTAGACATCTACTCAGGAGCTCTGTTTATTCAGGTGTCACTGGGTTGGGATCTGTATCTGTCCACAGGAATACTGCTGGTAATCACCGCCGCTTACACGGTGACAGGTAAGAACACAAACACAGGACGAGACGAGTCTGACGTCTCAGCACAATGTCCCTTACACTCACACACACACACACACACACACACACACACACACACACACACACACACACACACACACACACACACACACACACACACACACACACACACACACACACACACAGAGCTCGTGGTCTCCCTCTCCTGGCCGCTGTTCTCTCTCTGCCAACCTCAGCCGCTGCTCTTTGATCCAGATTTGAAAAAACCCATCAGAAGGCGCTCCTTTGATCTCGTTTCTAATAATGCCAAACACAGATCACCTGAATCGGTTTCCAGCTGATAGCGATACTCAGCTGTGTTTGGAATGACATCATCTTTTTATTTATTTTTACTGTCAGTATTTTGACATGATTTTCTGTCAATTTATGCCACAAATTGCTGCTGAAGCTCTGAAATGATTCATGTGCAGTGAAGACAGTGCTTCCTTCCCCTTCTGAAAGCCCCCTTCACAGATTATCGCCTCGATATCTGAAGCTTTTCTACACCAATCATTTCCACATAAATGTAGCAGTATTTCAGAATAAAATACGGGGGAGCGATCAGAGCGTGATGGCACCGGTGTTCTGTCGAGATGAGCTCCAGTAGTATAAATCAACAGTGTGTCTGTGATTTACTGCTTTTATAAAGACGATGACGTGTTTGGGATTTTATTTATTTATTTATTTATTATTTGTGCATTTTTTTTGTGTTTGTGAAGGCAGCTCCGTTAACTGTTTAGAAATATTGTAGCAATCGTCGGGCTGTGAATTGTTCTGCTGCAATGCATTATGGGAGTTCGGGGTTTGGGTTTTGTTTTATTATTGTTATTGTGGTTCATGTTCGTTTAGCAGTGTTGTTAATGTTATAGTTAATGATTTGTTGTGTTTGTGTAGTTCAAGTAGCGTACTTAGTTTGTTGAAGAGTCATCTCACCATGAGTGATAGGTGCCTTGCTTTTGATGTCTTCTGCCACCATGAACTGAAAGCACAATGAAGAAACTGTGGAGGGCTGAGCTCTTCACAGCAGCCTGACGGTTGCAGACACACAACAGACAGGGACTAACATGTATGATTTTAGAGTTTAGAAATATTATTGATCGTTAAGCTTAATTACTTTACCAGCAAAAAATGTTAGCAGACTGAAAGTTAGCAGAACTAAATGTAGCGGAAGCTAATTAGTCCGCTTTTCAGAGTTAACTAAAAAGATAATCCACTAATGAAAAAGTTATCTTTGCTAATTAGTGGTAAGCAGATTAACAGAACTGTGCCCACCACTGCAAATAAGTCATGTAGATTGTTTAATACCATACATTATTCACTAAAACAAAACAACAACAACAACAACAAAAAATGCTATGTCACTGGATACAGAAAAAGCATTTGACAAAGTGAACTAGGAATCTATATTTGCCACAAGCAAACATTTTGGTTTTAGCAAATCACTTATACATTGCATTAAAGAGGAACTAAGTAACATTTTTACTTTAATTTTACAGTTTGGGAGTAATGATAATGTTAAATGACTTGTTTTGGGGAGAATGGCGGTGGACTCTCTTCCCCACCAGGGGTCATGTAGCAGAAAACCAGCCTTGCAACTTCAGAGACACCAACCTGCTGTCAAGGCTCCAGCAAGCTAGGAGCTACAAGAACAAGACAACGTCAAGCCACTTGTTGGATCTGTTCCTGCAGCAGAGTCCGTTCCGCAATCATTACAGAAAGCATCTTATCCAGCACATGGATCCAGCCGCATCTCGGACAGAAAGAAAAAGGAAACAGAATCAGTCTGCCAGAAAAACTGCACTTAAGATAAAATTCGTCAGCATTAAGCAACAAGAAAAACAGAAGAAATACTAAGGTGATCGCCGGCCACTAGCCCTAAGCTTCACTAACAGACCCAGAATTTAGATAAAGTTGAAGCCATGGCCCGCTTTGTTTACTAATAAAATTAATTCAAAGAGTAAAAATCATAGTAACATACTATGCCAGTATGCTAGCCATACGAAAGGGAAAATAAGTGTGTCTTAAGTCTGGAGATCATTCTAAAGAACAGGGGCATGATAAGAGAAAGCTCTGTGACCCGCAAACTTTTTATTTACCCTAGGGACACAAAGTAGTCCTGCACCCTGAGAACGCAAAGCCCGGGCCATTACGTAGGGTTTAATTAGGTCAACTAAGTAGGGAGGTGCCCATCCGTGAACACTTTTATAGGTTAGTAACAGAACCTTAAAATCTGATCTCACAGGGACAGGAAGCCAGTGAAGAGACACCAAAATGGGTGTAATGTGGTCAAACTTTATGCTTTGTGTCAAAACTCTGGCAGCAGCATTTTGAACCAATTGGAGACTCCTAATGCTGGACTGCGGTAAACCAGAAAATAGAACACTGCAGTAGTCCAATGTAGAAGAGACAAACACATGAAACAGGGTCTCAGCATCAGCCATAGACAGGATTGGACGAATCTTGGCAAATATTTCGCAGGTGGAAGAAAGCAGTCCTAGTAATATTTCTAATGTGGAGGCCAAAGGACAACGAAGGATCAAAAATTACCCCAAGGTTCCTTACTTTGTCAGTGTGATCTATGACACACACAAGCCTAGGCTAAGTGTTAGCTGATCAAACTGATGCCGATGTCTCGCTGGACCAAGAACCATCAATTTGGTCTTGTCCAAGTTTAAAAGTAGGAAGTTTCTAGGCATCCAGCTTCTCACTGATGCAAGGCCATCTTCTAAGGATTTTATGTGAATAAGATTACCAGCAGTTATCGGCATATATAACTAAGTATCATCAGCATAGCAGTGAAAGGTAAAACGCTGCAATATGTGTCCAAATGGTGCTATATAAAGGGAGAAAAGCAGGGGGCCTAAGACGGACCCCTGTGGAACCCCAAATTTCATGTCACTAAGGTTAGAGGTAGTGTTATTGTACAAAACACAGTGAGAACAACTGGTCAGGTATGACATCGACCACACAAGGGCAGTAATCCTAAAATAATTCTCCAGCCTGTTGAGTAGAATATGATGATCCACAGTATCAAACGCAGCACTGAGATCTAACAGCACCACAACCATAGTGGTGTCCGAGTCCATTGCAAGCAGAAGATCATTTATCACTTCAGTGAGAGCTGTTTCTGTGGAATGATATGTTCTAAAAGCAGAATGCATATAAGATAGTCCACAAGCTGCTGTGAAACAAAGTTTTACAGAATTTTAAAACAAAATGATAGATTTGATATCGGCCTATAGTTTTTCAATACACCAGGGTCAAGATTAGATTTCTTAAGTAATGGTTTAATCACTGCAGATTTGAAACATTTAGGAACAGATCCCTAAACAGACAGTACTTTGTGGCAGAATACCTGAGCACTGTGTCCAACCCAAACCCATGATCAAGGAAATCCTTGACCATGTACAGCAGGAGTGCCCAGCCTTTTCTGAACCAAGATCTATATTTAAAGTTGAAAGTGTATCGAGATCTACCAAGCCATATTTATTGCCATAGCATAGCCACAATATATTGTGCACCAATATAATAACATTTTTCTGGCACAAAGATAAAATTTGAACAATAGTAACACATTATTGAAGTAAAAGTGTATGGTGCAAAGAATAAGCACAAGTAGGCCTAGGACTGGCCTGTAACAACACAACAACAAACAACCTAAATAATACAATGTCTAATTCAAGTTGGAGGGGGGGTGATGTGGTTAAGCGTTGGGCTTCAGACCAGGGGATCCTCTGTTCAAACCAAAGCATGACCAGAAAATCACTAAGGGCCCTTGGGCAAGGTCCTTAATCCCCTAGTTGCTCCCAGTGTGTAGTGAGTACCTTGTATGGCAGCACCCTGACATCGGGGTGAATGTGAGGCATTATTGTAAAGCGCTTTGAGCATCTGATGCAGATGGAAAAGCGCTATATAAATGCAGTCCATTTACCATTTATTTACCACTTCCCTATCTTAGTGGGACTTTTGAGAGGACGCAGCTAGTCTCTCATACTTCGGACAGTAGGAGCTGAGTACAGTCGTAAGCAGGCTGCAAGGTGGTCATCCATCATGGTGGATCTATGTTTTGATTTTCATGTGCGAAAAGGCAGACTCACACCAATATGTTGATCCAACAAGTGCAGTCAAATCCTGTACAGTTTGTTCAAGGTTGGGCTGCTTCTCTTTCTGCATCAGATTTGGACATTCATGTCAGGTGTTGCTCTGGATTTGAGCTCAGTGTAATTTTTCAGTGTGAGGATCCAGGTTGAAGATGCCACTGATACCACTTTGGACGTTACACAATCCACATTTTGCGGGGGGGTTGATATTTGCATTTGTATTTTTTGTTGTATGAGAGTTGTCGATATGTAATGTATGTTCATTTGAAACGTGAAAAGAGAAAAATAATGTATTCAAAAAAAAGATGCTCTGCACGTGATTATCATCACGTGCACTCTGAGGCTCTGCCAAGTCTTTGCCCTTGTCAGGTCCGTTGCCCTAACTAGACCTGGCACTTAAACTGTAAACACTAAGCTTTCGTTCATCACTGTGGCTGAGCAATCATTTAGCTTAAATGCAGCATATATGAATGGGTACATAATTATTATGATTGAATGAGTAAATGAAGTATAAAATAATATAATTCAGACAATAATAAATGTAGAATCCTTTAACAAGTCAGCTAAGACATATTCTTTCAGTCTTGTGGCTGGTTTCACTCCCACATCACACAGATAACAGATAGTTGATACAGTTCATTTCACAAGAAGCAGAAACTTAACTCAGACTACTTTTGATTACATTGAATATCATGTAAGCAGGCAATGATTAATTAAATAAATGGTAACAACTCATAAAATCCCCATCATTTCCCTCCTCTTTTAGCATTTATTTTCAGTTAGCTAGTGTAAAAATAAATGTATTTACAGTGTATGACAATAATTCAGCATAATTTCACTCATGAGCACTTGTTTACACATTTTCACTCATAACTTCATTACTTTACACTGTCAAATATCATCATAAGTGTCTTGTCCTTAGTCCACATTATCACATCCTTCCTGGGGCTCCTCGAGGTTCAAAAGTGTATAGGTTGGTGTGTGAGCCAATTGTAATTGCACAAACAGCTTGGTTGCCAGCCTGGTAATCATTGCCTTAATACAGGGTATGGCACAGCAGGAGAAAACAATCAAAACTCCAATCAAAATCAGAACCAGTGTAAAGAATTTTAGCAATATTTGCCACCAGGAGCCGGAGGTAAACCACCCCCACAGGCTCCATTGTGCTGCTGTTTCCTGAAACTCGGTGGTCATAGTACTTTGCATTTTTTCCAGGACCCTCATCGCTTGTTGTGCCGAATCAGAATTTATCTCATCAGATATATATGTACAGCACGTGGCATTTATCATTCCACATACTCCGCCTTGTGCCGCTGTTAACAAATCTAACACTAATCGATTTTGGAGGACCATCGTACGGATTTCGGTCAACATTTTGTTTTGGGCTTTGTTGACTACGAGAGACGCGTTTAGGAATACAGCCAATCGATAATTTACTGTTTCTAATCAAAAATGTAAGTTTGGAATACCCAACCAGGGCAACATGGACAGACCACCCCTCTCCCAATCTTTCTAGATCTTAAACTCCTTGGGCACATCATCGCTCTGCCAGATGTGTTTTACCTGGTGAATCTTCACGTCGTCTAAATTCCGCCTCACCCTTTCTGGCCTTTTGGGCTCGGCCGCGACGACAAAGGTGTGATCTGACACCTGGGTAGGGGCGCAAATTCCATCCCATCCCGGTGGGAGATTCAGGTACAAGCGTGTACCACAAACCCAGAACACGTCATCCACTGGCCATGTTCCGTTCTGGGCCGGTAACCATAATTTTGCTATCCTGAAGCAACTGTGATCTGTTGGACAGGAGGTCTGTCCCACTTTCCACAATATAGGGTTTCAGATTTGGTTGTGTTAACTTGAATACACTCTCCAACATTTAGGCGAGTCTCTACACATCTCTTAGCAGTCAACCGTCCCACTGATACATTCCCTTCCTGATAATAACAAATTGGAAATTTAATTCCGTGGGGTATTTGGCCACAAGTGCAGATGCCTTAATCCTAGTCAAGGTTACTAATTGACTACATGGGTCATAAAGTTTCCCCCAATGAGATCCATTCCATCCGCTGTATGCTTTGGACATATATACGTGATCCTCACCAGTCATTGTTACGTACATAGCTTGAACAATACAGTCAGTGAAACCATAACTAAATGGTCGTGCCCATAAAGTTGGTTGTGTGCTGGATATTGGGATGTATGAACAGACATAACAGTCTGTCTCATTAACTGATTGAGCTACGATTGTTGCATAATTGTACCATGAGTTTTGCTGTAATGGATTGTCTGTGGTATCGTTTTTTTATCTCATCGAGTAGTGCTAGCATCTGTTTAGGTATGTATCTTTTATTGATTTTTGCGAACGCTTCGCTTTGTCTAGCCGTCCCATGTAACCGGAAATGATGAAGTAAATATATTGCCACTGCTAACAGAAGCAACATTATCATACAACAACAAAAACAAGAGCATTTCTTTCTGCTATGAACCTCTCGGATTTCTCCCTTACGTTGTCTAACTCTTTCTCTCCTCAGCAGGAGCTCTTCGTCCTTCATGTTGACTGGTACAGGTGTCATCTTTAGTGACAGTTCAAAAGGTGCAGTTTATGTGGGCTTAGGGGCTGAAGGTGACAGTTCACAGTCTCAGTTCAGTTCAGCAAGGGACTGAGGGACTCTGAAACTTTTTTTGTTAATGTTATTTCCCTTCAGTTGTAGTGTATAAATCTGTACTATTATCAGTATGTGTAAGGCATGTTGCAAGTGGACTTAAGATAATGTGTCATGTACTCTGTCCTGTGCCCTGTTCTTGACATTTCTTTTAAACACAGGTGCACAGGATTAGAACAGGATCGTCTTGTCTCCTGTTTTCAAAGATGCAGTTTCGTCTGCTTCTGTCTCCTGGTCTGGTCACGTCAGCTTCAGTGCTCTTACTTCAAGCTTGTAGTACGTCTGCTTCTGATCCTGGTCTGAGTTGACAGGCCTCTTCTTGGTCACAGCTGGTTACTCGTCTGCTTCAGCCTTTGGTCTTTGTCTTTGTAGTGGGATAGATGCACCCAAGATGATCTTTTCCTCTGGGCTGGATGCCTTTTCCTCTGGGTTGTCAATCAATCAATCAACTCAATCAACTTTTTTCTTGTATAGCGCCAAATCACAACAAACAGTTGCCCCAAGGCGCTCCACATTGCAAGGCAAGGCCATACAATAATTATGAAACACAGTCTACGTCTAAAGCAACATAACCAAGGGATGGTCCAGGGTCACCCGATCCAGCCCTAACTATAAGCCTTAGCGAAAATGAAAGTTTTAAGCCTAATCTTAAAAGTAGAGAGGGTATCTGTCTCCCTGATCTGAATTGGGAGCTGGTTCCACAGGAGAGGAGCCTGAAAGCTGAAGGCTCTGCCTCCCATTCTACTCTTACAAACCCTAGGAACTACAAGTAAGCCCGCAGTCTGAGAGCGAAGCGCTCTAATGGGGTAATATGGTACTACGAGGTCCCTAAGATAAGATGGGACCTGATTATTCAAAACCTTATAAGTAAGAAGAAGAATTTTAAATTCTATTCTAGCATTAACAGGAAGCCAATGAAGGGAGGCCAACACGGGTGAGATATGCTCTCTCCTGCTAGTCCCCGTCAGTACTCTAGCTGCAGCATTCTGAACCAACTGAAGGCTTTTTAGGGAACTTTTAGGACAACCTGATAATAATGAATTACAATAGTCCAGCCTAGAGGAAACAAATGCATGAATTAGTTTTTCAGCATCACTCTGAGACAAGACCTTTCTGATTTTAGAGATATTGCGTAAATGCAAAAAGGCAGTCCTACATATTTGTTTAATATGCGCTTTGAATGACATATCCTGATCAAAAATAACTCCAAGATTTCTCACAGTATTACTAGAGATCAGGGAAATGCCATCCAGAGTAACGATCTGGTTAGACACCATGCTTCTAAGATTTGTGGGGCCAAGTACAATAACTTCAGTTTTATCTGAGTTTAAAAGCAGGAAATTAGAGGTCATCCATGTCTTTATGTCTGTAAGACAATCCTGCAGTTTAGCTAATTGGTGCGTATCCTCTGGCTTCATGGATAGATAAAGCTGGGTATCATCTGCGTAACAATGAAAATTTAAGCAATACCGTCTAATAATACTGCCTAAGGGAAGCATGTATAAAGTGAATAAAATTGGTCCTAGCACAGAACCTTGTGGAACTCCATAATCAACTTTAGTCTGCGAAGAAGATTCCCCATTTACATGAACAAACTGTAATCTATTAGACAAATATGATTCAAACCACCGCAGCGCAATGCCTTTAATACCTATGACATGCTCTAATCTCTGTAATAAAATTTTATGGTCAACAGTATCAAAAGCAGCACTGAGGTCCAACAGAACAAGCACAGAGATAAGTCCACTGTCCGAAGCCATAAGAAGATCATTTGTAACCTTCACTAATGCTGTTTCTGTACTACGATGAATTCTAAAACCTGACTGAAACTCCTCAAATAGACCATTCCTCTGCAGGTGATCAGCCAGCTGTTTTACAACTACCCTCTCAAGAATCTTTGAGAGAAAAGGAAGGTTGGAGATTGGCCTATAATTAGCTAAGATAGCTGGGTCAAGTGATGGCTTTTTAAGTAATGGTTTAATTACTGCCACCTTAAAGGCCTGTGGTACATAACCAACTAACAAAGATAGATTGATCATATTTAAGATTGAAGCATTAAATAATGGTAGGACTTCCTTGAGCAGCCTGGCAGGAATGGGGTCTAATAAGCATGTTGATGGTTTGGATGAAGTAACTAATGAAAATAACTCAGACAGAACAATCGGAGAGAAAGAGTCTAACCAAATACCGGCATCACTGAAAGCAGCCAAAGATAACGATACATCTTTGGGATGGTTATGAGTAATTTTTTCTCTAATAGTCAAAATTTTGTTAGCAAAGAAAGTCATGAAGTCATTACTAGTTAAAGTTAATGGAATACTCAGCTCAATAGAGCTCTGACTCTTTGTCAGCCTGGCTACAGTGCTGAAAAGAAACCTGGGGTTGTTCTTATTTTCTTCAATTAGTGATGAGTAGAAAGATGTCCTAGCTTCACGAAGGGCTTTCTTATAGAGCAACAAACTCTTTTTCCAGGCTAAGTGAAGATCTTCTAAATTAGTGAGACGCCATTTCCTCTCCAACTTACGGGTTATCTGCTTTAAGCTACGAGTTTGTGAGTTATACCACGGAGTCAGACACTTCTGATTTAAAGCTCTCTTTTTCAGAGGAGCTACAGCATCCAAAGTTGTCTTCAATGAGGATGTAAAACTATTGACAAGATACTCTAACTCCCTTACAGAGTTTAGGTAGCTACTCTGCTCTGTGTTGGTATATGACATTAGAGAACATAAAGAAGGAATCATATCCTTAAACCTAGTTACAGCGCTTTCTGAAAGACTTCTAGTGTAATGAAACTTATTCCCCACTGCAGGGTAGTCCATCAGGGTAAATGTAAATGTTATTAAAAAATGATCAGACAAAAGGGAGTTTTCAGGGAATACTGTTAAGTCTTCTATTTCCATACCATAAGTCAGAACAAGATCTAAAATATGATTAAAGTGGTGGGTGGACTCATTTACTTTTTGAGCAAAGCCGATAGAGTCTAATAATAGATTAAATGCAGTGTTGAGGCTGTCATTCTCAGCATCTGTGTGGATGTTAAAATCGCCCACTATAATTATCTTATCTGAGCTAAGCACTAAGTCAGACAAAAGGTCTGAAATTCACAGAGAAACTCACAGTAACGACCAGGTGGACGATAGATAATAACAAATAAAACTGGTTTTTGGGACTTCCAATTTGGATGGACAAGACTAAGAGACAAGCTTTCAAATGAATTAAAGCTCTGTCTAGGTTTTTGATTAATTAATAAGCTGGAATGGAAGATTGCTGCTAATCCTCCGCCCCGGCCCGTGCTACGAGCATTCTGACAGTTAGTGTGACTCGGGGGTGTTGACTCATTTAAACTAACATATTCATCCTGCTGTAACCAAGTTTCTGTTAGGCAGAATAAATCAATACGTTGATCAATTATTATATCATTTACCAACAGGGACTTAGAAGAAAGAGACCTAATGTTTAATAGACCACATTTAACTGTTTTAGTCTGTGGTGCAATTGAAGGTGCTATATTATTTTTTTTTTTTTTGAATTTTTATGCTTAAATAGATTTTTGCTAGTTATTGGTGGTCTGGGAGCAGGCACCGTCTCTACGGGGATGGGGTAATGAGGGGATGGCAGGGGGAGAGAAGCTGCAGAGAGGTGTATAAGACCACAGCTCTGCCTCCTGGTCCCAACGCTAGACAGTCACAGTTTGGAGGATCCCAAAAAATTGGCCAGATTTCTAGAAATGAGAGCTGCTCCCTCTAAAGTGGGATGGATGCCATCTCTCCTAACAAGACCAGGTTTTCCCCAGAAGCTTTGCCAATTATCAATGAAGCCCACCTCATTTTTTGGACACCACTCAGACAGCCAGCAATTCAAGGAGAACATGCGGCTAAACATGTCACTCCCGGTCTGATTGGGGAGGGGCCCAGAGAAAACAACAGAGTCCGACATTGTTTTTGCAAAGTTACACACCGATTCAATGTTAATTTTAGTGACCTCCGATTGGCGTAACCGAGTGTCATTACTGCCGACGTGAATTACAATCTTACCAAATTTACGCTTAGCCTTAGCCAGCAATTTCAAATGTCCTTCGATGTCGCCTGCTCTGGCCCCCGGAAGACAATTGACAATGGTTGCTGGTGTCGCTAACTTCACATTTCTCAAAACAGAGTCGCCAATAACCAGAGTTTGATCCTCGGCGAGTGTATCGTCGAGTGGGGAAAAACGGTTAGAGATGTGAACGGGTTGACGGTGTACACGGGGCTTGTCCAGGAGTTTTACCAGCTTACAGTGACTTAGGTGGATCCAACTTGACCTCTCAGCGATTTTAACTGCAGTTGGTGTTGTTAGTAACACTTGGAATGGCCCTTCCCACTTTGGGCTGGACCAAGATTTCCTTTTGATTACTTTAATGTAGATCCAATCTCCAGGGTGTACTTCCAGAGTCTGTAACTTGTGATTGTTGTTATTGTACTTGTGAATTCTGCTGTGATGGTTGTTGTACAATTTGTTGTCCAGGTTGTGGTCTCAGCTGTAATGGTGGCTGTTGTCGTCCGGTCACTGTCTCATTATCTTCAGGTCTTACATACATTATCTTGTCCTTTCCTTTCTGACTCTTCCTGTCATTGATTGCTTTCTGTCTCTTCTGTGCCTCATCTAACCATCTCTTTGCTACTTTCAATTCTTCCTCCTTTTTTAACTTACTCTTTCCTGTCTTTGTGGCTACTTGAAGTGTGACGTCACTTACAACCTTTTGACAATTTCCCACCACAAGTTTATTTGTGAAACCATATTTCTTTTTCCAGTCTTTACAGTACTGTGTGGATCCCAGGGAGACCCTTTCCATATATTTGGGGTCGCCCTCGAGTTTTAATGTACCCTGTGTGTTTCCCATTTTAGACCACTGAGGGGGTTAGGCCTAGGGCCATCTAAATCAGTGGTATTTCAAGATCCCTTTAATGACTCTGGCGTGTCCGCGAGGTGCCGACCAAGCTTCTACCAAATCCTTAGATTGGGCGGGTCGACCTTGCCTCTGCTTCCTTGCGGTCGCTGTTGAGTTTTTGTGCGTATGGAATGTCACGCAAGCTACACTGCAACCGGAGTTACAGGAATTCGTTTATGATCGTTCCCAGTCATACATTCCATTCATTCATCATTCATTACCCCTTCAGATAAACTTGGGTTTTCAGTACTTTTTAAAATGTCCAATTAGAATTTGTGAAATCATTTGGAGAAATAAACAATCCTACACGCTGTCACAGTTGTCTCTCTTTGATGTAAATAATAGTCTTAGAATTGCCCTCCAGGTCAAGTGTTAACTGTCTTCCTGTGGCAAACATCACATCGGGTCAAGAATAAATCTGTCTTCCCATCACAGGTCACGTATTAAACGGTCTTCCTGTGTTTTAATCACAGGTCACGTGTTGAACGGTCTTCCTGTATTTTAGTTACACTGCAGTGATTAACTTAAAGTTCACAATCCCACACACAAAAGACTCCTTACCTACGTCAAAATTGTGATTCTAGTGTCTTCGTAGAGCGTCGTCAATCCCTCCTCCGAGCCACAAGTCGACTTCAGTCTAGAACGCCGGCCACGTTTGAAGTGGTGGTCTTTTCCTCCGTCTAACGGGGTTGCGGCGCGTCGTCTTCTGGTTACGGAGGGAGGATGTATCGACGCCCCACACTGGGCGCCAGGAAAATGTCAGGTCCGTTGCCCTAACTGGACCTGGCGCTTAAACTGTGCCTGAGATTGTATCCTGCAAAACACAGTTTCTCAAAGCACAATCACATAAAAAGAGACAACATTAGACAGAGATCTCTTTTGTGAGCTTTGCGCAAAGGGGAGAAGCTTCGGAGAGAGCGTACAAACCTAAGACCAACCTTGCTTTCCCTGCTCCTCTCCGCCACCCCCCTGGTGCTTCCTCTTTTATTGGAAAAGAAAAAAATCATAAACAATACAACGTAGCATTAGGGTACATTGCGTTTGGGGAAGGGAAGGGTGAACGGTTGCTTGTGAGTTACGGTTTCCTGTGAAACATGCTCGTTTCTTTCAAGAAGGGAGTAAGCAGTTAAGTTTCGATGTCAGCAGAGTCCTGAAACAACCTTTAGTTCATCACTGTGGCTGAGCAATCATTTAGCTTAAATGCAGCATATATGAATGGGTACATAATTATTATGATTGAATGAGTAAATGAAGTATAAAAGAATATAATTAGAATATAGAATATAATGTAGAATCCTTTAACAAGTCAGCTAAGACACATATTCTTTCAGTCTTGTGGCTGGTTTCACTCCCACATCACACAGATAACAGATAGTTGATACAGTTCATTTCACAAGAAGCAGAAACTGAACTCAGACTACTTTTGATTACACTGAATATCATGTAAGCAGGCAATGATTAATTAAATAAATGGTAACAACTCATAAAATCCCCATCAGCCCTGGTGCTGTCAGGCCGGGCAGCTGCCCGGTTACCATGGTGGCTGGTCCCGTAATGCAAACTCCCAGACTAGGCTTAGGTGTTGGAGAAATCATGGTCTTTATTCCAGGCCTGGTTTCGGTACACATGTAGTCAGTCAGCGCAGCAGCAGTACAAGCAGGATTAGGCAGAGACTCAGTCATGAATGAGCAGGAGTCAGAGGCACGAGCAAACACCCACATCTGGGATGAGGCAAGAGGCATGGTCGAGGAAATACAGAGCAGTAGTTTGTTACACAGCTTGACAAAAAACGCGACTATGAAGGGTGTTGGAAAGTGTACTGAGACAACAATCTGGCGGGGAAGTGAAGGACTGTGGGGTTTAAATACATGTGGACTAACTAGTGTGAAACGAGGGACAGGTGGTGTCAACGAGGTGCACATGAGGAACAATCTAGAAGGCAGCGTGGCTAGTGAACAAAGATAACGCACAGACAAGATTATGAGGAGGGGAGTGCACAAACTGAAGTGATGTAATACACAAAGACACGTGAGCTGGTGCAAGAGTGGGAGTGAAATGGAAACACAAAGCAGACGGAATCAAAGTGAGGGAAAAACATAATGGCAGGTGCAGGGCGTGGAGTGAACATAAATAACTGGGCGTGAGATCAAACTAAGAACAGACCTAACACAGAATATAAACCTACAATAACAGGAACTGAAATCAAACATGAGCATGAGAATAGAAGAAACTACATGAGAACAAAAACTATATGAGATCAGAGAGAAAACTGACCCACCTTTCGTCAAAAAAGTGACAGCTGCCAATCAAAATCGGCCACGTCACTAAGCCCCGCCCCCTCTATGACGTCATAGCCAATCAGAATCGATGACGTCACTATGTCCCGCCCCTAAGCCCCTCCCCTAGTCCCGCCTCCAAGCCCCGCCCCTTATGACGTCACAGCCAATCATAATCGATGATGTCATTATGCCCCGCCCCTAAGCCCCGCCCCTGATCCCGCCTCCGAGCCCCCGCCCCTTATGACGTCACATCCAATCAGAGTCGATGACGTCAGTATGTCCCGCCCCTAAGCCCCGCCCCCAGCTCCTCCCCTAGTTCCGCCCCTGGCTCCTCCCCTAGCCCCACCCCCAAGCTCCTCCCCTAACCCCGGCCAAGCACCGCCTCCAAGCCATACCTCCCCTCCCACCCAGGGTCTAATATTTTAATGTCATTTTATTTCATGAATTAAAGAACGATTAAAAATACCTAGATCTTTTTAATGTATTAAAGAATTAACTAATTCTGAAATAATTAAACATAAATCACTGTCTATTATTTAATGACCCTTTAATATCTTTAATTCTTAAATTATTACGTTTCCTTTTCTGTTTTTTAATTCGTAAATTAAAGAAGGGGAACAAATACCCGTCTCTCTCGGCTGTAAGTCTTTGCAGCAAGACGGTCAAATACCCACGCATAGAGCCGCTCGCGGAAACATGACCCCACGGCTGTAAAACCTGTTGCAGACGCTGTGTCTGTGTGAGTGCGTGTGTGTGTGCGTGTGTGTGTGTGTGTGTGTGTGTGTGTGTGTGTGTGTGTGTGTGTGTGTGTGTGTGTGTGTGGCGGGACACCCGCTGAGCGGAGATGCTGCCCCGAGGTGATGAACCCGAAGAACAATAAACAATGCTCCTTATCACTCACGCCAGATGATGTTTTCTTTTAAGATATTAGCCGATCGATCATGGGGCGCGGGACACCCGCTGAGCGGAGATGCTGCCCCGAGCCCGAACAATAAACAATGCTCCTTATCACTTACGCCAAACGGTGTTTTTAGAGCAAAAGGTAAGGAATTACGCCCCGCGGACGAAGAAGGGTTTAAAAATCCCCTTTCGACGATAGAGTGACATACAGCATTCACCATGGCGAGACGAACTCCGATCCTCCGCTACATCTGCGAGACCCCGGTTAACATCACCATGACAACAGAAGGCTCGCTTGCCCCAAAAAAAGCGAGAATGTACGTCAGCCGTCTGAGCCAGCCGATACCGGAGGAAGATCTGACGTACAGCCTGGAGGGGCACGAACGTTTAACTTACACGTTCGACCCGTATTATGCCCAAGTAAGTTTCTTCACTCTGGCCGAGGGTGAGACTGCCACTCGAGGAACCCCACGGGTGGCGCTTACTTCCGCCGATTGGGGTGTCTTCTCCGCGGCGGCGGGCTCGATGATTCGCGACACGGTCAACCCTGAACCTCCAGGAGATCGGACGCCGGAAAAGAAGAAAACACGCTTCCAACTCACCTGGCTCAGCGCCCAGGGGCCTCGCTATAGGGTGATATTCCAGCGTGGACCTCCTGACACTGTCTCTGAGGGTGAAATTAAGTTGGAGCGGGTTAGTGCCAGCGGCCACGTCAGAAGCGTCACAGCTGCGGCTGAGAGCTGGCATGAGATGTTCAACACCTGCAACGACAGGATTACGGGCCTCTTTACAAGGTGCCTGGCCTGGAGGGACGTTATCGAAGTCCGAAAAAACTTGGCCCCTCTTTTTACTTAAAAAAAATAAATAAAAAAATAAAATAAAAAATAAAATAAAAAAAATAAAAAAAATAAAAAAAACTCTGACGTAGCTCCTCCCCGCATGCACGGGGATTTCTATAAAAACCAGGGGACCACATCTCATTCAAGCATCGGACGACGAACCAGCATGAGCTCCTCAACCTCTCCCATTGCAGCGGCCGACGACATCGCTTGTGACTGCGCGCTCGACTGTGGAAGAGACCGGCCCTCCCTGAGCCAGGCTTCACGGACCCGCGGTGGGTACGAGAGCCCGTGGGGAGTTCAGCTCGAGGCGGTCTGGGGCGAGATCCATCCTTCTCACGCGCTTTCCAGCCCGGGAGGCGTGGGGTCTCTTCCCGCTGTCACGGAGGCCGCGAGTCCGCGGGAGGTACAAGACCTCGAGCCGGCTGAGAAATACGCCACATCTTTCGCATCTGACCGGCCTGACGGGTTCCTGTCAGAGGAATTCCTGAAAACGGTGAAAGTCGGCGTGGCACACTTACTTTTGGCTGTGATCAAAAGTTACAGACAAAAACTCTGTTACGGGTGTGAGATCGATCACCCCAGCCAGCGCCAGCACGAGTGCCTGGACCCGTTAAATGAATATTTCTTTACCGGACATTTTGAGAGATTAATGGTGAGACTCTGGAGACCGACCTTCATCCCGGCTGTGGTAAAGCTCCTAGCCCAGCGCTTCCTCAACCCATCGGCTGCGAGGGTTCAGGGGGTGGTAGAAAACATCCTCACTGAGCTGAAATACACTGATACTTTTGAAGCAAAGATCAACGAACTGTACACATGTTTCGGTGAAGACGCAGATCTCGACCTGGAGGGGATGGTAGCCGTCTATAACCCAGACGACTGAAGAAAAACCTGTTTTTTTTTTTTTTTTTTTTTTTTTTTTTTTAAATATCATTATATTGTTTTACAGTCATGGGTAATTGTGTGATGATTCTCTTTCAAAGTTTGCGGGAAGTTTATATTATACGTGGACTCTCGTATAAGCTGGAGCGGGTAGTCATTCGCAGGCTGGAGATCCCAGACGCCCCGCCTTTATGCGCTATGGAGAGGGTTTTCGACGTTATCAGACGTCGCCCCGGGCCCGGAGTCTGGACAGATCATATCTACAGCGCGGCTCTCCATTCATCTGAAAAATCTCTGTACAACGTATTACTGAAAATCTCTGTTTTGACCACTGACGATTTTACACGGTGTAATACGATGCATCTGCTTACATTATACACTCTGTTTGTGGATGTGATAGCGTGCCGGGTGAAACAGATGGGGGTGTCCAGAGGGGAGATTGTTCCTACACTTTTACAGCTGAATACTGAAATAAACCGTAAATGCGGGGGAGATGTATTACTGAGAGTTTTCCAGTTTTGTACGTGAACGTATGCTTTTTTCCTTCACGTATGCTGTGTTTAATAAACATGAACAATTGCTTTTTTCTCTGTGTGTGACTTTAATGAATGTAATAAAGCACATATTCTAAACCTTATACGGCCTGTGTTCTTTCCTATAATATTGTTGAAAAAGGGTGAAATGTTTTTCATATTGCAAGACAGAGTCATACAAACGAGGTTTTGGTGGAAAAAAGGTGCTCGTATGAATTAATGAGGGGTTTTAACACGGTCTCATTAAAAGCTCGAGGCTGCTCTGTGAGCGCTCTCCGCGGTGCTGAATCAGAGTTCAATTTAACGTTTCCAAGAGCTCCTATTTAAAACGTATACTTTTTTCCTTCACACATGTTGTGTTTAATAAACATGAACAATTGCTTTTTTCTCTGTGCGTGACTTTAATGAATGTAATAAAGCATATATTCTAAACCTTATACGGCCTGTGTTCTTTCCTATAATATTGTTGAAAAAGGGTGAAATGTTTTACAAATCAAATTTATATAGTGCCAAAACCACAACAAAACAGTTGCCTCAAGGCGCTTCATATTGCAAGACAGAGTCATACAAACGAGGTTTTGGTGGAAAAAAGGTGCTCGTATGAATTAATGAGGGGTTTTAACACGGTCTTATTAAAAGCTCGAGGCTGCTCTGTGAGCGCTCTCCGCGGTGCTGAATCAGAGTTCAATTTAAAACAAAAGACTAATATTTATGGTCGCTAAAACATATAAAAATGCAAAAGGACTATCCGGTTCATCATTCTGAAGAGATCCGTCTTAAAAGATGGGTGATGAGGGTTTAATGAAGGATGTATATTATAGTCCGGTAAATCCGGGGAGTTTTGGAGGGCCGGAGCGTTTACGCAGGGCTCTGCATGATCAACACAGCTCTAAAATTCGTATGAAGCATATCAGAGATTTCCTGTCGGGGGAAGATGCATACACATTACACAAACCTGCCAGGACGCATTTTCCAAGAAATAGAGTATTTGTCACAAACCCGCTTAACCAATTTCAGGCGGATTTATGCGACATGCAGGGGTTATCAGATTTTAACGACGGGTACAAGTACCTGCTGACCGTTATCGATATCTTCTCAAAAAAAGCGTATGCCAGACCTCTGAAGTCAAAGCAAGGGCGCGAAGTCTCACAGGCCTTTGCCTCACTCTTAAAGCAGAGCGGGGTGCCTCTGAAGATGCAGACTGATGCCGGGAAAGAGTTTTTTAACAAATCGTTCAAGGATTTAATGAAAAAACACCGGATTCTACATTTTGCCACCGCAAGTGATCTGAAAGCCTCGGTTGTCGAGAGGTTTAATCGCACGCTAAAGACGAGAATGTGGAGATATTTTACTGCTAAAAACACGAGAAGATACATCGACGTCCTACCGTCTTTACTCACGGCTTATAACGAGAGTTATCATAAAAGCATTAAGATGAGGCCGAATGAGGTTAATGATCGAAATGTCGATCAAGTGTTTCAAAATTTGTATGGGGCATCCACCCTACGCAGGAGGCCTGTGAAGTGTAAATATAAGGTCGGAGATATAGTCAGGGTCTCCAAGCTCAGGGGAGTTTTTGATAAAAAATATGAACAAAGTTTTACGGATGAAATGTTCACGGTGTCAGAATGTATACAACGTACGCCGCCCGTTTATAAATTGAAAGATTATGACGGTGAGATCATTGAAGGCTCATTCTATGAACCGGAATTGCAGAAGGTTAAAATAGCAAAAGACAGACCGTATCAGGTTCAAGAAATTATTCGTGAACGTTTTACCAAGGGAAAGAAATTTGTATTTGTCAGATGGAAAAATTGGCCCGAGAAATTTAACTCCTGGGTTCCCGCGGACCAGCTGATGGCCGTATAAATATGAGAACTTCCATCTTCAACCGACATATGAGAAATGGATCGGGATCTGAAACACGGATTTTATATGACTCTGCCTTCAAACGCCAGCCTAAAAGTATTCCCGGACAACACAATTTCATGCTACCAGGTGGACTTGGCTCGACACCTGGATCTAGAGGGTGACTGGGATGTGGCGCTGACGGAAATTTGTTATCCGCACACCTGGTTAAATATCCCGGAAAAGCCTTCCTGTACGTTCCAGGTGATGAAAATTACGGGCAAGAACAAACTCGCCGTTCACTCGCGATATTTTGACACGGGATATTATGATAACTTTGAGGTTATTGCAGGGCTGATAAACCCTCGTTTGAAGACTATAGATCCGAATCTGACTTTAAAATATGACGATATCCAGAAAAAGTTTCTGTGGGAAGGAGACGGTACCAGCCAGGTATATTTTGAAGCCCCGACGGCGTACATGCTGGGGATGCACCCTAATCAATGGCTGAGATGCGGACCCGGGGTCACGAGCTGTCCCCGCTACCCCGATATAAAAGCAGGGATGTATCACCTGTTCTGTTATACAGACGTTGTACAGCCTCAGGCGGTGGGTGACGCTTTTGCTCCTCTCCTCCAAGCGTTCGAAATTGGAGGTCGTTTCGGGGAAATAATTACAAAGAAATTCAACCCCGCTTATTACATCCCGGTCTCCAAAAGACATATTGAGACAATACGCATCGAAATCAAAAGCGATCAAGATCAAACGGTGGATTTCAGATACGGTAAAGTGGTTGTGACATTACATTTTAAACCGGCGGGATAAAAAAAAAATGGCTGGGGCAGCGCACAAAGCCGACATTTATAGATTTGTGCCTTACTATGAAAATCAAGTCGGGAATGGCCTTCACGGCTTCCACGGCGCTCCTGTTATGTACGGGCGCGGGCTCGGGAACATATTTTCGAAACTGTTCAAATTTGTGTCGCCGCTGATTAAACAAGGATACACGATCGCCAAACCTCACCTGAAAAACGCAGCCCGAAGCATCGCTTCCGACGTAGTGAGCCGCGTTGTTGAGAGGGCCGGACGGAGTCAGGAGCCCGAGCAGCAGCGGGGGTCCGGGATCATGGTGCTCTCAAGAAGGCCCCGGAAACGCCCCCCGGGGAAACGGGTCAAAACAGTTAAAAAGCGAAAGACCCCCGGAAAAAGCAGAACAGTTCGAAGGAAGCATAAGAAGAGGAGGTTGTCCGGGGATATTTTCTCTTAAACAATGTCTCTTTTGCGAAATAATTCCCCCGAATGCACCATGAGCGAATTGGATTTATTCGCCGTCCCCGGGACCCAGCTGTCCATCGAGCAAAGCCAATACGTTGAAGTCAGCCCGTTATCAGCCCTGACGGACATGGGCCCTATCGAGTTTTTTATCCCCGGAGACGGTGAGAGGTATTTAGACCTCAATAATACGCTGCTTTATCTGCGAATGAAAATTACAAACGCCGACGGGACTGACCTGGCTAATGACGCCCGCGTGGGCGTCATAAATTATCCTCTCAATACGATTTTCTCACAAGTCGACGTGACTCTGGGTGACCGGCTGATTTCCCAGTCCAGCGCGACGCACCCGTACAGGGCAATGATTGAGACGCTGCTGAACTTTTCCCCCGCTTCATTGAAATCGCAGTTCACGGGCGGTTTGTTTTACAAGGACACCCCGGGTCAGCACAATTCGACCGCTGTGGATGACGCGGGCCCGAATAAAGGCCTCGTGAGCAGAGCGCGCTTTAGCGCCGAATCGCGTGAATTTCAAGTTCAGGGTCCGCTGCACGCGGACATATTTTTCTGCGAGAGGCTTCTTCTGAATAACATTGATCTAAGAGTTAAATTAATTCGAGCCAGCGATGCTTTCTGCCTGATGGGGCTGGCGGCCTCCACTTTCAAGCTGAAAATTCTGGGCGCATCCCTATTCGTTAAGAAAGTCACCGTATCCCCTGCAGTGAGATTGGGCCACTCCGCGGCTCTCATGAAAGGGAACGCCGTGTACCCGTTATCACGAATCAACGTTAAGACTTACGTGATCCCCAGCCATTCCAGGATATGCAACCAGGAGAACCTGTTTTTAGGAACCATGCCCAAATATGTGGTTCTGGGTATGGTGAATCACAATGCATTCAGTGGGAGAAGAGATCTGTCCCCGTTTGAATTTGCACACTATGACCTGGAGTACCTCGCACTCAGTCAAAACGGGAGACAGCTGCCGGCTAAAGCTTTCCAGCCTGAATTTAACAACGAACTCTCTGTCAGGGAGTTTTACAATCTCTACACCGCGACCGGACGACACCTCAAAGACCAGCCTCTCTGTATAGACCGGGAGGATTTTGCGCGCGGCTACGCGCTGTACGTCTTCAATTTAAACCCGGAGGAGGACAGCGGCGCTCTGAGCCCCGTCTCCACAGGCACCCTGCGACTTGAAATGAGATTCAGAGTCGCGACTCCGCATACCACCACGCTGATAGTGTACGCGTGTTATGATTCTCTCCTGGAGATTAATTCCAAGCGACAGGTCCTTGTGGATTTTTACTGATGAACACCCTGGAATTGGACGCAGTTATGAGGGGCTTAATAGGAGACCTGTTTGCCGGTGTTTTTGCGTCTGACGAGTTATTCCGGATCAAGCCGGGCCCTCCCGTATATTTCATTGTAAACACCCACCCTAGACATTTACCGGGAGAACACTGGTTAGCGCTCACCGTTGAAAAAAATGGTCGAGCCACATTTTTTGACTCGTTCGGCCTCAGCCCTGACTTTGATTACTACCCTAAAAGCATCCTGCAATATCTGGAGAATCTCCCAGATGTTAAAAACATTCTGTATCACAACAAGCAGCTTCAGCACGAGTTATCCGACGTATGCGGACAACACTGCGTGTATTATCTGTATAACAGAGCCAGTGGGAAGTCGTACCGGGACGTGGTGTCTTTATACTCCGAAAATACTATCGCGAACGATGATTTGGTTTCTGATTTTGTGAAAAGATATCGTTATTGCCTTAAGAAAAGCTGCAATACCTCCTGTAACCAGCTAGCAGGGCCTCTGCATGAGTTTAAATATTGTCACGGCTTGTGTTAACCGGCGTTCCTATTTTTTTATGTTTTTCCGTGTGAAAATGTAACCCCCGTCTTAGAACGCTCTCCCGATCATACCTTTAAAGTTTTATTGCGTTTGGAAAATTTAAACCCCCGTTTTTAAATGTAGAAAGAAGCCTTGACCTTTGACCTTTGATTTTTTGTATGTGTTTTTTTTCGCCTGAAAACGGGGTGGATGTGTGAGAGCGGCCTTCCGATCATACCTTTAAAGTTTTAACGCGTTTGCATAATGTAAACCCCCGTTTTTAAACGTAGAAAGAAGCTTTGACCTTTGACCTTTGATTTTTTGTATGTGTTTTTTTTCGCCTGAAAACGGGGTGGATGTGTGAGAGCGGCCTTCCGATCATACCTTTAAAGTTTTAACGCGTTTGCATAATGTAAACCTCCGTTTTTAAACGTAGAAAGAAGCTTTGACCTTTGACCTTTGATTTTTTGTATGTGTTTTTTTTTGCCTGAAAACGGGGTGGATGTGTGAGAGCGGCCTTCCGATCATACCTTTAAAGTTTTAACGCGTTTGCATAATGTAAGCCTCCGTTTTTAAACGTAGAAAGAAGCTTTGACCTTTGATTTTTTGTATGTGTTTTTTTTCGCCTGAAAACGGGGTGGATGTGTGAGAGCGGCCTTCCGAACATACCTTTAAAGTTTTAACGCGTTTGCATAATGTAAACCCCCGTTTTTAAACGTAGAAAGAAGCTTTGACCTTTGACCTTTGATTTTTTTTATGTGTTTTTTTTCGCCTGAAAACGGGGTGGATGTGTGAGAGCGGCCTTCCGAACATACCTTTAAAGTTTTATCGCGTTTGCACGCTTTAAAACATTGTTATTAAGTACAGAAAGAAGTGTTAATCTTTGATCCTAAATTTTTTTTATGTTTTTTTTCGCCTGAAAACGGGGTGGATGTGTGAGAGCGGCCTTCCGATCATACCTTTAAAGTTTTATCGCGTTTGCATGATGTAAACCCCCGTTTTTAAACGTAGAAAGAAGCTTTGACCTTTGACCTTTGATTTTTTTTTATGTGTTTTTTGTGAAAAATGTTCCGAATGTGTAGAAAATGCACCCCCGATCATACCTTTAATGTTTTTGCATCGTTGTTATTAAGTAGAGAAGTGTTGAAAGTTGTTTTTTAAACCGTATACCGAATAAAAGTGATGAAGGCCGGAGATGAGTTTCAGTCTGTGTTTTATTAGTAACAATATACAAAAACGTGACTGACTGCGATGTATTTTAAAGAATCTTGATCATAATATCCAGTCAGTTTTTAATTCGATACCCTCCTTTTATGGTGAGAAACCTTCCCAGCGTTGGAAGTCTTTTTTTTTCTTAAGTTTCTTCCTGGCCGGCGAATCGGTTAAAAGAAGGGATTCATCCGGCGAGCTGCTCCGGCCTTTTTTAAGCTTCTGAAGCTGCTCGCGGGCTTGCGGGTTTGATACGCACGCCACCGGGATGTTCCGCTCCTGTAAAATATTGAGGAACTTCACCCAGCCTGTAGGAGGGCTCGATTTCTTGAACGAGGATCCGAGATGTTTCATAAGATCTATGGCGTGAGACCCCCTCACGACTTTCCCCTTGTAAATAAATTCCCCCGACGGACTCCAGCGCGTATCACCCTTCGATAATTTCCTCATAATATATTCAGCGTTTCTACGCTCTCTGGAGGGGATATTCTTCAGGACCTCTGTGACAGTCTCATCCTCCTCCTCCTCCTCCTCCACCCCCTCCTCCTCAGGTTGCTTAGCGACGCGAGTCTCTTGCGGGGGTGAAACGCGTGATTCGAGTTCCCCCTGCTTGATCAGGGTTAAATAGCGCTGCAGCAGAGCCTCATACTTTTTAATTTTTTCATAAGGAGAGTGAGTACGTTCTTCCAGTATACCTCGCATTCGCGAGTCTAAATCATTTTCCGCCGTTTGTCTGATGTTATTTCCGCTCGGCGGAACGGAATGACTGAGTTGAAGCATCTGCTGTGGAGTGAGTAAAAACATCTTTTGCGCCGCTTTGAACGCCATTATCCTCTGGGTACTATTAGACTCGTTATAACGGGCAGGGCCGCGGCGAGCAGAGGCAGGAGAAAGCCGCCCGTCTGAATCAGCGCTCCCCGCTTCTTTTTATAACTGGTTTTTCTGTCGGCCAGAAGACGTAAAACTCTTTTTCGTTTTTTCAAGGCCCGGAATTGAGAGTCGCTCAAGGCGATATTCCCCTTTAATATATTCAAAGCGATCTCGGATAAAGTTTTCAGAAGCTCCGCCCTGCAGGTCTTCAGGCTGTGGTGACGCTCCCTCGCCCCGGCTCTGATTAGCGCTTTAAGAGCGGGGGCGTTCCTTTTTAAAAGAGAGCTCATATCCGTTTATCTTTCTGTAAATAAACTGTGGGCCACTCGTGCGGGAGTAATCCCGATCTCAGTCTGAACTGATCTGGACACTCCTGCGTGCAATCCAGTAATAAATACCCGTAAGGTACGCTCGTAGCATCATCAAGTGCCTCCAAAAAAAATTGTTTTCTGCCGGGAAACATTTGCTGAGCCAGAATGTTCATCTGTAACTTGTCTCTGGGATTTTTAAACAGCACCATATAATTACAATTCAAACTGATGGTTCGACTGTATTTCCCTTTATGAAACACGTTCTGTGTGATCATGATGACGCTCATATTCCGGTGATGTCTGTACTGGGTGAAAATTCTTACAACTTCAGGATGATCCGTTGCTTGAAAGATGAGATCGTCCAAAATAACCAGATGGCTCTGACCTTCAGGGAAAAGGCTGTCGTCCAGAAATGAGTCAGGGAGTCCTCTTACAAATTTAATATTTTTATTCTTCAGTTCAGAATACAGAGGTTGTTCAGATGTATACAGCCATACAATGTTGTCAGGCACATGTCTCATAGCGTGGCTACAATTTTCCAGCAATGTTTTCACAAACACAGTCTTTCCCGAACCACTCGGTCCAACGATGAGACAGGAGAATGGGAGCTGAAGTCTGGGGTCAATCTCCACCGTATTTCCAGAGTGAGACATGTTTCAAAATCCGAACGGTTCGGTTTTCCCCGTCCTTTAAAAGACGCCGCTTGTCATACACCACCCTGAAGGATTTTTGAAATGACACGTTTGTCAAACTGAAACTGCTTTTATGACGTTTAATTCCCTGCTGCGGCGTTATGATAGATGCAGCGAGGGCGGGATCTTTTATATAACCCTCGACCAGATCTTTGACGCTGTCAAAGTTTATTTTCTGACAGCTTTCGTGGGTTTGAGTGATCCCCTTCACACGCATGACCGTTTTACCTCGTGCGGTTTTATATGCGTAACTTTTAGGTCCCGCCGCTGCAAACTCTGTGATGACGTCGCCGTTCAACTCGTCGGTGAGCTGCCCCAGATAATTACCGGTAGGCAGCGGGGTTTCACCCCGCCTACAAACGTAAATCAGGCTATCGGTATCATAATACAGAATCCTGTCAGGATTTGCCACAGCCTCCATAAAACCGTACAAGGTCAAACGCGCGTACGCCGTTGTAAACGCCGCGATGAAAATATTGACGGTTTTACCCGGTCGGCTGACGTGCCGCGGGCCGTACCTCCATTGAACCATAGCCGCCTGACTGCTGAGGAATGTTAGATATGTGACCTCGTACTCTTCAGAAAACAGATACCTGAACAGATCGTCAGCATTTTTAACGAGCGCGGTCTGCGTCAGATTTGCCCTCTGGGCGAATTTCCCCCAGAAGGAGTTGAGGCAGATCTTAGCCATCTGACGTTTTGCCGGATTGTGACTGATTTTTTCTGGGTCTAAACGAATCTTCTGATTCAGCCAGTAGTCCGTGATGTATTTTTCTCTGCTCTCGGAGTCTTTATCAAATTCGGGAGGGAAACCAGAGGCTTCCTGCTTGTGTTTTAAGAAGGTGTTTATGTACCCCTCAAAGATTTTATCACTTTTTTCCTCAAAATGCCAGACTTCAAAATCTTAGCTACAGCATAGCCTGTATCCAGAGCTTTGTGGAATTCCGGGGTCGTCCAAGTCCCAGACAGAGCTCTCTGCTGCTGACTGTGTGTGCACGCTGCAGCTTGATTATTTTCATCAGCGCAGGTGCGACACAGAGTAAACACCAGTTTACCGTGAGGAGTTCTGTGTGGGAGGACGGGGAATTTTAGCCCCTGGGGCGGGTACACGATGGCTTTGATGAGCCCGAAATAAGTCCTGGGGTCTCTGAAATTTCTCTCTATAATTTCCGGATGCCCCGTGGGATATGTGAAATTTACGTTAACGTAAGGATACAGCGAGGTCACGTCGACGTAATAGACCGTCTCATCTTGCTCAGCCGTGTACCTCAGACGGGCCGCGCAAGTCCGACCGCCGTATAAAGCGTCGCGAGGTTCGAGGGGCGGCGGTAACCCCCTGCGGGCGAGGAAACACCGAACGCTCTCATCCCTCAGCCTCATTTCAAGCCATTGATGCTCCCAAATTACGTTGAGGGTGACGCCCGGCATAGCCCGCAGAAAGGCTATTTTTTTCTGACACGCTGCGTGGAGCTCTCCAAATGAGGTGTTTGTGAGAGGGTTTATTTCATGCTGTGTAAAACACCTTGCACACCCGTGGTAAAAACATCCGAGAAACTCCCACACTTTTATCCGGCCGTCAATCTGAGCATACCCATCAACATAATAACCTCCTATTTTTTTCTCGCCCCTGTTTAGAGCATGATCGATGATAATGTTTTGCGTCTCAGCAACCCATTCTAACCATTGCACGGCCACGTCCGAATATTTTTTATGCCTCGTTCTATAATTGTCGGCGGAGGGGATCGCCAGCGTTTTTGGAGCAAGAAAGTTAGTTTGGAAGACTTTCATACACGCCGAGGCGATTGTAACGCAGGTAAAAGGATCCACGAGTGTTTCAGCGATGAATTCAGACATAAATTTGGAGCAGGCTGCAGCCAAGATTTTTGTGTCGTTATCACAATACATAACGGCCTCGGCTTTAAAATCGAAAATTGCGTTTTTTTTCCGCACGTACCACGCGTTAAATTCCTCTCTTTCTCCCTCTGACATATTTGCGACCCCGTAAGCCGCTGAGTCAGGGTACGGACCGACATAGTTCAGATTTTTTTCTGAACTGAACAGGTGCGGAAAGTAACCTTTGCGGATGATTTCGTCTTTCAGCCGGATCCCCAGGGCTTTAGGCATCTGAGATAAGCGCATTGTAAGGAAAGATAACGAATCTATATATTTCTGTTTAAAGGCGGCGTCTGTCATGAGTAATAGTTTACTCCAGGTCATAATCACAGCGGGGGTTACGCCCTGCTGGACTAAATACTTTAGAAGCAAATAGCCGTCAAAACCTTTTGAGTTGTGAGCGATGAACACGTATTCTTTGAATTTTCTCGTTCTAAAATGTTTAAAGAAGCGGGCTACGCAGTCTGTCCCCCATGCGCTCCAAAAATCACCCGTCTTTGTTACAGCGCTGACGTAAAACGGTACGTGTTCCCCGTTATTATCGACATACGTTTCAAAATCATAAAAAACATATTTCTCTGAATGCGTCTCTTCAGCTTTGAGCGGGGTCATATAGCAGAGGTGACCCTTGCTCGGCTCCTGGAGAGCCTCGCCGCATATATGACACCTCTTCTGCTTACACACGTGCGGAGCGCTGTTTTTAGAAAACGCTATGTAATACTCACGTTTACATCGAGAGCATTTTTTTCTGTTATCACACACATTAACGAACTTACCGGCGGAAGGACGATACTTCGGCTGTTTATGCAGGCTGTAACAGGTGGGACAGCGACACTCCTTGTTACATTCGCTGCAGAATACAGGGTTATTTTTCTCATAACACTGCGTGGATTCACAAATTTTACAATATGACGGACAATTATGGGAGGCGTGGTTATTGTACCCCTCAAAGCAAACTTACATACATATTTCACTCCCAAAAATCTCTTTAAATCGATGATTCCGTAAAAATGATTATTAAACAGAAAAACGAAAAGAGTTTTCTGCTGCGCCGGTATTCCTGTCTGGAATTTTGTCAGCTTTCTCTCCCCTTCGGCTCTGAAAAACACCACAATTTTACAACCCAGAGCGTTTTCAAATTTTCCCACCTGCTCTAAAGATACCGGCGTAGCTTCCGTTAATCCGACGCTATTTTGTAACGCCAGTCCGCGCTGCTCCGCCTCGTGCGTACTCAGATGAGGATTCAATAACTGAACGAGGTTTATCGCGAAACATAAACTGTTGTCAGGATTATACACGATATTAAGGCATTTGGATTTTTTCCTCAGAACCTCGTGATGGAGGAGGTCATCTATTCTGCGCTTCCCCGCGCCGTTCTGGTTGCGGATGACTTGAACCACTAATTCCAGAGACTCGTCGGCTAAAACGTTGGAATTTGATTGTATCAATCGTTCTAACAGATTTTGGAAGCCCGTCACATCGCCAGCGTCGTTATATGAGCTGATCAAAGCGGCCTCGTTGTAGACTGAGTCCCCACGAATCTCCATTTGGATAAAGTCCCCGGCCCTGGCGTGTGTTAAAGCCTTTTCGACCGAGTTATGAAGAGCCCCAACGACGTTACGGTAAAATTCCGCGTAGTCGGGAATTTCGTCGGCGCGCTGGAAATTGAGAGGCAGCCTGATTTCGATATTGTTAAAAGCAGGTCTCCTGATGACGTTAGCAGCCCCACCACCCGTCATGGGAGAGTGTCGGCTGGGTCCCGGTCGTGCATCATCTCCGTCTTCCATCAAAACAGAGATCGCCGCGTTTATCGGGGTTAAACGAGCTCTGTTTAAAATCTCTTCTCCGCGCGCATTGCGCGGGGAGGGACTTCTTAAAGGTGAAAAAGCGCGAGCGTCGTTAGGCGTTTGATTTAATTCATCCACCGCGGATTGGACGTGAGGATTAACTTCACACGCGAGGAGGTTTACGGCGTTATTTAACGGAGTCAGACGTACCTGGTTCAACGCCGCGGGACCGGACTCGTCTGGAGGTGAGGTGTGCGGGGGGTCAGGGGGCTCTTCAGTATCAGACTGGACCGTCGAATTTATAGCGTTAATCGCAGAAATGATGTAGGGGTTAATTTCTTCCGATTCTCGTTCAGCCGCTAAATTGTTAAGAGCCTCATTTAACGGTGTTAAACGAACACGGCTTAAAAGTCTCTCTCCGGACTCGATGTTATTTTGAGGCGGCGAATTTAACGCCTCGGGTAATGGACCATCTGCTCCAGGAGCGCTCCCCTGCTGAGTCGATTATTGAAGCGTTTAAATCCAATACACGTCCGAAGTTATTTTCCCGATGTGAATTCTCTCCTTCCATCTTTTAAAATCTGTAGCAGGAAGAATCTACCTCAAGAAATTCAGTTAATATACCTCTTCAAAATGAATTCTCCCGTTCCATCGGAATAAGAGAAAAAATAAAAAATAAAAACAGACTACACATTTTCAAGAAAGTTGCGTGATGAGGTTAATCCCAGCTCAGAATATCTTCGAGCCTTGCGTCTCTGTGGAAAATAGACGGTCTCCCTCCACCGCGTGCTGAAAAAAGAGAAAATCGTTAGTTATTAAATATTTAAAATAAATAAATACATAAACTCCGACTCCTTACCGTGTACATCCGCGGATCGTTTTACGGGTCTCTCCCACTGACCCCGCTTCTCCATGGGCTGTGACAGAAAAAATCGGGTTATTCCAGAGTTTTAATCGTGATTTAATCTCGATCGCTGTACTTACATCTGCGTGGTGAAGTCGGGGCTTCCAGCCTTCGAACTTCTTCAGGGGGCTCTGACTTGATTTCTAGAATTAACATAAATAAATGAATACAAAGCATCACCCTCGCAAGCGGATATTCTGTACTATTTCAAATATATTACCGAGGACGGGTCCGAACGCGCTCTGGACCGTCTGCGTGGTTTTGTCTAAAAAAAAATAAAAAAAAACAGTTTCAGACGGCGTGCATCATTTAAAAACACTCATTTCTATCAAAACAGATTACTTAAATCACTTACCCTGAAAGCTGATGCGGTTTTCGCACTCTGCTCGAAGACAAGAAAACTTAATTAAACAACATGGTTTTCCAGGATTTTTTCCGCAAATTTATTCTATTTTATACCCATAGCTGGGGGTCCAGGCATCTTCACTCTTCACCGGTCGTAGTGGAAATGCTCGCTGACTCGTTCCCAGGGACGTAAGTGATAAGGAGCATTGTTTATTGTTCGGGCTCGGGGCAGCATCTCCGCTCAGCGGGTGTCCCGCGCCCCATGATCGATCGGCTAATATCTTAAAAGAAAACATCATCTGGCGTGAGTGATAAGGAGCATTGTTTATTGTTCTTCGGGTTCATCACCTCGGGGCAGCATCTCCGCTCAGCGGGTGTCCCGCCACACACACACACACACACACACACACACACACACACACACACACACACACACACACACACACACACACACACGCACACACACACGCACTCACACAGACACAGCGTCTGCAACAGGTTTTACAGCCGTGGGGTCATGTTTCCGCGAGCGGCTCTATGCGTGGGTATTTGACCGTCTTGCTGCAAAGACTTACAGCCGAGAGAGACGGGTATTTGTTCCCCTTCTTTAATTTACGAATTAAAAAACAGAAAAGGAAACGTAATAATTTAAGAATTAAAGATATTAAAGGGTCATTAAATAATAGACAGTGATTTATGTTTAATTATTTCAGAATTAGTTAATTCTTTAATACATTAAAAAGATCTAGGTATTTTTAATCGTTCTTTAATTCATGAAATAAAATGACATTAAAATATTAGACCCTGGGTGGGAGGGGAGGTATGGCTTGGAGGCGGTGCTTGGCCGGGGTTAGGGGAGGAGCTTGGGGGTGGGGCTAGGGGAGGAGCCAGGGGCGGAACTAGGGGAGGAGCTGGGGGCGGGGCTTAGGGGCGGGGCATACTGACGTCATCGACTCTGATTGGATGTGACGTCATAAGGGGCGGGGGCTCGGAGGCGGGATCAGGGGCGGGGCTTAGGGGCGGGGCATAATGACGTCATCGATTATGATTGGCTGTGACGTCATAAGGGGCGGGGCTTGGAGGCGGGACTAGGGGAGGGGCTTAGGGGCGGGACATAGTGACGTCATCGATTCTGATTGGCTATGACGTCATAGAGGGGGCGGGGCTTAGTGACGTGGCCGATTTTGATTGGCAGCTGTCACTTTTTTGACGAAAGGTGGGTCAGTTTTCTCTCTGAGATCAAAAAGAAACTACAAGAGAACTGATCAGGAAATCAATACTAAAGCAAAACTAAACAAGAACAGACTAATAAACAGAAATCAAAACCTGATATAAAAGTACAACAGAAGCCAACCGAAATGAGAACAGCAAAACTAGAACAGAGAATAAACCAGGATGAAAACAAACAACTAATAACACAAAAGTGGGGCAGAAGGAGAACAGAAAGGGGGAAAAGATGGCTCAACGCCCTGATCAGGCCAAAACCATGACGGGTGCTTAAGTTCTGTGTCCATATGTGGAAAGTTTTGCAGGTCACACTGTTGTAAGCTGCTTGATAGCAGGTGTCACTTGCTTTTAAATGTGTTCACGGAGCTGATAGTGTTGATGTGTTTAGTCCTTGAGCTTGTCAGTCAGATCAGTAAGAGGCTAAATCCAAGAACCACTGTCTTCTGGCTGTGTATAATCAGGTTTGAACATTTCAGAAGTTCTTTAAGTTCAGGCAACAATTCAGAAAAGTTACAAACATTTTCCTCTGTGTGCAGATCTGTGTCTGCACATGCGCATGCAGAGTGGCTATTTACAGCACTGGTGGTGCAAATATGGTAAAACTGAATCCTTGTTTCAACCACAGTGGTGTAAATAGAGACTTACTAAATCATTATTTGCACCATCATGGTCCAAATAAAGGGGACAATTAACGTTTAATTTGCACCACGGTAATAGATGTCTCTAATATAAATTAAATTTCAATTTCCAGTCTAGAAGAGACAAACGCATGTTCAGTGTCTCAGCATCAGTCATAGACAGGATGGGAAGAATCTTCGCTATATTTTGCAGGTAGAAGAAAGCAGTCCTCGTAATCAGGTGAAGGACTGTGGCCACGAAGATGATGAAGAGCGTCGGGCCAATGATGATGCTCTGCTTTGCTCCTGTTTGAACACTCAAGGCTTTTGTGCCATTTACCAGAACTTTAGGGGACATTATGGAGAAGCCTCAGGATCTTGATGAATTTCTCCCGACAGCCTGATTAGCTCAGGATCGTCCTCAGAAGTGGGTGTGACATGCTGTCGAATGCCTTTGTCAAGTCAATTAAGGCAAAATACAATGGATGGTGTTGCTCTCAACAATTTTCTTACAATTGGCAGACAGTGAAGATCGTGTCTATTGTTTTTCTTAATGGTTGGAAGCTACCCAGTTTCAAGAGTAATGCTCGTGGTCTTTGTTGTTGGCAATCCGTACAAGGACCTTTCCTGTGGTAGACAGCAAGCAGATTCCATGACAGTTTCCAGTCAGTCTTCTTTCTGCTTACAGATGGTGTCAATCATTGAGTCTTTCAGGTCTGCTGGTAATTTTTCTTGAGTGAAGATTTTGTGTGTGTGTGTGTGTGTGTGTGTGTGTGTGTGTGTGTGTGTGTGTGTGTGTGTGTGTGTGTGTGTGTGTGTGTGTGTGTGTGTGTGTGTGTGCGCAGTTGATGTTTGAGAAAGGGGTCTCCTTCTTTAAAGACCTCAACAGGAATGTTGTCTTCCTGGGTGCTTTGTTGTTTTCATGCCTCTCAGGGTAATGAGAGTTTCTTTTAGAGTTGGGGTTCAGCTGAGCTCTTCAATTATGTCTTTTCTTGGTACATGGCTGAGCACGTCTTCCTAATCAATGATTGGGTTGGTGTTCAAGAGGTCTTTGAAGTGTTCTTTCCAAAAAAAACTGATATCATCTTTGGCCTTCAGCAGACTCAGTTCATCCTTGCATCAAAGAAGTGTTTGTCCGTGGGTGGAGGGGCTGTACATTGTTTTGAAAGTCTCTGCTGTCATTTCCAGTGGTGAGGGCTTAGATTTCAGCAGCCTTGTTGATCCACCACTGATTTTTCAGTTTGTGAGTTTCACTTTTCAGAGTTGCTTTGCTTTGCTTTGTTGGAGTTATGAATTTTTCTCTTGTGAGGTTCGATCTGTCTGGAGGTCGAGGAAAGTTTTCATTTTTGGTTGATGAGTCATTGGAGGACTTCATGATTCTCATCAAACCAGCCCTGGTGCGTCCTCTTCTGGTGTCTGAGTGTTTCTTGGCAGGCTGTTGTTAATGGCTGTCTTGAGCTCCTCCCAGTGCTTATGAGGTAACGTGGAATATGTACCATTTACATTTTACCATTGATTTGTTGTTATAAGAGACACACTGTGAGTGAACCAATAGGTGTGCAGGAATCAGAAAAGAGCACATTCATTCATTCATTTTCAATACCCGCTTACTCCAAATAAGGGTCACGGCAGGGGGTGGGTTGGGGGGTGAGCTGGAGTATATCACAGCAGTCATAGGGCGAGAGGCGGGGTTCACCCTGCACAGTTCTGCCAGTGTATCGCAGGGCCACATATAGACAAGCAAACACATTCACACACTCACCAACGGTCAATTTAAAATGACCAATTCACCTCAACCGCATGTCTTTGAAAGTGGGAGGAAGCCGGATTACTCAGAGGGAACCCACATGACCACAGGGAGAACACGCAAACTCCACACAGAAAGACCCGGATGGGAAGCGATCTCACGACCTTCTTGCTGCGAGGCAACAGTGCTATCCACGAAGCCACCATTCCGCACGGAGACACAGAAATAGCTTTCAGGTCTCTCGAACTTTACCCAGCCATGGTCAGTGTTGAATGCTGCACTGAAATCAGGCGGCTGTGACAACAACGTGGAATCCACCACAAGCAACAGTTTGAGTAGAGCATGAAATATACTGTAGGTAGATGTATGATTTGTTGATTCTATGTGTCTTTACAGGGGGTTTGACAGCCGTCATTTACACTGATGCACTCCAGACTGTTATCATAGTGTGTGGGGCCTGTGCTTTAATGTTCATAGGTAACACACACACACTCACACACACACACACACACACACACACACACACACACACACACACACACACACACACACACACACACACACACACACACACACACACACACACACACACACACATACACTCACTGTAAACTGTTAAATACTATATTGACAATATGCTAGTGATAAATTAAAGAAAAAACACCAGAATCATCAGTATATCTTTGCCACATTTCACCTGAAATATCCTTTGCTCATTGGGCCGCTCATCAGACCGATGAGCGGCCCGCCTGCTGAAAAAGTGTGCTGCTGCATTATGTCAAGGCAGGGATAGCACATTATTGATTGCTTTCATTCACAATAGCAGAGGACTCAAACAGTGATTTGTAGCTTTTTGTTCAGTATTTCTCTCAATGATGACGATGACGTGGACCAAATTGAGGAGATTTTGATAGTGGAAAACCTGGGTGGTGTAGAGCCTTACAGGTTGCAGCCAGAATGGTCAGAAAGAGAAGATTCAGATGAGAAAATTGGACCAAATGAGAAGCCAGGCGCTTGGAAGATCTGTATTGGTCAGCAATTTGGTGACGTAATCATTAATATTATTTTCCTAACATGATGTGAAGTTTCCTGTTGAAATAACCATATGATCAAATGAATCCTCTGACAGACTGCAGGTACAGTACACACCCTAAAAGATTTTACTGTATTGTGGGTAAATGACACACATCCTTCAAATAAAATACCTTTTTCTGATTACCAGGAGCATGATGACAGGTAACCAGACTGACTAAATTACTTATGTACATCTGTCAGAATAGTGCTATACGGCCATAATCATCAAATATCACTGTCAACAACAGAGAGAAGGACACAGACAGACAGGCAGACAGACAGACAGGCAGACAGGCAGACAGGCAGACTCCCAAAGGCCATTTATCTGTTAGACAATATACGAGTATTCATTGGCAAATGTTCTGAATGATGACAACAAACCTGTAAGACTTCCCATTTCCTCATGGCTGAAGTCATTCGTGGGGTAGGGTCACCACGCCCACCTTTGGCCAGTGTGCCATATGTACCTGCAGGGTAAATGTCGGGGGTGGGGTCCTTCTTCAGCTTCAGGAACTTGGTGATGTCATAGTGAAATGGCAACCACATATGAGTTTTTTTGTGAGACAAACCCAGTCCTTTCATGTCCTCTTGGCAAATCATGCTCGTGCATCTTGTTGCTTCATGATGGGAAAGTCCAGTTTTAGCCACACTGCCACAATAGAGTGATTCAGCATTTCCACATTTGTTGGTGATTCAAACACCCAAATCGTTATTTCCATATAAGCCATGCAAACAGCAGAATGGCAGAGAAAAAACATGTAAACACAAACCAGTCTCCTGAATGTTATATGGTGGACTGTTATGGCAGCCAGGCCAAACCCTGCCATGATGTCACATACTTGGTGACCTGCTTTGCGTCTGACTGCCCATAAGCGGTGAGCCTGCAGAAACTTTAAATGCTTGTAATGCTAACAGCCACTGACGACTTGTGTTGAACTCAGAACTTCCATAAAGTTACAAAATGTGTCAATTCATAATGATTTGAGTCAATTTGTTGATGTTGCCTTTAAATTCTGATCTTTTCCTTCCACCTTTGGACCACAGCAGGGATGCTGATGTTCCTTTTGTTGGTATTCATGTTGTCTCTGCTGTTAAAATGACCGGTTGTGTTGCTCTCCTCCTTTCTCCAGTTTGCACTTTCATCATTCATTCATTTTCTAAACCCGCTTACTACAGTCAAAGGTCATCAGGGGGCAGAGCCTATCCTAACAGTCACAGGGCATGAGGCGGGTTCACCCTGGACATAGGGTTGCCAACTCTCTGAAAAATAAATAAGGGACACCTCACTGGCAGGGCTGACCGGCCCATGGAAATATAGACTGGAATGGACATGTGCGCCTCTATCTATTAGCGTCACTCAGGACAGGAAGGCGCCATTACTAAGGGTGGAAATGTGCAGCTCATCAATAATAAACTGACCGCTTTTTTGTACTAGCGTCACTATTTAATGGATTTTAATAAATGTAGGCTTCTTTCAAAGCCCTTTGAAAGCTCTTTCCAATGCACCTATGCATGTGTGGGTGAAAAAAAAAAAACTTTTATGTAAAATGCAGAAATTTGGGGAAATTACGACAAACTGTGCTGCTTTTCTCGCTCTATTGTCGCTATTTGTTAACAGATTTTAATAAAAGTAGGCTTGTTTTAAAGCCCTTTCATTGCTCTTTATAATGAACCCATACATGTCTAGGTAGAAAAAATGTTTTATGTAAAGTGTGGAAATTTGTGGAAAATATTCCATTCTGTTCATTTACTGTGATTTTTTTTTCCTGTCATCATAATTCTCGATGGATTTTTATAAATGACACTTGTAAGTTGTATTCATGCTAATTAAAAGGTCTAACGAACCCATATATGTCTGGATAAACAATCCTTATGTATTAAAATATAAATCTGAAGTCTTGCCATTGTGCTCATTTGTCTTGCTGCTTTTTCCACTGTAATATTACTACTAGTCTTTTAATGACAACAACATATATATGATTTTTACTAACATTTTATTACAAGCAGATATAAAGCCATTCAGAATTTATGACTTTTGACCCTCAGTCAGGATAAAAAGTACCTCCTCCATCCCCTCCAACCACACTGTTAAAATTTAAATGCCTCCTGTGACCACCATGTACATATCTATTAAACAACAGCTGCAAGTATATATATAGACATAAATATATTTAAACATTTTTGTTTCCGCATGTGAACGCAGCTTAATGAAAAGAACTTATGGCGTTGAGTTATAGTCTCAGTATATTGACATTAAATTGCGGCATAACGACTTTAAAATAGACATTTGTTTTACATAATTACATTAAGGCTCTTGTAAAGTTCATTTTAGTATTGGAGAATTTGTTTTTGTGGTTCGTGCAGTTGATGGTGAAGCACTGGCTGCCTTTTTTCTCCTCATATCGCTTCTGTTTAACAGGATCAAGGTCTCTCTCCACGCCGCTAGTCACGTGACGTCCATTCCAGTCTCTATTTCCATGGACCGGCCAACTGACCATTGCCTTCACCCTTCCCAGCGTGTGTGTGAAACGATTTTTAACCATTTGACTATTGACTTGACCCTGAATTTAAGTAGATGCATACATGCATTTGTTATGATATGAACATGCGGAAAACAAATTATTATTTAGCAATTTATTTTTAGTGCAAAATAAATTTTCACTCACAATTTCAATATGAGCATCCTGTCCTGCTTCAAAGTATATAAAAAAAATGTTTTTAAAAATAAATCTTTCTCTGTCGTGTTATTGTTATAAAAGTGTATAAATTAACAAAAAAAAAAAAAAATCATCCAAAACAATGTAACAGTGAAAGTCTGAAAAAGTAAACAATACTTACAATACTTACAGCTGTTGTCGCGCACCTTTTCCCATTTGCCCATGTATTTTTGCTTTCTTTTTTGTTTTGTTTTTTTCGAGGAGTAACGACGTTACAGACATTGCTGTTCGTAGGCGTATCTGCAGTGCCAGTGTCGGTATCAGACATGCTGCTATGGTCGTCCGACGACCGTCGTCGGCTCATGATTCTCGTCCGGGATCTTCTTGCGAGCAGATGTCCCTCGACCAATGAGATAAGAGTGATTCTGTATCGTCAACTCGTGTCTGTCAGCTCATTGGTGAAGAACAGGAGAGAGGCTGGGATCAAATTTACCGTACGTTTCCACATAAAGCGCCAGACTTTTTGATTCTCACAGAAATACGGGACAAACTGCGTCCCGTTTCAGGTCAATACGGAATGCACACTTTTATTTCCAAATAAGGGACGATTCCGTTTTTCAAGGGACGGTTGGCAACCCTACCTGGACAGGACGCCAGTCTGTCACAGGGTCACATACAGACACACAGTGGTGGGCACAGCTAACCAAAAAGTTAGCCTCGACAACAGCTAATCAGCTAACTGAAAAGTTACCTTTTATAAAGCTAAATCGATAAACCACCCAAGAATTTATCAGAAGCTACAGATAACTGATAACTTTCAGTATTGCTTCCAGTACACTTGCAACTACTAAGAAGCTGATTTTGAGTTTTAACACCACGATCGCTTTTGGTAGCATCAAAGGTGAGCACAAACCCAAACAATGAGTCAGAACATCTGTCTTTGTGCACCCTGCCCACTGCTGGAAGCTCCTCTTTACTACATATTTTGCAGCAGTGAAGCAGTTGAGAGGAGCTAAGCTCAACTCTACACACACAAAACAAGCCATTATTCCTTAACAGAATACACCAGTGCCACAGTGAGGCAGAGGTCTTGGAAAATAAAGCAGTTTTGACTTATGGTTTTGATTTAAAATCATAAAATTAATCCAGATAGAATAACTCCAAAGCCATTTGCAAAAGCCAGAAAGTCAAGTTGTGATTAGACAACAGTCTGATATAACCAGGGTCAAAATAAATAGAACACTGCCATCTACTGGCATCCAGATGCTCATACTGCCATGAACACTGCTGGTCAGTAGATGCCAGTAGAGACTGTGAAAACCTGCCAAAACAAATATTCCAGATAATCCGTGTCTGCTACATTTAATCTGTGTGGAATTGAATAAACGCAAACTGAATTTCCGACATCTTATACATATTACTCTGGAACAAAGATGACATAAGCAGGACTCTAAAGAGCAAACAGGAAGTGATTGCAGCTCACAATAACTCCAGTTGAAAATAATGGATAAGCAACCTGGGCTTCTTCTGGCATTTTTACATAAAACAAACACAATAACAACGTATATACGAGGTCTATTAGAAAAGTATCCGACCTTATTATTTTTTCAAAAACCATATGGATTTGAATCACGTGTGATTACATCAGACATGCTTGAACCCTCGTGGGCATGCGAGAGTTTTTCAACGCCTGTCGGTTACGTCATTCGCCTGTGGGCAGTCTTTGAGTGAGGAGTCGTCCACCTGCTCGTCGATTTTTTTCATTGTTTAGGAATGGGTCAGAGACTGTTGCTTTGTTTGATAAAAAATTTTTCAAAACTGTAAGGCACAACTGAGTGGACACCATTCAATAAATTCAGCTGGTTTTCGGTAAAAATTTTAACGGCTGATGAGAGATTTTGGTCTGGTAGTGTCGCTTTAAGGACGGTCCACGGCGCCTGACAGCGATCTGCGCTTCGAGGCGGCAGCGTCTCGCCGTTTCAAGTTGAAAACTTCCACATTTCAGGCTCTGTTGACGCAGTAAGTCATCAGAGAACAGAGAACTTTCAGAAGAAGTCGGCATGAGGAGTTTATTCGGACATTCCATTGTTAACGGTCATTTTGTAATGAAAGAACGTGCGGGCAGAGTCGCATGTCGGGCCGGACCCGACCGCGGGGGGTCGCGGCAGGAAAAACACCTCCGTTGGAAACCTTAACGGACAAGTTGGAACATGCCCAAGCTGTTAAACAATTTCTCAGTTACTCACTTGTTGAAAGTCATTAAAAGCCGCCTGAATTCTACAAATGGTTTTCAACACGGAGGTGTTTTTCCTGTCGCGGCGCACACAGATTTGCCGAGTCGTCACGGAAACGACGGCGAATTTGCGCGTACGTCTTTCATTAAAAAAATGTCCTTAAACAGTGGAATGTCCGCATAAATTCCTCATGCCGGCCTCTTCTGAATCTTCTCTGTTCTCTCACGATGTCCTGGGTGAATTAAGCCTTAAATTGGGATGTTTTAAGCTCGAAACAGGCCGACGACAGCGCCTGGAAGCGCTGCAGGACGTCCCGCTCCGTGGGAAGTCCTTACACCGACAGAAACACCCCATAATCTCTCATCAGCCATTAAACTTTTCACAGAAAAACAGCTTAATTTCTCGAATAGTGTCCACTCGGATATTCCTCACAGGTCCAGAAAAATTTTTGATAAAGCAACGCGCGCCGTCTCGAGCAGCGTGTGAAACAAAGGAATTCAGCCGAGAGGGCGGGACCACATCTCACTCAAGGCCTGCCCACAGGGAAATGACGTCACCGACACGCGTGAAAAAACTCACGCATGCGCACGAGGGTTCAAGCATGATTGGTGTAATCGCATGTCATTCAAATCCATATAGTTAAAAAAAAAATAAAAGGGTCGGTTTATTATCTAAGAGACCTCGTATACCCAGATAATTTATTCATGAGAGTTTTAGGCACAATATACAAAGGGTTTAATGCTGTTGTCCGTGTGGAGCCTGATCAGAGCATCTCAAATGCATTTCTCCTATCGTGACTGTACTGAGATTACCCATAATGCACCAGGACACAGCATGTCCACACTAAAACCTTCAAAATTAGTGCATTACTTTAAAACTAAAACATATATCTGTTATTTTCACTTTATAAAACTTCAGACGTGATGTTAATTTAAATAACTTGTCAGAAATTAGTTTGGTTAAAATTTTAACCATAAGTTAAAACTGTATGCCTCTGGATGACTTGAGTGATATTGCCAATGTATCAGTATGAGGTCAAAAGAAAGGATCTTTTTCTTTTCTTTTGGTTTTTTTTTCTTTTCTTTTCTGTGACCAGTTCTCCTTTGCTTGCAGAGGATAGAGCAGTTTCTCACGGAACCAGCTCTCCTCTGTTGCAGAGGATAGAACTGTATATCTACTACAACACATATAATAGATAGGTACTCAGATCTTTGATTTTAGACTTCATAAATGTTTATAACTGTTAAGCTTTGTTCACCCTGCTTGCAAAAATATGTTGGCGGTCTAAAATTTATCGGACCAAAATTTATCGGAAGATAATTAGTCCGCTGATGGTTTTCAAAGTTATCTGAAAAGATAATCTGATAATGAAAACATTAACGTTGATAATTAGCGGTTAGCGGATTAGCGGAACTGTGCCCACCACTGCAGACACACAAACACAGTCACACCTACGGACAGTTTTAAAATCTCCAGTCCATCTAACCTGCATGTCTTTGGATGTGGGAGGAAGCTGGAGCACCCGGAGGAAACCCACACAAACACGGGGAGAACACGCAAACTCTACAAAGAAAAGACACAGATGGGAATCGATCCCATGACCTTCTAGCTCTGAGACAACAGTGCTAACCACTAAGCCACCCTGCTGCCTCTCTTTCACTACTTTCCTGTCATTTCATTCCTGCATTTGACAAATATGGTGAGTCTTGTTTTGACCGATGATCAGTGTCAGATGTCAAACTCATCAATGTTGGTGTGCTGACGTTTAAATCGCTCCTGTATGTGTGTGTTTTTCAGCATTTGCAAAGATTGGTTGGTATGAAGGACTTGTGGAGCGATACATGTTAGCGATTCCTTCAGTAACTGTTCCCAACACCACCTGCCACCTGCCGCGCAGCGACTCCTTCCATTTAATGAGAGACCCACTGACAGGAGATTTACCGTGGCCCGGGATGGTGTTTGGACTCACCGTTCTGGCTACTTGGGTCTGGTGCACTGATCAGGTAACTCACACTCTTCACACGTCTTCACACTATTCTGAAGGTCACTCTTTTCAACACAAATGACACCGCAATTCCAAATCATCTGAAACCAAACTGTTTTTGAAATCATGACCTTAAAATGTCCTTCTGGATCATCTATCACCCTGACAGTCCAGCTTCCTGCAGCCTGGTCCCTGAGACATATTCTGCTGTATTAAGTGGACAGTGAAGCATAACTTCAATCTCAATCTCAATCTCAATTTATTTATAAAGCACTTTAAAATGCATACCAACAACCAAAGCGCTGTACACAACAAGAACAGGCAAGTTAAAATAAATAAATAAACCACAGTTAAAAGCAGAAACACTAAGAAAAAAAAAACATGTCAAACTGCATTAAAAGCCAAAGACAAGAAATGTGTTGAAAGAGAAGATTTAAAAGCAGAGAGAGAATCAGCCTGCCTAATGTGCAAAGGAAGATCATTCCACAGTTTTGGGGCAACGACTGAAAAAGCTCGGTCACCTCTACGCTTCCTCTTTGACCTTGGGATAACCAACAGTGACAAATCAGCTGACCTGAGTAAGCGTGAAGGGACATATAAATGGAGCAGGTCAGACAGATATAGTGGAGCAAAGCCATGAAGACATTTAAAAACAAATAAAAGAATTTTAAAATAAGTTCTAAAATGAACTGGGAACCAATGAAGTGAGGCCAAAACCGGTGTAATGTGCTCACACCTTATAACACCAGCCAAAAGTCGAGCAGCAGCATTTTGCACCATCTGTAGGTGAGTAAGCAGTGTCTGATTCAGCCCAATATAAAGTGCATTGCAGTAGTCCAGGCGATTAGTGATAAAAGCATGGATTAAAATCTCAAAATGATGCCGTGAAAGGAATCGCTTCACCTTGGCCAGTTGTCTAAGTTGATAGAAACTAGTCTTGACTACTGACCTACGTAATCTGAGCATCAAATTTAAGTTCACTGTCCAGTTTTACACCCAGGTTTGTTGCAGTCTGTGTCAGATGCTGACTCATGGGACCCAGATCAACATTGATTTTGGAAGTGTCACTGGGTCCAAACAGCAACACCTCAGTCTTTTTATCATTCAGGTGTAGAAAATTTATGGACAACCATGCCTTAATGTCACCAATGCACTCTAGGAGATGGTTTGCAGAGTATGCATTTTGCCGCTTCAGTGGCAGATAAATTTGACAGTCATCAGCATAAAAATGAAAAGAGATATCATGTCTCCTAAAAATTGATCCCATTGGGAGTAGATACAAAGAAAAAAGAAGCGGACCAAGTATGGAGCCTTGAGGCACCCCACATGTAAGGGGCGCTGCACAAGATTCAACAGCTCCAATACGGACACAAAACCTTCTCTCTGATAGGTAGGATCTAAACCAGTCTAAAACAACACCCTTAATGCCCACCCAGTTTTCCAGGCGAGACAAGAGGATCTGATGGTCCACTGTATCGAAGGCCGCTGTTAGATCCAACAGGACCAAAACAACACAGTGACCAGAATCAGTAGCGACACAAATGTCATTAAAAACCCGCAGCAGTGCCGACTCAGTACTGCGATGGGATTTAAAACCAGACTGAAACAACTCCAGGGTGTCATGATTATTTAGAAAAGAACTCAACTGGCAGTATACAATTTTCTCCAAAATTTTAGAGAGAAAAGGAAGTTTGGAAATTGGCCTAAAATTAGAAAGTTCAGAAGAATCTAAGCCAGATTTCTTAATAAGTGGGGTCACCACTGCATTCTTGAAACTGGTAGGCAGTATACCATTAACCAAACTCTCATTAATAATATTCAATACAAATGGTGCCAACATGGAAAAAGCCTCTTTAAAAAGACAAGGTGGCAAGGGGTCATTTGGAGAACCAGCAGGCTTCATATGATCAATAATATCTCTCAAAGACGGCAAACTGACAGACTCAAACTGGTCTAAAACAGCTGAGCATGTCACTGAGATAGAAGGGTCATAAGCAGGAGAACTAACGAGGGCCCTAATACCACCTACCTTTTTAAGAAAAAAACTCATAAAATTCTCACACAATTCAGTGGAGCTCTCCAGACAATCCATTTGTGGTGCACTTAAAACAGAATTTACAATCTTAAAAAGAACACGAGGATTATGACAGTTCGAAGCAATAACATCAGAAAAGTACTTAAATTTAGCAGCCTTCATAGTTTTCTGATAAAAACGCCAACAGTCACACAGTAACTGGAAGGACAACTGAGATCTGTCCTTCTTCCACCTTCGCTCAGCTCTCCTACTCTCGCGCCTGACAGTGCGCGTAACATCATTCATCCAAGGCTCAGATCGATGTTTGAAAGATCTAAGTTTCAATGGAGCTACAGTGTCTAAGACAGTCTGACAGATCAAGTTGAATTCAGAGGTGAAGGAGTCAACATCTAAATTAAAGTCGAGACACTCAGAAGAGCTGATCACAGCACTAAAAGTAGTGGAGAACTGAGCAGCAGTGGAAGAATTAAGAACATGACAGCGCTGAGTAGGAGCACAAGATTTCCCCATATGACAAAACGGAGGCATGTCAAAAAGAATAGGCATATGGTCTGAGAAAGCAGCATCATAAACCTCTAAATTCGAAACAGTAAAACCATAAGTTAAAACTAGATCAAGAATGTGCCCATGTTCCTGTGTCGGACTAGACACAGACTGCACAAAATTAAAAGAATCAATCAAATCTAAAAAATCATTGGCTAGCGGCTTCAGAGGACAGTATACATGAATATTAAAATCACCAACTATTAAAATCCGATCATAGTTTGGCATTATTTGTGACAGAAAATCGGCAAAATCACTGATAAAAGCTTTGTTATACTTAGGGGGTCTGTAAACAACAGCGCACAACACCGGGAGGTCAGACCGAAGTTCAAATAAGTGAGATTCAAAGCTGGAATAAGATGTTGCCATATTGACCCATTTACACTTATATTGTTCTTTTTAAACAGTCGCAGTGCCTCCGCCGCATCCTGATGTTTTCAGAGAGCATGCAGTCGGGTGGCATAAGTTCACAGAAAGCACTAGACTCACCAGCAGTCATCCAAGTCTCAGTAACACAGAGAAAATCCAATCCATGGGCCATAAAAAAATCCTTCAGGATAAAGGATTTGTTGGCCAGTGATCTCGCATTTACCAGTGCCATCCTGACAGGAGACGGAGCATTCGCCGACTGTCGGGCCTGGGCGAGAGGCCGCAGATTCCGTAGATTCACCCCACGCCCACTGCGGTAAGGAAAGGAGAGATTTGCCGGTTGCACCTCATCCGAGCCGACCACGGGAACCAAAGAGGAGGCAATCGGATCAAGAAAACCCCACGAAATACAGCGAAGAGATGCTGACCCAATATCTCCAGAGAGAGCAACAGGAGAACACGCCAAACTGACTTTAAGTTTAGTCAGCCTGCCACTACGTCTCCCACGATGTCTGCGCCTTCTACATGCAGACCAAGCCAGAAAATGGCAGAGGTAAGCCGGTATACCCACAGGTAGTGAAAAGTGGAAGATCCTCTGCCCATCTTGACCAGACCATCCCCACCACTCACATGATTGACGTATATTTAGGAGTGATTGACGATCATAAACCAGTAGACAGTTGACATTCCATATAAGCAGCCAAAACAGCAGGAAAACTACCACAGTTCTTAGAGACAGAAGGCAGGCCACAAACACTGGCGCCATCTTGAGCAATAACTTGGGAAATGTTTCATAAAATCAGATGGATCTGTTCAGTGGTGGGCACAGTTCTGCTAATCTACTAACTGCTAATTAGCAAAGCTAACTTTTTGTTAGCAGATTAGCTTTTCAGCTAACTTTGAAAACCATCAGTGGGCCAATTAGCTTCCGCTAAATTTATTTCCTCGAAGATTTAGTCTGCAAACATTTATTTACTGGCATAGTGCATAAAGCTTAATGGTCAAAAACATTTGTAAACCCTAAAATCATACATTAGTTCGTGTCTGTTGTGTGCTTTGCAACAGTCAGGCCGCTGTGAGAGGCTCAGCCCCCCAGCAGAAGAGAGCGAGCTGATTGCTGCTGCTGTTGCTGCTGGAATAAAGTGTCACTTACTTTCCACCTGCAAAAACACAGACAGTGGCAGGGGACATGAAAAGCGAGGCACTTTCACTCATGGTTTCTTTTATAAACAAAACTAATTCCAGACAGTTTATCAACATTAATGGCAACTCTGTCATTTTTACAAAGTGAAAATATCACACATATCTCTTAAAGTAATGCAGTAATTCTGAAAGTTTGAGTGTTAACAGACACATGCCAAAAGGCATTATGGGATATGAGTCTTCTCTCATTCGCCCCCCACCCCCATCAAAATGCACAGAACACTGCCATCTACTGGATGGGAGTGTGAATAGCGACCAATGTGTGATCGTTGGTTGCTATTCGCTGTGCTGAATCACACTTCACAAACAGAATTTTCAGTTTTGCAAATGGAATTTTTTATGGAAAAAATGACATATTTAGAAATACACATTTATTTAGTAAAACCAACACACACGTTACAGTAACGTGTGTGTTGGTTTTTACAAATGAATAAACCAGTGCTTAATTTGTAAAGTGGGAGGTCCCGGAGCGCAGAGGATGGGTGGCTCCGGTGCAGAAAAACAAGAAGGGCGGGGGGGGGAAGGGGGGCTTGCGAACAATGCTGTGCGCCACACTTAAAATAAACTGCACACCCACACAAACACGCACACACACCTTCACAAATGACACTAACACCCTGCCTTTTCCTCAAAAATTACTACATTTATGTTTGCTGTCTGTCTCTGTACTTTTCTGTCACTTTTGCGCTCTTTTTCATACTTTTCCCTCGTTTCAAAAGTCACCGAACGCACTTTACCATAATATATGCAACATATAGCATACTGTTGGAAAGCACGGGTTCTTGGCTTACTGTCAGTGTTGAAATTTTTCAGAGTGAGGGCTTACATGAGAACTTACGGTAATGAGAATCAGCGGCGCACTAGTGTGAAACTTCCATGTTTTTCCTCTGCGTTATGACATCACAGGCTTACGTTTACCGTAGTACACCATATATCATTGGAAAGCCCTTGGTGTTAGCTTAATAATGCACTTTGATACATATGGAAAATATGGCGTGGGCGCCATCACCGTAGATAAAGGGATAAATAGCTGGCGGAGCCAACGTCAGAGGTTCCGGAGCGTGCTCTGGCTTGCTCCCCCTCAAATTAAGCCCTGGAATAAACCAACCAACCAGTGATTGACAGCAGACTTATTTCCTGTAATGCCTTTTGGCACATGTCGGTTAACACTCAAACCGTCAGGATTAGCGCATTGCTTTAAAACATATGTGCAATATTTTCACATTGCAAAAATGACAGAGTTGTCATTAATGTCAATAAACTGTTCGGAATTAGATTTGTTTATACATTAAACCATGAGTGAAAAGTGCCTTGCTTTTCATGTCTCCTGCCACACGTCTGTGTCGTTGCATATGGAAAGTAAGTGACACTTACAGCAGGCCAGGTGTATAAAGACAGAAGCTGTGGGTTGTTGTTAGTGTTGGGTTTGTGATTGCTTTTAATTTTACTCAGAAGTGCTGGCGGTGCTTAAACTCACAAGTGGCTTATCAGTAGCCAACCATGTACGTATGAGTCAATACTAAAAGTTAGCAGTTAGCTGTAACTTCCACTAAATTTTTTTGCGGTTTATCACTTTAGCGTTATAAAATTTACTTTTTCAGTTAGCAGATTAGCAGTTGTCAAAGCTAACCTTTTGGTTAGCTATGCCCATGACTGGATCTACTGGGCCAGGATATGAGCACAAACCCTCAGTCTGTGTTCTGTGTGCAGAACATTCTCAGGTCTTTCATACAGTATTACACAGGGTCATTTGTCCTCATTTCTGTTGCCTGCATCATATTCATAACTACAACCCAAATTCCAATGAAGTTGGGATGTTGTGTAAAATGTAAATAAAAACAGAATACAATGATTTGCAAATCTTTCTCGACCTATATTCAGTTGAATACACCACAAAGACAAGATATTTAATGTTCAAACTGATAAAATTTATTGTTTTTGTGCAAATATTTGCTCATTTTGAAATGGATGCCTGCAACAAGATTTAAATAAGCTGGGATAGTGGTATACGAGGTCTGTTAGAAAACTATCCGACCTTTTTATTTTTTGCAAAAACTATATGGATTTGAATCATGTGCGCTTGCATTAGCCAAGCTTGAACCTCCGTGTGCATGCGTGAGTTTTTTCACGCCTGTCGGTTGCGTCATTCGCCTGTGAGCATGCTTTGAGTGAGCAGTGGTCCACCCCACTCGTCTGATTTTCATTGCGAGGAAAATGTCTGAACGATTGACTAACACTATTAACTAACAATGGTTTTCTGAAGTGTTCCTGAGCCCATGCGGTAAGATCTTTTACAGAATGATGTCGGTTTTTAATGTAGTGCCACTTGAGGGATCGAAGGTCACGGGTGTTCAATGTTGGTTTTTGGCCTTGCCGCATACGTGTAGAAAGTTCTCCAGATTCTCCGAATCTTCTGATTATATTATAGACTGTAGATGATGGAATCCCTAAATTCCTTGCAATTGAACGCTGAGAAACATTGTTCTTAAACTGTTGGACTATTTTTTCACGCAGCTGTTCACAAAGTGATGATCCTCACCCCATCTTTGCTTGTGAACGGCTGAGCCTTTTGGGATGCTCCTTTTAAACACAATCAAGACACTCACCTGTTTCCAATTAACCTGTTCACCTATGGAGTGTTTCAAACAGGTGTTCTTTGAGCATTCATCAACTTTCCCAGTCTTTTGTTGCCACTGTCCCAGCTTTTTTGAAATGTGTTGCAGGCATCCATTTCAAAATGAGCAAATATTTGCACAAAAACAAAAACGTCTATCAGTTTGAACTATAAATATCTTGTCTTTGTGATGTACTGAATTGACTATAGGTTGAAAAGGATTTGCAAATCATTGTATTCTGTTTTATTTACATTTCACACAACGTCCCACCTTCATTGAAACTGAGATTGTACAAACAGTACAGACATTGATCTTAAACTCTTGTGCAACTTGCCATGACATTCGATCGAGGAGCACAGTTGATCTTTATCTTAAATTTATCTTTACCTTTAACTTAAATTACACTGGTGGCATAAAAAGGAATAATTTATCCCAAAAAATTGACAGAATCACTGCCTCTATACCCCCCCCAACACACAAACACACGCACATTTTCACATATATAACGTATTCGTGTGCTGTTCCATGCAAAATTCTACCTGAGACGCGGGGGGGCAAGTACAGCCACTACTACGTTCATCGGAACACACATGCCTCCTTATATTTCAATAAAATGTCTGAGTCTATCACAAATAAAAAAAAAATGAAATCATATATTAAGCCAATTTAGCACCAGATGTGTCTTGTCTTGAGTTTAGTTCTCGTACTGCAAACTCCCAAATTGATGTTATTGTCATGTGACAATTACCAGCGCACACTGATGACATCATCACAGTGTGTGATGAGAAAACCATCATGAAAACTCATTACTTTTGCTTTTCACAATGTCTTGGGGTCATGAAATTAATTAAGTAAATAATTTGTAGTAATCTAACTTGGTTATTTTTAAGATTGAGTACTCAGCAAAGTCAGTATAATCTTAAGCGGAACCAAGTTAGATTACTAGTTACCTTATTAGTTACATTACATATTAGTTACAAGTTGTCGGCAGCTCCTAATAAAGTAGCGGCATAAAGTGGCTAATGAAGTAACTGTATAAATTAACTAATAAAGTAACTTTTCAAAGTAGCTGTGGCAACACTTCTCCAGTGTTGCTCCATCCTAATGTTAACGTGGCACTAACTGGCAGAAATATTCACTTTGTGACTTGAGAGAGTGAGGGTTTGGGGGAGGTTATTTAGTTGAATATTGGAAATACTATACTGTACAAAATGTATTAATTGTTTTCACAAAATGCAGTTTTGAAAGTGTACACTGTAATTTACCAATCAGTATGCTAGCCATGGGATGGTATTGATTTTTTTTCTCTGTCATGATTATCTTGGCCACAGTAACTGAAATGAATAATATCACAATAATTAAACATTGTACAAGTTTCTAAAGGCCTTAAAATGCTGGAATCACAACAGTTTTATTGTAGCCTTAAACTAACATGTTTTATTGTATAGTTTTTCCTATGGGCCTGTATCAGCTGAAGTTATTCTAAATATAGGAAATTATCTGTCCAATTAAGTCCAAATGGCAATGAGGCCATTGATTGACTGTTGTGAAGGTGTAGGAACACGGACCCACAACAGGGAGCGTTAAATGAACGGACAATGGATAAGCCAAACAGTAACAATTTAATGTTGTGAAGTGCACAACGGAATACAGACAAATACAGTTTTTGGTATCACAGACAATTAAATGTTGAGTGATGTGTGGGCAGGCTTGAGGATAGGACACGTCCGTCCTGAACCGAGCCGGATCCCACACGGCCCTCACCGCCAACGTATCTGAAGAAAACCGGAGCCACCAAGTCCTGGAGCCCCAGGTGGCCACCGTCTCCAGCTGTCAGACCAGTTCAGAACAGTTTTGATGAGTGTGAGTTCGCACACTCAGTAATTCCACCGTCTGTGTTCTTTTGGGAGAGAGCACCTCCACCTCCAATCACACACTCGTGCAGCTCCTGTCTAACCACTTATCTGGTTGGGGTGTGAAGCGAAGCCATCGCTGATCACACCAAACGCCAATCCCACAGATAAGGCAACACCACAGGAAAACGGCTGCAAAGAAGTTCAAACTATTACTCAATGTTTTGTTCAGCAGAGAAAATTACCTCCAAGGTAGCTGATTTCTCGGCGGGGAGGTGGAGTTGCAGTCCGGCCTTTATGGTGGTGGTGATGTGATGTGGATGAGTGACAGCTGGTGCTGATGACGGGTGACAGCTGTCACTCCCGGTTGCTATGACGCCCTCTCGTGCTTGAAGCCCGCACTTCAAGCAGGGCGCCATCTGGTGGTGGTGGGCCAGCAGTACCTCCTCTTCAGCGGCCCACACAACTGATAATAGAAAAAAAAGCCATGATTTTTATTGCGCGCTAAACTTTATTATTGTATATTGTCCCATCCCTAGTATATACCAATTTGAATATTGAATATAAATCGTCTAGTATTTTGAGTGTGTCTGGAAATGAAGGAATAAAAAATAAATGAGCATATAAACAAAATCAGTCCTGTATATTTATGTGTCTACTCAGTAAATGCTTAGCACAGCCTACATCAACTACAGTAATGATCATTCATTGATAAATTCTTATTTAGCCTATTTATGCTGAGTACTTTTCCTATAATATGTAGGCCTACTATGTTACGTTTACATTTGTAAAGTAGTTTGCCTGTAAAAATAAGCTACCCCAAGTTAACAAGGAGGCAAGTTTTACATGAATTGTATTCATTGTATTTATAGATATAGTGAGTAGTAGTACATTTTCTGTATTTTACGTTATGAGCATGAATGTGTGTATATTTCGCCTGTCCAAATAAGCAGGTTACATTTATCTTTATTTGGTGAATATGTATCTTATATGACTTTCGTGGAGCTACATTTATTAAGTAATTTGTATTTGTACAGTTGAGGTGAGTTCTACTGCCCATGCACTTTCACACCTCACCCGTCAAGTTGAGCTACAAAATGTGTTTTTTTTTTCCACAAAAATGCAGTTTTGAAAGTGTACACTCTAATATACCAATGTGTATAGTAGGCTTGGGATGATATTGATTTTTTTCCTCTGTCATGATTATCTTGGTTACAGTAGTTGAGATTAATGATAATATCCCAATAATTAATAAACATTGTACAAGTTTTAAAAAGGCCTTTAAAATGCTGGAATCACAACAGTACATTTTTTGTAGGCTAAAACTAATATTTTTATTGTATAGTTTTTCCTATGAGCCAATATCAACTAAATTTATACTAAATATAATAAATTATCTGTCCAATAAAGTCCAAAGGGCAATGAGGTGCAAACAAATGAGAATATTGTGATGAATGATTATCGCAATAATAAAAAAAAAAATAGCCTCCAGGTTAGGAATAATTATCTTTTTATAGTGAGTACATTTTACATATTACTACATTTGGGTGAACAATTTATACATTTGTCTGCCAAAAATTGGGGAAATCAAGAGTCATATATTCAGTGAATGAAAGTGAAACATGATAGATAGTTCAACTTGACGGGGAGCTCAACTCGGCAGAACACCGGCTTAGCCGGTGTTCCTCTAAGAGCAGTTGACTGCTTTGACCTCTGAGTATTCATATATCGAAAGTGCCTCTTTGCAGCCTACCATATGTTTATTTTCACAAAACGTTGGATTCCATCAGTTGGACTCACCTGTTGGATATGCTAAGAATACCCCAAAAAGTTTCTGGACATCATAGTCAGCATCGGCCCAGGTACTGTGAGTGGTATGTGGCCTGAGGGCATTGGCGGTCCTAGAGTGATTTACTCCCCGGGCGAAACCCCCTGCGTGCGCCCCCCCCCCCCCCCCGCGTACACTAATGTGGACACCACCTCCGCCCCACCACCCATGAAAACACTAACTTCGTCCAGAACACCCACAATCCCACAAATTAACTCACAACAGCTATTTTCAAGAACAAACTTCCAGTTTTAATGACTACTGCAATATCAAACACAAAGAAATTGGCACAGTCTAATGTGTCATCATCCATGGACTTATCTGCAATGATCATCTCAAAAGTTTGCAGGAGGGCATCATAATTGTTTGCCACAGTGTTCACTATCCGTGATGTGAAATTCCATCGCGTAGGAGCATTTCTGGGCAACCTTGAGCAGCCTGCAGACTCAAGAAAAGACATCCTCTTTGTGGATTTTGAAAAAAATGTGGCAAACCCAGAGAGTGATGCAAAAAATATTCTGCACTCAGATAAGTATTTAGCTCCCTGAGACAGAACCAGATTCAGTCTGTGTGCATAGCAATGCACAAACATTGCACTGGGGGCTATTGCTTTAACTTTGGCCTGCAAACCATTGAGAGATGAAGCCATGACAGCAGCCACGGCTTCTTTGTAAGGAAGACTATCAAATGGCTTCGCCAAAATCCGGTCCACAACATTCAAATTGTCTGCCATTATGTGCAGCTTGCTACCTAGTTAGCTTGCTAGCTGGGACTGGCGCGAGGCTAGTGTGAAGTTTGTCCGCCTGTGAGTGCTTTGTGACGGTGGAGGGGCTCAGTAGCACCCGCTGCTCGGTAGGGACAGAAGCTGCAATAGAAGTCAGAAAGAGTGATAGAAGTCAGTCTCCAAACACAAGCAGCTACAAAAAAAACCACACCAGAAATAGAAGCTTGATTTGTCGCTAGTCGTTTTTAACAAAGAAAATGCCGCTAAGAGGATTATGAAAGTCTCCGGTTCAACTCAGAAAAGAATGAAAATGCTCCCACGGATGTTTACACCAAAAGATCGCTGATTCGCTCATTTCGCTGCCAATCAAAAAGGGATTCAGCCTCAGACAGATCATCCAATCATCATGCAGAAGCTGAGTGTCCGGGCCGGCCGAGGCCAGCCCACTGCCCCATAGACCCCCAGACACGCTGAGCGTCCGATGGGCGGGACAAAGCCCAGCATTTATCCAATGACTCGTCTCGTTTCGCTGCAGTCTTTGCTTCGCTACTGTTTAGCACTGTGAAGCTGCGGGAATGAGTGAGAGGAAAGCCACCATGGGACGGGAAGGTGGGGGCGCCGCTCTGCCGTAACGTAACGTAACCACGAACTCCCCCCGTCAGGACAACCCCCCCACCCCGTTTTTTTATTTATTTATTTTTTGACCGTTTTTTTTTCCCGCACGGTCGTGCCCCCTGTGATGCTGCCCCGGGCGGCTGCCCGGTCAGCCCACCTCCAGGACCGCCCCTGCCTGGGGGATGATGCAGTCTCTTCCTTCGGGGTGTGTTCTGCTCTCATACTGTTCAATGCCTTTGTACTGAGTAGGTTTGGTGAAGTTTTGGAGTACAGACACTTTAAGGTGCCGTGGTCAGTGAGGAAAGGTTTACTGACCTTAACTTTGCAGGCAATGCTGTGATCTTTGCGGAATCAAGTGATGTCCTGCTTGCAGGACTCGAGAAGCTGAGTGAGGAGTTGAGGTGTCTGGGTTTTTCAGTTGTCCCAGATCAAGACTAAAGCCCCTTTCACACCGGGCCTGCTTCGAGTTGCTTCATGCGGCATCATGATGATGCAGGAATGTCTGCGTCAGGTGCACGCAGCAGGGGGGCAGAGACGAGGTGAGAACGCAGAGGAGGATCTGCAGGCAGTTTGGTTGTGCACTCTGATTTCTCTTCTAGTTTATATTTGTTCTTGTGCTGAGCTGCAGGTCTGCGCTCTGATTTCTGTTATAGTTTATCTTTCTTCCTTTGACCGCAAGCTGCGTGCACAAGCGTGAACAAACCATCCGTGTAAATGTGGAGATGTCTGGAGTTATACTTGATGTGGACATGTCCTGTCTCTGGCAGTCAGTCTGTGAGCAGGACTTTTTTGTCCTTTTTTGTCCTTTATTTAACACAATTATGAGAGCGTTTGAGGGAAAAGTGAGGAACTGCTTGCAACCAGCCAGTTGTTTTTCTTTTAATTGTTCACATGTGCGTGCGAACGAATCGTCCGTGAGTGGAATGGAGATGTCTGGACTTTTTACTGGATGTGGACATGTCCTGTCTCTGACAATCAGTCTGTGAGCAGGACTTTTATGGACTTTAATTTAAACACAGTTGTGAGAGAAGAGTGAGGAGCTGCAGCAGCAGTCAGGCTGCAATCAGTAATTTTTTTTTCTGTGTTCTTTTTGAACGTGTAGTTTTACTGCATTGTGTACACGGTATAAAAACAATCCTGCATGATTTATACTTCAGGAACAATGGAACACAACAGGAATCATAAATTGGCATCAGGTAACATTGTATTGTGAGGGTGTGGCTTCCAGTCACATTGAGTACCGTTGCTTTGCCCTGACTTGTGTTGAAACCTCTTCCTTTCTGCGTCCTGTGCTCAACGCAGCATCTGTCACGGTGTTCTGGCATTGAGCTGCATTGTCTCAGCACTAGGTTGCATCCACGTGGCGTTGTCATGATGCCGCACGACGCAACTCAAAGTGGGCCCGGTGTGAAAGGGGCTTAAGGTCCAGGCTAATGACTTACTGAACTGGGCGATCAAACATGTTTGTTTATGCAGTGAAATTGTTGAACTCGGAGAGCGATTCACTTATCTCTTCATGTCCCTCAGTCTTCAGTCTTTACAGTTAAGTGATTGCTTGGAAGAACCAGACGGAACTTGGACAGAGGTGTTTAATGATGTCACTACCTTTGCAGGAGAATGAAGGGCCAGGTCTTTGAAGACCTGGTACTGTCAGGGTTTGAGTTTTGGTTCTGGTTATTTGTTTTTATTTTTCTAGTCTGTTTTTTTTGTTTGTTTTTTTGTTTTTTCTGTGTCATTGGTTTTCTGAGTGTTTATTTTCTTATTGGATTTTTCTGCTTGGGTCTGTCTCTCTCTATCTCTCTTGTCTGCCTCTTGGTGCTTGGTGTTTCCCTCTCTCTGGCCATGCCCAAATAAGTAGAAGGAGGCTCTCTGTCAGCGGTGTCCAAAGACATTCCAGAAATTTCTGGAATGTCTTTAGACACTGCTGCTTGAAGGAGACAATTTAACAGGTGATATACTAATACAAGTCTACAGGAGTAATTATGCCAGCCTCATGTGGTCATTCTGTGTGTGCTTGCAGGTTATGGTGCAGAGGTCCCTCTCAGCCAAGTCTCTTTCTCATGCAAAGGCAGCCAGTGTGATGGGTGGCTACATTAAACTGCTGCCCATGTTCTTCGTCGTCATGCCAGGCATGATCAGTCGAGCACTTTTTCCTGGTCAGTGTCTTCATCCCTGATGTCACAGTTCTGCTGTCATACATGCACAGCTTTTATTTCATTCACGTTGCTGTACAAGGGATTTTTCATGAGCACATCAGGTTTAGCCACTGTCGTGATGAGACAGCACCAAACGCTGTGGATCTTTTGCCAGGTCTAATTCCAGCATCACCCCTAATTTAGCCCCAGCATCTTTTTGTCCTGTACTCTGGGACATGATATGGCTTCTGACTACAAGTAAAGTTGCACCATTTTGTTCTGGCAATGTATCGAATGTCAACAATAATCCTAATCTGACCACAATATTTTAAGCAATTATCTTCAATCAACTCCAAGGCTTGAAACCCACTGCAGCTCTTTGCAACCGGTCACTCTTAGCCACCTCTCTGATATGCAGGTCAGAGGGCAACACTGGAACAAAGTCCTTCACGTGTCATGTTTTGGCCCTGGTCCTGCCCGGAATCATGTTTTGTCCCCTAGTCTTCGTCTGGTTCCCTCTCTTTGTCCTTCTGTCCGGCCCTGAGTATTTATATTCTGTTTTTCCACTTTAGTCATGGGTTCTTTCAAGTTAGACTTTTTCCACACAGTGAGCTCCATGTTAGTTTAGTCCTTGCCTTTTATTTTCGTGTTACTTAGTCGTTCTGTTTATCACATTAGGTTCTGGGGTTTATCTGTTACACTTCGGTCACATGGTGAGTTCTGTTCTACTTTAGATCCAGCCTTTAATTTTCTGCTGTTCATTTTCTGCTCTTTTATTTGTTTCTTCTGTGTCTGTCATGTTTGGATTTTAGATATCATTATTTCTTAGTTGTTTAACGTTTGTCTGGTCACATTCCTGTTTTTGCTGCTTTTGTCTGACACACCCACCTGTCACTCCACTCTTGTCTTGTATGGCCACTCCTTCTTCTCTGCTCCTGTATCTCATCACGCCCTGATTAACCTCTGTATCTAAGCCCCATGTTTACCTCTGTTCACTGCTAGCTCATTGTGCATCCTGCCTCGTTCCAAGCCCCTTGTATTTTGCCTTAGCCTGTGTTTTTTGCCATTCTCGACCTTTGCTTGCTCTTGACCACATTTTTGTCTCAGCCAGTTATCCTGCTTCTCCGTGCCTGAACCCAGCCTGCTTGTTGACTCTGGTTTTTGCCACCTCCTATGTACCTGTTTGCCCGTGCTGGAACTCTGCTTGTTTACTGACAACGCCTCCGCCTCACAACAGTCTGTACCTCCGCCTGTCTGATTGTCATCCTGTGCACTGACCTCAGCTTGTTTTTGATTAAGCCTTTTTCTTTTGCCGCATTCACACCGGGCGCGACACGAGGGACTGCAGCCACAGGTTGCCATGTAATCCCTATGTAAGGATGCGTTTTGGCGCCAAACCGCGCAGCGCGACGCGATGGACGTGAGTGAAGTGACACGAGTGAAGCAATTTTGAGCGTTTTGTGCGTTTGTGTCGCGTCACATCGCGTTGCCTTCCTCCCCAAGTTGAAAAATCTGAACTTTTTTGCGCTGCGATGACCAATCAGCAGTGGTGGGCACAGATAACCAAAAAATTAACTTCGATAACAGATAATAAGATAACTGAAAAGTTATCTTTGATAAAGATAAACCGATAAACCACCCAAAAATGTATCAGAAGTTACAGATAACCGATAGCTGATAAATTCAGGTGTTGGCTATGGGACATTTGCAGTTACTAAAGAGCTGAAATTGATTTTTAACACGATCGCTTTTGAAAGTATCAAAAGCGGTAAAAGACCTAAAGAATAAGCAAGAATGTTTGACCATGCTGCTCCTTTCAGGAAGCAGCACAGACAAATCCTGAGAGCACCCACGCAAACAACTCTTTACTAATCATAATCATTTTTCTTTTAACATTCTGCCCCTGTTGGAAGCTCTTGTTTACAACGACGCTCCCACCACAGAGGCACACCAAGAGCAACCATAAAGCCAACTCCCTACCATTTTCAACACTCCGGTCAGGCAGAGGTCTTGAAAAATAAAGTCATGCTAACTTATGGTTTTTTGAAAATACTGATAGAATAACTCCATTAATGTCAATTCTGTCATTTGTACAAAGTGAAAATATAACATATATCTTTTAATGTTGAATAAGACGCTAATTCTGAGGTTTTGTAACAAACACAGACCGCAAAGCATTCTGGGTAAAAGTGCTAAACAGTGATTGGTTCAGTAATCCATTATGTAAACCAATACGTTAATGTGACGTGTGTCGGTGTTGGTTTAAAGATAAATATGCTTTTGTAAAATATTCCATTTTTATTTGTAAAAACAGGCATTGGAGGCACCACTATGACAACTAACATACATAAAACAGACGGGACTGTTGGGAAAGTGTAGTGACACGGACCCACAACAGGGGGCGCAAATGAACGGTCAATAGATGAGCCAAAATATAACAATTTAATGTTGTGAAATGTGCACAACGAACATACAGACAATCTCAGAATATCATTACAGTCAATCCACAAAGGTGACATGTGGGCAGGCTCGAGGATAGAAGACGTCTGTCCTGAGAAGAGCCGGAACCACACGATTTCCGCCAGCCACAGAACCTGGTGAATACTGGAGCCGCCAAGTCCCGAATTCCCAGGTGATCACTGTCCCCGACTGTCGGATCTGGTACTGCTGGCGAAGAACAAAGACAGTCAAGTGTGGGTGTGTGTACATCCAGTAACAACAGCGGTGGGAATGCCACCTCCACCTCTCACTCAATATGTTGCAGCGGTCTCAGAAGAAAAAGAGTGCCGTCTTGCACAGCCTCCACAAAAATGACCGGTACTCCTGCAAACACTCACAATAACAGATTTGCAAATCTCACAAAAAGGCTGAGAGTATTACCTCCAATGAAGTATGATATCTCGGCAGGTGGAGATGACGTCTGGTCTTTATGGAGTGAGAGGACGTTGAGTAGATGGGTGACAGCTGTCAAGAGGTAATGAGTGACAGCTGTCACCCCCGGCTGTGTCCATGGCGGCAGCGCCCTCTCGTGCCTGAAGCCCGCACTTCAGGCAGGGCGCCCTCTGATGGTGGGCCAGCAGTACCTGCTCTTCTGGCGGCCCACACACAACAGGGACAGGCTGGGGTCCTGCCACTCTGTCTTCTTCTAGCATTGCGGGGCTGGAGACAAGTTCAGCAGGCTTGAACCCCTAAACATGAATTTCCTCCAATTTAGAATAAAGCTGTAACATAAAAAATGTGGGAAAAATGCAGCGCTGTGAATACATCCTGCACCCACTGTCTCCAGCTCATCGGAAACCTTTTTAGTAAATTCAGTCAAGTGAGCAGTATTCCTCACTGGGAAGAAAGTCAATTTGGGTCAGTAAGGGGACTTCAAGGACACCTTTTGGTTTTCTGTATTTACAGAATTGATAAAGTTTTTGAAGGGTTCTGGTTATACCATGCCTTATGATGTTTTGGTAGAATTTGACGTGATCCAGCTTTTTTGTTTTGTTGTTGGTTTTCATTTTACGCCGCCTACAAAAGAGCTCCTGTGGGAGGTTTTATAGGATTGAAGTCTCCCAGTAGCACTCTTAGCATTTTGTTGTTGTTGTTGTATTGTGTGAACACTATTTTATATGCAGTTGAATAGGACAAGCCGTTAAAACGAACAGACATGATTCCCAGATTGGACACAGTCCTATCGATAATTTTCTTGTAATTACTGTTGTTTTGTTTTCACTTCAGTATTTGAACCATGTTGTCTAATTTACTTGCAAGAAGGGATTTGGTTTAATATAAAGTGAATTTTTGCAATACCTCAGGTTGAAGACTCAAGTCATTATTATCACCAGTTATCCATGTAAGGTGCAGTTGTGTCAGGAATGGCATCCGGTGTAAAACTTGTGCCAATTCAACATACAGCTCCACCTTGGATTTGCTGAGGACAACCCCGAGTGAAAACAAGGGAGCAGCCGAAGGGACTTACAAATCCTAAATTTTATTTTACATTCAGCAGTTTTACTTGCCTTCATTACAGCAGGCTGTCAGGAAATGTGTTACAACATTCTTAGAAGTACGAGGTGTCTGTTCAGTTCCATCCAGTTATTTGCGACTAGTCTGCGACTGTTGTATTAGTCGCAATACTTGATGAATTCATGTATTTTTTTGTTGTTGATTTACACAGTAGTACTCTGTTTTCTTTTATGTCATTCCTATTTTAATATCAGACTCATAATATTGCATATTTCAGAAACAAATGCTCTTTCCTTTTTAATAAACCCTCTGTCCGTAAAGCCTTACATCATTTTTTTGTTACCTAATTGGACAGCCATCTTAAATTTCAATATGGCTGACCTATGGCAATTGAATTTAATATAAATTGATGCAACTTATATTGTAACATCACTAACATACTGTATAATGCATCTGAGAGGTAAAGGACAAAGATGTAATTATAACACAATTTTTAATATGAATTTTTCAACAAAGTGCTTATTTTTAAATGTATTGCCTGCTGTAAACCCCATCATGTCCTCATCTGTGTCCATCTTTATGACCTCAGACTTTCACATCGTTCATTCATTCATTCATTTATTGACACTTTTTTGTTAGAGCTGCTGCTGCCTATGTTTACCATTCATATCATCACTGATGTTCATTTTTATAGCAAAAATAAAAAATAACTACTTAGGATTTCTGATTTTGAAATGGGTAGGGGTGGTGGCCAAGTGGTTAGTGCAGCTGGCTTTAGTGGGGAAGGTTCTCGCAATGAAATAGTGGTTTTGAAATAGTAAGACTAATGTAAAAAAAAAAAAATAATAATAGATGCATTCTGATAAAACAGCTGTTGCACCAAACAGTCACATAATCATTTTTGTAGCCGCTCACTGTCCTGTCAGACAGATGTGACCAGTGTTGCCACAGTTACTTTGAAAAAGTAATCCGATTACTGATTACTCCTTGAAAAAGTAACTTAGTTACTTTACTGATTACTCAATTGTAAAAGTAACTAAGTTAGATTACTAGTTACTTTTTTAGTTACTTTCCCCAGCTGCCGACAACAACCCTCTGCCACCTCAACATGACAATGATACCTGTTTTGCCAAAACTCACTTTATAGTCACCCTTTCTTGACTTCAATGAAAATAAATACTTGTTTTATAAAAAGTAAAATAAAGACCTCTTTCTTGACCTCATATTTAACTGTTGACAGCACTGTAACAGTAAAATTTGCAATTTCTAACCTGCATTGTTTATAAATGTAACTATTAAATTCTTTCTAACATTTTTCTAACATTTAAATTATCTCTAAACATTTTACTTGTCGAAATTATTATTATTATAAGTAGTATTAGTAGTTGTAGTAAAAGAAAGGCTTCAAAACTGGACATTTAATCTAGGGGTGCTGTGGGGGGGGGCACATCCCTGCCCCACGCCCCCATTCCATCTGGATTCGCCCCTGCTTTGGCATCTGAGCACAAAGAATGGATAACATTTATTTATGCAGAAAACATGACCAGATTTACAGGTAAGAAAGTTTTATTGCGTTTTCACATCATGTGGTCCTCAGAAAGAGAGTTTGGTGCATTTGAGTGGAAAATAGTGTTAGTTGTTGACGCGTCGCGGAGGATCAGCTGTTTTTAATGCGCAGATAGAGAGCGGCTCAGCTCAGAATTCTAAATAAAGGAGAAAAAAGCATAAAATGTCTTTGTAAAGCTCAGTGCAGGTGTGTTGTTGTCACCGCGTTCAGTCGAACCCTGACCCCCTGCCCACGGACCAAGTTTAATGCTGCTATCGACCCAAAATGCAAAAATAATAGTAATGCACAGTGACTTGGAGAAGTAACTTTAATCTGATTACTGATTTGGAAAGATTAACGCGTTAGATTACTCGTTACTAAAAAAAAGTGGTCAGATTAGGGTAACGTTACTAAGTAAGGTGTTATGTCATCACGTCCAGTGATGCCAGTAGATCGCCTGCTTCGTGTCCACATAAACTGACGGTTCGGTCCAGCTGCAATAGCCTGTCAGTTTGCATGCTTTTCAGCCCGTCGCAAGTGATGGTTTTTTTTTTTCTTCGATGTAAGTACAGCAAGTGCACACACGTGTCCGTCAAAACATGGTGCATGTTCTGCAACTCTGATGTGCAGGTCCAGCTATGTCAACAGCTGCCACGTCCCCATCCGTTCAGGGTACACACCAAAATACACACAAGTGTCACTCTCTGATCAGATGAGATGTGCCTCACCTGCGACGGCATGCCACATCTTGGCAACTCTACAATCATGGGGAACTTGGACGATTTTCACAGCAAGTACGAAAGTAGACAGTCTGCAGTCTCTTGTCATGCCAACAGTGCAATTGGCCACACATTGTCTAAGTGCAATGAAAGCGGTGTTAGATGTTTGTGCTTGCAGTGATGCCGGTAACGCGTTACTCTTATCTAACCACTTTTTTTTAGTAATGAGTAATCTAACGCATTAATCTTTCCAAATCAGTAATTAGATTAAAATTACTTCTCCAAGTCACTGTGCGTTACTATTTTTGCATTGTGGGTCGATAGCAGCATTAAACTTGGTCCATGGGCAGTGGGTCAGGGTTCGACTGAACTGCCCACTTTAAGCAAGTTGTGAGCTTTTCATCCGCGGTTTTCTGCAGCAGCTATGACTCATCCTCACTTCTTAAAGCGTGGTGACAACAGCACACCAGCACTGAGGTTTACAAAGACATTTTTATGCTTTTTTTCTCCTTTATTTAGAATTCTGAGCTGAGCCGCTCCGTATCTGCTCATTAAAAACAGCTGATCCTCCGCGACACATCAACAACTAACACTATTTTCCACTCAAATGCACCTACACTCTCTTTCTGAGGACCACATGCCGCAAGAGGGTGCGATGGGTTTGTACAGTGCACACACTGTCATTCACCTGCTGGTGTGCGCAAATTGTTGTAGCAACAGGTGTATGAGGAGTTTGAGGCAGGGACGATTTCACACGGTTTGCACACGATTCCTGCACCATGTACACTAAGTGCGCACTTTGTCCAAACTTTGCACTATGTGTGAAGGGGCCCTAATTATTGTTTGTTGAGCATGTCACATTTTTCACCATTGGTTTTTTTCTGTCACTGATTATCTTGCCCCAGTCTGCATTGCTTTTCTTCTCATTGCACTCTCTTGGTCTTATTTTTGTCTTCCCCAGCCACACCCCCTTCCAGAGCCATCCACACACCTGCATCTCATCACACCTTGATTAACCTGCTCCCTATTTAAGCCCTCACTGTCTCACAGCTCACTGCCAGATTGTTGATTTTGTGTCACTTTCCAGCCTTGTACCTTGCTCCGTTCTTGCCTGCCTGTATTCTGACTCTGCCTCGTTCTTGAACTTGATTTTGTCTTTGCCTCCGATAGCCTATACACTGTGTTTTTGACCTCTGCCTGTTTACTGAACTACGTCTCAGCTTCCTGCCATTCTTCTACCTTTGCCTCGCTGCTGGATTCTCCATGTACCGACTTCCTGCCTGTTGCACTTATTAAAGCTTTTGAACTCTATCAGTCGTGTGAGCTTGCATTTGTGTCCAGTCAATGAGACTCCAGCATCAATCCACAGCTGGTGTGCACCAATCCAGATAGCATGATCATTTCTCTGTGTTTCCCCACTTTTTGTGAAAGAATGAATAAAAATGAGTGTTTCCCAGTAGTTGAAAAGACCCTTCTGTTTGTTGGGTTTATCAACAATTCAGTAAAAATGAGGAACTGACACGTAGCAAAGACTCTCACACAGAGCGATGTCAGTCTGCAGGCAGAAGGTGAGTTTTGACCATATGACATTTCCCAGCCTCAAGGATTGGCTGTGAGTAAGTGAAGAACTGAGAGACACAGAATGAATGAGAACAAAATAAGTTGAAACTATTTGACAGGTGAAATGAACCCCCACATAATTAAATCACATCAAATGGATTAAAACATTCTTACAACCAATTAACATCAACCTTGAAATGACTTGAATCAAATGATGTTTAGAAAAGGTGATTTTCATCCAGTGTCTGACACTAAAGAGTTTTTGTTTGACTGTGTGTAAACACTGTGAATGACTGAAGGTGACTAAATGATGTTTTACACCTGAGCACTGACACAGACCACAGATTCTTAGTTCATTATTCTAAGTCTGGATTTCTCTGCTCTGTGTGTGTGTGTGTAGATGAAGTAGGTTGTGTGGATCCAGCAGTGTGCCACAGCGTTTGTGGCGTGTCGATTGGTTGTTCTAACATTGCCTACCCTAAGCTGGTGGTGGCGCTGATGCCTGTTGGTAAGTCACATCAACTCTTTTAACATGAGTCTTTTTTACATAACTTTCATAATAAAAACAAAATGTCATGAAGGTTTATTGTGCAACTTACTGAACATTCAATTTGGCTTCAATAAATTATGTAGGCACTGAATGTGACTACATTTGGAGAGGTGTAACTTTATGGACAGTGATACGGAAAGTTGTGTGTTTTAAGCCATTTTTATGGAGTGTGCAAGGATCCATTCCAAGTATTGAAATGTCTTCCAATGATTTAAAATCATGCAGATTAGACAAATTCACATTCTTGCTGGTCTACAGCACCCAGACCGTTCATGATCCACATGTCCAACTCATTTTACTGTTGACACAGCACATAATCTGAGTACAAAATGGAACATCCATCATCCCATGTAAGAGCCGGCACACGCTAGAGAGCAAGATAACAACACGAAGGCCAGATTACCACAGAAGAAACTGTAGATTTTGACAATGGTGGAGTGTAGCGTCTATAGGGGTGATTAGTTTCAGGTCTTCCAACTGCCACAGATGTACTCAATCAGCTCCACTGTCAAGACCCTGGAGAGGAAGGGAAAGAGAGAGCACCACAGCAGCACAATGGTACCCCCCTTCCCCTTAGTGGGAATGCCACAGGTGACCCACCAGGCCTGTCTAGATAGGCACGATGATCCCGCAGAAGAGAGAGGTCCAGGATCAGCGAGCGAGACACCCAGGAATGCTCCTCAGACCCATAACCCTCCCTGTCCACCAAATACTGGAACTCCAGCCCCGGCACCACACGTTCAGCATCCAACAAACATTGTATGTGGGATGACTGTCCATAAGCGAGGGGATGGAGGGGAATCGGCTGGAGGGCACAATTTACTGGAACAGATGGGCTTCAGATGAGTCCATTCTTTGGAATAAAGCAGTGTGGAACAGGCCATCTTCCATACCCTACGACAGGTGGGCATGCACAAATGGAATGGCCAGAGCCACTTCCTGAGCCAGGAACAATGGTGGCTGGTACCTGAGGGTTCATTTGAACAGAGACAGTGCAGTGTCAGTGCTCACATGATGTGCATACTTCACCCACAGCAGATAGGTACCCCAGGTGGAAGGGGGAGTAGATGAGACACAGTGTAGGTTGGACCCCAGTTCCTGATTGGCTCATTCCACTTGGCAGCTGGTCTATGGATTGGAAGCCAGATGATAAGCTGACTGAGGCCCCAAGACCTGTACAGAAGGCCTTCCATACCTGGGGCGTGAATTGGGGACCTTGATCAGACACAAAGGTTAAAGGAATGTCATGCAGCCAAACACATGGTCGGCAGTCTCCTGGGCAGATGGAAGTTTGGGTAGAGCCACAAAGTGTGCTGTTTTAGGTCAACAATGGTGAGAATGACAGACTTTCCATTCAAGGGGGAAGTACGGTGATGAAGTCCAGGCAGATATGCGACCAGGTGCAACCAGGCCTAGGCAAGGGCTGCAGGAGGCCCACTGGACGGTGGTGTGATGTTTTTTCCTGGCGTAGATGGTGCATGAGGAGACAAAGTCCTTAGTATCTGCCTGGAGTGTGGGCCACCAGAAGTGTATTTTGAGGAGGTCCAGAGTGTGGTAAATTCTGGGATGGCATGCTAGTTTGGATGAGTAGCAAAACTGAAGAACTGCTGATCGGCAGAAGGAGGAATGAAGCAATAACAGGGTTGATAACGAGGTTGTGACCACAGAGCCAAGTATGTCCAAGGGCTGACAGGGTGGAAGAGGAAAAAACAAAGAACTGGATAGTCTTATGGTGATTACCGCAGGTGATGAGTTGTAATGGAGCAGTCTGGTGCATTGTCTGTGAGAACAATGTACTGTCAAGGGTGTTAACCCATATGGGTTTCATAAGTTCTACCACAGGGATGCTGGCCTGGATGATAAATTCCTTATCTAGAAAACTAGCTTTGGCACCTGAATCAGTTAATGCAGATAAGGAATACACCTGTGTATCAAAAAGAATCATAGCTGTTAGTTCTGGAATGTTTTGGGTCCTCAAATTCTTATTTGGCTCATTAAAAGCCTGGAGTCTATGGATGAGCATTGGATTTTGGCCATACCGGACAATTTCATAGGATGTATCTTCTCGAACCACAATAAATGCATTCCCCTGCCGCTATTCTGCACTGTCGCTCCTCAGCTGCTACTTTGGCCCTGCTGAGTTGCACTGGCTTCTCAGTTGCGGAGGGATCCATGTGAGACATGCACGTTAAACCCTGTGGTTTCTCTCCCGCCTTCTTTCTGTCAACGGGTTGTCCAGTTTTATGGCTAGGGAGATTAATTCATCCAAGGACTTCGGTTCATCCCTCACCACCAGTTCGTCTTTGAGATTTTCTACAAGACCATTAACAATTGCACTCTGCAGCGTCGCGTTATTCCAGCCTGACTCTGCAGCTAGAACGCAGAACCCGATGCAGTACATTTACATGAGTTCTGGGTGTAAAATGACAAACGTGCTGCTGTACACCAGGAACTACACAGCACCCTCAGTGACAATGGTGACCCAGTGCATGCTGGGATAAGTAGCACCCACTCTACAGGGTAAACCCAAGAAGGTGGGTGGATGATTGAAGAAGATTTTAAGGGTTAGCTGTATCTTTTATGGCTGAGTGTTGTGTGGGCCGCCAGAAGAGGAGGTACTGCTGGCCCACCACCAGAGGGCGCCCTGCCTGAAGTGCGGGCTTCAGGCACGAGAGGGCGCTGCCGCCTCCAGGAACTGCCGTGGTGACAGCTGTCACCTATCAACCATGACAGCTGTCACTGATCATCTACTTCACATCTGGAATAAAAGCAGGAAGACACCTCCACCACATTGCCGAGATATCATCTTCATCAAGAGGTAATATCCTCAGCCTTTGTGGTAATTTACTGAATCTATCTATTGTGAGTGTTTGCAGGAGTACCGGTCCTTAGTTTGTGGAGGCTGTGCAGGACGGCATTTTTTTCCTCTGAGGGATCGCTGCAACACGTATTGAGTGAGAGGTGGAGGTGGAATTCCCACCATAATTGTTACTGGGTGTACACACACCCACACTTGACTGTTTTTGTTTTCTGCCAGCAGTACCAGATCCGACACGTCGAGACGGTGGCCACCTGGGGACTTCGGGACTTGGCGGCACCAGTATCCCTCGGGTTTGGTGGCGGTGGAAATCGTGTGGTTCCGGTTCGTCTCCAGACGGGCGTCTCCTATCGTCGAGCCTGCCCACACGACACCTTTATTAATTGACTTGTGTACATTCTGTAATCTGCTGTGTTTGGTTGTGTCATTCACAACAGTAAAGTGTTCTAATTTAACTCCTTCCATTGTCCGTTCATTTACGCCCCCTGTTGTGGGTCCATGTCACTACACTTTCCCAACAGGATATCTCGGCCAGCGTCATGGACTCCGAGGGGCGTCACCCAGCTGTTGAACGACCAATGGGAGAGCAGGGAGCGCAGGCGTCTGCAGGAGGCGTAATTGGTGAGCTACAGCACATTCTAACTGCCTTTACGGCTCGGTTGGATCAAATGACCGAGCAAAACATCCTCCTGAACCGCAGGGTGGAGGCTCTCTCCGCGCAAGTGGCGGCGAGCGCTCAGGGTGCTGCTGCAGCTCCTCCTCCTGCCGACCCTGTGCAGGATATGAATGTTCCTGTGGTGGTTCAACAACCCCTCCCACCATCCCCTGAAGCATACATAAGCCCTCCAGAGCCGTATGGAGGTTGTGTGGAGATGTGCGCGGACTTTCTCATGCAGTGTTCGCTCGTCTTCGCACAACGTCCCGTCATGTACGCATCAGACGCTAGCAAAATAGCTTATGTGATTACTCTGCTTCGGGGAGAGGCACGCGCTTGGGCTACGGCGCTTTGGGAGCAAAATTCACGGCTCCTTCACACGTACACTGGGTTTGTGAGGGAGTTCAGAACAGTGTTTGATCACCCTAACAGGGGAGAGACCGCTTCAACTGTGCTGCTGTCAATGAGACAGGGACGCCGGAGCGCAGCCACTTATGCAGTCGACTTCCGCATCGCGGCTGCGAGGTCCGGCTGGAATAACGCTGCGCTCCACGCCACCTTCGTAAACGGACTGTCATCGGTCCTGAAGGAGCACCTGGTGGCCAAGGATGAACCGCGGGAATTAGATGGGCTTATCGATCTTGTTATACGGTTAGACAATCGGTTGGAGGAACGCCGTCGGGAACGAGACGAAGGGCGTGGCCGGGCGCGCACCGTCCCTCTTCCTTCCGGGTCCGAGAAAGGTCCGCCCTTCCCACGCTCCCTGGCCTCTACGTCCCGTGGGGCGACAGCTCCCCCTGCTGATGAAACTATGGACACGAGCAGGGCCACATTCAGACCACCGAATAGACAGAGGAGGCTTCCCCGCGGGGCGTGTTTTGTTTGTGGCTCAATGGAGCACCAATTGAGCAATTGCCCCGAACGGTTAAACACCAACGCCCGCCCCTAGAAACTGGGCTTAGGGTGGGCCAAGAAATTCACGTGGGACACACACACATTTCCACATGGCTCCCAGTTACAATCCTTAGCGGGGATTTAACCCTTCAGGCCCCAGCACTGGTAGACACAGGGTCAGAAGGGAATCTGCTAGACAGCAGATGGGCCAGGGAGGTAGGGCTCCCTCTGGTGGCGCTTCCTTCACCATTGCAGGTGCGAGCACTAGATGGTACCCTACTCCCTTTAATCACACACAGGACACTGCCAGTAACTCTGGTAGTGTCAGGGAATCATAGGGAGGAGATTGAGTTTTTTGTGACTCCTTCTACCTCCCGTGTGATTCTGGGGTTCCCCTGGATGCTAAAACACAATCCCCAGATTGATTGGCCGTCCGGGGTGGTGGTACAGTGGAGCGAGACCTGCCATCGGGTGTGTTTGGGATCCTCGGTTTCTCCCGGTTCCCAGGCTAAGGAGCAGGTCAAAGTTCCCCCCAATCTGTCGGCGGTGCCGGTTGAGTACCACGATCTTGCTGACGTTTTTAGCAAGGATCGGGCACTCACCCTTCCCCCGCACCGTCCGTACGATTGTGCCATCGATTTGTTGCCAGGCGTGGAGTTCCCGTCCAGCAGGCTGTACAACCTCTCCCGACCTGAGCGCGAATCGATGGAGACCTACATCCGGGACTCCTTAGCTGCCAGGCTGATCCGTAACTCCACCTCTCCGATGGGAGCAGGTTTCTTTTTTGTGGGCAAAAAAGATGGCGGTCTTCGTCCATGCATTGATTACTGGGGGCTGAATGAGATCACGGTTCCCAACCGATACCCGTTGCCTTTGTTGGATTCGGTGTTCACCCCCCTGCATGGAGCCAAAATCTTCACGAAGTTGGATCTTAGGAACGCATACCACTTAGTTCGGATCCGGAAGGGAGACGAATGGAAGACGGCATTCAACACCCCGTTAGGTCATTTTGAGTACCTGGTCATGCCGTTCGGCCTCACTAACGCCCCCGCGATGTTCCAAGCTTTGGTTAATGACGTCTTGCGGGACTTCCTGCACCGATTCGTCTTCGTATATCTGGATGATATACTCATCTTTTCTCCGGATCCTGAGACCCATGTACGGCATGTACGTCAGGTCCTGCAGCGGTTGTTGGAGAACCGGCTGTTTGTGAAGGGCGAGAAGTGTGAGTTTCATCGCACCTCTTTGTCCTTCCTGGGGTTTATCATCTCCTCCAACTCCGTCGCCCCGGATCCGGCCAAGGTCGCAGCGGTGAGAGACTGGCCCCAACCTACGAGCCGTAGGAAGCTGCAACAGTTCCTCAGCTTCGCAAATTTTTACAGGAGGTTCATTAAGGGGTATAGTCAGGTAGTTAGCCCCCTGACAGCCCTGACCTCACCAAAAGTTCCCTTCACCTGGTCGGATCGGTGCGATGCCGCGTTCAGGGAGTTGAAACAGCGCTTCTCGACTGCACCTGTCTTGGTGCAGCCCGATCCTAGTCACCAGTTTGTGGTTGAAGTGGACGCCTCTGACTCAGGGATAGGAGCCGTGCTATCCCAGAGCGGAGAGACCGATAAGGTTCTTCACCCGTGTGCCTATTTTTCCCGCAGGTTGACCCCAGCAGAGCGGAACTATGACGTGGGCAATCGAGAGCTCCTTGCGGTGAAAGAGGCTCTTGAGGAGTGGAGACACCTGCTGGAGGGAGCGTCAGTGCCTTTCACGGTTTTTACTGACCACCGGAACCTGGAGTATATCAGGACCGCCAAGCGACTGAACCCCAGGCAAGCCCGCTGGTCACTGTTTTTCGGCCGTTTTGACTTCCGGATCACCTACCGCCCCGGGACCAAAAACCAGAGATCGGATGCCCTGTCCCGGGTGCACGAACGGGAAGTCAAGACCGAGCTGTCGGATCCACCGGAACCCATCTTACCGGAGTCCACTATCGTGGCTACCCTAACCTGGGACGTGGAGAAGACCGTCCGGAAGGCCCTGGCACGGAGCCCGGATCCCGGAACTGGACCGAAAAACAAACTATACGTCCCACCAGAAGCCAGGGCTGCCGTCCTGGACTTCTGTCACAGGTCCAAGCTCTCCTGCCACCCAGGGGTGCGTAGGACCGTGGCAGTGGTCCGGCAGCGCTTCTGGTGGGCGTCCCTGGAGACTGACGTCCGGGCTTACATCCAGGCCTGCACCACCTGCGCCAGGGGCAAGGCGGACCACCAGAAGGCACAGGGACTCCTACAGCCACTTCCTGTGCCTCATCGCACCTGGTCCCACATCGGTCTGGATTTTGTCACGGGCCTCCCGCCGTCCCGGGGACACACCACCATTCTCACGATAGTGGACCGATTCTCCAAGGCGGCCCACTTCGTGGCCCTCCCGAAGCTCCCGTCGGCCCAGGAGACGGCGGATCTCCTGGTCCACCATGTCGTCCGGCTGCATGGGATACCTACAGACATCGTTTCAGATCGCGGTCCCCAGTTCTCCTCGCAGGTATGGAGAAGTTTCTGCTGGGAACTGGGGGCCACCGTGAGCCTCTTGTCTGGGTATCACCCTCAGACTAACAGACAGGCCGAACGGGCCAATCAAGAGTTGGAGCAAGCCCTTCGGTGTACTACCTCTGCACACCCGATGGCTTGGAGTGAACATCTGGCCTGGATCGAGTACGCTCATAACAGCCAAGTGTCCTCTGCCACCGGCCTCTCCCCGTTTGAGGTGTGTCTGGGGTACCAACCCCCTTTGTTTCCTTTGGTGGAGGGAGAGGTCGGTGTGCCCTCGGTCCAGGCCCACCTGCGGAGATGCCGTCGGGTGTGGCACACCGCCCGTTCGGCCTTGTTGAGGGCCCGGACGAGGGCAAAAGCCAATGCAGACCATCGACGGTCCCCGGCCCCCGCATACCAGCCCGGGCAGGAGGTATGGCTATCCACCAAGGACATTCCACTCCAGGTCGAGTCGCCTAAGTTAAAAGACCGCTTCATCGGACCATTCACCATCCTTAAGGGCCTCACTGCGGATCCATCCGGTCTTCCATGTCTCCAGGATTAAACCACATCACACCTCACCCCTCTGTGCACCCGGTCCGGCGCCACCTCCTGCCCGTATTATCGACGGGGATCCGGCTTGGACAGTACGCCGGCGCTTGGACGTCCGTCGAATGGGCCGGGGCTTTCAGTATTTGGTGGACTGGGAAGGGTATGGACCCGAAGAACGCTCCTGGGTGAAGAGGAGCTTCATCCTGGACCCGGCCCTCCTGGCCGATTTCTACCGTCGCCACCCGAACAAGCCTGGTCGGGCGCCAGGAGGCGCCCGTTGAGGGGGGGGTCCTGTTGTGTGGGTTGCCAGAAGAGGAGGTACTGCTGGCCCACCACCAGAGGGCGCCCTGCCTGAAGTGCAGGCTTCAGGCACGAGAGGGCGCTGCCGCCTCCAGGAACTGCCGTGGTGACAGCTGTCACCCATCAACCATGACAGTTGTCACTGATCATCTACTTCACATCTGGAATAAAAGCAGGAAGACACCTCCACCACATTGCCGAGATATCATCTT